>NW_006408558.1:8086326-8124522 GCF_000296735.1 Chrysochloris asiatica | reverse complement strand
ATCAGGATTGGAGGAAGACTCATTACAAGTCTGCAATATGCAGATGATACAACCTTGCTTGCTAAAAGTGAAGAGGACTTAAAATACTTATTGATGGAGATCTTTTCTATGGGTTGTACCTTAATGTAAAGAAAACAAAAATCCTCACCACTGGTCCAATAAACAACATCCAAATCAATGGAGAAAAGATTGAAGTCATCAAAGATTCCATTTTGCTTGGATCGACCATCAACACTCATGGAAGCAGCAGTCAAGAAATCAAATGACATTTTGCATTAGGCAAATCTGCTACACAAGAACTCTTTAAAGTGTTGAAGAGCAAAAATGTCAGTTTGAGAACTAAGGTGTGCCTGACTGAAATGATGATATTTTCAATAAACTCATATGCATGCAAAAATTGGACAGTGAATAAGTAAGACCATAGAAAAATCGATGCATTTGACTTATAGTGTTGAAGGAGAATATTAGAAGTACCATGGACCGCCAAAAGAACAAATAAATCTGTTCTGGCAGAAGTACAATCAGAGTGCTCCTTGGAAGCCAGGGTGGCCAGACTTCATCTCTCATACTTTGGACACATTATTAAGAGGGACCACAGAAGAATATTGTGTTTGGTAAAGTGGAGGGTTTGAGAAAAAGAGGAAGACTGCCAGTGAGATGGATTGGCCCATTGGTAGCAGTAGTGGGCTGAAGCGTAGGTTGTACAGGACTGGGCAGTGTTTCCTTCTGTTTTGCATAGGGTTGCTATGAGGTTGTACCAACTTGATGGCACCTAACAACAACAACAATTCAGGATAAAATATTTAGATTTTGCTACCTGGTGTTTATTCCTAAATTATTTCTAATGATATTTATTCAGAATTATTTTGTGATTTGGTCTGCTGTAGTGGGGAGGTCCTTTCTGTCTCCTGTAGTTTTTGGTAACTGAACACTTCTCGGTGTTCTTTATAGGTGCATTCTCACATGGTACCTTCCCCTGCGTGTGTGACTCTGGGTCCGTGTCTGTACTTTCTATAGCATGCCATCCAGAAGGGAATAGGATTAGGACCCTCACTGCTTTGGTATGACTTCTTTGTTTTAACTTATAACATTTGCAGAGAAAAATGATATTTTTCCAAACAAGGTAATGTTCATTACTTCAGGGATAGAAACTATCTTATCTTTTTTGGGGGACACAACTCAGTCAGTAACTGATTCCAAACAAGGGTACAGGTGGAATGCAGCAAGACCCCCTCAATGAGGGAGTCAAGTTTCAAAACCTGCAATTTAATTTTGCAATTGATCACGTAAAATGGACTCTTTCTGAAGCGTCAGCTGAATGCCTGCAGACATTAGGGACATTTTCTTACGTATGAGATGTTGTCTTGATATGGAAGTACACTTCTGGCACTGAGATGCTTCCCAAGAAGATAAAACAGGATTTTTTTTTTTCTCTTAGTATAGTCATCCCATCAGACAATAATGGTGATTTAAAATCTGTGGCTGCCTTGGACTTGTGAGCTCACAGAGCTACAGTCATGGGATTCCTCATCTGATTGTTTCCCAGCTTATGAGCCATGGAACAGTTCCCTTTCTTATTTTACTATATAACAGAGAGGTCACACAAACCAGAAAACTCTAATTGAAGGTTGGTCTCTGCCAAGTAGAGACTGACAAACCCCTAAGGAAATGTGAGATAAATCTTTCTCTTCATTTGTTTATATCTCAAAGCTCCAGAGAAAAAAGCTTTGTTGATATCTCAGGGCATAATTGGTCTTACAGAAGCTATCAGTACAATAAAAATCAAGTTGTAGAAGCGAAGTTCACTCATTTCACTAAATAAGTGTCCCCTCTTGGTTAATTATCATAACCCACCTCCAAAGTTCTAAAAGTTGTTTAACATGAATTCTAAACAAACCCCCCCCCAAAAAACAAAGCACATATACATTTAAGTCAGTAATGAAGCATGAAGACTGAGAGCTGTAGAGTGAATTCTTCTGAGCAGATCAGTTAGATCTGTATTTCTGGAACTCTATGTCATGTTGTTGATGTGGACATGATTAGTACAAAGTTCTTTCTGTTTCATTCTACTCTTTGGATTAAATTCGGGGAGGACATACAGAAACTGGGAGAAGATTATGGCTGGCTTTTATTTGTCCCACCAGTCTCTATTGGACTATATAATTAAATCTATATAATTTTGAGATTTGTTTCACATCCCCCCCCCCCCCCCCCCCCCCCCCAATTCTGTCCAAGACCTTTTAATGGGATCCCTTTCAGAGCAGTTGCTAGTGGTAGTTTTTCTGGTGTTAGGATCTTGAAGACTGATGTGCCTGAGGTCTATTAGCCCACTGGACTAATAGTTTCTATGTATCTTTGATTTTCTTCACTCTTCTTTCCGCTGGACAGGGAGAGACAATAGTTGCACATTAGATGGTTGCTCATGAACTTTTAAGATCCCAATTGCTACTCACCATAGTATGATATAGAACACTGTCTTTGTGGACTATGCTATGCAGGTTGACCTTGGTGTCCCCTGAAACTATGGTCCTGAGCCCCCAGCTCCAGTGAATTGCCTCAAGGTGTTTGCATATATCTCTAAGAAGTTTTAAAAATGTTGCCCCCCGTATGCTCCACCACATTCCGGAATGTATTTGCAGCAAAGGTAAATACACCTGCACAAATATCCTGTCAAACCAACATCTATAAGTGGATTGAGTCCCACTGTTTGTCCCACACCCATTCAGTCTGTGTGTCTGTCCATGCATCTACTTGTACACCATGGTTATTGAAAGATTGTGTATATAATAGTGTTTTATCTCTGTTGCCTTTAATTCTTGCCCTCCTCCCAGTTAGATAAAATGTTTGCAGTATCTAGGATTTCATGTGGTCATAGAGTTTTATAATGTTTGGAATGGGGCTTATGGTTCCTTCATTGAGTTGTGAGGATTAAATGAGATAACATATATAAAGTGCTTAGGGATAATGATAATGACTATTATTATCATTATAATAGTGAGTCCTGGTGTGGCACTGTGAGCTAATGCACTGGACTATAAAGTCAGTTTCAATTGCAATTTAGGCTGTTTAATTCACCAGTTGCTTGTCAGAAACCCTATACAGAGTCACTCTGGGTCGGAACTAACTCAATGGCACGTAACAATACCAACAACAACAAGAACAAGTGATGTCTTAAAAAAACAAAACAAACCCTCTAAGCTCCAGTCAACTGTGAGTCAGATGATTCTACAGACCAAGGGGGGCTGCTCCACAGGGTGTCTGAGGCTGCCATCTTTATGGGAGCAGACTGCTTTTTCTTTCTCCTGTGGAGTGGGTGGTAGGTTCAAACCAATAACTTTTCAGTCATCAGCCCAACTCAACCCAATACCCTACCAGGGCTATTTGGGTGATGGCTTCTGTAATGAATTCGGAAGACAATAGGCCCATGGAAGACTCCTTATATTCTAGGGTAGAAGTGACTTGCATTGCTAATTAAGGGTGCTGTTTATTTCTCTTGCTTTAAGTTGACTAAAGGGATGGCGGTGGTAAAAGATATATTTTTTGGTCCCTTATTCTTCATTAGGAGTCCTGTTGTGGCATTATAGGATAAGCACTGGACTGCTATCTGCAAAGTTGGTGGTTCAAACCCACCAGCCGTTTCTTGGGAACCTCAGACAGGGTTGGCATGAGTTGGAATCAACTTAATGCCACTTAACAACAGCAACATTCTTTATGAAGGAGTCCTTGGGTTGTTGAAAGTTTGGTGGTTCAAATCTACCCAGAAGCACCTTGGAAGACAGGTCTGGTGAGCTTCTTCTGAAGGGTCACAGTCTTAAAAACTCTGTGGGACAACTAGTTATACTCTGTACACATGGGCTTGTCTTGAACCAGGAGCAAATTACCCAAAGAGCAAGATAAAGCAAAGCTGGCTTACTTGTGCTTATCTACCAATCTGTAGTGAACATATTCACTTATTTTTTTTAATTTATTTTTTTTAGCCACATCAAAAATTCAGCTTCTAGATATGGGCCAGCATCTGTCTCTCTTTTGACCTCTAACACCTACCTTCTTTTCAAGTCTACAATCTCTGACTGGAATGGAGTATTCAGTAAGCAAAGTAAACACTGGCTTTTGTGCATATCTATGAAATGAAGAAGAGTAAGATGTAGCAAAACCCATGTGAAATTACTCACTACAGATTAGTGAGAATGCAGGACTAAGCCTTTACTTACCTTGCTTGTTGGGTATCCACACCTAGCCCAAGACTCAGAATCAATAGCAAATAGCAATAATTCTCCATGACTATTTTCTCCTTTTGTGCTAGTATTTTTCTCTCTAGTTTTTCTAAAAGAAAGACTTTCCCCCCCTATTCCTCCTTGTCCCACCGCCTGTCTTTTTATATCAATAACGAAATGATCTTCCTCTTAGTTCAGGAAGCTGGCAGCCGCCAATCTGCCAGGCTTTTGATAGTCAGCTAATTAAGGGGAAGACAGGTGTGGAAGGGTCTATTAGGCCTGTACATAAGTGCCAAAAATTAAAGTTATTGGTCGGTGAGTGTTAGCAGGTGGAAGCAGTGTTTTATACCTTTAATAGAGGAGAGGAAAAAAGAGGGGGTTTAGAAGACCTTCAGGCTAAGGTAGGGAAGAAAAAATAGCCTTTTATGACTAAAAGCTCTTCAGAAGAGAATGCGTTTATTTCTAAATTGTTGTCTTGTATGGGATTAATCCTAAAGAACATAGAATTGCCAGCCCTGAGGGTGTAATGTTCCCTGAGTAGAGCTCCAGGAACTGTATGGCCTGGGCAGAAGTAATTCATGGTCTCAAGCTGATGCTTACTGGCATAACTCATGCCTGACTGTAGACACAAATGCCTTGTGTTCCATTGTGATTCTGTTTCTTCATTTCTTACATATGCTCAAATGCCCAGAGTTTTCTATCTGAAAAACCTCTCACTGGAGTGCTGAGGGGGAAAAAAAACCCCAAACAAACTATTGTTGCACCACTTAATGCATTATTTAATGAAGCGATTTGGAAATAAAATTTATATGGGGAAATGAATTCTTGGGAGCATACTTTTCCCTTTGTCATTTTTCCCCCCTTTCCTTTGTGTTTAATAGTCTACTTTAGCATTACTTAACTGGAGGACATTTTTCAGCAGGGTGTTATGGCAGAAGACCACAAAAGCATCGTATATTACACATTCAGAATGCATTAATACACAGCTGAAATGCTAACCCATACAATAGAATAATTATAGTGTATCTTCATTGAAATTGTACACATGGCTTTGTGATCATGCTCATTAATTTAGATCCAAATGAAGCAAAATTATTCTGCATGACTGCTGAGTTAATTTATGTGATAAAAGTAAAGAAAAGTTAAATAAAATGTGATGGAAAAGGAGATTGCTGCCAGGCAATTAGGTCTCAGAAAGAGGCTGACTCATTTTTCCAGGCTCCCCAGCCCCTTTCCTTCAAGGAAGAGGATTCACATCCTGCAAGTGTGCACCCATTGTAAGACTGCATCTTGGAACATTTTGATGGAATCTCCCAAGTATTTTCTTCATGGCTAATTTTTTTTTGAGGGGGGTGGGTGGGAATAATGCACCCATATGATAGATACTTTTGCTTGGAAGTATTCAGCTATTCAAGGAACCATGGTGTCACATTAGTTAAGCGCTTGATTGCTAACTGATAGGTTGGTGGTTTGAACCCACAGTGGCTTGGTGGGAGAAAAGATCTGGTGATCTGCTTCCATTAGGAATATAGCCTGAGAAACCCTATGGGGACAGTTCAACTCTGACATATAAGATCACTGTGACTCAGAATCAGCTTGAGGACACACAACAATGACAACAATTCAAATATCCAGGTAAAAGAATATAACCATTTTTCTGTTGATGTGAACATAAACTCTAGGCAGAATGGGACAAATGCTGTACTATAATGGGTGATGGAGTCCTGGTGTAGTGTTGGAGGATAAGTCCTGGTGTGGTGTTGGAGGATAACTGCAAGGCTGGCAGTTCAAACCCACAAGCTGCTCCTTGGAAACCCTATACAGGGTTGCTATGAGTCAGAACTGGCTCAATGGACTTAACAATAATGGGTGATGTAGCACTGTTGGTTAATGCGCTGGACTGCAAAGTTGCTTTGAACCAAGGTTGGCAGTTCAAGCTCACCTTGGAAACCCTATACAGGGTTGCTATGTGTTGGAACCAACTTAATGGCACTTAACAACAAACAAAAAATTTTAGGGGCTTTCACCACTACAAGTAAAGTGCATATTATTCCAATTATATTGAAAAAAGAGGTTTCTTCTTAGTTGAGAAGACAGAATGTGTAGTAGTGTAATGCTGGTTTGAGTAACACTGTTATACCAGCAGTATGATTTTTTAGTAGTTTAACAGTATATACATGATATATCTTAGATTAAGCTGCCTTATTGCTTTCTACCTCATTTTAGTCTATTTCAAGGTGTATGAAAAAGTGACTCGTTTCAATTTTGTGATCAGTGGGGTAGTAGTTTACCTGACAAACAAAAGGATGGTTCTATTTCTATGTATAGAAATTAGAATCATGTTTAATATAAGTGTCCTTTGAAGGAGGCCTCTGCAAATCTTCTGACTTTCATTCACTTAAACTTACTTTCTGCAAGAGAAAAGCGTGTTCAGTTCAATTAGAACAACCTTCACTGGCTTAAATTTTTCCTGGTTTGAAATGGGGCTCAAAGATAAATAAGATACCATCTCTACTTGTCAGCATTCTAACAATGGAGACTTGTCTGTTGCTAAGATTCCGAACAGGTTTCAGTGGAGCTTCCAAACTAACACCAGTAAGTAAGGCCTGGAGACAGACTTTCTAAAAACCCTAAGAATCGTAACTATTCGATCTGCAACCAAGCATAGAGTTGGCGCAGGACCTGACAGTGCTTCATTTAATTGTGCATGAGGTTGCCACTAAGTTTAGGGCCAATTTAAAGACAGACTGGTCCCTCCTGACCACATGTCTAAGCCTAGCCAAGCTGATAAATTTATTATCACATGGTGTCTTTAACTCAGTTCCAATGGAGCAGCAGATTGTGGTGGGAAGGCAAATTCATTTCTCCACTTTTGCGTTTTGAGCTGCTTCTGAAACACTGAGCAAAAGGTGTCTAGCGGTCAGTTGCAAATTCAAGGCTAGAGTTAATTTTACACATAAGGCTGGTGGTAGCTGAGCTAAGGGGTGGGAGGCCTTTATTAGGGAGAACAAGTAGAGTGAGAGGAAAACAAAATGACCTGACTTTTTTTTCCTTTTCCCGTTGCAGGGGAGGGGAAAGGCAGGATTCTTCATTTAGGGAAGGGGGAAGAGGGGAGGACTAAAGGATAAAAAGGAGTAATCAGGAGAAGGGATCCAGGAGAACAGGGGAACATGAGGCTGATGTGTCCAAGTATGGGGACAAGAGAGTTACGAGGACAAAAGATGAGGTCAGAGGAGATAGGTGGCTGGCTAAAAAGAATACTTGAATTTGGTGTTTTGATGCAGTTTCAGAGCCCTGATGCACACAGAAAGTAGACTGTAAGATGCCTAGGAGTGAACTAGAATGAGGAAGAAGAGGGTGTGGGTACAGATAACAAGAAGAAAATTGAATGCAATAGATCAAGTACCTATTCCAAATTCACTTAACAACTTCCCACTTTCTACTCTTACAATGAAAAAAACCAACATCCATTGTCCCCTTTCCTTTCCATTTTATTCCTCTGCTGATGATGTTTTTCTATAACACTGCATTATTAGTGTGGAAAAGGAGTTCTGCTAGCGTAGTGGTTATGGATCAGGCTGTGAACCTTAAGGGCAGTAGTTCGAAACTACCAGCCTCTCTGTGGGAGAGTGATGAGGCTTTCTGCTCCTGTAAAGATTTACAGCATTAGAAGCCCTATACAGGGTCGCTATGGGTCGGAACCGACTCGATGGCACTTAACAACAACATTTGTGTGGAAAACACAGCACTGGGAACTTAAATGGATGTATTGTTAAATCTTTGTTCCAAAGATTCCAGAGATAAAATGGCAATGTTTTCTAGCACTTATATTTTACCCTTTGGGGTTTTATGTTTTGGACCCCTAACATTCTCTCAGAGTCCTGGTGTTGTGTTGTAGGATAAGCGCTGGACTGCTAACCGCAAGGTCGGTGCTTTAAACCCACTAGCTATTCTTTGGAAGCCCAGTACAGGGTTGCTAGGAGGTGGAACCAACCCGACAGTATTTAGCAACAACGTTCTTTTAGACATTATGGGATCCCTTAGGGGAAAAGTGTGGCCTCAGCAAAAATGCTGTAGCCATCACTGATTTGTGAAGGCATCAGAGGAAATGAAGAGTCCAGAACCCGAATGAAGCAGTCATTTCAACTATATATAAGTAATCCCAAGAACAAAGTTTTCCTCATTTATAGATTTACATTTTAGTAACATAGTGCCTGGGGTTTTTCCTTGGCTCCTTCTGTTTATGTACAATTATCTTGAAGCTGATTTTCTAGCAAATCGTATGCTCAAGAACGAGAGTAATTCATAAGAATGTATTTATTCAGTGACTTATTAAAGCAGCATTCACATTTTTACTAAGCTGTGCAGTTTTGATTTTCTTATGTGAACTATTTGGCATAGCTTATTTATCTTGTTCCATATAGTTCTTGCTTAGAGTATTTATATTTAATTCCTATGAAGCTTTGGCATATATGAGAGGACTTCAGAAGTTCATGGAAAACTGGAATGAAAAGATAATGGAAACTTTCCATGAACTATTTGAAGCTCCCTCATATTTGCCTTCATTTGTCAGTCTTTTCTCTTAATTTTTGTTACCTTAATTAATATAACCGGCTTCCTCTCCCTCCTTGTGCTTATTCTACTAGTTCTTGTTTCTTGACCTCTTCTTAGTATGTTGTTGTTGTTGTTAAGTGCCGTTGAGTCGGTTCCGACCCATAGCGACCCTGTACAGGGTTTCCGAGAGTGTAAATCTTTACAGGAGTAGAAAGCCTCATCTTTCTCCCGCGGAGTGGCTGGTAGTTTCGAACCGCTGGCCTTAAGGTTCGCAGCCCGATTCGTAACCACTACACTACCAGAGCTTCTTAGTATAAATGACCTAAAACTAAAGACTTTGTTTTGCAGAAGGTGCTTTGTGATCATTTATGATTTGCTGTGCCAGCTTACTGTGTGACCTCCTCCTCATCCTACATCTCTGATGTCTTTCTACATTAGCCTTCCACTCTGATTCCCTTATCTTGGGTCTTAGATTCTAGGAGTCCATGATAAGTCATTTATTTCCTTTTTAACCTTTTTTTTTTTAATTCAATGGCATTGATTATACTCTTCATATTGCTCAATTCCTACCTCTAATCTTTTTCCTAACAAATGTTCTTCCTTTTAAATGTTTACTTTTTCTGTTCAAAGAAAGACAATCCAATAGAATACCAAAATGGTCAAACAATACTAATATCATCTGCAAGTAACATTGTGCTGAAGAGAATTAAAAAATGGTTTTAGCAGTACATTGACAGGGAACTGCCTGTAATTTAAGCCAGATTCACAAGAGGACATGGAATGTCATTGTTGATGTCAGATGGATTATGGCTGAGAGCAGAGAATAGCAGAAACATGTTTACTTGTGTTTTTTTGACTATGAAAAGACATTCGACTGTGTGGATAATAACAAACTATGGATAGCATGATGGAAAATGAGAATTCCAGAACACTAAATTGTGCTCATGCAGAACCTGTGCATAGACCAAGAGGCAGTCATTCAAACAGAACAAGGGGGGAATTGCATGGTTTAAAATCAGGAAAGGTATGCATCAGGATTGTATCCTTTCACCAAACTTCTTCAGTCTGTATGCTAAGTAAATAATCTGAGAAATTGGACTATATGAAGAAGAATGAAGCTTCAGAATTGGATGAAGGCTCATTAACTGCCTGTGATATGCAGATGGCACAATCTTGCTTGTTAAAGCCGGAGAGGATTTGAAGCACTTACTGATGAAAATCAAAAACTACAGTCTTCAATATAGATTACATCTTAACATAAAGAAAACAAAAGTCCTCACAATTGAACCAATAAGCAATATCATAATAAATGGAGAAGAGATTGAAATTGTCCATTTTACTTGGATCCACAAACAATGTTCATAGAACCAACAGTCAAGAAATCAAATGATGTATTGCATTGAGAAAATCTGCTGCAGAAAACCTCTTTAAAGTGTTAGAGAGCAAAGATGACACTTGGAGGATTAAGGTGAACATGAACCAAGCCATAGCATTTTCGTTCACCTCAGATGCATGTACGTTCTAAACAATGAATAAGGTAGACTGAAGAAGAATTAATGCCTTTGAGTTATGGTGTTGGTGAAGAATACTGAAAGTATCATGAACTGCCAGAAGAACAAACAAATCTGTCTCGTAAGAAGTACTACCAGAATGTTCCTTGGAGGTGAGGATGGTGAGGCTTCATCTATCATACTTTGGACATGTTATCAGGAGGGACCAGTCCCTAAAGAAGACTATCATACTTGGTAAAATATTGTTGTTGTTAAGTGCCTCAGCTTCTGCCAAGCTCTCACTGAGTCTCTATAACACAATTTCTTCCTTTGATCCATTCAGTCTAGCAGCGGAAATGGTTTCTCACTGGATTCTTTCATCCTAGCTTCGTCTCTGCAAATAGTCCCTTCATTAAAGTCTCTTCAGATGAGCTATCAAACCAGTATCTTTTCCTGAAAAACTTCAGGGAACTTGTCTAAATCGATGTTAGGTGTTCTCTCAACACAAGCATCACTTTCTATTCTTGACAATTCTAGTGACAACCCCCCTTCCTAAGGCCTTTACAGATTGTACCATTGCTATTTCTGGGTGTGGGGAGGGAGTGAATCAATACATTTTATTTTGAGATATCTGTTTATGTATTTGTAATCTGCCCAGCTCTGTTATGAAACTAGAGTATAACTGTCTCAAGACAAAGAGCAGTAGAGGAGCATCTAGTTTATCATTTTCTTTCTCTATACTTTTCCTAATAAGCCTTTGAATATCCTGCCATGTTCTGTAAGTGAATTGAAAAGGAATCAAGTCCAAATGCATAAAATCCAGATTTTCTTACATTGTAGTTGTGGAATACAGTACGTCTAATACTTGTTATATGAAGTGATTTGAATTTCTGGAAAGAAAAGTGTAGCCAATTCTCAAACTTTTTAATATAGTTTAAAAGAGAATGGTAAAAGGCTCTGTTTTTGACCCTTTACGCTAGTTAGTATGAATTAGAATCACTGAAGCCAATAATTCAAAGAACAGGGCACTGGGTTACTTTTCTAGGACTGCCATTAACAAAATACCACAAACAGGGTGGTTTCAAAAAACAAAAACAGCAGATATTTATTGCCCCACAGATCTGGAGACTAGCAGTCCAAATTCAGGGTGTCAGCAGGACCATGATCTTGCTGAAAGATCTTAGGGACAATCCTGTCTTGACTCCCTCAGTTCCAGATACTCCTTGGGCTGTAGCTCCATCTTCACATGATTGTCCTTCCTCTTCCTTCTCTGACTGATTTACCCAGAGTCCTAGGCATAACTTTAAAGGGCAAACCTTCTTCTGGGTCGGAGGAGAACACCAACCTCTGAGTGGGATTTGAACCAGGGTCCCAAAGAACTATGTATGCTCAACATCCCAAAATAAGTTTTAGCTGCTCTTACCTGAGCCCTTTGGTAGCATAGTGGATTATGCATTGGACTGCTAACCACAAGGTCAGTAGTTCGAATCCACCAGGTGCTCTGTGGGAGAAGGATAAGGCTTTCTGCTCCAAATAATTTATAGCCTCGGAAACCATATACAAGGTCACCGTGAGTTGGAATCAACTCGATGGCATCCAGCCAACACCACCATCAGAGGCCTTTGTTAGGGAATCCATCTTGAAGAAATTTTGTTCATGCACCCAACTAGCATGGCCCCTCCTAAACAGGTCACTTTCTGGGAGCCCCCTGACTGTTCCTATGAATGGCGTCCTGATGTGACACTGTAGGATCAGCTCTGGACTGCTAACCATAAGGTTGGCAGTTCAAACCCACTAGCCACTCCTTGGAACCCCTGCACAGGGTGGTTATGAGTCAGAATTGACTCAATGGCACTTAACAATAACAACAATCGCTATAAATAAACATGATCCTTCTTCCCTTCCTTGATGACTATTTGAACCTGAGCAAAATCTTTCTTAGGAAAATCGATGGGGGTGGTGTTGGGGGCCGTGGGAGTGGGGGCTGGTGCTGTTAAGGGCTGTGTTAAGACTCCTAGTCTCTACTTGCAAACCTCTTTCCTATAAGAAACCTTTGCTCCTATGGGAATCCTGCTTTTCCTGAGGATTCTTAATCAGTGGAAGGCAAGAGCCTTCTCTTGTCGTGCAGAGATGTGATGTGGTTAGCAATCCCAGGACCACATGCAGCAAGTAAGGGTGGTTGTGATGAAGAATTTGTTGTGAATAGTGTTGGTTCAAGTATTTCAAATAGAAGGAAATTTGCATAGCATTAAAGGGCAAGTAGGAACTCTGGTGTTCTCGGGCACTTAACAACAACAACAAAAACAAAGTGAGTTGTCCATAAATCTGATGTTTGTAACCAAGAGATCTACTGTATCTTGGATAGGTGGAACAAGGTTGCTTAATTTCCAGTTCATACCACCAAAAGGCAAAGAGAAGGTAGCAGACAGACACGAGGATGGTTTTCTTTGACTCATAGAACACACAGAGTTGACAACTCAAAAAAGGAAAGTAGAGAACTGTTACTAAAGTTTAGAATATAACCAATATTAGTAAATTGTATATATTAAGACTATTGAATTGGTGCATGTTTTTGTTGTGTATATTTTCAGCAACAACAAAATCAATAAAATATAAAGAAAAAACGACCCAGTTGTTTTTTTAGTTGATTACGACCATACATGTTTTGGAGTAGAATTATACTCTATAGGGCTTTCATTGGTTATGATCTTTTGGAAGTAGATTTCCAGTTCTTTCTTTTGAATGGATTCAAATTTCCAACCTTTTACTTAGTAGCTGAGTGCCTAACCATATATCTCACCCAGGGACTCCTGCTAATATTCATATCCTTTTATATAATTCTCTCCCTTTGAGTATGAGTAGAAACTATGACTTACTTCTTCTAATCAATAGAATATTGCAAAGATGATGGATGTTGTTCTTGTACTTTTGTTACATCATAGGAAACTTTATTTTGCCAGAAGTTTTTTGCTGGTAGCTCTCTTTCCTCCTAACTAGCCTGAAGAAGTTAGGAGTAGTGTTGTAAGCAAGAAGCTGGTGGTAGACTGTATGAGCTGCGGGTTGCCTCAGGCCGACAACAAGTAAGAAGCAGGGTGCTCATTCCCACAACTGCAAGGAAATGAATTCAGCCATCAACTTGAATGATCTGAAAACTAATTTCTCCTGGTTGAGTCTCCAGATGAGACCACAGCTCCAGTTGACACCTTGATTGTAGCCTTTTGAAGCCCAGAACAGAAGACCCAGGTGAGCTGTACCTGGACCCCTGACCCACAGAAATTGTGGGATAATTAATATGTGTTGTTTTAAACCTTTAAACTTATGGTAAATTGTTACTCAGCAATAGAAAACTGGTACAAGGAAGTAGGTATTTTATTATACCTACTTTTGATAACTGGAAAATGCATATTGAATTCAAATTACACAAAAAGATTTTGAAATCAACCTTTTAGCAAAAGAAATAAATGCGAATCCCACCTCAGGTATTATGCTTTCATATTTACTCTGGTCTCTGGGTGATTTATACTCAACTACTAATGGAGTATCCTAAGGAGCTCTGGTAGCATAGTGGTTACGAATCAGGCTGCAAACCTCAGGGACAGCAGTTCGAAAGTACCAGCTGTTCCATGGGAAAAAGATGAGGCTTTCTGCTCCCGTAAAGATTTATAGCCTTGGAAACCCTGTACAGGGTCACTATGAGTTGGAACCAACTCCATGGCACATAACAACAACAACAACACAACAACATTAATGGAGTACAGGTGTGGCTCTGTGGGTTAATGCGACAGTCTGCAAAGCCGTTTGAACTGCAAGGTCGGTGGTTCAAACTCACCAGCTGCTCCTTGGAAACCCTATACAGAGTTGCTATGAGTTGGAACGGACTCGATGGCACTTCACAACTACAACAACTAATGGAAAAATACTTAGTGATGAGGATCAAAGACCACAGCCTTCAGTATGGGCTGCACCTCAATGTAAAGAAGAAAAAATCCTCACCACTGGAACAATAAACAACATCCATATAAATGGAGAAAAGGTTGAATTTGTCAAAGACTTAATTTTGCTTGGATCAACCATTAACACTGAGGACAATGAAGAAGGAAGACCATAGAAGAATTGATGCATTTGAGCTATGGTGTGGGAGAAAAATCTTAAAAGTACCATGGGCTGTCAAAAGAAAAAATAGATCTGTGTTGGAAGAAGTGAAGCCAGAATGCTCCTTGGAAGATAGGATGGCCAGATTTTCCCTCTCATACTTTAGACATATTGTCAGGATGGACCAGTTCCCAGAGGAGGGTTTGGTAAAGAGGAGGGATGGAGAAACAGAGTAAGACCCTAACAAGATAGATTGGCACAGTGGCAGCACCAATGGGCTTGAACGTAGCAACAATTGTGAGGTTGGTGCAGGACTGGGCAGTGTTTCATTCTGTTGTGTATGGTGTTGCTACCAACTCAATGGCACTTAACAACAACAACAACAACAACAACAACTAATGGAAAGGTTGATGGTTTGAATCCACCCAGAGAGTCCTGGTGTGGCATTGTAGGATAAATACTGGACTGCTAACTGCAAGGTTGGCAGTTCAAACCCACCAGCAGCCCCATGGAAACTCTATATAGGGTCGCTATGAGTCAGAACCGACTTTACAGCACTTCACAACAACAATAAGAGACATCTTGGAAGAGCAGTTTGTTGCTCTACTTCCATAAGGTTAAAACCCATTGAAAACCCCATGGATCACAGCCCTACTTTGAAACCCAGGGTCATTGTGGACTAGAGGGCAATGGGGTTATTTGTTTTTGTTTTTCAGCTCTTTCAGTAATGAAATTAAAATATATATGTATATATTTTCTTCCCCATGTGTATGGCCTGGTACATTATTGGGACATCATGAAGTGCCCTTTGCTGAGAATTACACTGATTACATTTGACTCCTTCCTTTCAGCAAAACGCAGTGCACTCAGCCATTTTGAACTTTAATATTTTGCCCCAGATATTGTTATCGATGTTTCTAGTTTGGTAACAGAAAGAATGGCAGAAAGCAGATAGTTTGGTAAAAGTCTGGGCTCTGGAGGCCTCATGAATTAGGCATTGCTCATGTAAAGACTTGAAGATATTCCACAGATGGATACTTGCTTTTCTCTTTAGCAAGTCCAACATTCTCCTAGGCTAAGGCCCATAGAGAGGATGCTGGGCCCAAACATTGAAGTTTAATGAGCCAGTCATGCAGCAGCAAAGAGAATGAGCTCCTAAGAGGCTGCGGTGATTTCTACTTTATAGCACAAAGTCACTTAATAAGAACACAACACTCTTCCTTCCTTTTCTTAGAGAGACAGTGCAGAATTTAGCAGAAAGAGAACACAGGCTTTAACTCATAGTGGTCTTCCTCAAATAGCATAACAAGGAACAAAACAATTTGTTAAGTAGCCATGGTATATCTGATCAGTAACCAATACTGGTGGGATTTTCTAAAATTGTTAATCTTAGGATATAGGAGATTGCTTTTAGCATGGTGGTGGCTGTGTGCCGTGGATTCGGTTCTGGCTCATAGTGACCCTGTATAGGGTTTCCAAGGCTGTAAATCTTTATGGGAGCAGAACGCCTCATCTTTCTCCCGCGGAACAGCTGGCAGTTTTGAACTGCTGACTTTGTGGTTCACAGCTCGATTTGTAACCACTATGCTCCCAGAGCTCCTAGTGCTCTTAGCATAGCAAAGAAAATATTTGAGCACTAGGTTGAAACCAGTGAGTCTCAGTTTTGTCTGCTTGTGTGACTTTCCAGGAAGTGTAAAAATCCCAGTGCATCACAGTGTTTCTGGGGCTGGGTTGGAGGCACTGAATATTTACAGCTCCCTGGGTAATTCCAAGGTGAAGCCAGTGTTGACAACTTCAGGGACTCTGTATTTTACACTACTATTCTCCCTGTAGTCAGTCACACAAGTAATAACTAGAAGTAAACCCCAATTCAGGTAACAATGAAGTCGTAAAGCACACATGAAACCCCTAACATAACCCCAAAGAATAAAACAACAGCAATAGATACAGACTTTTTGAATCTCCCCCCACAACATTTTTTCACTTTTCCCTTTGCCTTTGTTCCTTCACCAGACACTTAGGGAGGGAGCAGTAACTTGCATTACAGTCCTCTGCTGTTGTTGTTAAGTGCTGTTGAGTCAGTTCTGACACACAACGACCCTGTATAGGGTTTCCAAGGAGCTTGAACTGCCAACCTTGCAGTTCAAACTGACTTCACAGTCCAGCACATTAACCCACAGCGTCACACGAGGATGGTATTTAGACAAAAATAGCCCAGGCCATATGCAGGGTTGCTATGAGTCAGAACTGACTTGACATCACTTAATAACAACAACCCAGGCCCTAGGGTACACAGAACTTTTAATTTGTCACTGATATAAAGAAATCAACAATTATAACTTCAGTACTTGAAGAAATATGATTGAAGGACAAATAGAGAGCTTGATAAGCACAGAGGGAAATAATGCAAATTGAGGTAGGGTTGTAGAAGCTTATTGAATGAGTTGACGCTTAATTAGAATTCAGAAGAAAGGAGATTGACTCCGATGGAGAACATTATAGGAGAGAATGTCCTGTATTAAGTCAATGGGGACATGGAAGAACATGGTCCCTGTAGTAGGCAGAACAATTCTCCCATTGTCTTACCCACAACAGATATTCATATCTTATTTCCTGGGACCTATGAATCTGTTATGCTACATGTCAAGGGGATTGAAGGTGGAATTAGGCTTGTTAATCAATAACCTTAAACTAAGGACTTTATTCTGGATTATCCGGGTGGATTCAACGTAATCACTTGGGTCCTATAGAATGGAAGAGGAAGATGGAAAAGGCAGCAAGAGATTTAGATGAAAGAAGGAACCAAGAGCTAAAAAGTACAAGCAAACTCAATGTCTTAGCTGGATTTTCTAGAGAAGCAAAACCAGTAAACTATGTCTATGTATATATACAAAGAACAGTTTATATCCAGGAAATGATTCTACAGTCTCTACAGTTGTAGAGTCCCAAGTCACCATTATATAGAGAGTAGGCCACACACCCATGGAAGCATCCTTTCAATTGATTGGCTGTTCATAGCCAATCATCATAGAGTTAACTATGCCTGTATTAGGTTTCATCACCATGGGAACAAGCACATCATAATGGCTAAACCACTGGGAGTCTGGCTTACTCAGGTTGACACAGAGCCCTAACTAGTACTCTGGAAGGTGTGAATGCAAGGAAATGAATTTACAAAATGCATGCACTCATAAAACTGGTCATATTAAAGTACATTTTTCTTATAAGTGTTATTGGTTTGGACTGTATGCTTCTTCTTTTAGCTATAATCAAGCATCTCTAGTCCATTCATTAATGACATCTAAGGACAATTCAAATTCTTCAGTTGTATTGTTAGTTCACTTCAAACTCACTAGCCACTCATTGGAAACCCCATACAGGGTCACTATGAGTCACAACTGACTCGAGGGCACTTAGCCACAACAACAACAGCATTGTTCGTTCCTAACAGATATTGCTTGAAGCAAAAGTGCCTTTGCGTAGGCTAGGATATATATTTTTTTAAACTCCAATGAGATTTTCAATAAATGGAAACTGGCTGGTGTTTTTACTGTGTGTGTGGTATTTGAGTTGGGCTTGATTGGGCTCACAAGATCACAGTGATGTGAGCATTTTCTATGGGCTCAGGCAAGGAATTAAAATAGAATATCTGAAAGGAGATAAAAGAGCAAGTCACAAGTCCCCACGGTGGCCTCAAAGCTGAGCACACACTGATGTTACAATGGACTGAGAGAACAAGATCCCCAGAAAGATAGATGGAGAATGCTATCAATGAGCAAAGTCTAAAAGTACAGAACAAAATGAAATAGTGCTGCTGACTGAAAAGCAGAGAAGCATCAATAGGATAGAGGCATAGAGATGCTGAGTTCAAGAGAGATGACAGACCCCTGAGATTGAAAAATTCCTATCACAGATTGTGTGGATCAATACGAGGGAGGCCACAAAAATACCTCCTCCAGTGTAATGCTATAGGGAGCCCTTCATGGCGCTGTAGGATAAACACTGGACTGCTAACTACAGGAGTGGGAGTTCAAATCCACCTGCTGCTCCGTGGGAGATAGATAAGGCTGTCTGCTCCCAAAGAAGATTTACAGTCTCAGAAACCCTATACAGGGTCGCTGTTAGTCAGAATTCACTCAACAGCACTGGGTTTGGTGTAATGCTATATATAATACATCTCTCCAAATGGGGCTCAGTTCAACTCCCAAGACTATTTGGCATTCAGAACCAAGTTTTACCATCAAGCTTAGATTCTGTAATACCTTTAGTGTCCTTGATTTCCAGAGTTGGCTATGCATTAGGGGTTTATTAAATGCCAAGATTAATTGATAAATATGTCTTTTTATTTTTAAGGCGCTCTGGTAACACAATGGTTATGAGTTGGGCTGCTAGTCACAAGGTCAGCAGTTTGAAACTACCAGCCATTCTGCAGGAGTAAGATGAGGCTTTCTGCTCCTGTAAAGATTTACAGTCTCGCAAACCCTATACAGAGTCGCTATGAGTCTCCTCGGTCCCTAACCACCAACAACTATGTTGTTTTTAGTTACTGTCTGTCAGCTACTATCAATTGTTGTGATCCATAGGGTCTTCTTGTCTGATTTTCAGAAATAGATTGGCAGGTATTTCTTCCTGGTGTGTTTTAGTCTGGAAGATCTGCAGAAACATTGAAACATGTTCAACATCACCACAACACGCAAGCCTCCACTGACACATGGTGGGTGCGTTGGCCAGGAACTGAACTTGGGTTTACCACCCACAAGACGGGCATTCTGCTACTGAAACACCATTTCCCACCATTGATTAATAGAGTTGTTGGCATTGAGTGTTATTGGATACATCTTGTTGTTGTTGTTGTTATGTGCCACCGAGTCGGTTCTGACCCATAGCGACCCTGTATAGGGTTTCCGAGGGTGTAAATCTTTACGGGAGTAGAAAGCCGATGCATCTATAGTTCCTAAATTTGCAGTTAAATGGTTCCCAAATACTGCTTGGTGTGGCACTGTAGGATAAACATTGGACTGTTAACTACTATGTCAACAGTTCAAACTTACCAGTTGCTCCTTGGAAACCCCATACAGTGTTACTGTGAGTCTAAACCAACTCAACGACATTTAACAACAACAAATACTGCTTACGAAACTAATTCTGTCAGAATTATCCTGAAAAAGTATATAAAATATAGCTTTGCATTTCCTATCTTGGAGATAGATTCAGTGTGTTCAAGGATTCTTAGGCATCAGTGTTTTTATGAAATGCCTAGGGGGATTCTGGAGTCCTGGTGTGGCATTGTGGGTTAACGCGGCAGACTGCAAAGCTGTCTGAATTGCATGGTCGGTGGTTCAAGCTCACCAGCTGCTCCTTGGAAATCCTATACAGGGTCTCTTTGGGTCGGAATCGACTTGATGGCACTTCACAACAACACAAGGGGGATTCTAGTTCAGGATCAGCAAACTTTTCCTATAAAGAGTCAGATAGTATTTTAGACTTTGGAGATGGTGCTAAAGGCTGTTACAACCACTCAACTCTGCAATTGCAATGAAAACAAGCCACAGGCAGTATGTAAACAAATGAGCATGGCTGTGTCAAATAAAACTTTATTTACAAAATCAGGCAGCAGGTAGGCTGGATTTGGCCCACCACCAGAGTTTCTTAACCCACCTTCCAACGTGCAGCTAGGGTTGGTAATCCCAGCAACATTTCATTTCCTTTTGCAGTTAGGATGACAACGGAACCAAACTTCACTCTTCTTAGATTTGAAAATATTGCCACAAATGGGAACCCCTGATGCTGAACCACACAGATGTTTGTCACCTCCTGTGGAAAACGATGTTCTTGTGTCATATTCAGATCAAATGGCATTTGATAGTATTAGGATCTGTGGTTTTCCATGGAATCCTGGTGTGGCACTGGGGGTTAATGCGCTGGACTGCTCGCCAGCCGCTTCTTGGAAACCTTATACAGGGTTGCTATGGGTTGGAACCGACTCGACGGCACTTAACAACAACAACAACAATATGGTTTTCCATGAGGAAATATCCTGGATGCATAATTTGTCTTTATATGTTTTTCACTTCTCTCTCTCCTTTGGTTCATGTTATCAACTAATTGCTTCTCTGCCAATATGGAGAATCTCTGGTAGCATAGTGGTTACTAGTCAGGCTGCTAACCTCAGGGTCAGCAGTTCAAAACTACCAGTGGTTCCATGGGAGAAAGATGAGGCTTTCTGCTCCCGTGAAGATTTATAGCCTTGGAAACTCTATACAGGGTCACTATGAGTCAGAACTGACTTCACGGCACATAAACACCACCACCACCACCTTCCCATTGGGTGGAGTAAGAGAGGGCAGAAAGACTGGGAGTGTTCCCAGAGTCTTCCAGGTTGGTAACAGAGTGGAAATCCACCACAATCTGTGGAGCTATGAGAACTTTGATAATATACATTCTTCCTAACATTATTGATTTACTTCTTCTTCCCCAACAATAGTGTAAAGATCAGATTTTAGCAAAGTGCCCAAGCAACTATGAGTTTGAAATTAGTACAAATTAATGAGGGTTCATGGATTCCTGGTGTGACACTATAGGATAAGCACTGGACTGCAAGGTTGGTTTGAACCGCAAGGTCGGTGATTCAAACTCACCGGCTACTTCTTGGAAACCCCATACACGGTCACTATGAGTTAGAACCTCTTCGATGGCACTTAACAACAACAAAAATGATTTCCACAGGAATGGCCTGTTATTTTTCTATATAGCATTAGAGGGACTTTAAGATGAAGCAATCACAGGTGGCCTACCTATAGACGTTTCTTCAATCTAGCCAAATTTTGTACTTCAAAGACTGAAATAAGAATGGACATATAAAAATGGTTCCCTCTACCCTTATATATTTTGTGACTATATCATCAGAATGATAGCATGTCTTAATCTATGTAGTCAAATGATGCATTTATTAGTGAGGGCATACATTGATACTTAACGTGGCATACTGACTCAGTTATTAAGCTCTTAATTGTATTTCTTTTCTCAGTGAAAATGTAGTTTCTTTTCCTGATATTTCTCCTGAGTGTTTTTCACACTTTAGATTCCTTTTGAAAAGTATACAAGAAAAATGAATGATGGGAGTAAGGAATTAATGAAGTATGTGTGTGCTGAGCATGCAGTTCTTGCAAAACAGCTTACTGTGAGAAGGAAGAAGGTTTATACATTCTTCCATGCATCACAATGAATGTAGTCTATGTACCTTGGCTTTATCATATTCCTGAATTTCACTTTGTTTTCACCTGAAGGATTCTGTAATGGCATATTTTTACACAATTGTCAGATCGGCCTTCCAGGGTTGCTATTGCATGCCTATGGTGGGAATGAATATACAATGGATACCTTTAAGGTAGGGTGTTGGAGATGAATCTTAAAAGTACCATGGACTGCCAGAAGAACAAACAAATCTGTGTTTTAAGAAGTACAGACAGTGTGCTCCTTAGAAGTCAGGATGGTGAGATTTTGTCATACTTTGGACATACTATCAGGAGGGACCAGTCCCTGGAGAAGGACATCATGCTTGGTAAAGCAGAGGGTCAGACAGAAAGAGGAAGACCCCCAATGAGATGGATTGGCAGAGGGGCAGCACCCACGGGTTCAAGCATAACAGTGATTGTGAGGATGGCACGGGACTGGGCAGTGTTGAATTCTGTTGTGCAGAGGGTCACTGTGAGTCAGAATGGACTCACTGGCACCTAACAATAATGATGGTAGGAATCAAGGAACCCTGGTGGCATGAAGGTTAAGAGCTCAGTAGTTTGAACCCACCAGCTGCTCTGTGGGAGAAAGATGTGGCAGCCTGCTTCTGTAAAGATGAAACATGTTTCAGTGCATTGATTCTGAGTCATAGTTACTTGATAGAAGAGAGTAGAATTGCCTCACAGTGTTCCCAAGTCTGTAAATCTTTATGGAAACCAACTGCCTCATCAGTCTCCCACAAAGCATCTGGTGGGCTTGAACCACCAACCTTTTGGTTAGCAGCCAAATGCTTAACCACTATGCTATTAGAAACCCCTATGGTGGCAGTTCTGCTCTGTCCTATGGGTTCCCTATGAGTTGGAATTGATTTGTTGGCAATGGGACGGAGTGGGAATGAGGCCATTTGTGTATCAGTCTGCACAAAGCTGTCATGTGACTATATACAGAGACTGATATGCTTCATTCGTTGTTTTTGTTGTTGCTAAGTGCTGTTGGTAGCGTAGTAGTTACGAATCGGGCTGCAAACCTTAAGGCCAGCGGTTCAAAACTACCAGCCGCTCCGCGGGAGAAAGATGAGGCTTTCTACTCCTGTAAAGATTTACACCCTCGGAAACCCTGTACAGGGTCACTATGGGTCGGAACCGACTCGATGGCACTTAACAACAACAACAACAAGTGCTGTTGAGTTGCTTCTGACTCATAGTGACTCTGTATAGGGTTTCTGAGGAGCAGCTAGTGGGTTTGAACTACTGACTAGTAGTTCACAGTCCAGTGCTTATCCTAATCCCCCCACCCCCCCAAACCATTGCCATTAAGTTGATTCTAACCAACAGTGACCCTACATGGGGTTTCTGAGACTGTCAGTTTTTATGGGAGCAGACAGCCTCATCTTTCTCCTGAGAAGCGGCTGGTGAATTTGAACCACCAACCGTGTGGTTAGCAGCTCAATGCCTAACCCACAGCACCTCCAGAACTCCTTATATTAGTATGAGGAAGCTTCAGAAAGTTTGCGGGTGAATTTCGTGATCTTTGAATTCAGTTTTACCACTATCTTTTTGAAACCTCCTCTTACATTCATACAGCAGCAAGAAGTAACACTTGCCTCGTCTGTGTAAGCAGTGCACTAGAGATGCTAGGGGTAAAGAGTCGGGGAAAGTGTGATTCTAGGAGCAGGGGATTTGATGTGGGTTAGTGAGGGTGGAATGGAAAAGCAGTGATTGGAATAAGGGACAAGCAGGTAAAATGGGAGAGATTCGAAAACTCGTGGTGTTGATTCCGTATGAGAGCCACTGCTGTATGCCGGATCTCTAATTGCTAAACAGACTTCAACTCGCTCTGTCCTTTACACTCTGTTGTTTTGAATTGCCTTTGAGACAGTTCTGACTCATAGCCACCCTGTCTATGGTTTCCGAGGAGCGGCTGGTGAGCTTGAACCATCGACCTTGTGGTTCAAACCAACTTTACAGTCCAGTGCATTAGCCTGCAGCGCCATAGTGTCATTATCCCCATCTACAGGAGGGTTAAACTACCTCCATTCTAGAGCTTTTAAGGAGTTATGGTGACACAATGGTTAAATACTCAGTTGCTAACCAGAAGTTTAACAGTTCAAACCTACTCAGTAGCTCTGAGTAGTGTAGTGGTTATAAGTTAGGCTACTAATGAGTTGGTCAGCAGTTCGAATCTCCCAGTTACTCTGTGGATGAAAGATGAGGCTTTCCTCTCCTATACAGATTTACAGCTTTGGAAACCCTATACAAGGTTGCTATGTGTCAGAACCGATCCTAGCATACAACCACCACCAATGGTGCTGTGGGAGAAAGATCTGGTGATATATGTTGTTGTTGTTGTTGTTTAGTGCCGTCGAGTCGGTGATATATGTGCTCCCATAAATGTTCCAGCCAAGAAAACACGATGAGGATTTCTATTCTGCCACACATGGGGTCACTATGAGTAGAAATTGACTTCATGACACCTAACAACAACAACAAAGAACTGAAAACTCTCAGAGTTGGAATTCCACCCCACTGTAAAACTCCAGAGAACAAATTCTTCGCCGTTCAGTGCTCAGGAAAATGTTGTTTTACTGTGTTTTAGATTAAGAGCAAAATGTCACCACTGGTGTTTAGCAGTTGCTGCCTTAACAGAAGTGACAATATAAGGATTTGTAGCCTGGACGCAGAGAAAGTGTGGGTTGTCTGTCAGTACTAGCTCAAATAAACTTGTATTTACATATACGTCCATAAGAATATTGCTTGTCCTCTCTGAGCTTAATTTTTCTCAAGTGTGAAAGGATGTTAATTATATTATATAGCTTACATTATTATCATGATAATCAAATGAGATTGATACTGGCACAGAATAGAGGCTTAGTAAAAAACTGTTTTAATGACGATTAAGATGAAATGTGCTGGACTAACTCCATGTATTACAATTGCTCTGCCATTTGAGTCTGTATTAGAAAATGTTGGTGATGATTGTTCATCAATCCCCTGGCCACCGCCCCCCCCCCCCATGAGATGCTTATTTGCTTGACTGAAGCCCATGGAAGTTGTGAACTAACATCAAAATGAATATATCTGGAAAGGAAAGAAAATATAAACAAATATCTATTGAATAATCACTGATTTGTTTTTGTAGCAATGATAGACATAAATAACATAATTTAAATATCATTGCAAGCCATAACAATGATTTGCAGTATTTTAGAGAACAGATTCCCTTCCCAAAGACCTTCCCAAAGACTTTCTGAGTGCTTCATAGAAACATCTTAAACTCACAGGACTGGGTCCCAAGTATGACCTTTGTTGTCTCCTATTTATTAGCTGTGGGGCTCTGGAAAGTCGTCAAACACTGTTGGTCTCAGCTGGATTATTTCTCTGTATGTTGTTGCTGTTACTATTAGTTTCTGTTGAGTTGGTTCCAACTCATGACAACCCTAGTGTTTGGTGGTGATTGTGTACTCTCAGGTCAGTTCCGACTCATCGTGACCCTCTACAGGGTTTACGAGGCAGTAAGTCTTTAGGGGAGCAGAAAGCCTTCTCCTCCTATGGTGCGACTGGTGGATTCAAACTGCAGACCTTGTGGTTAACAGCCCAACTTATAACCACTATGCTACCAGGGCAAAACAAAATGTTGCACTGTCCTGCTTCAATTTCAAGATTGTTGGTCTGTTTGAACCCATCTTCCAGTACGATATTGGGCAGTATTCTGTAGTGATCCATAAAATTTCACTGAGAAACCTTTAGAAGTAAATCTTTGGATCTTTCTTCCTAGTTTTTGTAAGCTCTGCTGACCCCTGTCCACCATGGGTGACTCTTCTGGTATTTAAAATACTTGTGGCAGTCCAGCTTCAACAACACTGTATAAACCACCACCATATGACACATTGACAGATGGGTGTTGGTGTGTAGAATACCAGGCTCTTAACTCTCATTCAATAGCAACAGACCTCTTTTTAGCACCTCAAAATTACAAAACCCACTAACTAAAAGTTGCTTTCTTTTTTCCATAGAGCACAAGACATTTCAAAATCTGGGTCTTTCTTGTTTGCCATATTGGTATTTAAATAACCCACAAGATGCTGCCCAAAGTTGATGATTCCAGCACCTTAGTTGGGAACTTTGTTCATAGGTTTTATAGGTTTTAGAACAGGAACATGTTTTGAGGACAAGAGAAAACACATCTTATAATCATAGCTCTGTTGTGCTACTTGGGAAAGCACTGCTTGTGTGCCCAAAGGAAACTTCTAGGGCCATCTTTGTGGTTCAGAGCTCTACCCACCAATGACCAACTGCCAAAAAAGTTTAAGAGTGGAGGAACTACATTCAGTTTCTTCCAACTCTGGAAAGTGGTCAATTCAGTCCAAACATATTGTCAGTGTTTTATTGAAAGGGGTGATTTGGGGAATGTTGTGTTTGCCATACCATGTCATGCCTTGAAGCCTTGGTTTCCAGCCTTTATTTATCTGCCTAATTGTTGCTATGGAAATTCAATATTTAAAGAGGTAATTATTGCCGATCTTGTTGCATGTGTCCATTTCTGATGTCCAGCTGTTAGCTCTTTAGCTCCAGTCTAGCAGATTAATTACTGCTATTGATTACTTTCAGCCTCTCTCTTCACACCTGCAGTCTGTGTAATTAGCTGGTGGCCTCCTCTGAAAATTAGGAGCAGTTTCATTCTGGCACTTTGCCATTTCCAGCCATGTGCACTGCACTGATGAACAAAAGCAAATCTATTTTAAATAGAGTTATCTGGGTAATGAACTCTTTGTGTTTTTGAACTATCCGTGGATAATTCAAATTACCCTCTGTTAGTAAATATTGTACCTCATTTGATGACTATCTGCAAAGAAAAAATTCCAAAACACTGGTTTTTATTCCCATTTCCACCTTGCAGAAATTTGCTCCTGTGTGTGGTTCTTTTTCTTTTAAAAAAACAAAACAACTTTCTAGCTCTGCTACCAAGGGCATTGGGATACTGAAATAGGTTTCTTAATGGAGCCCAGTGGAAGCAGCTGAGTTTGCACTTTGAGTTTTCCAGGCATCCAGGTATTAACATTGGTTCTTTCGTTAGTTCCACACTCCTATTCTGAGGAACAAATCACCATTCTTGGGAGTCATTGGTATGCATTGGGAAGAAGAAGATTCTTATTAAAATCCTACCTTAGGCAGAGATATGGGAGAGGATTTGGAAGAGTCTTCAGTTTTGCTTCCCAACTTTATTTCAGCTAGTAAAGTTTGTCTGTTTTAATTTGTTTTGTTTTCCCTCCATGCTCATTGGAAGCTAACCCTGGCATCACCAGATGCTGAAATCCAGGGTTATACCTCCAGTGTCCTTTACAATACTTTCTCATCTGTCGTGTGTTCCTGCCTACACACTAAGGAAATACAAGTCGGTCGTAGAACTGGGAGTGGACATCCCAATTAATGACATGTCATGATTCCTAACAATGCCAGCTGTTCTTTTCCATGCTGATGGGGTCCCACAAATGCTCCCTTTAGCTATTTAACTTGTGTTGAATTATTATAATCAGAGTTATTGCTGACTGTAGGAAAAACCATAGTGCTTTCTCCCTGTCCACAGCAGGCATTTGCCAGCTTCCAGTTGAAGCTTAAAGTGCATAAGTCTATCCCAAGGTCTACTCAGCACATGGAAGGAAAAAGTCCAGAAAGCTGTCTCTTGTCACAGTGAGGAAACCATCGTTCCACTGATTTCCAGTACAAGTGTGTTTTGTTGGATCACTACGTTGTGGGAATACGTCTTCAGCAGTAAGACAGCCTCTATTGAAGCAAAAAAAGAGCACCTCCTGAGATTTTGGAAGTCAAATGGGAGAGAAACATAAAGCTGGAGAGAAGTAGGAACATTCACTCATCAACTCAACGAAGCTTTGGGGCATCAAATGGAGAGGTTGAACACTGGCCCTCAGACCAGAAGGTCCCCAGCTGGAATCTCATCATTTCTACTGTTTCTATATTAAAATCTAAATTGTGTGCTGTCATTTGGAGGCCTTCTGGGCAGGGTCTCTCAGAGTCACCAGTTATTAGGGAAGCCTCCTATTATCACAACCCTAAAAGCTATTTGAACAGCAGCCTAATGTGATTGTGATTTCCAAGGACCATTTGCTGTTTTTGAAGCTCTGTTCAGATGTGATTGGGAGCAACTAACCGAAGTTGCCTTCTCATCTCACTGAGAGGAGGATCAGAAGCACCAGAGAAATATTTAGCTGGTCATAAATGTAAATTTCACCCCAAATAAAATGATCTTTTGTTTCCCCTCTTTGCACAAGGTCATCCCTAATTCTGGCAAACAGCATTCTTTCCCTCCTAAGAGTGCAAACACATAATGTATAATTTCAATGCAACTGAAAATATAGTTTAAAAAAGGTAAAATAAAGTGACGGTAGAATAAAAAGTGATAGCATTTCTTGTATGCAATTGTTAATTCTGGTCCAGTGGAATCTGACTCATAGAAGCCCCTTGTGCCTGTGTAGAACTGCCTTACCGTGTTTTCTAGACTGTCTTTGTACAAGCAGATTACCAGGTTTCCCTCTTGGAATTGCTGGATGGGATTAAAACACCAACTTGTTGGTTTGCAATCCAGCACTTAACCATTGAGCCACCAGGCATCCTTTCGTTTTATGTAATAGTCCATGTTGTTGTTAAGTGTTGTCAAATCAGTTCTGATCCACAGTGAGAGGCTGGTGAGCTTGAACTGCCAACCTTGTGGTTCAAACCGACTTTGCTGTCTAGTGCATTAGCCCATGGTGCCACATCAGGACTCCATTCTGGCTCAAAGTGATCCTGTATAGGATTTCCAAGGAACAGCTGGTGTGTTTGAACCACAGACCCTGTGGTTTACAGTCCAGTGCTTATCCTACAGTGCCACACCAGGAGTCCATATGTTGGGATTATCAAATTTCTACACTTTTCAAATGTCAGAAAAATACACATTTATATATAGTTTATTATTATATTTGCTGTTGTTGTTAAGTGCCATCAAGTCGTTCAGACTCGTAGAGATCCTATATAGGATTTCTGAGGAGCTGCTAGTGAGTTAGAATTGTGGACCTTTTGGCTTAGCCGTCCAATGCTTATCCTACAGTGCCACACCACTACAAAATTAAATATGCTAAGCTTTATGTTGTATGTATCATAAACATCCTAGCTGTTTCTGGTACATGGAACTG
The DNA here is from genome assembly GCF_000296735.1 of Chrysochloris asiatica. Classification (NCBI taxonomy): domain Eukaryota; kingdom Metazoa; phylum Chordata; class Mammalia; order Afrosoricida; family Chrysochloridae; genus Chrysochloris; species Chrysochloris asiatica. The sequence continues at coordinate 8,095,750 of NW_006408558.1, read as the reverse complement.
TTTCAACTTTTAAAGTGAAAAGTCTGTCAGATTGAATTTTGTAAACCAGGATGAAACCTATTTTGTTGTTATGTTAAAAATTACTGGTTGTATTTAAATCTATTCTATTACTGTACTAAATCAAACCCACTGTACTAAATCAAACCTACTTTCATCAACTCGATTCTAACTCATAGTGACATTATATAAGGTTTCTGAGACTGTAAATCTTTACTGGGGCAGACAGCTTCCTCTTTCTCCTACAGAATGTCTGGTGGTTTTGAACTGCTGACCTTGCAGTTAGCAGTCCAATGTTACAGGGTTATACTAAAGAGCTAAGTGAAATGAGAGTTAAGAAATTATCTAATGAATGATAAAAAAAAATGATATAGCTGGTGTCAAGAGCTTATTATATGCCATATACTGTGTTGCATGCTTTGAATATGTCATCTCTTGTAATCCTCACAGTAAACCTATATGCTAACCATTAGCTGTTGAGTTGACTTCAATTCATGGTGACCCTATGTGTGTCAAAGTAGAAGTACATTTCATAGGTTTTCAATGGCTGACTATTCATAAGTAGACCACCAGGTCTTTCTTCTGACATGCCTTTGGGTGGATATGAACTTCCAACCTTTTGGTTAGAAGCAAAATATGTCAGCTGTTTGCATCATGCAGGGGCTCAAACCTATAAGCTGTTGTTGTTAGGTGTCAGTGAGTTGATTCCTACTCTAGCAGCTCCATGAACTACAGAGTGAAACACTGCCCAGTTCTCATGATTTGAGCCCATTGCTACTGCCACTATGTTAATCCATCTCATTGGGGGCTTCCTCTTTATCCATGACCCTCCACTTTACCAAACATGATGTCCTTCTCTAGCAACAGGTCCTTCCTCATTACCTGTCCAAAGGTAAGTGAAATGAAATCTCGCCATCCTGGCTTCTAAGGAATATTCTGACTGTACTTCTTCCAACACAAATTTGTTTGTTCTTTTTGCAGTCCATGGCACCTTTAATATTCTTCTCCAACACCATAACTCAAAGGCATTGATTCTTTTACAATATTCCTTATTCATTGTCAACTTTCACATGCATATGAAGTGATTGAAAATACCATGGCGTGGGTCAGGCACACCTTAGTCCTCAAATTGAATCTTTGCTCCTTAATACTTTAAAGAGTTTTTTTTTATATTTTTATTTTTTTTTAGCAGATTTGCCTAATGCAATAAATCATTTGATTTTTTGACTGCTGCTTCCATATGTGTTGATTGTGGATCCAAGCAAAATGAAGTCTTTGGCAGCTTCAATCTTTTCTTCATTTATCATGATTACATTTATTAGTCCATTTGTGAGGATTTATTTTCTTTGCATTGCAATGTTATCTGTTCTGAAAGCTGTATATAGTCTTTGATCTTTATCAGTAAGTATTTTAAGCTATAAGCTAGATGCTACTATTCTCCAGGTTTTACAGATAATAATATTGAATCTGAGAGGTTACACAACTTGACTATGGTCACAACTAGTAAGTGACTTCATTAGTTGACTGAGCTACATTTTTAATTACTTATTTCATTTCAGTTATACAGCATTGATGATTTAAAAAAAATGTTTTGTGAATTATGTGATAGCTTACATGGGAGGAATATTAGCTTTACATTCATCCTATCATATATCATTTCATTGCCATGGTTACATATCCTATCATATATCATATATCCTATCATATATCATTTCATTGCCATGGTTACAACCAAAAGGTATACCCCGCAAGCCTGTCCCTCTGTCTTCAGTGCACAGCCCCTTTCCCTCTCTGGGTCTAGAGTCCCCAGCTGCTTCATCTCTCTGAGTCATTGTCTCTGCCTCCATCTCTGGGGTCACTGTTTCTCTGGGTAGGGTCCCGCACTCCACTTTTGTCCCTTGATGGTCCCAGGGACCTCTGCTCCTGGACTGCAAAGTCAACCACTTCCCTCCTTTTGCTACAAAACGTCTACCTTTATGTTTCCAACCTTCTCAGTCAGTCCTGATAGCAATTATTCACTATTGTATCACAAGAGTCCTATCCCCATCTCCTTTCATCAGCCCCACCCAGAGGGATTGGATACTACTCAGTGGAGAGTCTACCTTCCTCCACACCCCGTAGATCTCGGCTCCTTCTTGAAAGCTTGTAAGCCAGTCACTTCTTGCCTTTGTAGCACCCCATTTTGGGTAGCCAATGTCCAAGTTGCCCATCCCTGTCTACCCTGTGTATTGAGGGGGTGGGAATGATCCTCACTGTAAAGATTTGTTCCCTCTTTTGATCTACTGCATCCATAGGTGTAGGTGAAGTTCATCAAATTATATGAGATTACTCTTTTTTTCCTCTTCTTTCTTCTTCTAGTTGAGCTGTGATCATCCAGCCATTGAAGCAAGTCAAGTGGGTATTATCTGCAAGTGTGGGTGTTCTTGTGCATATGACCTCTCTTCTTATCAGCTGAACACTTCACTCTCCACTCTAGTCCTCTGTGGCTATGTCACTGTCTCTGGGCCCAGGAGTCCCCAGGTCTTGCCATACTGCTGGCCAATCAGGTGTCCACCCGGGTTCACAGGAGTCTATTGAATGTAGTAGGACTTAGCTCTCAGCTTCATTGTTGTTTTTCCCTCGCTTCCCCATGCATTGATGATGTTTTGTTTAATTTATATGGATCCCTTGGTATTTGAGTTAACCAAATAAAATAATTCCTCATAAGCCTGATTTCTTGGAGCACAACTAAAATTACCTAAATCGTAGGCTAACATTGAGTGTATGCTTTTATTATTACTTATTAAAAGTGGATATATAAGGGTTCTGGGTTCTTTTAGCTTGCCAGGGAGGAAAAAGCCAATGCTGAAGAACTGTGGGGAAAGAGCAGCTCAGGGCATTTTGGTGACTGACTCATGCTGTTCAGGGACTGTCCTAAGTCCTCCTGTGGGGAAGCCTTTTTGCTGGAAAAGGCACAAATGATTATTGATTTTTTTTTTTTACTGGAAATAAAGGTGGAAAAATTCTTTTCCCCCAAATGTACTGCCATTTATTTCTTGCTGTGTACAAATATCCAGATTCCTCTTCTTTTATTTTAAGTACATATTTTTATTCACTTTCTTTCTAAAAAAGCACAGATTTCAAATACATGCCATCTTTTTTTCTTTTAGAATACAGCTGGCCCTTGAATGACATGAGGTTGAACTGTGGGTCTCTATTTATAAATGGAATTAAATAAAAAGTCATGTGACGATAATCATCTAACGTGACCAGTTCATCTCTCCAGTAAATTGCATATTGTGGTAAAAAGTGATTGCTCGAGGTTCTTGCGTATTTTTCATCATGCTTGCTACAATATTGTAAATCTTGGATAACACCATGTGACCCATACGAAATGCTTCCTTATTGAAGTTGCCAAAGACTTCATTTTGTTTGGATCCACAATTAACACGCATGGAAGCAGCAGTCAAGACATCAAATGACTTACTGCATTAGGCAAATCTGCTGCAAAAATACTCTCTGAGGACTAAGGAATAGCAAAGTCATGACATTACAAGAAAAACTAGAATTGCTTGATACATCCTGTAAATTGACATCTTTAGCTGGGATTACCCATCTTTTCAAGACAAATGAATCTACCATAAGGACCATTTGGGGAGGAAAAAAAAACAAAGAAAAGGAAAGTTGTGAAACTGTCAATGCAGCTATACCAGCAAGCAAGTGTGATAACCTTGCACTTTTTGTGAAATGCTTTTATTTTTTATCTTGTATTGAAAATGCAATTTTGATATGGGTGTAGTGTCTAACACAAAATATTTGTCAGTCAAGATTTCCAGGTCAACAGTAGAGTATCAATAGTTAAGTTTTTGGGGATCCACAATTTTACATGGATAGAGGATATTTATCCCTGAGCATATTTACCTTTGTTTCAAATATAGCCATGGATATGGTGGAGCATACAGGAGACTAAGTTTTGAAGACTTCTAGGACATAACCAAATACCTTAGAGAATGGATTGCTGACCATAGTCTTTGGGGGGGGGGGGGGCGCGGCACTGTGGTTAATTGGCATACCATAATTCACAAAGACAATGTTCTAAATCCTACTTTGGTGAGGATCAACTGAGATCTTGAAAGCTCATGAGAAGTCTCTAAGGCACAATTATTGGTCTCTATTTAGAGGAGAGAAGAATGATGAAAATTGAATACATATAGACTAATGGACCACTGGAACATGAGTCTCCACAATCTTAAGACCAGGTGGACTAGATGGTGCCTGGCTACCACTATCAACTGCTTTGAAAGGGTTCACCATAGAGAGTCCTGGAGAAAATGTGGAGCCAAAACTCACAGTCACAAAAAAGATCAGGCTTATATCAGTTGGATAGAGACTGGAGGATCCCTGAGACTGTGGTCATCCCTCATGTCTGGAACTGAATTCACCGCTGTGGCAGCGTAGTGGTTACGAATCAGACTGCGAACCTCAAGGTCAGCAGTTCAAAACTACCAGCTGTTCCGTGGGAGAAAGATGAGGCGTTCTGCTCCTGTAAAGATTTACAGCCTCAGGAACCCTGTACAGGGTTGCTATGAGTGGGAACCGACTCCATGGTACACAACAACAACAACAACAGATAGGTGTATGGAGGAACAACAATATTAGTGAGGTATACACAAAATAGAATCATCAACCATTTGACATCAAAAGGGCAGCATTTATCAAAGAACAAATTTCAGAAGGGTTTGAAAAGAAGAAGGAATGAAAAGAAGAAATGTAGGGCTTAAGTGGGATAATGATGTTACATTAAAAGAATTTCAATCAAACAGATGAAACAAATTGTGTATGATTTGTTGAATGTAATAATCAATGCTCTGCTCTGTAAACCTTCACTCAATTAAAAAAAAGGTATACATGGATTTTCAACTTTGAGGGGATATTGGTGTCCCTACTCCCTATGTTAGGGTCAACTGTAATATTTTATTATTTGGTGAATATTTACATAGCAAATTAAGTTTGTCAATTTCCATGTAAATTGTTCAGTGACATCACAGTGTAGACAAGGATTCTTGTTTTGCTTTGATGTCTGAGAGATTAATTTTCCAAAGAAACAATCAGCATAGCTAATAACTCATTCTATATTTATGTATAACACACCTGTAGAATACACTTCCACACATATAGAATGTATTTTGTTATGTATGTGTGTGCACCGCATTTCTGCATACGTGTGCACACATAAAATGCATGCATACACATCCACGCACTACTGCTGTACCATGTAGTACTTAGATGTCTCCTAGCAAGGATGTTTGGGAACGTGAAGACAGAGTCTTCTCAGTATCAATATGTGTGTAAGTACTTTCAGATGCTGTTTAAGCGTCTTCATTTTGACACAGATGCACTGTTTAGAGGGATTTGTTTTATGATCCATAGTGCACATAAGCTGTTGTTGTTGTTAAGTGCCTTTTCATCAGTCCCAACTCTTAGTGACTGTAAGTTTTCCAGGAGCGATTGGTGTGTTTGAACCGCTGACCTTGTGGTTCAAACTGACCTCGAGGTCCAGTACTTTATTCTACAGCGCCACACCAGGACATCAGATGGTGGTGGTGGTGTGCGATAGAGTCGGTTCTGACTCGTAGTGACCCTGCATAGGCTTTCCAAGGCTGTAAATCTTTATGGGAGCAAAAAGCCTCATCTTTCTCCCATGGAACATCTGGTAGTTTCGAGCTGCTGACCTTGAGGTTAGAAGCATGACTTGTAACCACTATGCTACCAGAGCTCCTTGGACATCAGATCGCTTTCCAAAAATTCCCCTGTGAACACAAAGTCAGATTTTTCTCTTCTTATACTTTCTCTTTCTATGTTTAATAAGGTTTCTAGTATCAACTCTGGTCCTAATGAGCTGAAATGAAAACAGTGAAATCTTAGGCAGATTAAATGGACTCAAATCTTGGTTTCATGATTTTACTTAAGGCATTTAGTTAATTCTGTTTTGCTACAAGTTCGTTTATGACTTTGTTATTTATTTGAAAATGTTGAACATACAAAGCAGTAGGGAACAAAGTAATGAATTAGTCTATCTTCCTTCATGTGTTCAAACCAATAAGGAAGGAAGAGACAAAAAAAAAAAAAAAAAAAGAAATCCCTTTGAGGTAAGATATTTTCTTGTGTATCAGACAGGCCCGGTAGGAGATGCTAATCATTGCAGTAAATGCTGGTTTATTAATTGCTGTTAAAAATTTCTATATTGACTTAGTAAATCATTTTTTTCTATCTCTTTCATCCTCTTTTCTTTTTTCCCTTTCTCTCTACCTGCATCCCTCTCTCTGTGTTCTTTCTTTCTGTCTCCCTGACTTCCTGTCTTCCTAGTTCCCTATTTCCCTGTCTCTGTCTCCCTCCCTGTCTTTCTTTCTTTTGAGATGAGACCTGGCTTAGGGTGGTCATAAATTGTGTTTTCTCTGTGGAGAATGATGACACGAAGCGTGATAAAATGGTGATGTATTAACAGATATTATGATCCACTTTTCTGAGGCAAACAGAGCTTAATAATTGATCTGTACAATTTGTGAGAGCAGGGGGAAAAAAAATCTGAGAGTTTAAAAGTAATTTGCAGCCCTATGCCATACTCGGCGTGTTTTTAATGAGCTTTTCCAGGTCTACAGGTAGTAGACGTTTTCTCTGCTGATGTGCAGGGCAACTTGTCAAGACATCCTGCAGGGAAGCCTGCTCAGAGAAGGTCAGCCAGGGAATCGAATTGTATTAGGTGATGCTGTGGTACTTAATTGACTTCCCTCTGTCTCTGGAAAGCGATAGAAGGAGAGGTTGAGAGGAAGCTGCCCCTTTCCAATCCTCTCTCCCACACTTTATTAAAACTGCTTTTTCTACCATTTTTCTCTCCCTATTGCATTCTTGCGGCAAAAATTGTCATTACCACCTATTTTACTTTGGGTGCGGAATTAAAGATGTGAAACATTTTGTGTAATAAATAGCCCCAAGTTTCCAGACTGTTTTATAGGCTTGATAGGTTTCATCTATATTTTTAAGTAGCAAAAATTGTTATCCGCTCCCCAGCATGACAACCAATGTGATTATGGGAGACAGGTTAATATGCCACCAAAGAAAGTTATATTCTTTAAGATCCTTCACTGTGGTTTTTTTTTTTTTTTTTCTCTTTCTATTCCTGTTCTTTGTTGAATTCAACATATCCATCAATCTGAACAGCTTACCTCCCTCCCCCATAATCAATAACTGATCAAAATTTGCATTTTCCAAAGTTATAGGCCTACAATTATTTCTGCTCATACCAATTGATATTATGGTGTGAAGGAAAGTAATTGTCTTTCCTATATAGTTGTAGGCATAGCTACTATAGTGGAACATATGCCATGAAGCAACTGCTTCATTCTATTTGGAGAAGTTCAGAAAGTGAAATTGCATCCAATCAGTCACAGAATCAACCGCTAACACGGTGGCAAGATTGGAAGAAAGCAGAGGCGAGAGAAGGAAAAACCCATAAAGATACACAAGGAATTGATTTTAAAACATGTTTTTTAAAGGGATGGGTCAGGACAGCTCTTATATATTGGATCATATTCCGAATATATGTATTGGAAACTTAGCCTTTGTGACTGTGATTGTAATTCTATTTGGGAATAGATTTCCTTTGGTATGTTAATAAGGCCAAATCAGTGTAGGGGGTGTCTTAAACTCATCATCTTTGAGCTGTTAAAAAAAAACACGTATTGGCACAGAGAAAGAAATCAAAGGATCTATTGCATTAGGTAACTCTGCTGCATGAAACCTCTTTAAAGTATTCAAGAGCAAAGATCTCAGTTTGAGGACTAAGGTGCATCTGACCCAAGCCATAGTATTTTCAATAACCTCATTTGCATGTAGAAGTTGGACAATGAATAAGGAAGACCGTAGAAGAATTGATGCATTTGTGTTATGGAGAAGAATATTGAAAGTACCATGGACTGCCAGAAGAACAAACCAATCTGTGTTGAAAGAGGTATAGCCAGAATGCTCCTTAGAAGACAGTATGTTCAGACTTGGTCTCTCATACTTCAGACATACTGTCAGGAAGGACCAGTCCCAGAACCCACTGCCACTGCTTGATAGCTTGGAAGGTCAGCTAAACAGAGGAAGACCTTCAATAAGATGGATTGGCACAGTGGCAGCAGCATTCGGCTCAAGCCTAGCAATGATTGGGAAGTTGGTACAGAACCTGGCAGTATTTTGTTCTCTTGTGCACAATGTGCTCTAAGTCAGAGCCAACTTGATGGCACCTAACAATAACAGGCACAGAGGCAAGCAAGCACAAAGGGTGGGGAAATATGAGAAGGTGCCACTTTAAGGCCCCCAAGAAATCAAGGAACAGACAGTGAAAGAAAGATTTCCCCTCACAGTTAATAGAAAGAACCTTCTCCTAGAGCTTGTGCACTGAAAATGGACTTTGTAGTCTCTGAAACTTTGAGAAAAGAAATGACTGTTCCTTAAAACAACTCACTGATGGTATTTGTTATAGCAACATTAGCAAGCTAAGCTTCCCGGGCTGTTTTGTGTAACAGTTTTTACACAGAGGCTGGGCTTTGTTTTTGCTGATCTGCATGTATTTTGCTTTCTCTCCTTACACAAAGAAAGCGTCTCTCAGTTTTCAGAGGGAAATATCATTTAGGGATATCAGTGCTGATTAGAGTTGAAAGAGAATGTGAAAGACAGGAATTGCAGGGTTCTTGACATGAGTATGTTCCGTGTCACTGGAGCTAGTTGGGGGAAGATTGTATCCTAGCATCTCCTGTCTTTACAGTCTCGAGAAACAGTGAGTGAGAAGTACCCTGATGACCTCTTGAAACCCACTGTCCCTGCCATCTAGTTGATTCTAGCTACTAGAAGTCCTATAAGTCAGAGTAGTCCTAAGGTTTCCAAGACTGTAAATCTCTGCGGGACCAGCAGGTTCATCTTCCTCCCATAAAGCAGCTGGTGGGTTCAAACTGCTGACTTCGGGGTTAGCAGCCTAACTTATAACCTACAAAACCAGTGAACTCTTGGAAGTCAACATCTTGATAATTAGGGGCATTAAACTATATTCTTGGAGTCCTGGTGTGGCACTGCAGGATAATGCACTGGTCTACAAGGTCGGCTTGTACTTCAAGGTCGGCAGTTCAAACCCACCAGCCACTCCTCGGGAATCCTATGCAGGATCGCTGTGAGTCAGAACTGACTCGATGGCATTTAGCAAACAGCAATAACAACAAACTATGTTCTCAGACATGTCGTTGAACTCTGAATTCAGCAGCACATCTGAGAATACAGTTGAACACCCTATCTAGATTTTTTTTTTCCCCTTTTGCAATGAAATTTATTGATTTAGGACCAAGTTTAGAAACTGACAGAAAAAGATACTAGCCCTTCCCCCCTTCTTCATCTTTGCAGCTCCACCTCCATTCAC
>NW_006408558.1:8079156-8086226 GCF_000296735.1 Chrysochloris asiatica | reverse complement strand
TCACATACATTGTACTTTGTCTTTGTCTGGATTGAGAGATTATAGAAAAAAAACAGTATTTTAAGAAAATATCCCAATAAAAGAGTGGCACTGGCTCCCACGTGCCAAGACTTTAACTGTAATTTACACATTCCAGCAAACGTAGTGTTAGGAGTCACTTCAGACTAAGAGTCGATTTTGCATCCTTGGGTCAACTTCACAGAACAGCAATACAGTGGCAGGAGATTCATGGCGGGGAGGATGTGGTATTTATAATTTTAAACACCTTACAATGTCCTTGAATTTATCAAGTTTATGTTTGTATACATATTGCCTGGTGTTAACTGACCATTGTGAGTTAATGTTGTATTAAGAAGCGGAACAACTTCACCCTCAGAACACACACAGTGAAAGGCAGATGGGGGTTTTGACTTGTGTTGAAAAGAGAAGATGCCGTAGAATAACAGAGGCAAGGCTCTGTCTGAAAAAATACATCAGGAACTTTTTTTTTTTTCTTTTTTCTTTAGCGCCATCACCACATCCAGATAATTCTTTCCATGAAAACAATGAGTCAACCGGAGTTTCTTCACTTCCATCAGAGAGCAGTTCTAGAACTAACCACTCGAAACGACAAACAGCATTTGATCCATGGTGAGTATTTTGGTGTGTGTTTAGAGTTCTGGATAAAGTTTGTAGGGATCTTTATCTTGCTAGGCCTTTCTTTTGCAAGAGAGAGATTGATAAGGAAAGTGTGATCATTATTTGTAATTGTTTGTGTTTTTTTTAAGTTCAGCATTTCTATTAAACATAAAAGAAAAAAAATCTGAATCACTAGATAACCTCATAAGTCTTGTACTGTGTTCTGTGGTTTTTGATTTTTTTTTTTTTTTTTTTACTGTCTCCTTCTTTTGATATCCAGGCACATACCAAACACTTTGCTTAGCACTTGTATGTGCATTGTCTCCATCAAGGGTTATTCCCATTTTACAGGTAAGAAAGCCGAAGTTTAGAAAAAGTAAAGAAGCATAGCTGGTATAAGACAGCTAGTAACGTGGAGGAGGGAGCCAGGACTGAGACCTTGGCTGGTTCGGACTCTACCTCTACCCACCTGACTGTCATTCATGTTTGTTGTTAAGTGCCGTCGAGTTGTTTCCGACTCTACAGAGACCTTGTACAGGGTTTCTGAGGAGCCGCTGGTGACTTTGAATTGCTGACCTTCTTGTTCAAACCAACCTTTCAGTCCCGTGCTTATTCTACAGTGCCACACCAGGACTGAAAGGTAGAAATAAGGTAACAGCCTTTTGTAATAAAAGCCTAATGGAAGGACCAGTCCCTAGGGAATGACATCATGTTTGGTAAAGTGGAGAGGCAATGAAAAAGAGGAAAACCCCCAACAAGATGGATTACCACAGAGGCAGCAACAATGGGCTCAAACATACCAACACTTGTGAAAGAGGCTCAGGACTGGGCAGCATGGGGTCACTAGGAGTTGGAACTGATTCAACAGCACTTAACAACAATGGTAGTCAGAAGTCAAAATGATGTGGCAGCTTTCTTCCTCCTTTTATCTATAATAAATTTTTAATTTTTAATTATGAATTATGTGATAGTTTACATGGGAGAACATTAGCTTTACATTCATCCTATTGTATGCCGTTTCATTGCGATAGTTATAATCCCCTCCATGCATCATCAACCAACCTGCAAGCCTGCCCCTCGGTTGTTAGCACACAACCCCTCTCCCTCTCTGGGTCTAATGTCCCTAGCTGCTCCATCTCTCTGCATCATCGTCTCTGCCTCCATCTCTGGTGTCACTGCTTCTCTGGGTAGGGTCCTGCTCTCCGCTCTTCTCCCTTGATGGGCCTAGGGACCTCCTCTCCTGGACTGCAAAGTCAACCACTCCTCTCCTTTTGCTACAAAACATCTACCTTTACATTTCCAATCCTCATCTGGATTTGTTTTTATTGAAAGATGATTTCATGAAGAAAACAATGATGAAGGAACAACAGACAATGTGTTTTTGCCATAGGTTCCCTGAGAAATGTATTCATGGTTGTGTTTCTTTGGTGGGTGGAATAGTCTGAAGTAAGTTTGCAGATTCAGGACACCTTGAACTGTGTTTTACTGCAGTTCATTTCACCCCAACCTCACCTTTCCATAATCGCACCGTGTTAGGTATTAACATTTAAATGTCTTTTTAGGACTTGGTAAAATTAAAAATAAATTAATTTGCTACCTAGGAACTAGAAACTTAAATATTTATTACGAGGCATAGTAAACTTTCATGGATTAGTATAGTGAATAAGTCTTTATCACTCTGACTAATATTATGCTGCAGTTATATTTAATGTGGGCCTGGCTGGAAGTTACTGTGTGTTCTCCAATGATATTAAAATGATTCAATCCAGAGAAGCTCCTCCCTCCTTCTCATCCCCTGCTCTTGATATGTTTTTTTCATCTTAATTTTATTGTGGTGAAGTATATATAACAAAAGTTTACCATCATAACCATTTTTCAGTGATATTAATTGTGTTCACTCTGCTGTGCTATTACTATGACCAATATCCATTTCTAAAAATTCTACATTGTTCTTGAGAGCAGAACCTCATGTACTTGTTAAGCAACATCTCCCCATTCTTTCCTTCTCCCAGGTACTTGTAACCACTGATAAGCTCTTGTCTGTATGCATCTACTTATTTTAGATATTTCATGTAAGTGGGATCATACAGTATTCATACTTTTGGCCAAACTTCATCTCTCATGCTTTGGACATATTGTCAGGAGGGACCAGTCTCTGGAGACGGATATCATGTTTGGTAAGGTGGAGGTTCAGAGAAAAAGAGGGAGACCTCCAGAGAGATGGGTTGGGCAAGTGGCAGCATCAGTGGACTCGAGCGTGGCAACAATTGTGAGGTTGGCCCAGGATCAGGCAGGGTTTTGTTCTGTTGTGCATAGGGTTGCTATGAGGCGGTATCGACTCAATGACACCTAACAACTACAACAACAACAACATGCTTTTGTGTCTGATTTATTTCACTCAGTGCTTTCAAGGCTCATTCATGTTGTAGCATAAATTAAAACTTTACACTCCTCATTATAACTGAATGATATTCAATTTTTATATATACATAAGCTCTTTTTCATCTATGTCAAGAAATTTGGCAGATAGCTACCTGACCAACTGATTGGAAGAGATCCATATTTGTGTTCATACCAAAGAGAGGTGATGCAATGGGATATGGAAATCAGGGAACAATATCAGTATCACATGCAAGTGAAATTTTGCTAACGATAGTTTTAAAATGATTGCAGCAGGACCTTGACAGGAAGCTGCCTCATTTAATGGCTGGCTTTTAGTTCAAATGCCCCTTTCCAGAGAAGTGTTCCTTCACCACCTTATTTGCTGTTGCTCCCCCAGCCTTAGTCTCTTCCTATCACCTTGCCTGGTTTAATTTTCCTCATGGCACTATTGTTCATTAAAAATGGCCTTGTAAGATAAGTTCTGGATGACTAACCTCAAAATTAGTGGTTCAAACCCATCAACCACTCCTTGGAAACCCTATACAGGGTTGCTATGAGTCAGAGCTGACTCGACTGCATTTATCAACAAACAATATGTTTGCACATTTATTATGTCTTTCCCACTAGAAGGCATTCTCTGCGAGCCGGCACTCTCTCTTCTAGTGAATCCCCAGTGTGGAGAACAGTGTTTGGAATATGAAAAAAGCACTCTGTCATTTATTTAGTTATTTATGGCATTAATAAGGTCCCTGTCATTGTGGACCTTGCATTTTAGGTTTGAGTGGTGAGCGCTTCATTTTCTTCTGTAATCCTGATGAAAACTGGTGGCTTCTATTTTTGAAATGAGTTTCTGTAATTTATGAAATTTAAATCTCCCCTAACAAGAGGAAAGTGAATCAAGATAAGCACTGGACTGCTAACTCCAGGTTGGTGGTTCAAACCTACCATTGGCTCCTTGGAAACCCTATACAGGGTTGATATGGGTCAGAATGAACTCAGCAGCAATTAAAAGCAACAAACTGTAATGGAGTTGGACTTCCTTACCCAGGAACTATTTAAGGTCTTGATGTACAAATTATGGGAAACAGGATCCCTGGAGGTGCTCTGGGTTAAGTGTTGGGCTATTAACCCAAAAGCCGGTGATTCAAATCTACCAGCTGCTCCTTGGGAAAAAGATGAGGATGTCTGCTCTCTAAAATTGCAAGTTTCAGAAATCCTAGGCGATGTCTTTCTGAGTAGGCATGGACTTGTTGGCAATGGATTTTAAAAAAAATTTTGGTTGATGTTTTGCAGAAATTGATGTCTGGATTGCTGTGGGTTGGAATTGACATGACTGCACTTAACAACAACAGCAACAACATTTCAACACATGTTATAATACAGATTATATTTTGATGGAATAATTTATTGTACTTCTCTTGTATATTTGCACAATGGGGCGCAAATATGCAGATAATTCAAATTGTGACTAGATAGTTTTTAAAAATATATGTTAATGATTTGGACAGGTAATATGCAATGCTAATCACATGTAGCTATTTGAATCAGGAGTTTACATGTCAAAATATTCAGATTTAATATTCTGAGGTCCAGACTTTACCATGAGACAAGCATAATTCCATAATGCCTAATTGTTGTTGTTGTTGTTACGTGCCGTTGAGTTGGTTCTGTCTCATAGTGATCCTGTATAAGGTTTCCAAGGAGGAGCTGGTGGGGTTGAACTGCCAATTTTGTGGTTCACAGTCCAGTGTCACAATGCCTAAGTTATTGTTGTTGTGAAGTGCCGTCGAGTTGGTTTCGACCCATAGCGACTCTGTGTAGGGTTTCTGAGGAGCAGCTGGTGAATTTGAGCCACCAATCTTGCAGTTCAAACAACTTTGCAGTTTGGCGCATTAACCCACAGCACCACACCAGGGGCTTCCAAAAAGATGTAACACGGGGTGTGAAACAAACCCCTAAACAAGCAAACAAACACAAACAAACTCTTCTTTCTGTTTTCTTCCCTTTTTCCCTTTCTCCTTCTCTCTCTTTCTCCCCACTTCTCAGCCTTTCCTTCTTCTCCAGGAGGGAATCTTAGGTGAGAGATGATCCCTTTAGTTCGTTTTATTGCCCATTTTTCTAGGAATGAATATGTAGGAGGTTCTTAAGGATGGTTCCTAGGCAGTGACAGAATTAGAAATTATTTACCCAGGAGCACTGTATGTATTCTTGTGAATTCATTTACATACTGTTAAATGAAATAACATATTGGTGAGACCAGAAGATTTGGAAACTCTCCATCACCCACACTCTATTTTTAGGGTAAAAATTTTGTTTATTTACCCAAGTTACAAGTCTCCCCACAACTTATGCAAATAGGACAATTAGTTGAGCAGAATCATGTCCTAGTTGTCATTGCCTTGTTTTGTGTCCTTTGTGGAGCTTGAGGGAAAATAAATGGGCATACATGGGTAACAGCCTTCAGTGGCTGAATAATGTTGTAACAAATAAAAGCATTACAGAAAGATGGTAATGATTGTTGTTGTTGTTAAGTACCGTGGAGTCAGTTCTGACTCATAGTGATCCTGTGCAAGGTTTCCAAGGGTATAAATCTTTATGGGAGCAGAACGTCTCATCTTTCTCCCATGGAAGAGCTGGTAGTTTCAAACTGCCAACCTTGACGTTAGCAGCCCGATTCAGGTACACAGAATAAAACTCAATATATTTTTCAGGATAAGCCACATGGATATAAGATTGCAAAGGAGATGGCTTCATCACTGAAAAGCTACTAGATCAATTGATTAGAGATTTAAAATTTTGAAATCCTGTTTAGGACAATTTGAATAAACTTGCTGCTCTACTGTAAATATGACGATGGAGACCAAACGAATGACTTGGTGATTTTCATTTCTAACCCAAGAGGACATCTAAATATTGACTATAGAGAAATTGTCATACTCGTGTGAAAATGAAATACAACTAAATTGGATTCTCAAAGTGATTTGGGTGGATTGGGAGTATTGTTCCCTGAATTTGAAATTTTTTAGGAATTTATAAACAAAAAATTTGCATAGCCTAGGAAATCGAATCCATTTCTATAGACTATAGACTCCATCTGAATAAATGAGCATGTTATTCAACTAGGCAATATTGTGTATTCCAACCATAGACTAAATGTTCTATTTCAACCTTCTGCCTTCCATGGACTTGTCTGGTATATGCAGGTATGTAGGAGTAGGTGAGGCTCAAGTTAACAATAAAGTCTTCTACTAGTCTAACTTGGAGTCCTTGTGTGGTGCTGTGGGTTAATGTGTTGAACTGCAAGGTCAGTTTGAAACTCAAGGTCGGCAGTTCAAGTTCACCAGCTGCTCCTCAGAAATCCTATACAGAGTCGCTATGAGTAGGAACGGACTCAATGGCACTTAACAACAACACGTTACACCTGGCCAACTTAAACTTTTGTTCCAGTATCCCTTCCACCCAACTTTTAAGTTTATTATTTTTTTCTGTTTTTAAAGTTACACACTGTTTTAGATAAATAGTTGGAATGGAAACAAAAGTAGCAAGTATAGGGGAGAAAAATCTAAACTCTAAAGTGGGAAAGATCTTATTTCACTGGCTCCTAGAGATCTTCTTCAATACTTGCTTTGTATCAAGGAAAAAGGTTTGTCCATACTTTTCCTTTCTGTGCTACTTGGAGCAATGTTCGCATGTTACGTGAAATGATATTCTGAATGTCTGTGAGAACTTTAGTATTGGCGTGGTTATATAGCAAGTCTACGGGACCCAAAAAAGAAGAAAAAGAGGAGGATAGGAAAGGCAAGAGATCTTTTTTATAATGAAGAGCTTGTGAGAAATGGGTATGTAGGGCATTAAATGAGAAACTGCATGGTTCAAACAGATTGTATTTATATTTTCCTCTCTAAGATCCTTGCCTCCTTCTTATATATTACATTTAGGGGGAAAAGATGTTTACCTATGCTTTATTGGCTACGCAAAGGCTTTCAATTGTGTGGATCATGACAAGCTATGGACAACACTGAGAAGTATGAGTATTCCAGAACACTTAATTGTACTTCTGAGGAATCTGT
>NW_006408558.1:8076479-8078226 GCF_000296735.1 Chrysochloris asiatica | reverse complement strand
TATGAGTTGGTTCCGACTTGATGGCACCTGACAACAACAACAACAATCTTTGACTTCTTTTAAGTTACTAATCTACATACTTTCATCACCAATATATATTCCTTTAAGCTGAGCTCATAAAAGAAGGGATAATATAATAACCTAGTTTTGAATCTCCTATTGGTTAGGAAAGATACAAAATAGATGATTATGAATTCACGTTATTTATGCTAAACTAGCATTGTGGGCTAATCATCAGATTGCAAAGTTGTTTGAACTGCAAGGTCACCAGCTGCTCCTTGTAAACCCTGTTCAGGGTTGCTATTGGTCGAAATCGACTCAACTGCACTTAACAACAACAACAATTCATAATACTACAGTTTAAAAGGTTAACATAATGCCTGCCACATTATTATACTTGTTTTTATAAATCATGCTACAAACATCTTTTAGACATGAAGTTTGTTGGCGCATGTGTGCTGAGGTGTAACTTGCAGGGATATCCTCTGTGTGGTGGTCTTCCTGAGAGTGTTGATGGTACTTTTTTGAATTTTAATCAGGGCTGTTTGTTGTTGTTAAGTGCCATTGAGTTGGTTCTGATTCAAAATGACCCTGTACAGGGGTTCCGAGGAGCAGCTGGTGAGCTTGAACCGCTGACCTTGTGATTCAAACTAACCTTGAGATCCAGGGCTTACCCTATAGTACTACATCAGGACTGTGGTCATTGCTAGTTTGTGACTTTAAGAGCCTTGACCATGAGATATATTCACAATTGGCAAAGGGTCCTTTGTGCTTAAGGACCTCAAGAGTCTTGCAGTCTTTGATATAGTCACAGTTGGCATAGGGTCCTTTGTACTTAAGGACCTCAAGAGTCTTGCAGTCTTTGATAAAACTGAGTTTTGTTGGTATAATAATTTATCAGACATCATTGAACATAGTATTTGTAAGGTTCTTGGTCAGTAGAGCTGGGCAATGTTTGAGTAATGAGTGTGGCTAGATTTTGTTAGAAAAAAATGTGTTGGTCACGCTCCCATTACCAACACCAACCTGGACTTAACGGTTAACACATAATACTCCAAATGGAACATCCTACTTTGAACAGTGTTCAAAGTTTTTAAACTCTTTAGCTATTAGTTCATAAAAATTAAGCCTACCTGGATGATGGCATTCAGTTATAGTCTATGGGATTTCCAAATAAAGGGAAATCTTCATCTTAGTTCTGAAGGAATGGGATTTTCTGTAAGAAAAGCGTATCTGGATTTACAACCTAACTAATTTTAGAAAACATTTTGTGCTAAAATGCTACATGTATACTATTTGGTAGACAGTTTTTCCATAAAGGTATATAACTTGGCCACTTACCATGTAGTTTCAGGAGTTCTGGTGTGGCATTGTAGGATAAGC
Source organism: Chrysochloris asiatica (assembly GCF_000296735.1). NCBI lineage: Eukaryota > Metazoa > Chordata > Mammalia > Afrosoricida > Chrysochloridae > Chrysochloris > Chrysochloris asiatica. The sequence continues at coordinate 8,076,843 of NW_006408558.1, read as the reverse complement.
ACTGAACTGTTAACAGTAAAATTGATGGTTCAAATGCAGAAGCCAATCCTTGAAACTTCTATACAGGGTCACTATGAGTCAGAACCAACTTGCCAGCACTTAGCAGCAACAACAACAACCATGTGGTTTGAGAGCTCGTCTTTTTGTTGTTGTTGTTAGGTGCCATTGAGTTAGTACTGACTCATAGCGACCCTATGCACAGCAGAACAAAACAATGCCTGAATCTGGGCCAACCTCACTACTGGTGCCACGCTTGGGTCCATTGACGCTGCCACTTGGCCAATCCATCTCGTTGGGGATCTTCCTCTCTTTTTCTGACCCTCCACCTCACCAAACATGATATCCTTCTCCAATGACTGATCCC
>NW_006408558.1:8045870-8074399 GCF_000296735.1 Chrysochloris asiatica | reverse complement strand
TAACTGGTCTTCCCTGTAGGTATGTGGATATTATCCTATCACAGACAGCATTGTACCTCATGACTGATCTGGATATGTTTTTTGACAGTGAATGCAACACCATTCCTGTTCAATTTGTAGTTTCTGGCATAGTAAACCATGTGATTCTCGGATTCAAAATAGCCAATACCAGTCCATTTCAGCTCTTCCCCAGTCGCATTTTGAGTGCCTTCCAATGTGAGTCACTGATTTTCCGGCACTATATCTGACAGTGTTTCTCTGCTATTCATAAGGTTTTCAGTGACTAAATATTCGGAAGTAGCTCATCACTCCTTCTTCCTAGTCTGTCTTTGTCTGGAAGCTCATCTGAAACCTGTCCACCATGGGTGACTCTGCTGGGATTTAAAATGATGGTGGTATAGCTTTCAGAATCACAGCCACTCACAAGCCACTACAGTATGACAAACTGACAGATGAGTGGTGGTGAGAGCTAGTCTATCAACTGGAATATGAACCGTCCCGTCTATGAGCTAGTCAAATATGTAGGACCATTAAAACACCATATTCTGGATAGAAATTGTACTGAAAGATAAAATATTAAATGCACCTTGAGAAAGGTGGGTGTTTAAAGCTTCATTTCTGGAAGTTTCCTTTCCATACTCATGGCATTATTAGCATGTGGTCTCATTGGATGGTTCTTACACAGGCCAAAAGTTGGAGCAAAGCTGGAAATTTAATTCTTTATTACCATTACTGGTTTTGCTCTACCTTGCAAGAAAACTCTGCTCATCTGAAAACTGGTTAAGACAGGTTTTGCCTATTCTTCTGCCCTCAGAAAACTTAGTATATAATTCTCATGATAAAAAGATGTATCAAAGAGAGAAACACCAGCTTGCTGACACCCTCTAAATGGAGTATGGCCAAGGCAATTGTTGATCTCTTACAGCTTTTTGAAGAGTTAGCCCAGCAGTTAAGCTCTGAATAGGTCCACCCTTCTGTTATTTAGCCAGCAATCTGCTCCCTTTCATCGAATGGAATAAAAGCTGGGAAGCAGAGCTTTATCTCTGTTCAAATTAGGAACCTGTCTGCTTTTGAACTGGGTCCCTTCCTTCTCTGTTAAGATCTACCAAAGAAAAAGTAAGATCTGGACATGAAGCATAATGATCATTTCATCAGCTATAAACCTTGCTTTGTGAGGGTTTTATTTATCTTTAATTGAGTACTAGAAATGCCTGGGAGTCCTGGTGAGATGCCTTAGGATAACTGGACAGTTAACCGCAGTGTCGGCAGTTCAAACCCACCAGATATTTGACATTTCTATATAGACAGGGTCACTATGAATAGGAACGGACTCGACTGCATATAACAACAACAATGTGAACGTTATATGCAAATACATTATTCTTAGTACTACTACCTATAATTAATGCCACCAATGGGACTTAAAAATATTTATTAAAAAGGCAACAGAGTAACAATTACCATTATCCCCAACCAAACTCCTCCTCCTCCATGTTTTCATCGAGAGAGCGGTGTTGTTACTTCAACAGGCGCAGTGTTGTGGTGACTTTTGTGATACAAATAAAGCAAGACTAAAATTTTAATTGTGAAATTTAAAAGGAAAGTAATTGCTTAGTGTTGGTTAATTCCATCTTTGTGTGATGACAGCAGCTGCGTTTCCCTGCCTTGTGTTTTTTAACAGATGGCATTATTTCTTATGGAGTGTTACAGTAGCGACCGATGTGACACTGAAGGAAAATTCTGTGACAGTATGTTAAATAAGATATTACTGACAGGCCTGCTGAGCAGCAGTGCAGAACTGCACGTTCTGGGTCTCTTCTCACCTCCGTAGCCTCCACCAAATGGTCTCCATTTGTGGCATGTGGAAGCAGAACTGAAAGTTGAATGGAAAATTATGTTCCTTTTCGAATTTATTTGTTTCCACACCATTAATAGGCCTGGGATGAAAGTTCGGACCATTTATAAATCCAGTCTTGTATAGCTGTACCTGTCTATCCAAATCAAGAAGGTAGAATGGCATCAATAGACCTGGCTTCCAGTCTAGAATCTTCCACTAGTAATTTTTTTTCAGGATTTGTTTCCTTTATGCAAATGTTGCAGTCCAACTGATACAAAACAGTCTCTCCCGCCCCTTCTAGTTTCTATTGTGGTCAAGTTGGCTTCCACTAATAGTGATCTTGTGTACAACAGAAGGAAACGATGGCCACTCTTGTGCCATCCTCGTAATTGTCAACCGTTGGGTGATTTTTGTTGTCATCTTCCAGTTCTATATTGTTCCGTATTCTGTTGTACTCTATAGGGTTTTCATTGGTTAATTTTCAGAATTGGGTTACCAGACTTTTCTTCCTAGTCTTTCTCACTCTGCAAGCTCGACTGAAACCTGCCTTACATGGGTGGCCCTGCTTCTATTTGAAATGTTGTTAGCATAACTTCCAGTAGCATGCCGGCCTCAGAGTATGACACACTGACAGGCAGTGGTGCCTAACTCTAACTCTGTGATTCTGAAAGTCCTGGGGAAGACAAAGTGAGTAGAATGCAGGATGTAACTGATCGGTAGTAGATCATTCTGTATGATACTGATATTGGTGCAGTGTAGAGAAAAGAACAATGAATTACAAATCAGGGAATTGGGACTCTGGCACAACACAAGCCACTGAGCCACTCCATGTTGGCTTCCTTACCTCCTTCACAAGGTTGTCTAGATCTAACGAGCCAATGCTATGAAAGGTGATTAATTCAGCTAACAAAGATTGAGCAAATGCCCTGTGCTTCAACCTGTGCCAAGTACTGGAGATTAAATGATGGATAAACTGTGATTCTTGTTTTGGAGAAGGACATCATTTGTGGGAGACCGAGTAGTAAATGGGCAATTGAAGTAGAATCTAATAAAGGCTTGATGAGCAATAGTATAGGGTGCTATCAAAATATATAGGAGAGGCTGCTCACTCAGCTTGGGGGCATAGAAGGCTTCCAGGAATGTGTGGATTCTAAGCTAAGGCTGATAGACAACATCATGATAAATGAAAAGACATTCATGTCATCAATTATTTCATTCTAATTGGACCAACAAACAATGGCCATGGATATAGCAGTCAAGGAATCAAATCTGCTGCTGAAGATCTCTTTAAAGTTTTAAAAATCAAAGATGTCATTTTGATGACTGAAGTGTAGCTGATCCAAGCCATGATCCTTTTAATCTCCTCATAGACATATGACAATGAAAAAAACTGGCAGAAGAAGAAATGATGATTTGGTCTGTGGTATTGGCAAAGGATATTGTATATAACACAGACTGCTAAAAGAATAAACCAATCAGTCTTCAAAGAAATACAAAGAGAATGCTCCTTAGAAGTAAAGATGGTAAAACCTTGGCTTGTTTCTGTTGGACACGTTATTGGAAAGAGCAATCCCTATAAAAGGACATCATGTTTGGTAAAGTAGAGGCTGAAGAAAACACGGGAAATCTCAATGAGATGGGTTAATACAGTGATTGCAACAATGGACTGAAATATACCAATAATCATGAAGGTGTTACAGGTCCAGGCAATGTTTGATTCTGTTGTATATAGATGGCTGCTTGAGCCACAGTCAGCTGACTGGATAGCAACTAACAACAACAAAGCTAAAGTAAAGCATACTTGGTGAGAAAAGGGAAGGGGGGGAAAGAGATACAAACTGGAGGTGGGTGGTAAGCTCTCAGAGAGGGGAAACACCATGTAAAGGATTCCGGGAATATAGGGCATTAGTTTGAATTATTTAGCACTTGAAATCGTAGAATTTGTTTCCTTCACGCTTGATCTTGGAGACTTGGAAACACAACCTTTTTTTTTATTCTTTATAAAGAAGACAAGAATGTTTCTACAACAGAGATATTCAAAAAGCATTGGAATGAATCTAAAGTGGGAAAAACTGTGAAACAGCAAAACAACAAGAGAAAAAGGGACACTCTTTTCCATACTTAGAAGAAAGAATAGAAGACTGTCTTGCTGCCCATGTTCCTGCTCAACCAACCAGATCCGCTTCTCAGCTGCTGTTCGCTGTCTAGTTCCCTTTCTTCTCCTTTCTTTGGTCTTGACTTCTTTTGCCTCATCCCTTTCATAAACTCACTTCATTTATTTTGATTTCAGAGTACACTTGTGAGATACTTGTGAGACAAGTGTATTTGTAAATTTGTCGTTATGGACCTTGAGAAGGTTCTGTTGATGTGTTGTGAGAGGACAGTGTGATAGTCTTTATGAAAAAAAAAGGAGAGCTTCAAAAAGTTTGTGGAAACATCCCATCGTCTTTTAATTCTGTTTTTCACCACCAACTTTTTGAAATTCCCTTGTATAATACCCAACACTCATCTCGTCTGTCAATTTGTCATACTGTGGTGGCTTGTATATTTCATGTTACATTGATAGATTGGAATCACTGAGATGAAGTGTATGATTTCTTGAATGTAAAACTGATGTCCTGCTCTGTAAACCCACTAGGTTGGAAGGCATATGTATACATATAAGGGTGCTTCCATTGTAGTGGTTTTTACGTATTTGTATAAGAATATATGGTGGTGGTTGTTACGTGCCGTGGAGTCAGTTCTGACTCATAGACCCTGTACAGGGTTTCTGAGGCTGTAAATCTTTACGGAAGCAGAAATCTTCATTTTTCTCACGCAGAACAGCTGGTAGTTTTGAATTGCTGACCCTGAGGTTAGCAGCCCAATTTGTAACCACTACACTACTGCAAAGCCATTTTTGAACTGCAGGGCTGGCAGTTCAAGCTCACCAGTCACTCCTTGGAAACCCTATACAGGGTCGCCATGGGTTGGAACTGACTGGATGGCACTTAACAACAACAACAACACTACCAGAGCTCTTTATACATATATTGGGTTGTTGTTGTTGTTAGGTGCCATTGAGTTGGTACCGACCCATAGCGATCTTATGCACAGCAGAACGAAACACTGCCCAATCCTGGGCCAACCTCACTGCTGTTGCCACACTTGAGTTCATTGATGCTGCCACTTGGGCAATCCATTTCATTGGGGGGGGGGGTCTTCCTGTTGTTCTCTGACCAACCATGCTAAATGCTGTCAAATAGGTTCTGACTCATAGAGACCCTATATAGGGTTTCCAAGGAGCAGTTTGTGGGTGTGAACTGCCAATCTTGTAGTTTGAAGTCCAGTGCCACAGCAAGAGTCTCTCTCTCTATAGATCAGATCTTCATGAATACTTAGGAACTAGGTTGTACTATGTCAGTTGTGAACTCCTGGTCTGGGGCTGTATGATCACCACTGGACTGGGAACCACAAGATCAGCAGTTCAAACTTGCCAGCTGTTCCTCGCAAACTCTACACAGGGTCTTAAAATTAAGAGCACACTAACATCAGGGGTCTTGATGAACAAAGTACTACTATCTAAATGTTCTTTTTATGGCTCACATCTTGCCTCATTTCTAGATCTAATTGTTTACAAAGTCTGAGAAGTGCTATTTAAGAGAACATTGCCTTTAATCCTAAGATTCTGCATGTGAGCTTGGCAAATCCACACCAGATCCTGGCCTGTGTGAGGTCCCAAGATTTCTAGGTGGTATTTTCAGTGAGGTGTGCAGGGATCTACTTTGCTGTTGGTATATGGAGAAATGATGATGTAGCTTTGTATATAATGTGAACCATTGAGCTCCACCCCCCCAAATTGTATATAGTTTGATGTTGTTGAGAATATATGTAACAAAACATACACCAACTCAACAGTTTCTACATATAACTTGTAGTGACATTGACCCAATTCTTAGAATTGTCCAACTATTCTCGTCCTTTCTGAGTTGATTCTCCCCTCATTAACATAAACTGACTGCCCGTAAAGTCCCTATCTAGTCTTATGTTGTTGTCAATTTGTTCCATATAGATCTTAAATGAGCACAATGCTCAAGGCAGACCAATTTTACTACTTCAGCTAAAATATTGTTCAATTTTAATATGATTTCAGGAGATATTTTTGGTTTAAGTTTTAAAGACTATCTCAGGACAATCGATTTAGTGGTGCAATCAACCTCCATGACTCCAGGAGAAATTGAAATTCTGTTCTATGCACCACCCTTTGATAATATTCTTCTACAGAATCTTTGATGAAAATATTCAGTAATGATAGATGGGCATCTGACAGTTATTCTGGTCTCATGGAAAAGGATGTGCTCATTCATGAAGCTCTCAGCAATCTCTTCTAAAGTGAAGAGGAAAAGAAAAAATGAATTTGACCAAAAGTGGTTCAAATATATGTGTTCAAGTAGCTTTATATGTGTGATCTTAAGTTGAATCAAGCACCACATTACTGTCAAACCATTCCTCTCATTTTATAGGGCAACTCACCTTTTAAAAACAGCTTTATCACTTTAAAATTGAGACTCTTAGAAAAAGACAAAGATTAATGTAGAAATAATCACACAAATTTTAAATTAAAATAAAAATGAAAATTCAGTAAGAGATAAACAATGTTAATATATTACCTCTTTTGGCATACACACATACATTTAGACTACACACATATACATAAAACTTAATTTTATGTAATTTGCATAGACTATTCTTTATATATATACGTATATATATATGCAGCAATTATGTATCTATATATTTCTTTCAAATGAAGATTTTGAGCATTTATTCATTATATCGTTCTTATCAGCAATGAGACATTTCCTTTTTCATTCCATACTTTGACTGAATGACATTTACGAGGGAAGAACAGTTCTCCCCTCCGATCTCTCTATTCCTCCTTCCTTATTCCCTTCCATTCTTCTTTATTGCCTACACATCTGTCAAAATGATCTCCAGAAAAGGGACGTAGATCTAAATTCTCATCAACATGTATCTGATTCTCTATCATTTTTCAATCCAGATTTTTATATTTTTCACCATTTCCTGTCCAGTAGAATGATCTACAGTGGCTTTTACTTGCATTTCTTTGGCTATAAGTGAGAAAGAACATCTTTTCAGACTTCTAACCATTTTAAAGTTTTCTCTTTGGGGAGTGGCCTGTTTTTTTGCTATTACAGGAGTTCTAGTGTGGTGCTGTGGGATAAAGCACTGGACTGCAAGGTCGAGTTGAGCCTCAAGTTTAACAGTTCAGACTTACCCGTAGCTCCTTGGAAACCCTGTACAGGGTGACTTTGAGTCAGAACTGACTCGATGGCACTTAACAACAACAGTGCTGTTACAATTTTTTTCCTACTTTTTACTTGAGTTTATTTGCACTCATTGCATATTAAGGCTAATAATCCTTTGTTGGGGAGTGCAGCGGCTCTGTAGGATAAACATGGGACTGTGAACCACAAGGTCAGCAGTTCAAGCCCACCAGCCACTCAGAGGGAGAATGATGAGACTTTCTGCTTCCCCAAAGATGTTTAAAATGCATCCAAAACCCTAGAAGGGTCGCTATGAGTAGATACCAACTTGAAGACTCTTAACAACAATCCTTTGTCATATACTTTGCAAATGTTATTTCCTAGCTTGTTTACTTAAATTTGTTTGTTGTTAGGTTAGATATAATTTAACATGATGTATTTTCCTCTTATAATGAAATTTCAGTCTCATGTGGATAGTTTATCAGTGCGTCATTTATGCTTCTGAATTTCTATGACATCCTAAAAACATTTTCCTCACTATATGATTGTTAAAAAAATGCTCCATCAAATATAAGCCAGCACATTTATGGCTTAAGTTTACCCTTTAAACAAATGAGATATTGTTCTGGTACTTTTTCTCCTTCAAATGAATGACTTACTGTCCCAATCAATTTAGACTAAATATATATATTTTGCCAAATTACTTGAAAAGTAATTGAAAATATTTTAAAACTCTATTTTGTCTAGTTTTCAAAATTATGCAGTCTGAAGTTTGATAAGACATTTGACTAAATTTTTATAATATTTTAATTTAATTCAGCTTATAGATCAGAGAAAACACCTGTCTTTACAACATAATATCTATTCAAAAGAACATACATTCATTGAATTAGTCACGTTTCTCTTCTGCTGTGCCTTTAGTACAGAGTTACAGACTTGATAATAATTTTGCCAATTTATTAATATGACATCTATTTGCTTTTTTATTTCCTTAATAATAACTGAGAAAGAGCATCTTTTCATGTTATTATTGATCATTTTCTTTTTCCTCTGGGGACTTGCCAGTTTATGTCCTTTTAAGTTTAAGCAATTAAAAAAAAAAAAAACAAAACCCATGAAAAACCTGTAAGAATCTTTTGCATATTAAGGCTAGTAACCCATTGTCATATGTTTTGTAAATATCATTTCACAGAGTGAATATTGCTTTTCAAATATGTTAATGGTCTTTTATTTTTATGTGGTCAATTTATCAATCTTTTTGGTCTTTATGAGAATAATTGTATGGTCAGAGCTTTACATTTCAGCCTTAAAAGTCTATTGTGTATATGAAGGGGCGTCAAAAAGTATTTGGATAAATGAAATAAAAAGATAATGGGGTATTATCTTGTATGTGTAGTAATATCTCATTATGGTTTTAATTTGTATGCCTCTGATGAATAATGATACTAAGCAACATTTTTTGCCATTTGTATGTTTTCTTTGGTGAAGGATTTGCTTAAGTAAATTCCCTAGTATTATTGCTAGTCTTCTTATGATTTAGTTATACGACATCATCATCATTCAACCTATTCTAGGTTCAAGTTCTAATCTATTCAAGTTTTTTAAATTTTTTTTTGGACATATAGTATGCAAATATTTTCACCCAGTCATGCCCTGCCTTCTCATTTTTATTATATTATCCTTTAAAGAGAAAAATCCTTTAATTTTATGTTAGTTCAATTAATCAATTTCTTTTCTTTTACAGATGATGGGTTTTCATGTCCTTAAAACAACAACAAAACGCTTGCCAAACAATTTAGATTATCTGTCCCCCCCCACTATAAATTTCATAGTTTTAACTCTTGAACTTAGATCTATGATTAGGTAGTGTAAATGGTTAATGCACTTGGCTGCTAATCAAAAGGTGGATGGTTCAAGCCCACCCAGAAATGACTTGGAAGAAAACTCTGGTGATCTACTTCCAAAGCTATCAGACATGAAAACTCTGTGGAGCAGAGTTCTACTCTGACACTGATGGGAGTCATAGTTGACTTGATGGTAACTGATTTTTTAAATGATTTTATTAGAGGTGATTCTCTATAAGGCGGGAGCTGAGAACATTATTTGTTGCAAAGATTCTCCTTCGGCTGTTAAATGACAAAAATCATCTGACAATATTCTGTTCCTTTGATCCATATGATCTATACCACACTATCTAGGTTGCAATAAATTTATTGTAAGTCTTCTAACTTTCTTCTTTTTAAAAATTGGTCCAAGACTTTTGGATTTCATAAATTTTAGGATCAGCTTGTAGGCTTTTCAAAAAAACAAGACCAAAAACAAACCCTGTTAGTATTATACCAATTCACATATTGTCTAAGAATCTTATATGCCACATGCTTCCATTTCTCTTCTGTCATTTGTGTGTGTGTGTTTGTGTGTGATATTTTGGGCATACATTTAATTATACATTAATGAGCTCACAATACTTTCATATTTAAGCAGTGATCTTTTAAGTTAATTTTGAAAAATAAGAAATCTTTTATAGTTCCCTACATATTTACTGGAGTCCTGGTGTGGTACTGTGGGTTAATGCACTGGACTGGAAGATAGGTTTGAACCTCAAATTCAGTGGTTCAAGCTTACCAGCTGCTCCTCAGAAACCCTATACAGGGTCGCTATGAGTCAGAAATGACTAGATGGCACTAAATAACAATAACAATAGCATATTAACTGTAGTCCTGGTTTCATGCTATAGGATAAGCACTGGACTACTAACCACAAGATAAGTGGTTCAAACCCACCAGCCACTTCTTGGAAACCCTATGCAGGGTCACCATGAGTCAGAATCGACTTGACAGCACTTAGTAACAACAACACCAACGATATATGTACTATTATCAGTGTGCTTTATCCCTTTGTCTAAATCCAGGTATCATGGATGTCATGTTTGGTAAAATGGAGAGTCAGAGAAAAAGAGGAAGACCCCCAAGGATATGGATTGGTACAGAGGCAACAGCAATGGGCTGAAACGTAGCAACAATTGTGAGGTTGGTGCAGGACCGGGCGATGTTTAGTTCTGTTTATGCATGGGGTAGCTATGAGTCAGTGCCGACTTGATGGCACCTAACAACAACAAGTATATATATATATATATGGAGGGAGAAAGAGAAAGTCCTGGTGTGATGCTGTAGTATAAGCACTGGACTGCTAATTACAAAGTTGGTGGTTAAAACCCACTAGCTGCTCCTCAGAAACTCTGTACAGTATCGTTATGAGTCGGAACTGACTCAAAAACATTTAAGAACAATATTGTTGAATATATTGTTCTACATATATCAGTATGTATTATTTTTTAATGCAATACTCAAGGGTGACAATTTTTACTCTTTGTTCTAAATTGTTATAACTCTGTGTGAAAGTGTTACATCAGGGGATAGTTTCTATTCAAGATTTAAAGAGTAACATAGGGCCATCGTGGCAGAGACTCTGTAACCTCGGTAGGTCCAGTAAGCCTGAATTTGTTAAGAATTTGAAGTACTGCTCCACATTTTTTTCATTTTTTAAATCAGAATTCGTCTATCGTGTACTTGATCAGAACTTTTAAGAGTGGTAGCTGGACATCATCTAGTTAATGCTTCTGGTCTCAAGACAGAGGAAGCAGTGGTTCATGTAGACTGCTGGTCCTGTATGTAGTCCAGTTCCTTTCCGAGGTCTTGAGTTTCCTTCTTTCTCTTTTGTTCCAGAAAATCAAAGACCAATATTTGTATCTTAGATGTCTGTTCATAAGCTTTTAATACTCTTAACATTACTCACCATACTGGAAGATAGAACATAAACTTTAATAATTAAGCCAACTGATAGGATTATTCCATGAGCTACCCTTGAAAGTTTCTTTCTTACTTTTTTTTTCAATTTCCATTTTTATTGAAATACAAAAAGTGCAAACTGTGAAATACATGATTGGTGCCAAGGATGTCATCAAGTATGAATGTGAACACTCGTTTCATAGTACAAGTGCCCCCTCGGGGACAGGAGAAAGACCAAGGGGGCCCAAAGGCTCCCCATTCATTTGATATACAAAGGAGGGCAGAAATCAGAGTCCAGGCTCAGGGCTGGACAGAGTACCAGCAGCAGCTCCTAGACCCCAGGAGTCCTGACAGCAGTCACCGGGGGGCAGCCAGGGCCCAGGCTTATGGGCTTACAGACAGGGCTGGGCTACCCAGAGGGACCCCCATGGCACAGGCTCTGGAGCCATGTGCTGGTACTTCCAAGCTACCAGGGACAAGGGTCCTCAGAGTTTGCCAGGGAAGAAGCATGTATTATGAAGGGTCACAGCTGGAATGAGGGCTCTTACCATGATTGGGGTACAAGCTTGAAGACCGACAGCAGATTCCTGGGGGCCCATGCTTGCAGGGAGATTGCAGGAGCTCACTTGGCATGGGATGACCTCTTAGCAAAGTCTCCTTTGCTGCAGTCCTCCCTCAACGACCTCCAGATCTGAGGCATTGAGTCACCTCTGGCCAGAGCAGGGACCAGTCTGAAGCCACAACAAACAAGTCCACAGAGCTTATGATTAAGGACCCACCTAACTGGGAAAGGGCTTGTCACTGATTGGACTAGAACCTATGGCAGTGTAATTGGGGATTCTGTATGTATGGTGGGGCTTCAAAAAGTTCATGGAAAAATGCAATCAAAAGAGAATGGAATTTTTCTATGAACTTTTTGAAGTCCCTCATACTGAGAATGGACACTGGGCTTGGCTGGATGGCCATCTGAGCTCTGTCACCGAGCTGCTAGCCCTGGCAGAACCAGGGGATCAGAAGAACTGTTTGAAGAAGGCTGACCTAAGGCAGAAACAGAAGGCAGCCTCCACTCCTGGCTGGGGAAACACCCACGGCTGAGCCTGCACCGGGGGAGGATGTGAGCAGGGTGCCTGTTAGCAGGCCTTCTCACTGAGGAACTCTGGCCAGGCCCAAACCAAGCAAATTTCCATGCTGCAGCAATCTGGAAGGAGGGGACCGGTCGCAACTACCAACTTGCACTGAGCCGGTCTTCCATGGTCAACAGGGAAACAGAGCAGGAAAAATCAGGAAAGGCTGGGTTCTGTCCGTCTCCACCTAGGGAAGCCCGGTCCAGCCCTGGGGCACCAGTGGGGGGAGCCAGGGCTCCAAGAGGCAGTGAGAAGTATTTTGTTGTTAAGTCCCGTAGAGTCAGTTCCCACTCATAGTGACCCAGCACAGGGTTTCCAAGGCTGTAAATCTTTATGGGAGCAGAAGACCTCCTCTTTCTCCTGCAGAACCGCTGGTAGTTTCGAACTGCTGATCTTGCGGTTGGCAGCCCGACTCGTAACCACTACGCTACCAGAGCTCCTTAGGTGAAGAAAAATGTCTATGGTTGTAGCTAGGCCTCCAGGGACATGCGGAAGGAGGAGATGCTGCCAGGTCTGCTGGTTCCAGCTTCTCAGTCCCAGAGGCTTCACAGCTCCCACCTGTAGGGTTGCTGCCAGGAGGGAGAGTCCAAAGGGGGTGTCAGAAAAGTGGGCGGTGGGTGGTGCTGGGTTAACAACCCTTTGGAGTCAGAGCTAGGAGACAACTTCCCCTAATGACCCAGTAGGAACTTGCTGAAGGTGTTGATGGGATTAATGGCTTTGAGCCTTGAATGTGTTTTCTAGTGTTGATCTGTTTGTTGATGTTGTTGTTGTTAAGGTCTGTGATGGGTTATTTCAGCTTTTATATATAAGACAATGTCTTAATTTTACCTTTGATTTTAAAGCTGTTTTCTCTGGGTATAGGATGCAATATTGACAAAGTTTTTTTCTTCATATGTAAAGTAACTTTCTTTTTTCCCCCACTAAAGGCTTTTAAGATTTCCTATTTTCCATCGTCTTCAACAATTTAATTACAATATCTCTTGTTGTTGTGTCCTTCTTCTTTGTTGAGATTCTTGCCACTGTGAACTTAAGAGTTATCATTACAGTTGGGAAATTTTTGGACATTCTTTTTTAAAGAAAATACATATTCCCTCATTCTTTCCTATCTTTTGCAATCCCAACACCCCCAAAAATGAGTTGCTCTCAAGTTGACTCCAACTCATGGTAACCCCATGTTTCCGAGTAGAATTGTACTCCACAGGATTTCCAATGACTGACCTCTTAGAAGTAGTTCATCAGGACTCTCTTCCATGGTTGTTGCTAAATGTTGTCTATGTCAGTTCTGCCCCATAGTGACCCTGTAGAGGGTTTCCAAGGAGTGGTTGATGAGCTTGAACCACCGACCTTGTGGTTCAATCGGACTTTGCAGTCCAGCACATTAACCCACAGCACCACACCAAGACTCCTCTTCCATGGTATATGTGGATAAATTAAAATAATTAATATTTTGGTGAGTAGCTGGAAGTTAAGCTATATTCTCACCTCAAGGACTCCGTAGAGACTCCGTTTACATGACTATGAAACTAATGGAGGTTGTCTCGAAGTTCACTGATAATCTTATCCTTTCTCTCATATATTTCTCTTTTTGCATTCTTTTGGGTAGTTTCTATTGTTATGATTTCTAGTTCATTAATGTTTTATTTTGCAATACTTAATTTGCGGTTTACCACATCCAACTTGTTTTTCATCTGGCATGTTGTATTTATTAAATTTTTTTTAGAAGTTTGTTAGGTGTCATTTTTTTATTTCCATGTTTCCTTAGAGAACTCATGCATGTTCTCCACATTCTTGAACATATGGTGGATGTTTATAATTTCAAGTTATTATCTTTTCTCTTAATTTGTTATTTGTGCCATATTTGGGTCTGCTTTTACAGGTTGATTTTTCCTCATTATTATGTGTTGTATTTTCCTTGCATGCCTGATTTTTTTTTTTTTTTTAAAGCTGTAATTATGAATTGAATGATAGTTTACAGGGGAGAACATCAGTTTTTGCACTCATCCTATTGTATTTTGTTTCATTACTATGATTACAATCCAGTCCATACATCATCATTTAACAGTATTTGCTTCTATTCCCTCTTTTTTTTTTTTTTTAATGTTCACAAAAACACTCAGTAATATATTATAATTTAAACAACCAAAGGGCACATTGTGCAAGCCTGCCTCTTAGCTGCCAGCATACAGCCTTTCACTTTCCATGAGTCTAGAGTCCTCAGCTGCTCCCTCTCTCCATGTCCCCATCTTTGCCTCCATCTCTGGTGTTGCTGCTTCTCTGGATAGGCTCCTGCATTCTGCTCATGCTCTTCTCCCTTGATGGTCCTAGGGTACTCTGATTACGGACTTCAAAATTAACTACTCCCCCCTTTATGTTACAAATGCCTGATCATTTTGATTGGATGTCAGACATTGTGACTATTTTATCATGGATGCTGGTATTTTTTAATTCTAGGGTTCAGTTAAATTTATTTGCAAGAGTTTGATCCTTTCAAGGGCTTACTTCTAAGCTCTTTTACTTAGGGCCAGAGCAAAATTTAGGTTATACTAATTTAATATTCTTCTATAACTGCAATCCACTCTGAGCATTCAGTGTGGTGCACCATGTATTGCAGCGTACAGTTTCCCTCTTCTGGTTGTTGGGATTATGGATATTCCTGATGTGTTAGAATAATGGGGATTGTTTCCTCTAGATTTTTCTTGTGGTTCTTCCCCCTCCTCACACTTATTCTCTGCTCAGTATTCAGGTATAGACTCACTGGGACCTCTTGTACATCTCCAGGATTTTCGTTATGTGTACCTCTCTTGTTTTCTGGCACTCTGTCTTATAAATTCTAATTGATTTGAGCTCACTGAATTTTGAACTTAATCTTCTCAGCTCAGGGGGATCTACATGGGTTCTCCCTCCTGTGTGTACCTGGGAACTCCTTCTAGATCGTCAGTGAAGGTAATCACAGGGCTCACTCTAAATTCCTCCATTCTCTTAGGAATCACAGCCCTTAAGTGCCTTTTTCTCCAACATCTGAAAATGATTTCAAATGTACTTTGTGTGTGTTTAGTTGGTTAAGGTGGGAGAGTAAGTGTGGCTGATATCTCTCCTTCGTGTACAAAGCAGAAATCTATGGACCTTTTCAATCTGAACTCTATCAGGAAATTTGTTTTTCTTATTACTTCAGAAATACCTTCCTTTCCATTTCTGTTCACTTTTCTTTCCGGAACGTTGATGACCCAGTATTACCATTTCTGTCTCCATCCTCCATAGCATCTTATCTTTTCTTTCATTTTCTACCTTTGTGTTTTCCTCCTCTCTCTTCCTATGCCCTTGCTTCTTTTTTTAGTTATTAGAAGCACTACTAGATCATATTATTTATTGGTCTGATAAAGGAGTAGGAATATTTCTTTAGGAGTCCTGGTGTGGCGCTGTGGGCTAATGTGTTAGGCTCAAAGTTGTTTGAACTGCAACATCAATGGTTCAAGCTCACCAGCTGCTCCTTAGAAAGCCTATAGGGTTGCTATGGGTTGGAATCAATTCAACGGCACTTCACAACAACAACAGCAACAAAGATCTTTAAGTGCCTTGGTATGTTTTTCCTGGAAGCTTTTGTTACTCTAAGCATCAGACACCCTGATAGCGTAGTGATTATGAATTGATTATGAATTGGGCTGCTAACTGCAAGGTCAGCAGTTCAAAACTACCATGGGAGAAAGTTGAGACCTTCTGCTTCCATAAGATCTACAGTCTTGGAAACCCTATACAGAGTCACAATGAGTCAGAACTGACTCCATGGAACACCATCATCACCTCCGAGCGAAGTGTATGAAAGAAGGCTAAATGCAATGTGTGTCATCCCCAGTGAACTCAAGAGTGGGGTACATAGTGAGGCCAAGCATGGAACACCCAAGGCACCTGGACATCATGGCCAAGCATTATTTACTTCTTGATTCAGTGCTTTAATGAAGGTCGATATTTCAAACCTACCAGCCGCTCACAGAAACTCTACACAGGGGCACTATAAATTAAAACCAACTCAACGGCAGGGAGAAACTACTAGGAAGATTCCAGAGCCAAAAACTCATCACCATTGAGTTGATTCTGACTCATCACGACCTTGTAAAGACAGAGGAGAACTGCCCATTAGGTTTCCAAGGTTGTAAATACTCAGGTAAGCAGACTGGCACATCTTTCTCCTGTGAAGTTGCTGGTTGGTTTGAACCACTAACCCTTCTTCAGTTAGCAGATGAGCACTTTTACTGCTGTGCAGCTAGGGTGCCTTACAAGGAGGTTGTTGTTGTTAAGTGTCGTTGAGTCGGTTTTTACCCATAGAGACCCTGTATAGGGTTTCCAAGGATCGGATGGTGAGCTTGGACCACTGACCTTGTGGTTCAAATGACTTTGCAGTCCAGTGCATTAACCCACAGCACCACACCAGGACGCCAATGTTGTTGTTGTTAGGTGCCATCGAGTTGGTACCGATTCATAGCGATACTATGCAAAACAGAACAAAACACTTCCTAGTCCTGGGCCAACCTCACAATTGTTGCCACGCTTGAACCCATTGATGCTGCCACTTTGCCAACCATCTTACTGGAGGTCTTCCTCTTTTCCTCTGACCCTCCACCTTACCAAACATGATATCCCTCTCCAGTGACTGGTCCCTCCTGATAATATGTCCAAAGCATGAGAGATGAGGTTTGGCCATCCTGGCCTACAATGAGCACTCTGGTTGCACTTCTTCCAACACAGATCTGTTGGTTCTTCCGGCAGCCTATGGCACTCTTAATATTCTCCAACACCATAATTCAAAAGCCTCAATTCTATGGTCTTCCTTAGGACTCCTATAGTGCTTCTTAAATGTCAGCATTCATCAGAATAACCTGCGGGACTTTTTAATGTACAGATGGCTGGACCTCAACACCAGAAGTTTAGCAGGACAGGGATTGGACAGGTTTCATTTTAGGGAAAGAATGCATGCAGCCAATGTAGTTAAGCTTTGCTGTTGTTGTTAAGTGCCGTCGAGTCGACACTGTATAGGATTTCTGAGGAGTGCTGGTGAGCTTGAACCACCGACCTTGTGGTTCAAACTGACCTTGAAGTCTACTGCATTAACCCACAGTGCCAAACCAGGACTCCAAGTAAGCTTTTGATGTCGTGGTATGCTATGGAATCAGTTCCGACTCATAGAGACCCTATACAGGGTTTCCAAGACTGTAAATCTTTATGGGAGCAGAAATCCTCATCTTTTTCTGGCAGAACTTTGAACTGCTGACCTTAAGGTTCACGGCCTGATTCGTAACCACTACACTACCAGAGCTCCTTAAGTAAGCTTTAGGACTATACATTAAGTTTGTAGCTGATCATCTATTGAATTACTATTTTTCTGATAGTTTTCAGTTAAATCTTGCTTCTTTCAAGTATAAAAGCATATCATTTAAAAAGAAGAGTAAAATTTCCCTAATTTTCCCATAATTATGTTTTTAGAAAAGTATTTAATTGTGTTTGTATAAAAATGCTAAATAATGGAGTTAAGAGGAGAAATTACCATTTATTATTGGTTTTGGGTTCTGGACGAATTGGTTTAGGAGATTCCCCATTCATTCTGAAGCTGGCATTCTGAGTCACCATTTGTCTCCTGTTATGCGAGTACGTTTCTATCAGATGCCTTGTTGGCGTCTGCTGACATAATGGCATTGCACGGGTCGATCTCTGTTGACCTTATACTATAGTGACCTTTTTTGGATACATTTTCTAATATTGAACCATGGCTGCATTTCTGACATGATCACCACCTCTGGGTGTTTTATTATTCTTTCAGTGAACTGCTATGTTCAGCTTGCTAATGTTTCATTGAAATTTCTTTTGCATCCGTGTTTATAATGAGATTGTTGTTGTTATGAGCCATCGAGTCAATTCCCACCCATAGTAAACCCATGTGACAGAGTAGAACTGCCCCAGAGGGTACTCTAGTCTGTAATCTTTATGGGATTGATTGCCAGGTATTTCTCACATAAAGCCACTGGGAGGGTTTGAACGTTCAACCTGTCTGTTAGCAGTGAATCTCTTTACCATTGCACCATTGTTGTTAAGTGCCATCGAGTTGGTTCTGACCCATAGTGAGCCTGAATAGGGTTTCTAAGGAGTGGCTGGTGAGCTTAAACCACCGACCTTGCAGTTCAAATGACTTTGCAGTCTGGCGCATTAACCCACAGCACCACACCAGGACTCCATGGGGGCTCCTAATAAATGGGATAGACATTTGTCAAATGCTTGATATATCTTTAAAGAATTTTAGTATGCAATATGTTGTTGCTATATTACATTGCTATTGTTGTTAAGTACCACGGAATTGGTTCCGACTCATAGTGATCCTGTACAGGGTTTGCGAGGCTATAAATCTTTACGGGAGCAGAAAGCCTCATCTTTCTTGCACGGAATGGCTGGTAGTTTCAAACTGCCGACCTTGAGGTTAGCAGTCTGATTCGTAACCACTATGCTACCAGAGATATATTACATTAGCACTCTCTTTATTCCCCAAACAACTTTTTTTTTCCCCTCAACCCATTGTGTGTCGAGGTACTGTGCTGTGCAAGAGGAATTCAAAGATAAATATGCCTTCGTTTCTGTCTTGGAGAAACAAACGATCTAGAAGAGAAGAGAAACAAAGAAACAGATGTGTATAAAATGATGTGGAAATACAATCAGAGAAGGTTATTCCACATAATCCAGGAGTACAAAGAAGGATGTTTTGTATTATAAATTGGTCAAAAAATATTTGTTAAACTGAATTCAGCTTGCTTCCCAAGCCCACTGCCATCTAGTTGATTGTACCTCATAGCAACCCTATGCAGGGTGTCTGAGACTGTCAATCTCTCTCCTGAGGAGCAGCTGGTGGGTTTGAACAGCCAAGCTTTCAATCTGCGGCCCAGTGTTTATCCTATCAGCATCACCAGAATCACCTTGCTTAAAAGAGAACTTTTAGAAAGACTTCCACAAGGCAGCTGACTGTTAATACTTTAATATAAACCTGTTGCTGTCAAAAGGAGTTCTGGTGGTGCTGTGGGTTAAGTGTTGGGTTGCGAATCAAAAAGTTAGTATTTGAACTCTCCAGCTGCTCTTTGGGAAAAAGATGAGGCTGTCTGTTTTGTGAAGATTTACAGTCTCAGGAATGCTAGGGAATAATACTAAGGTTGCCGTGAGTGGGCATTTACTCAGTGGTAGTAGGTGGTTTGCCATTCAGTGGATTCCCCCTCATCGCCACCCTATAGGTCAGAGTAGAACTCCCTCATAAGTTTCCAAGGCTGTGATCTTTACGGAAGCAGACCGTCTCCTCTGTCTCCATGCAGCTGCTAGAAGGTTACAACTACCAACCTTCTGGCAGTCAAGTGCTCAACCACTGTGCTACCATGACTCCTGATTGTTAATAGTACTGATAAGCAAAGAAATGCAAGGCAAGTTCTTACCTCTGAGAAGAGTGAAGGAGTTGGAGAGCTAATAGGTAGAAAGATCTGATCTCACTGTGTCTTTCTCATAATCAACACTTGCAGTTTCTAGTGGACTCTGACCTACTTATTGTTTTGCCTTCATTAGTTTGTTAAGAGCCATGGTTTCTGAATTGTTTCCAAACTGTTTATTCTAATCAAGTAAATATGGCTATACCATGAGTTGTGCCAAATACCTCAGGAAAAGCATTTACTCCATACGTAATTTGAATCCCCAATACACTTAGCATTTCCATTCTTACCATTTAATGATTAGAAGTTATATAAATTTATAATACATAATTGACATGTTCTCTGTATCATGATGATGTTTCTATTTCTTTGTATGCCATTTTTCCATTTGACTTTGCATAGCTCCTTGATCCTGTTTCAACTGGTCGTATTATACAGCATGGGGAGATGTGAATGGCCTGTATTGGTTGTGTATATTGTCCTATAGGCTACTAAGCTGTTCACAGCAACTGTATGGGGGGCATCTTATCCACTGTACAGAAGGGGTTAGGTCAATTACTCATGGTCACATGACTCAGTTATGCTGGAGCTGAAATTCTAATGCTGCTGCATCTGAGTCTGAAAACTCTATAATCTTTCTTCCAAATCATAGGAAGGGGTTGCATTTTGGAATAAAATAGTTGTTTTAAATTTTTTTTTATGTGTTCATGCCTTTATTATGCAAATCTAATAATAACAGACTGAATGCATGAGAATTACTTGGCAAGTGTGATA
Organism: Chrysochloris asiatica; assembly: GCF_000296735.1. Classification (NCBI taxonomy): domain Eukaryota; kingdom Metazoa; phylum Chordata; class Mammalia; order Afrosoricida; family Chrysochloridae; genus Chrysochloris; species Chrysochloris asiatica. The sequence goes on along the minus strand of NW_006408558.1, from coordinate 8,054,164 downwards.
AAAAAAATCCATGTCGTAGGATTTCACTTGTATTCAGTTACATGTGATGTTTTAGAATCTGAATTTCTCTGAACTTCTTCAGGTGGTTCTGATCTTGTTTCCAGCTAACTTTGAGAACAATAAAGCCATGCGACTGCTTCCCAGTGGTAGCATTTTTGTCATTGACTTGAATTCATTAGCACCTGTCAGCATAAATGAGAAATAACGATACAGTCTGTCTACATATACCATAAGCACTAATATGTTTTTGTTGTTAATTGCTGAAGATGTGGCTAAGACTCATGGTGTTCCCCATGCATAGCAGAAATAAACATCATCCTGTCTATCCTGTGCCATCTTCGTGATCCCTGACCTGCTGGATCCCATCATTGCAAACCTTGTGCCTTTGAATACCTTTCAACCTAGGAGGCTCGTCTTCTAGTACTATATCTCACAATATGCTGTTGACTACCATTGAGTTTCCTTGGCTAATTTTTGGAAGTAGATTGCCAGGCATTTCTTCTTGGTCTATTTTAGTATGGAAGACCCAGTGAAACCTGTCCACTATGGTTGATCAACTGGTGTTTGAGATACTAGTGGAATAACTTCTAGCATCATAGCAACATGCAAAACACCATAATACAACAGTTGGCAGACAGTGGCAGAAGCACAGAAGAAGAGATTAAAAGTCCCTATGAAAGAAATTTCTAACTCAGCAAAGTTCCTGAAGGTCTTCAAATGAACCCAATTTAAACGTGTTGTTTCTTCCTTGAGACTCATGTTCACTGTCCTCATCTAGTTCAGTGATTCCAAACCCTGTCTACACATTAGAATTCTAATGCCTGGGCTCCAATCCACACCAATTAAATTAGAATCTCTGGGGTGGAGGGCCTGAACAGTAATATTTATTAAAGCACCCCAAATGATCCTAATATGCTGTCATGGTTGAGAAAACTTTATTCTCAAGTAGGGTAAAATGAGTTTGTGTACATGGACTATTTCTTTCCCTTTTTTTTTTTTTTTTTGTTATCTTCTGGAAATTGAAAGGAAAAAAAATCTCAATAGAAAAATCTTGCTGAATGTTTTAAATTTTCTTGTATTATTGACAATTTAATTATTAAAGGATATCGAGGATAAAAGAGGAACCCGTAAAGTAAAAATGTCTAAACCAAGCATTTATTTTTCCATTCAACTTTACTCAGAAGCTCCTGTTGCAAAAGCACTTCCATGCTTTCAAAAATTCTGAGGTATCTTACATTTCTCAAAGGTAGATTAGAGGTAATCTGGAGATATTTGTGGGTGGCTTTGTAAGGGGAGTAAAGTTTATCACTGCTAATTTTGATTTATGTGGGTCAGCTCCATTTTCTTCCACTTGTACATTTAATAAAATGCTTAATGCCACTATAAGGAACTCTGGTAGCGTAGTGGTTACAAATCGGGCTGCTAACCTCAGGGTCATCAATTTGAAACTACTGGCTGTTCCATGGGAGAAAGATGAGGCTTTCTGCTCCAGTAAAGATCTACAGCCTCAGAAACCCTGTACTAGGTTGCGATGAGTCAGAGCCGACTCCACAGCACAAAACAACAACAATGCCACTATGGGTCAGACACTTAGTGGAGCTCTTAGGCTACTACTCAAAATAGCACTATTTCTGCCTTCATGGCTGTTTAATGGGGCAGATGACATGAGTGTTGCCAGAGAGAACTATAAGGTTCACTAAGGAGGAGAACCTAACACAAAGAAGCATCTCAGAAAACTCCAAAAGCTTAGTGTCTTGTGCCGCCTGTGCAAGAGGAGAAAAGATACGAGGGAGCTTCAAAATATTCCTACAAAGATGGAATTGATAGATAATGGAATTGTTCTATGAACTTTTTGAAGCCCCCTGGTATGTTAGGAAGTGAGTATGTATGTGGGACAAAAAAATGATCACATTGAAAAGCACCAGTGTAACGCTACGTGTGCATCCTGGGATTTTATTTCTTTGGTACGGGAGGAATTTTTGTAATGGTTTTTATGAACTATTTCTCATTGATGTGTAACATGGTTTCTCATTACACTATCACTGTTATTTTTTTATATACAAATAAGGCAAGTTGCTATCCTAGCCTTCACATATTTCTGACAAGTTGGTAGGTCAGGACTAGAATTCTTATTCCCTGAATTTCAGATTTGGGACAAAGCTCACTGATCTATACTGGCTCTTAAAATGAAGTGTTTTGAGGTCCTTTGTGATATGAATAAATGTCATTGTTTATTTTTACAATGCATTCTCATTAATTTCACACCTGCTGCCTATCTACACACCAAAGATAAGTTGGATGGCTCATATTTTAAATGGCATTTGAAGATAGCTATGCTAAGTGTGATATTTCTCAAGCATTGCAAATATTCTTCCTTTCTTTTCCAAGTATTGCAAATACCCCTTTGTAACACAAAAATACATCATTAATAACCACTGAAATGTCATTTTTTCTTCCCTTGAAAGCTTCAGCTCTGCTAATGACTTAATTTTTTAATGCACCAAAGAGTTCCCTTCATACTTAAAACAGATAAGATCAGTTAACAAAAATGGTATTGTCTCTGAATATATGCTGCAAAGGAGTAAAGCAACTGCTAGCTTTATCATTCTTGCCAATATACTTTCAGGTACATTTTGTAGAATAAGTAGAGGGTTAAAGAAAAGAGTAGAACGTTAGAGTCCAGACATTTTTTGGGGGGTGCTTCAAACCCAACTGAGGGAGGATTTTCATCTAAAAAGAATTTTTTCTGATGATGATCTCTTTGGGCAAAGATAACCCATCAAATGATAATAAAATGCTTTCACTACTAGATGAGAGTGAAATTGTAAGAGGACAAAATGAAGAAAGTCTTTGCTCTGAAACATTCTTGGTAATTACACTCTCTGGAAGGCTGAGTGTGAGATCAATCTGTGCTATTCTTTTAATCTTTTTTTAATCAGTAGAGATAACAATAAAAAATTAAACTAAGAACTTATATTGTTGTTGTTGTTAAGTGCTATGGAGTCAGTTGTGACTCATAGCAACCCTTTTTAGGGTTTCCAAAGAACAATAGCCTCATATGGATGTGAAAGCTGGACAGTGAATAAGGAAGATCGTAGAAGAATTGATGCCTTTGAGTTGTGGTGTTGGAGGAGAATGCTGAAAGTGCCATGGACTGCCAAAAGAACCAATAGATCTGTTTTGGAAGAAGTACAACCAGAGTGCTCCTTGGAGGTCAAGATGGCTAGGCTTCATCTCTCATACTTTGGACACATTGTCTGGAGAGAACAGTTGCTGGAGAAGGATGTCATGCTGGGTAAGGTGGAGGGTCAGAGAAAAAGAGGAAGACCTCCGACGAGATGGATCAGCCAGGTGACATCATTGATGGCATCAAGTGTGGCGGCGGTAGTGAGGTTGGCCCAGGATCGAACATTGTTTCGTTCTGCTGTGCATGGGGTCGCTATGAGTCGGTTCCGACTCGATGGCACCTGACCACCACAACAACAAAGAACAGATAGTTGGCTTGAACTGCTGATCTTGTGGTTCGAAGTCCAGTGCTGATCCCACAGTGCCACACCAGGAGGGACATTTTTGTTGAGTTGAGAAGTAAATCTCTCTCACTCTTCTGATAGGCTCTAGGGAGATCCTTTTAAAATACAGCATTCTGAATACATACAAACTGTTGACCGAGCTTTGTGTTAGTGTTGACTTTGAGGATAAAAGAATACTATTCTTTGAACTTTGTCCATGAGGAAACAATTCTTGGAAATGGACATTTTTGCAGCTCCATCCATTGAAAATAGATTTTCAAAAATGATTCAAACCCCAATCAAGCATATTTGTTGAAAAATTATTGAACTGACATGTCTGCTGGTTTTAATCTCTATACATCTTTTACTTCTACAGAATGACTTTGAAAATACAAAAGCATTGTGTGTGTATGTGTGTGTATGTGAATGGGGCTGTTACTCTGAAGCATTTGAAAGTATGGAATTGATTGTGGCAAGTCATACAGGAAACACTAGGCTGCAAGTCCTTCCCAGCTTTGCCTGAGATGTTCTTTTATCCACCTTCCTTTAATGGCAAGACACTTTCTCAGCTTGGACACCGCAGACCGAGGAAGCTACGTTTTCAACCTTTCCCCCTAATTCACACCCTAAAGGAAAAATGAAATGCTGTACAAATAGGTTGGATCTCAGAGTTGGCTCTGAGAGAGTACAAGTTTTCATTTGTCAGAACAAAATGAAGAAGTATGGGAGAAGGCGAAACTGGGTGCTTGGAATTAAACGCCATGGCCCCTAGTCTAATGGGTAATAGAGTCATTAATTCTGCTGATTAACTTGGCCTTGGGGTTCATCGAAATGACATCCACCTCCTCTTTTTTTTTTTTTATAAGCTCAAACTGTGGAACGAGGGAGCATAAAAATACAAGCTAATTAGAGAGAATCTAGGAGAAAAGAAGCATGAAGAAAAGAAAGGCAGTTGAGCATTAATGAGACTTGTTTGGGGAGAGAATGTGACAGGCTCTTCAAAAGCAATATTGTCAAATGTGTCACTGTTTCATAGATGGCTAGAGCTACCTTTGAGCTTCATGCTGATAGTTAATGATTTGAAACTATAAAAAGATTGAAAAGGTAAAAGAGAAAATGTCAGACTCAACTGGATTTTAATGAGCTTATTATTATTATTATTTTTTATTTCCTGAGGAAGATAGAGCTGGAAAGTAGAGAAAGGTTGCCTTCTTTCTATCCCTTGCTCTCTAGCTTTCCATTTCTTTCTTAGAGACAGCGTTGGCAAAGGAACAGTGGGAGAGGGATATCAAAGGTCTAACCTCAAAGATCTGGGATGTCTTACCTGAGAGGAGGGGTGACAGTGAGAATGCCACAGGGGTTTGAATGACAACAATAAGGAAAGATTGATGGGGGAGACAGCAATAGCACTTGTTTGTTTGTTGGTGACGTGCTGAGCAGAAGCCATCTTCACACTGTGAGATGTAACAAAGAAATCCAAAGTGATTACGCAGGTTCATTTGTCAGTATCATTGCTCCAGCTAGTGCTGTGTGCAACAATGAGATGACAAGGCATTTATTGCTGATGGTTGGTTATTAGTCGCATTATAGGAAACATTAGAGCGGAGTAGGATACATAGACCAGGGAGACAATAGCTTTCTGGGCTCAGAACGCAGCAGGGTAGTCTTGTCATTAAATTTGGTAGTGCCAATCTAATTTTTTTTTTTTTTTTAAATAAACTGGAAAGAAAACTTTGAAAATGAATTCTGTAACCCCATTTTTACCTTAATAGTAACTGTCAGGATTTCACTGCCTAGATGCTCTGTTACATGTTGGTAGGCTGAGCACACAGAGAAGACTCACAGATTTTCAAAAGAAAAGAATGCTAGCGGAAAAATCAGGACCAAAATTTAGTTCTAGATGGTTTTCTTGTGGTCCTTGAGGCATTAATTTCTGATTATGATCAAACCAACTGCCTTATTAGTGATTTACTGATGAATTCATTTTTGAAACACATCACCTAGATTACTGATTTGTAAGTGTGTAGCCCAGCTCACTGCAAAGCACGATGTTGTCTAGAGAAAGGGGAGGACTTTTATGTTCCTTTGAAGTATGTAGTCATTGATGTCAATACCTGTGAGCACTGCATAGAGCTGGGCATGCCATCTCCAAAGTGTATCTTTTTGGTCCACTTACCTGTAGAAGTAAGTGGGGTCCTGGTGTGATGTTGTGGGTTAATGCACTGGACTGCAAAGTTGGTTTGAACAGCAAGGTCGGTGGTTCAAGCTCACCAGCTGCTCCTCAGAAACCCTGTACAGAATCGCTATGGGTTAGAAAACACTCGACGGCACTTAACAACAACAACTTGTATAAAGATTGTAATAGAGTAGAGAGGGAAATAATTTGAAGAAGAAATTTGGGGAAACAGAGATATATTATATTTGATTGTTGTAACACACACACACTAACACACATATAATTCCATTATCTTTTTTAAAAAAGTTTTTATTGTGAATTAAGTGAAGGTTTACAGAGAAGATCATCAGTTTTACATTCAACAAATCATGCACTTTGTTTCATCTCAATGATTGCAGCCCCTCCATGGAACAGCAGTTATCCAGCTTCCTCCTTCCTTCTTACTTCCATTTCATTATCTTTTAATTCCATTTTCCATGTTCCTTTTTAAGCCCCTTTGTACATATAACACACCATTTGTCGACTCAACTTCTTTCTATGTGTACAATCTTGTGGTATCAATTGCCTTAATTATGTTATACAGTCAACATCAATAATTGTTGCCAAATTTTCTATCACTTATCGGCTTTAAAAAAATTAACCCTTTTTATTCTAGAGATTCAGAAAACTTTTAAAACACCAATTGCTTCTCAGTCAGTCTCACACAGTAGAAATTTCTAAGATAATTCTGCTTTTGGGTAGATGGAGACATATAATATATGTATAGTGTTGTAAAGAAGATGGTAGAAGAATTGACACATTTGAGTTACGGTGTTGGAGGAGAATATTAAAGTACCATGAACCCTCAAAAGAACAAACAAATCTGTCTTGGAGGAAATACAGCTATAATGCTCCTTAGAAACCATGATGGCCAGACTTCATCTCTCATATTTTGGACATGTTATCAGGAGGGACCACTTCCTGGAGAAGGACATCATGCTTGGTAAGGTGGAGGGTCAGTGAAAAAGAAGAAAACCTCCAAGGAGATGGATTAGCACAGTGCCAACAGCAATGGGCTCAATTATAGGGTTGATTGTGAGGTCGGCACAGGGCTGGGCAATGATTCAGTCTGTTGTACATAGGGTCACTATGAGTCAGAGGGCACTTAACAACAACAACAATGCTGTAGTCATTATCTGACCTAAGACAAAAACCTCTCTGGCATCTGCTCAAGGCACTAGATGCACACCCTTACTCATTATTTACTGACTGTCCTCCAGATTCTTGTACAAAGAAAAACTAAGTTTTCTGTAATGGCAAGCCAGGTAGATGGATGCAGGTTAGGCCTCTCCTCTGGGAATATAGGTCTTGATAGAACTAGGTGCATTGAAAAGGCTATGGGGAAGGAAGGAGGCTCAGGTAAGATTGCTAGTGGTTTCACTTCTACATGTTTCTTTCTACCTGACACTGCCTCCACTGGCACACATGTTGTTACCTGCTGAAATTTGAGGCTCTGATCATTTCCTATCTTCTGGAAGGAAGCTGAAGATTAACTAGCTTGATCAAGTGAAGTAGCCTGGAACAAATGATCTTTGTCATGAGGTTTTCTTGTTCTAATAAACTCAATAGTATGAGATGGCAGAGAAGTTTAATTCTATCTGTTGCACCAATATCATTCTAAAATTAGTGTGTTACTCTCAGGTCTTTTATATCTTAAATTGCAAATGTGGTTTACCTTATGGCATAAAAAAATAGATGCAGAAGACTTTTTTTTTGCCTTCCTATTTGTTAACATAGAAATGTGCAAATACTTAAAATATTATTGATTACTTTAATAGAGTTCAACTGGAATTGAACTATGGGTGCTCTCTGAGGCTGGGCATGAAGAGCATAGAAGGTATTTTTACAACATTTGCTGGAGGAAATACTAGTAGGTTCCAACTTGAAAGGTTATTGTTTCTTGAGGACCACCATTTCTCTCAGGGCCACATCTAGAAATTCCCTCTTTTAGTAGACTTTCCCGATTCCCATAACTTATGTTGAGCATCTTTACTTTGAGTTTTTTCCATTCTTCCACCACCTCAGTTTTACAAAATTACTGTTTACAGGCTCTCTTCTATTTGAGGAAACAGTATTACAAAACAATCACAAATATATTCAAAATCCAAGTCAACCTCAATCATGTTTTCTGTTCTTAATCTTTTCAAGCCCTGCTGGCTCTACTCTGTCCCCAGTTTGGTACTGGTGCTTTTCTCAGAAAGTCTTTGAGAACCTACATATGCTTTCCATACCCTGCCCTTACCAACCATTACCCTTCAACTGATTATTCTAACGGTACCAATGGGTACCCCAACGTTTGCCATGGCTGACAAGAAACCCAAGGAAGAAGTAAAAAATTGAGAACAGTGGTCATATTATTTTGAAGATGGTTAGGTAGAATGACAGATTTGATACATTAAACACTAAAGACCAAAGACCGGAAGAGTTGTGGATGACATCAAGAATATTATACATGAAGAAAGCAAAAGGTCATTAAGAAGACAAGAAAGAAGGAAAAGATCAAAATGGATGTCAGAATAGACACTGAAACTTACTCTCCAGTGTAGAGATGCTAAAGCAAATGGAAGAAA
>NW_006408558.1:7980965-8033395 GCF_000296735.1 Chrysochloris asiatica | reverse complement strand
AAATGGCCAGTGTTTTGTTTTAATGGACACAAGTGAAAAATAGAAAGGAGAAAAGTACTAGTTCTGTGAAAATATCCTTTTTATTAGTGGCATGCTGTTTTGCTCTCATTAAAAAAAAAAAAAATTCTTTTTTAGTATCTTGTCTTTAACAGTCACACTTTTATCATAGTTTCAGAAAGTGTATTGGGAAGAGAAAATATGTCATTTCAGTACTGACCAAGATTATGGAGGAAAAATGGACACCCATATACTGTCTCTTTGTGAAATTGCTTTCATGGTCTTTAATAGGTGCTTGTTTTAGCTGAGCAGCTTATGGTAGGTGGCATACATGTGAACTGTGGAGTTCAGCAGTCTCTTCATGAGCATTCTCATTCACTTCTTTTTTCCCCAGTAAACTATGAGCAGGAACTCTTCATTCCTATTCTGCAGAGAAGCAAACTGAGGTACAGAGAATAACTTGTCCAAGGGAAGACAGTTAGTAAGTGTTGGGTCTGATGCTCCAATGCTCTTCCTACTCCAGTAATCCAATACTCTTTCTGTTTATTTCAGTGTAGAAACCAAAAGGAGTTCATGGCTTTGTCATGGGTTTTACTAAATGTTGTGGTTTTACTAAGGAGCTCTGGTAGTGTAGTGGTTACAAATCGACCTGCGAACCTCAAGGTCAGCAGTTAGAAACTACCAGCTGTTGCATGGGAGAAAGATGAGGCTTTCTGCTTCTGTAAAGATTTACAGCCTCAGAAACCCTGAACAAGGTCGTTCTGAGTTGGAACCGACTCCATGGCACATAATCACCACCACCATGGTTTTACTATTATTGCCACATTTTGTAGCAAGAGCTCCTCAGTAAATGAAATTACATATATGGATCTCAAATAGTCGCTTTTTAATGGCTCTTCCTGAATTGCCCAGATGTTAAATTGAGGGAATAAAAGCATATTCTTAACATAGGTGACACCTGATTTAGGAGGAGCTCTGGTAGCATAGTGGTTATGAATCGGGCTGCGAACCTGAAGGTCAGCAGTTCTAAACTACCAGCAGCTCCGCGGGAGAAAGATGAGGCTTTCTACTCCCGTAAAGATTTACACCCTCGGAAACCTTGTACAGGGTCGCTATGGGTCGGAACTGACTCAACGGCACTTAACAACAACAACAACAACAGTCAGATTGAGTATCAACCCACATATAATTTCAAATCAGAGAGTAAAGGAAACATGTTTTCTAAAGTTAGTTGCTAAAGGAAAATATCATCTTGACCATCCAAAACATAATAACTTGGCGTCTTAATGATACGAGGACTAAACAAATGGCCAGTTTGTGTGCGAGAGTGTGTACGTGGGTGTATGATGTGCCAAATTTTTGCCAGTGGTACTAAATAGGGGAGTCATTGAGCAATCACAGCAAGGGTCCCAAGGCTCTACAGCTGGAATCTTTGCAGGTGCAACTTTCTGGTTGCTGGCCAGCATTATTTTGCAATACTGTTGGCAGTAACCACTTTTAAATAGAAACATGATTGCACTTTATTTTAATATTTCTCCCTTCCATTTTTCTCCCTACTGTAAATCAGCCCTACTCTGAGCAAAAAGTCTGTGCCAAGTTTCAGGTAACAGATTAAGCCCACTGGGCTGAACTTGTTTTCAGTGCTTGAAAACATACGGAGTAAGTTTCCTGTAGTTGGTATAGTTCACGGGACCGAGTGAGAAAAAGGTTAGCAAACAGGGCAAACTTCTCTTATGCTTTTGTGACATTTGAAGGTAAATTGTTTCACTATATCCAAGAGACCATGGCAGGGAGCAGGCATATGGGAACTACTTGACATCATTTCAGAACGACTCCTTTCCTGGTCTGTTTGTTAGACTTACAGGCTAACTTAGACCTACAGGCTAAGAGAACAAAGTAGGAAAGGAGTCATTCTGAAATTTTGTAATGTTGGAGGCAAACAGCTTTCTCTATAGAATAGTAATAAAAACAGCTTGCCTTTATTTATCACAATCTGTGAGCCAGTTTTTCATACTATGGTGGCTTGCATATTACTGTGATGTGGAAGCTATGCCATTGCTATTTCTAACACCACCAGGTTTCAGTGGAGCTTACAGATGGAGAGATTAGGAAGAAAGGCCTGGCGTTCTACTGCCAAAAAGTAGCCAATGAAACCCAACTGGATCATAACAGAACATTAATTTACTTGCTTTGGACATGTCACAGGGAGGGATCAATCATTGAGGAAGAACATCATGTTTGGTGAAGTAGAGGACCACGGAGGATCAGGGAGACCCTGTAAGATGGATTGCAACAATAGTTTGTAACAATGGTGAACATGAACATGCTCATGCCAGCAATCCTAAGAATGATTCAAGACTGGATAATATTTTGTTCTGCTGCACATAGGGTCACCATGAGGTGGAGTGGTCTTGATGGCCACGATGGATCTCTGCACATATGTAATACTATGTGCCAGACACTATTTTAAGGATTTTGCATTTATTAATTCATTAAATCCACATACCAATCCCCTGAGTTAGCCGTTATTCTTCTGTGAGTTTGCAAATGGAGAAATGGAGGCTCAAAGAAGTTAACTAACTTTCCCCACGTCACATGGAGAGTAAGTTGAGGAGTCAGGATATAAACACAGAGAATCTAATTTCAGAGTATGTGTTTTTAACCAGTTGACTATACAGCATTCCAGTTTGGAAATATGAGGTTATCTTATTTTATCCGAAGACACAGTCAGCATTTCCTGCTCCCTTCATGAGATATTGGTATAGATGTGTGTCTCTAGGTCAACTAATTGGAAGAGATCCACATTTATGACCACCCCAAAGGGAGGTGACCCAACGAAATGCAGAAATCATCCAACAATATCATTATCACATGCAAGTAAAATTTTGCTGAAGATAATTAAAAAATGGTTCCAACACAGATCTGTTTGTTCTTTTGGCAGCCCATGGCATTTTCAATATTCTCCTCCAACACCATAAATCGGACTTGAAATATTTACTGATGAAGATCAAAGATCACAGCCTTTGGTATGGATTGCATCTCAATTAAAGAAAACAAAAATCCTCACCACTGGACCAATAAATAACATTCTTGTCAATGGAGAAAAGATTGAAGTTGTCAAGGACTTCATCCTTCTTGGAACAACTATCAACACTCATGAAAACAGCAGTCAAGAAATCAAACAACGTATTGCATTAGGCAAATCTGCTGCACAAGACTTTTTTAAAGTTTTGAAGAGCAAAGATGTCATCTAGAGGACTAAGGTGTGCCTGTCACAAGCCATGGTATTTTCAGTCACCTTATATGCATATGAAAGCTGGACAGTGAATAAGGAAGACCATAGAAGAATTGATGATTTGACTTATGGTGTTGAAGGAGAATATTTGACCACTGTAGCCGTGTAATAAACTTTGAAATCAGGGAGTGAGAGGCCTCCAACTTTATTCTTCTTCTTAAGCAGTGCTTTGCTTATGCTGGGTCTCTTTCCTTTCCATATAAAGTTTGTAATTGTTTATTCTTTCTCTTTGAAGAATGTCGTTGGAATCTGGATTGGGATTGCATTGTATGTGTAGATTGCTTTGGGCAGTATTGACATTTTCACAATGTTAAGCCTTCCTATCCAGGAACATGTTATATTCTTCATTTTTGTAAGTTTCTTTTGGTTTCTTGTAGCAGTGTTTTGTAGTTTTCTTTGTATAGGTCTTTTATTTCTCTGGTAACATTTATTCCTAGAAATTTCATCCTTTGGGCAGCTATTACAAATGGTATTGCTTTCCTAATGTCCTTTACAGCGCTGTCATTATTAGTATAAAGGAATCCAACTGTATGTTGATCTTATACCTTGTCACTTTGCTGAATCTTCCAATGAGGTCCAGTAACTTTTTTTTACTGAGTCTTTGGGGTTTTCTATGTATAGGATCATATTGTCTGCAAATAGAGAGTGTTTTACTTCCTCTTTGCCAATTTGGATGCCTTTAATTTCCCTATCTTGTGGGATAGATCTTGCTAAGACTTCCAACAAAATATTGAATCGGAGTGGTGACTGGTTCCTGTTCACAAAGGGAAGGCTTTCAGTTTCTCTCCATTGATTGTTGATTGTTGGTTTTGTATATATGCTCTAAATTATGTTGAGGAATTTCCCTTCAATTCCTACTTTGTTGAGTGTTTTTATCAGGAATGGATGTTGGATTTTGTCAAATACCTTTTCTGCAATATTGATATGATCATGTGGTTCTTTTTCTTTTTCTTATTTATATGGTAAATTACATTGATTTTTTTCTAATGTTTAATCATCCTTGCATGCCTGGTATGAATCCCACTTGGTCATGATATACTATTTTTTTTGATGTGCTGTTGGATTTTGTTGGCTAGGATTCTGTTGAGAGTTTTTGAATTTATGTTCATGAGGGATATTGGTCTATAATTTTCTTTCTTAGTGGCGTCCTTCGCTGGTTTTGGTATGAGGGTTATGGTTGCTTCATAAAATGTATTAGGAAGTTTTCCATCCTCCTCTATATTTTGGAATAATTTGAGTAGAATTGGTGACAGCTATTCCCTGAATGTTTGGTAAAACTCACCAATGAAGCCATCTGGACCTGGACTTCTTTTGGTTGGGAGTTTTTGATGACCTGATCAATTTCTTATTTTGTTATGGGTCTGTTTAAGTTTTTTACTTCACTCTGTAAGTTTAGGTAGGCCATGTTTTTCTAAAAATGTACCCATTTCTTCTAGGTTTTCAAATTTGTTGGAGTATAACTCTTCATAGTATTCTGTTATTATGTTATTATCATTTTTATTTCCTTTTGTTCCATTGTGACATCACCCATGTGGTCATTAATGCGTGTTATTTGTGTCTTCTCCCTCTTTTCTTTTGTTAGTTTTGCCAATGGTCTGTCAATTTTGTTAATCCTTTCAAAGACCCAGCTTCCTGTCCTGTTGATTCTTTCTATAGTTTTTCTGTTCTCTGTCTTGTGTATTTCTGCTCTAATCTTTATTAATTCTTTTCTTCTGGTGACTGTAAGTTCCCTTTGTTGGTCTGTTTCTAATTGTTGGAGATGCTGTGTTAATATGTTAATTTTGATTCTTTCTTCTTCTTGGGTGTGTGCGTTTATTGCAATAAATTGTCCTCTTAGCACCACTTTAACTGTGTTCCAAAAACTTTGATATGTTGTGTGTTCATTCTCATTTGTTTCTAGGAACTTTTTTGAGTTCATGTTTAATTTCTTCTACTACCCAGTCGCCTTTCAACAGGGTGTTATTCAGTTTCCATATATTTGACTTTATTTTCTTGGTCTTCCTATTGTTGATTGCTAATTTGATAGCATTGTGGTCTGAGAAGATGCTTTGTAGTATTTTGATGTTTGTAAATTTCTGGAGGCTTGTTGTGTGATCTAACACATGGTCAATTCTGGAGAATGTTTCATGTGAACTGGAAGAGAATGTGTATTGTGCAGTTGTTGGGTTGAATGCTCTGTACACATCTATGAGGTCAAGTTGGTTGATTGTGCTATTTAGTTCCTCTGTATCTTTGTTGAGTTTCTTTCTGATTATTCTACCCCTTTTCGAAAGTGGCATATTGAAATCTCCCACTATAAATGCAGATTTGTCTATTTCTTTCTTGAATTCTAGTAGGGTTTGCTTCATAAATCTTGTGCTCTTTCACTGGGAGCGTAGATATTTATTATGGTTATGTCATCTTGCTCAATTGACCCTTTAACCCTGAGAAAATGTTCTTCTCTATCTCTTATGCTGTGTTTTTTTTTTTTTTTTGCCTTAAAGTTTATTTTATCAGAGATTAGTATTGTCACTCCTGCTCATTTTTTATTGCAATTAGCTTGGTATATTTTTTTTCAATCCTTTAACTTTTAATCTGTTTTTCTCTTTATGTGTAAGGTGTGTCTCTTGCAGGCAGCATATTGAAGGATCTTGTTTTTTTTTCCATTCTGCTACTCTCTGTCTCTTCACTGGTGCATTTAATCCATTGAAATTCAGTGTAATTATTGATAAGTATGAATTAATTGCTGTTATTATTATTATTTTTTATGGTGCTGTTCATTCTTTTGTTCTGCATGCCTTCTTGTTCTGAGTTCATGCTTTTTGTGGTATTTCTTGTCAGTTTCTTCTTAGTTTTAATGTTTCCATGTTCTACTTGGGTCTTCATTTTCATGGTATGTTGTGAAGTATTAACTTTCTTTGTCTACTAACTTTTATCCTGCAATCTACCTGACCTCCTCAGCACCTGGAACTCTGTTCCTGTATTTTCCCCTTCTTTGACATTGTTATTATTTGATCTTTGATTGATCTCCCAGGTCCTCTGAATTCATTGTTGTAATTTTGTTCTGTTCTGGTCTTTGCTATCTGTTGACTGAGTTCCGGGTAGTGTTGCCACGTCTGTCAATCTCTGGTTGTTGTCTGTTCTTGTTGGTTTTCAGTCCAAAGAACTCCCTTTAGGATGTTTTGAAGCACTGGATTGGCTTTGACAAAGTCTCTTAGCTTCTGTTATCCTGGAATGTTTTGATTTCACCATTGTATTTTATTGACAGCTTTGCTGAGTAGACAATTCTTGGTTGGCAGTGGTTTTTCTTTTAGGGTTTTGTATACATTTCCCCATTGCCTTCTTGCCTATATAGTATATGCTGAGATGTTAGGGCTTTATTTGATTTGCTTGCCTTTGTTAATAACACTTCTCTTTTCCCTGGCTGCTTTTAGGATTCTCTTTGTCTTCGATTTTGGAGAGCTTGACTATGATATGTCTTGGTGATTTTCTTTTGAGCTCTATCCTTCCCGGTGGTTGTTTAGCTTTTTGAATGTTGATCTTCTCATCCTTCAAGATGTTAGGGAACTTTTCTTCCAGAAGCTTCTCAGCTTTCTCCTTTGTGGACTTTTGTGATTCTTCCTCTTCTGGAATGCCAGTAATTATTAAGTTATTCCTCTTCATGTTATCCAAAATGAAACTTAGACTCTCTTCAGATTTTTTAAAATCCTTTTTTCTGATTGCTCTTCTATTTAGCAGTATTGAGAGCTTTGTCTTCCAGCTCGCTGGTTCTGGCTTCCATCTCTTCAATTCTACTCCTTTGCCCTCTCAGTGTATTGTCCATTTCTGATATTTTATTATCTATCACCTGGACCTCTTTTTGCAGGTTTTGAATTGTTCCCAAAGCTATATATATATTGTTTGATTGCTCCTGTAGCACTTTCCTGACTTCTTCTTTATTTTTCTCCACCCCTCTGTGAACTATTTGGATTTGTCTCTATTTCATTCTTCTGAATTCCTTCTCAGGCAGATCCAAAGCTTGCTCTTCTTCTAATGGGAAGTCCATGTCTGCCTCCAGCTCATTTATCTTAGTTACTCTTTTCTGTTTCTGGACATGTGCTGAGATCTTTTGTTGTTTTTTTCTTGGACATTTTCAATAGTTAGATGTGTAGCAGCTGGTATTGGCTTCTGTGCAGACGGTAGGATATTATGGGGTATGCTTGTCATTTGACTATATGACCATGATTGCTATCTCTTCTTGGGTAATTTAAGGATAGAAAGCTCCCACCCCCAGGAAAAAAGTGAGACCAAAACCAGAAACAATATAAAAGCAGAGACAAAAACCAGCACACAAAAACAAAAACAAAACCATAGTAGACTGTCCAGTAGCCAGCCTTTGCTCTGCAGGTCAGTTTGCATGCACAGTAGAAACCTCCAGCGGTGTATGGAGGTGTCCACTTGTTCAGGTCCCCCCTCTAGTCACTGCTGTGGAGGTGCACAAATAGATTTTGAGAAATGAATGGAAGAAAGATTGTTCACAATTTTTATCTCTGAAGATCTGTTAGGCATCTGCGTATGCACAGCGTAATTCTCAAAATGACTGCATCCTTGTATATAGTAGTTGGTGTTGGCTCTTTCCTGTTATGTTGGGGTTTTACAAGGTGCAAATATGGTTTGGCTGTATGGCCAGACCTGCTGTCTCTTGTTAGGTAAGGCAGGAATAAAGGCTCCTGCCCAAGTAAGAGAGTCAACTTTAGGACTAAGTCCCAGAGTCAGATGTCATAAGAAGCAGCCAAAGGATTAGCCTGTGGGACTGCTGGAGCTTTCTGGATTTCCTCTTTGTGCCATGGGAAAATTTTATCTTGTGGGCACAACACTGGACCCTTTCGGGGGTGTGTTCCCACCCGTCTGAAGATGCGATGCCCAGGTTGGGCAGAGGAGGTGCAACAGGGAGAAGATGAAAGAAAGAAAGAAAAAAAAAAGTTGTCACACCTCCTTTTCCACAAGTTGCCCTGTGGCTTTCGTGCTGTATCAAAACTAGATTTTTTCATAATAAGTTTTAAAAAAAATAAAACCCAAACATGGATTTGAAATGATAAAGCATTGAGTGTTTGATAGTGGTGCCTATGGCAAAAATAATTATGGGAATAATTATTTTAAAGCTTTAAAATATACAAAATTCTGTATAGATTCTTACTGATAGTGTGTCAGTTAGTTGAACACATTGTCACATAGGACCAGACCTCTTAAAGCTGTTCTTGACTAGTTTTAAAACAACCAAATTGAAATCTATATATGTATTTTAAATATCACAAATATGAGCAAATTCTTTCTAGATATGATCCTTAACAGTCTTCTTTGGTCTTTGACAACACAGCCCTTATTTTGAAATAAACCTCTGTCTAAGAAGTCTATATATTCCATTAGTTCTTTGAGAGACTGATTATTAGCCAGAATGGCCCATAATTGATAAGAGATCTAACACAATTGCCTTTTTCTCTTCCTCAGTCTGTGACATGCTTTACATAACCAACTGTGACTGGACAGACAGATACGTCATCAAGTCCACCTTCCAGTTCTAAATCATCTGACATTCCAACATCCTGTTAGAATCCACTTCTCTCAGTTTCCTACACAGATGCATAATTTGTAAAACATTCATCCAAAAGTAAAGATTAGCAAGGGAGAGTCTTACTTCCTGTGGGGGAAGACCAGCAGATTAACGAACTGTGAGTCGAGAATACTCAATTTGAATTACACAGTTTTCAATGTTTAGGTATATTCTTGTGTGTGTGTGGGAGGGGTGGGAATGGGAGAAATTTCCGTATTAATTAGAGAGTGAAATTAGATGCTATCTTTCCAGTTTTCTTCTTCTAATCTAGTGTCTATATTACAAGAATCCCCCTTCTTACCTGTACCCTCAACACCATTACTTTCTCCTCAGCAAATATCTTGAAAGACACATGAAATACAAACTATGACCTGTTCTTGTGGCAAATAAAAAACAAAATCCTGGACATTGAATAACTTCTTAGAACTTTCTGAAACCTTTTGGTTGGTTTCACATGTGCAAATTTACATTTTGGAAATGTATTGTTGTGGTTGTTAAGTGCCATAAAGTCAGTTCCAACTCATAGCAACCTGTATAGTGTTTCTGAGGAGTGGCTGGTAAGTTTGAATCACTGACTTTGACTTTCAAAGTGACCTTGCAGTCCAGCACATTAGCCTCCAGCACCACACCAGGATTGATGATGTTGTTTTTGTTGTTAAGTGCTATTGTGTTGGTTCTGACCTACAGCAAGACCTTCATAGGGTTTCCGAGGAGCAGTTGATGAGCTTTAATTGCCAAACTTGAGGTTCAAACCTTCTTTGCAGTTGAGCGCATTAACCCACAGTGCCACACCAGGACCCTAGGATTGATGTTAGAGCCCTATAAACCTACCTGAGAATTAGAAGTGGTTACAAGGTTCCTTTCCTTATTCGTGACTCTGAATGATTCCAAGATTGCTTGCATGCTTATGGTCACTAAGAATCCTTCTGACTTGTGTTTTTTTTTTGGAAAAGGTGTTAATGTTACTCAGACTCAGTCTGCAAATTGCCAATACCTGCTTTCACATGGCTGTGCTCCAAATCCTTACTACTTGTCTTTGTTTCTAAGGTCTGCTGTAACAAAATGCCACAAATTGGGTGGCATTTAAGAATAGAAATTTATTGGTTCTTGAGACTAGAAGTCCAGATCAGAGTCTCATCCATGTTGATACCTTCTACGAGTCCTAAGAGAGCAACTGTTCCACGTCCCTCTTCTAGTTTCTGGTGGCTCCTGACAATCTTTGGCTTATAGATGCATCTTCACCTGGTGTCTTCTCCCTGTCTTTATCTGTTCCCTACTTTTGTAAGACATCACGATGAGACTAGGACCCACTCTACTCCAGTATGACTGCATGTTAGCCTAATGGATAACTTCTCAAAGACACTATTGACAAACAAGATCATTCTCAAGTGCAGGGGCTAAGTCTTCAGTACAGCTTTTTTTGGGGGACACACAATTCAATCCATAATATTACTACAAGTTTGATTGTAGCCCAGATGCATCGGCATCATCTGGGAACATGTAAGAAACCCAAGCCTACAGACTCAGACACTAACTTTTATCAAGACCATTAGGTGATCCCTATGCACATTAATGTTCGAGATGTACTGCCCTGACTCAAAGAAGCTCTGGTGCCACATTGGTTAAGCACCTGATTGCTAAACAAAAGGTTAATGATTTGAACTCTGCAGCTGCTCCATGGGAGAAAGATGTGGCAGTCTGCTTATGTAATGATTACAGTCTTGGAAACCCTGCAATGGGGTAATTCTACTCTGTACTATAGGGTTCATATATGTCTGAATCTATTTGATGGCAATGGGTTTTAGGCCCTAAACCACTGTGATGGATAAAAGAAAATTCCTCTCCCTTAAAATATCTGTGTTCTGTTTACTGTGGTGCCACCAGAATAAAAATTTAATGGTAGACTAGAAGTCCAGATCTTTGAGCTGAATTCCTTTACCTAGACTCTGTGTGTGTGTGTATGGTGTGGTAGAGGTTGTAGCATCGTTTTCAACGCAGGCTTGGATGCTAGTTTCTCAAGCACGGGCTCACAGCAAAATTTGGGCTTTGATGCATTATGAATTGTTCTGCTTAGGTTGCACAGGGAAAGGCATATTCAGGAAGAGGGGGTTGTGGAGGCAAACTGTGTGTGGGAGAGGCAATGACAAGATCCAATGCTTTGCAGCTAAGATTGGAGCTGAAGAATGAGTCAAGATTTATGCAGCAATTAAAAGCCATTATCACCCCTTTCCCCATGTCTTAACCTGTTTGATTGTTTATCAACTAACCTTGTAGGACATTATTAACCTCCCTTAATTTTTGTAGCTCTTTTATTTTTATTTTTAATAAAGACAATGATCTCTCCTCTGGTCCATGGGGATGCCCTGTCTTCTGTGCTAAGCAGGGAACCATGGGAAAGCTTGCTCCTTGGCAAACTGGGTCGTTTCTTTGGTGTCTTCAGGTTCAGATTTATTTTTATTTGATTTAAGTTTTTGGTCACTTCTTTGTCAGATACTTCACCTCTCTTGGAGTTCCTGAATCCTGACCTCATCTGTCAAGTGTCTGGTGTTTATTCTTGTCCTCCGCCATTGGAACCTGCTCTCTATTTCCTCTCAAGTTGTGTTGTCTTAGAGGTGCCTGATGAGGCTAGAGAGTTGCTTCTTTCTGGAATATCTGCATTTTAGCCAAGAAGTCCTGCATTTATCCAAGTAATTTTCTCTTCTGGGATGCTTCAGGCACTAATACAGATGGAACGGTGGAAAGAATATTTAGAGAGAATGGCAGCAGCCTACTCCACCAGTTTCCAGCAAGGTAACCCCAACTTATGGTGACACCACATGTTTCAGAGTAGAAATATGATCCATTGCGTTTTCAATAGTTTATGTTTTGGAAGCAGATTGCCAGGCCTCTCTATTGAGGTGTTTCTCGGTGGACTTGAACCTCTAACATTTTGGTTAGTTCTCAACTGAGTGC
This sequence comes from Chrysochloris asiatica, assembly GCF_000296735.1. Lineage (NCBI taxonomy): Eukaryota > Metazoa > Chordata > Mammalia > Afrosoricida > Chrysochloridae > Chrysochloris > Chrysochloris asiatica. Next base: position 8,021,582 of record NW_006408558.1, on the reverse strand, counting down.
ACTAATTGTTTACATCACTAAGGGATTTCATACTGTTACCTCTCAGAATCTGTGCATGGATGTTAGCCCTTTGCACTCCGTCAGCTGGTAGGTCTGATGTAGCCACATATGTACATTGTAGTATAAGCAATGGTTATATTTATTTGTTTATTTATTATTATTTAAAAAATTTATTTATTTTATTTTTAATTTAAAATTTTAAAACAAGTTTTTATTGTGAATTCAGTGATTGTTTACATGGGAGAACATTTTACACCATCGTTTCATTGCAAAGATTGCAATCTCATCCATGCGTCATCATTCAACAGTATTTGCTTCTATTCCCTCTGGTTTTCTTTTCTTTTTTGGGGGGTGGGGAGTGTACACATAAACACGCAGGGATATATAATCATTTAAACAACCAAAGGGTACATTCTGCAAGCCTGCTGCCTGGCCACTAACACTCAGTCTTTTTCTGTGAGTCTAGAGTCCTCAGCTGCTCTCTCTCTCCATGCCCTCATATCTGCCTGCATCTCTGGTGTTGCTGCTTCTCTGGATAGGGTCCCACATTCTGCTTGTGCTCTTATCCCTTCATGGTCCTAGGGTCCTTTGTTTCTGGACTGTAAGATGAACTATTGCCCATTTTTTGTTACAAAATTTCTACATTTACAGGTATGACCATCTCAATTATCCATGATAACAATTACTCCCTATTGAATCATAAGAATCTTATCCCCATCTCTTTACACCAGACCCATCTAGACAAGATGAAATCTATTCAGTGGGGATTCTACCTTCCCCCACACACTCTTAAACTAAACTCCCTCTTGAAAACTTGTAAGTCAGTCACCTCATGCCTTTATTGCCCTCCCACTTTAGGTAGCCAATGTCTAAGTTGCCCGTCCCAATCTACCCTGTGTACAGAGGGGAAAGCACTGGTACGTGATGTGAAGACTCCTTCCCTCTCAGTTGGTATTTTGAACTACCACATCCATAAGTGTAAGTCAAGTTCATCCAATTGGAACATTTTACACTTGTTTGCTTTATCAAAAAAAAATTTTTTTTTTTATCTTCCTCTAGTTGAGTTCTGATTATAAAGCCACTGGGGGTAGGTCAAATGGGTACAATTTGCAAGTTTGGGCATTCTTGTGTGTTTCCCCTAACATCATATCAGCTGGATGCCTTACAGCTTTAGCCCTCCATTACTATGTTCTTGTCCATGGGCTCAAGTGTCCCCAGGTCTCACCACACTTCAGATCAACCAGCCTTTGTCTTCTGTGTCTCATCTCCAGATCAAAGGGAGACTGTGGCAAGGGAAACCAATATTCATAAGATAGTCAAGCTTAACATTATTTCCCCTCTTCAGATTATGCCTCTTTCTCTGTATCACAGAGCCCTGTTGTTCCAAGGGATGGTTATATTTAGATTGAAAAGGATGACTGTGGGATAATGAATTTGTAGCCTTGTTCTACACTTAGTGACAGAACGCTAAGATAAAAACATTAAGCCAGGTCAAGGGGTGGTCCTTAATGGGAATTTGACTTCTACGATGCTGGTAAACTAGAGGCTGAGACAGACCCTTCCCTTCCTTTGAATGTACAGTATTCCTATTAAATGAGTGTACTGTATTCCTATTATATGAGTGCACAGTATTCCTATTAGTGTCCAGGAGATTATTTGTATATGCTTGTTTCTATATTTTTTTCATTGTCCAGAGCAAAAAGAGAGCTTCCTGGATACAGTGAAATTCTTCCTTATATAAACAGTTGTTATGGGTTAAATTGCATCCCACCCTCAAATATGAGTGTGAGTCCTAATCTCTATAACCTGTGGATATAACTGTTTTTGAAAATAGTTTTTTATTTTTGTTTTTGTTGTTAATTGGATCATATCTGGATAAGATGGGTCCTAAATCTAATCATTTATGAGTTACAAAAAGAGCAGGTTACATAAAATGACATGAAAAATGGGAATAGACAGACACCATATGTGTATCACCAAGGAAACTAGGAGTGCCATGAGCTATAGACAATGAAGGAACTGACATGGCAGACACCTTGATTTGAACTTTTAGCCTCCAGAACTGTGAGAAAGTAAATTTCTGTTTTTTTAATGACATTTCTGTTATTGGTTATAATAGCACTAGAAAACCAAGACCATAGTGCCTTGACATAGGCTGCTCCCCACTGCGTACTATGGGATCATGGGGACAGATTACATAGGCCTCTATTGCCTACAAAATGCTTATAAGCTTAGATAGATACATGAGGCGCTTAATCTCATCTTACTGTAGAATTGTGCTTGTGACCTCTGCCTACCATTTATGGTCCATCTGAAATGCCAACGTCTTCAATCTTGGAAGGACATTTTTAACCATGTTATATGATACATCCCCTAAGTTCTTACATAGTTAAAATGTAGCTTGCATCTGTTGAACATTTACCATGTGTCATGGATTCAATTGTGTAATCTCAAAGTTTTTGTTGAAGTCCTAACTCCTGCTACCTACTTTAGAAATAGGGTCTTAGGACATGCTATTAGTTAAGTCAACATGAAGCCATATTGGAGTTGTTGTTGTTGTTGTTGTTGTTGTTATTAGGTGCCATCGAGTCGGTACTGACTCATAACGACCCTATACACAACAGAACAAAACACTGTCCAGTCCTGGGCCAACCTCACAATTGTTGCCATGCTTGAGCCCATGGCTGCTGCCATATTGCCAATGTATCTCGCTGGAGTTGGGTAGTCATAATCCAGTGTGAGTAGTGTCTTTCTAAGTGGGGGAAAAGGACACAGAAAGACATACAGGGAGGGATGATAGTAAGCCAAGGAATACCTGGGACTACTGGAAGCTGACAAACATGAGACAGAATCTTCTCTTATAGAGACTGGAGGGACCGGATTCCCGCTCGTACCCTAACTCACATTACTAACCTCCAGAACTGTGAATTCGGTTGTTATAAATCACCCAATTTGTGTTGTTTCGTAATGGAAGTCTTAGGAAACTAATAAACCATATTGAATAAAATCTGAGTTAATCTATCAAGCCACCAAATGTGAGGCCAGTGTAACATTCCTCGTTTTGTGACTAAAGAAACAGAAAGAAATTTTAAAATTTGCCTGTGATTATCAGGTATAATACGGTTGTTTTACTTAACCCGGTTATTTAATACCCAAGTCTGTGCATTAAACCTTTATGCCACTAAAATAGAAGAATGATTTAATATAGATGTTCCTCCATTGGGGTCAAATGTTAACACATGAAAGAAAAAAAATGCTAGTTCATATATTTCATTTCTTTCCATGGGTAGTTCTCTTCAGTTCTTCACCTGTCCATATCCTGACACTTCTACAAGTCTGAAAGTTATCCAGAAGGTGACCTATATCATAGGGAACCCTCTTGTTTTATTTTTGTAAGCAGGTCCACTCTTCATCCAAGCCTAATAAGGTTAATGTAGTTCATTTTAACTAGTTCATTTGGCGTGGAAACTCCTTACGTATTTTTACTGGATGTATTTCTTAATATACACATACACAGAAAAGACATCTACATTCTTCATTTAACAGATACTTGGGTTTCTACACTCTTCACAAAACCTCAAATTGAGAACTATGAGGCATGTGATGCTGCTTGGTCCAAACTTCTGTAAGTCAGTGGCACCAAACTCACTCTTCCAACACACCTGGGGTTGGAAGCTCTGAGGTATCTGCACTCGGAAACTGTGATGGTTAATTTTATGTGTCAACTTGGATAGACTATGGTGAGCAGTTATTTGGTCTGTTAGTCTAGATGTTACTCTGAAGGTGTTTTGGTTGTGGTTATCATTTGCCATCAGTTAACTCTTAAGTAAGGAAATGTGAGTGCTCTTGATATAACCAGCTGAAGGCCTAAAGACCAAAAATTGAGGTTTCCCGTTGAGGAAGAAATAGATATCCTATGGCAGTTTGTACATCCTGCAACCTGTCCTGTAGATTTTGGATTTGCCATTCCCCATAATCTGTGAACCAATTTCTGAAAACAAAGCAAAAGTCTTTACACACTTTCTCTGTAAACACATCCCTTTGGTTCGGTTTCTCTGGAGATCCTTGACTAAGAGAAGATAACTGTTATCCTGGCTAGATTAGAAGGATTTAATGACTCCTGTAGTTATAAGTCATGTAATTATTCTGTTGGGGGGAAAAGAACAATGTCAATAACAAATGAACATGCTTCAATCAGGACAAAATCCTCTTCATATATATATATATATTTTTTTGCAAGTGTTGTGATAAGTCTGGAAATGGAAGACAGTATCTTTCCACTGTTTTATGAGTGTCTAAAGGGAGGAAGTTGTTAAATGACAACTTCCAGATCCTGAGGAACAGACACTGTGGCAGGCCCAAACTTGCCTGGGTTGGAAAAAAAGGATTCTGTGTCTCTGTGTGTGACTAGAACAGTCTCTCTATTAGAAATACAGACAGGAAAGGCAGTATTTTCTCATACATAGCACGGCTTTTTCATGAACATAGAGTTTATCCTTTCAGAATCATCAATCTCATTCTAACATAGTTTAAAAAGAATACTCTTTTTTATAAGGAAGAGCTTGCAGTAACAAATTGAAAGGAATATATTCAGGCCTATGGGTTGTTTTTTAATTAAAATTTTTTATATTTGCTGAATATACTTATAGAATTCTTGGGTAAAGGGCTAACTCCATATGCTAATATAGCTACACTGTGGCAACATGTGAACTTGTGAGGCTATCTTGACCACCCATGTGGAGTCAGGCAGGCTTCAGTTGCAACGACCGTGGTGGGCCATCCTCAGATGAAGACACAGGGACACACGCCCTTATGGCTCCTCTCTTGGCCCCACTTTGGCAGCCAGACAAGCTGGCAAACTACACACACATCTTATTGCGGGCTCCCACTGATTCCCAGCTGTTTGGCTTTGGGTTAGTCTAGACCTGAGAGTCCGGGGACTGGCTTCTGTGTGAAGACTGCTTCCTGTTTCTTACAGACTCTCCCCAGGGTTTTCCTATCTCCTTTACCATCACATAGCATAGCTGTGTTTGTGGCCAACTGTCCGTGTGTCTTTTCTCCATTTTAAATATTCTACTCAAAATGATTAGAAGTTCAGCTGTAGAAATGACAGGTCTTTGAATATATGTGGATGCTGGCATGTGACAAAATTGTCACTATATTTTTCCAAGCTGAGGTGGTTTTGTTCATCCTGTTGCACATCCAAAGTGTTAGGGGTAATTTTTGTTGAAGATATTTTCATAGGAGATTTTGGAAAATGTCAACATCCTCGCTTTAGAAAATGGCTTCTTAGAGACTGTTGTAGCTAGTTACTGCTGTGTTGATTGTGACTTAGAGCGGCCCTATAGGATACAGTAGAACTGACCTATAGAATTTCCTAGGATGAAATCATTATGATCAGATGACCAAGCCTTTTCTCCCATGAAGCAGCTGGTGAGTTAGCAGGTGAGTGCTTAAGCACCACCAGAACTCCTACTTGAATATTTATTGTTGTTAAGTGCTGTCAAGTCTGTTCCGATTGATAGTGACCTTGTATAGGGTTTCCTAGGACGAGCAGTTGGTGGGTTTGAACTACTGAACTTATGGTTCACAGCCCAGTGATGATCGTATAGTGCCACATCAGGAGTCCACTTGAAGATTGTTGCTGTTGTTATGTGCCGTGGAGTCGGTTCTGACTCATAACGACCCTGTACAGGGTTTCTGAGGCTGTAAATCTTTATGGGAGTAGAAAGCCTCATCTTTCTCCCACGGAACAGCTGGTAGTTTCGAACTGCTGACCTTAAGGTTCACAGCCTGATTTGTAACCACTATACTACCAGAGCTCCTTACTTGAAGATTAGGGAGGGGAAACAAGTATTCTTCTTGGGTCTGCTGGAGGACCTTTCAGGGGTGGATTTTGTAACTCTTGACTCTCTATAGGGGTCTCAGTGATTGATTCTTCAGCAGTCGATCCCCAGACCCTTCTTCCAAGGTGACTCTGGGTGGAGTTAGACTTTCACCTTTTTGTTTACCAGCTCGGTGCATTAACTGTACTCCCCCATCCCTCCATGGACTCCCTGTAGAGATTCTATACATAGAAACAACCTGCATCAGTCGTCAAACGGGCTCTCTGCCGTAGAGGGAAAGGTGACTTGTACATGCTGTACCTCCAGCATGTGACGTTCACACAGAATTGATGTTGGGGAATCCTACCAAAGATTACCAACTTCTCCTTTCTTTAACCCATTCTTAAAACTATGTTACATTTGAAACCCCCCACAAATGTTTATAGTCAGTGTTTTAGGCAGTTGAAATCTCCTTCTTTGTAACTTCCATCTGGCTCGTTTGGTACTGCTCTGTGTATGTTGCTGCTAGTGCTGTCCAGTTGGTTCTGACTTATAACACTCCTGTATAGGGTTTTCAAGGAGTGGCTGGTGAGTTTGAACTGCTGACCTTGCAGTGCAAACCGATCTTGCGGTCCAGTGCTTATCCTACAGTGCCACACCAGGCTCTGTGCATGGGGTAAGGCAAATAGCCTCTCTTCATTCCCTGTCTGGCAGGCATGTTGTTGTTGTTGTTGTTATGTGCTGTGGGGTCGGTTCCGACTCATAGCGACCCTGCACAGGGTTTCCGAGGCTGTAAATCTTTACGGGAGCAGAAAGCCTCATCTTTCTCCCGCGGAACAGCTGGTAGTTTCGAACTGCTAACCTTGCTGCTCGCAGTCCGATTCGTAACCACTACACTACAGAGCTCCTTGTTATTGTTGTCAAATGCCGTTGAGTTGGTTCTGACCCATAGTGACGCTGTGTAGGGTTTCTGAGGAGCATTCGGTGAGGTTGAACCACCACCCTTGTCGTTCAAACGACTTTGCAGTCCAGTGTATTAACGCACAGTGCCCCACCAGGACTTCTGTATTGCAGGCATACGAAGACAGAAATTACTTCCTTCAGGCCTTTTCCTACAGGCGTAGCTTAAGGAAGGCACGTGAAAGGAGAATTCCTCTCTTTACAGCTCAGGATGGCGCAAGCTTTTTATTATTATTATTTTTAAAGTTTTTATTGTGAATTGAGTGCAAGTTTACAGGGTAGACCATCAGTTTTACATTCAACAAATCGTATACTTTGTTTCATTACAATGATTATAATCCCCTCCATGTACCATCAGTTAACAGTATTTTGCTCTATCCACTTTAGCTCTCTCTCTCTCTCTCTTTTTCTTAAACACTCAGGCATATATAATAATTTACAACTCCAAAGGGTATATTCTTCAAGTCTGCCTCCTGGCTGCCAGCTCTCAGCCCCTCTCTTTCTATGAATCTAGAGTCCTCAGCCGCTCCCCCTTTCCATGCCCCCATCTCTGCCTCCATCTCTGGTGTTGCTGCTTCTCTGGATAAGGTCCCACCGCTTCTGCTCTTCTCCCTTGATGGTCCTAGGGTCCTCTGTTTCTGGCCTGTAAGATTAACCTAACTACTCCCCTGTTTTTGTTACATGACACAAGCTTTTTAATCACCTGCATCAGGTGTCAACTCATTTGTTTGAAATAGTCAAATGAAACCTTAAAAGGTCTTTCATGCATATTGATAATAATAAGCCAAACCCCCTCATATTGGGTCAATTCGTGCTCATGCTGACTCCATGTGTTAGAGTAGGACTGAGCTCCACAGGGCTTTCTTATATGTAATCTTTATTGAAGCAGATCACCAAGACTTTCTTTTGAGGCACAGCAGGATGAATTCAAACTGACAATCTTGATTAATAGCCAAGTATAAACCATTTGTACCACCTTGTGACTTCCACTGATAATAATGGTGGTGTTCTGTATCATCGAGTTTATTCCAACTAATAGTTACTCCATAGGACAGGGTAGAACTTGATTGAATAGGATTTTCAAGGCTAAGGAGTCCTGGTAGCATAATGGGTTATGAGTTGGGCTGCTAGCCACAAGGACTACAGTTTGAATCTACCAGCTGCTCTGCAGAAGAAAGATGAGGCTTTCTGCTCTGGTAAAGATTCACAGTCTCACAAATCCCATAACAAGGTCGCCATGAGCTGGAATCGACTCCACGGCACATCACCACCAACCACCAATCTTTGTGAGACCAGACCTCCAGGTAAGTTTCTTGTAGAGTTGCTGGGTGGGTTCGAACCATCAACCTTTTAGTTAGCAATTGAATGCTTCTCTGTTGCATCACTAGAGCTCCTTTAAAGGCATCATCTGTATTAAAAGGCACCAGTCGGGATTCAACGCTCACAGAATGAGCTGCCTTATACACCCATCGCAGTTGCATTTTTCCTCACTCCTCACTGAAGTCCTCCTCCCAATGCATTCTCCATCGGATGCCTGGCTCTTCATGCATGCAGATGCCTTCTTCACATATAGCGTACAAGTATAGCACTTGAACCACATTCAAATGTGATACTGTACAAGGTACATTATGAAACAAATCCTATGGGCACATGACAAAACCACAGCTGTAAGAATGTCATGATCATTATTATAGATTGCTCATTTCCACTTTTAGATGAAATACTAGAGAAGCTCATGGAGTATTTGTCTCATTTTTCAAAATAATATCCTTGCTATCATTTGAAAAAAATCAAAAGAATAAAAAAGGTGATCTGAGAAGATGAATGACATGTTTAAAAGGTCATATGTGGGCAGCAGTTTCTATTTGCTATAGATTTGGAGGCTACAGCTCGAGCTTGAAGAACAAAAGGCAGTTGCTTAAGGTACTCACATTTAAACTCTAGATTCTAAATTCAGAATAAAAGTAAAGCTGTTGACGTTTAAGTTGGTTTTGGCTTGAAAAATGTTCACTTTTGCTAAGCGTATGTATGGTTTTATTTTTGTCTCCCCTTTCACTTCCATTCCCACTATGATGGGAAGAGTGGAGAATTTTTTTTTTATCTTCTTAAGATGCCAACAAATTTGGGGAAATTTAAAAATTCCTCTGCAAGAAATAAATGCTTGTAAATTAAGAAGGAATAGTTTGCAAATGTCCCTACCAAAAACCGAAGACGTTCAACTTTACATATATAAATGCCTGTGGGTTGATACATAAGTTCTAATAAGTTTGCATTGAGACTACTGCCTTCCTTTAAACTAGTCTGCTGAATTTCTTAAATGTTCTGTTTAATGTGTCTGACAAACATTGGAAAGGTTTTTAAATCAAATTATGTGCCAGCTGGAATTTGCTTTTTTAAAATCATCAATGTACTTGATTACAGTGAAACAGGCCTTGTTTTTCTGGCTCATTCTAAGTTTCCCACCTTTCCCCCCTCAGTCTTCTTTTAATGGTAACAATTTGAGTTTTCCTTCTCTGATAGGTCTATATCTTACACAGTTTCCTGCTTTCATTGGTTTTACTGTATAACTATACTTTATAAGGTTGGTGTGGCTGAATCAACCAACTTTCAAGCTTAAATGACTCCCTAGATTTATCAGAGCAGAGCTGAGGGCAGAGCTGAAACCTGGGCCCCTTTTAGAGACGGCATTCTGCTGCTGTAGTGACTTTAATTCTCTGAAGTGTCTTGTCGTCCATCGCTACTCAGAGCTTACAATAGACTTGACATCTCTATTAACAGAGTAAGTAAAAATGCAGCAAAGTGGAAACAAAGAGAATGATAACAGTGAAGAAAAAGAGGCCATTCTTTGAGATAGATTTGGAGAATGCCTATGATACAATCCTTGAAGGTCTGCTCAGATGTTTTTCTCTCTTTGCCCCAGGTGAAGAGTGGACCCTCTTATATGACAAGGGGAATGGAAAGGAGGATGGGGTACAGATACCTCTGTGGTCAGCAAACACCCATGGTAATAGGGTGCTCAGCATGCACACTGAATTTTGCTTGGAGAGCATGAATAATATGTATTTTTTTTGCTCAGATCCCTCCTCCCCCACCAAGAGAAAAGCTACACTAACATAGTAATGTGAAGATCAAACAAAAACAAAACCCATGGATTTCTGAGTAGGTTTTTATTTATTCGGGCTCCTGAGTAACACAGTTTGCACTGCAATACTAGTGTGGTACCTTAGGGTAAGCACTGGGCTGCTAACAAGGTTGGCAGTTCAAACCCATGAGCTTCTCCTTAGAGACCCTATATAGGGTCGCTATGAGTCAAAACTGACTCAGTGGCACTTAACAACAACAACAGCCAACCAAAAAATTGACGTTTCAAAGCTCCGTGGAACAAATTCTGGTGATCCGTTTCCTTAAAGATGGTAGCCAAGAAAAACCCTTTGCACCTCAGTTCTACTCTGTAATACCTGGAGTTGCTACAAGTCAGGATCACCTCAGCAGCAACAGACTAGATGATTCCTTTTCATTGTCCATTTATCTTGGCTTTCGAAACCTCAACTAGCTCTCCAGTCTCTGCTTCTTCATAATTCCATTAGTGGTTCAGATTCCTTCTCCCCTCTCTCTCTCCTTCACTTCTTGCTTCTGATTGCTATTGATTCCTCTCTCCATAATGCATTGGAGCCGCATCCAATGGGACTTCTCAATTTGATGTGGATTCAGAGCAGGCATGCTTCAAGTACTCCCTTAGGTATCCCTACCTCTCTCAGCTTCCTCTCTCCCAACCTTGCCCTCTTCTTTAGGCTCACCCAGATTTGTGTTTACAGGAGCTCAGAGGCTGCTCTGCCAGCCATCTTCCCTCTTTATCACAGCCACTACTGCCACACTGTTGGTTTCAAATGACACTTAGAAGCTGGTCCACTGGAGTGTGCAGTAAGTTGAATTACCCCAGCTTCCTGCTGTTCGTGTGATAGATAGTACCATAAAATGGATGTGATGTGGTTATTAGACTGTGATTCGGTTCATACTGAGCTGTATTGATTGGTGTTGGTTCAGTGCTCACTACACATTTTATCAATTGACCTTCTAGATTATATCCCGACTCTGCTTCTCTTACCTCTAATTCTACTTTATCTCTAGTTTTGTAGCTCCTAATTTTCTTTTGTTTGATTTCTCATAGTATTTCTTTAGTTTTCTATTACCCAGAAAGACTTTTCTAATGAGTCTATATTTTCTCCTCAGCACACTTATTTAGCTATTTATTTATTTACAGGGGTAGCCTTTGTTTTCCTGGCATATCACTTCTGTTCTTTGAGTTTCTGAGTTCTACACTATTGCTACCTGTACACAGATGAATGTGCCCTGCAACTTTCCAGCCCCCTCACAATTGGCTTTCAGAACTCAACAAAAGTGGCGTGGTTGTGTCACTCTGTAGCCAATCATAACAGGGCTTTGGGTTTTTGAAGGAAGGAAGGAAAGGTGGAAGGGCTTTCTTTGTAATAGGAGTTCAATTGTCTTTCTCTATTAGAAATACTAAGGTGCTCTGGTAGCGTAGTGGTTATGAATCGGGCTGCGAACCGCAACGTCAGCAGTTCGAAACTACCAGCTGTTCTGCGGGAGAAAGATGAGGCTTTCTGCTCCCGTAAAGATTTACAGCCTCGGAAACCCTGTACAGGGTCGCTATGAGTCGGAACCGACTCCACGGGCACATAACAACAACAACAACATTAGAAATACTGTCTCTTTCCTTTGGAATTTCTTTCCTTGTTTGACTAGTGACTGCTCTGGAAACTTCCTTTTCTTTCAATGCAATTAGGTAAAGATGGATGTGGGATAAAGAGAGGGGAGAAGGGGACATAATGAGATGGGGTTGAGTATGTTGTGATTGTTGTTAAGTGCCATCAAGTCAGTTCTGACCCATAGTGTCCTTGTATGGGGTTTCCAAGGAGCAGCTGGTGAGCTTGAACCACTGACCTTGTGGTTCAAACCAACTTTGGAGTCCAGTGCATTAACCCACAGTGGTAAAATAAAGAAAGAAGGGAACAAGTCAAGAAAAGAGGAAAGGGCTAAGTTATTTGAGAACTTGGGGAACTCATGTGTAGAAGGTGTGGTGAATGTAAACACACACACACACATTGTTAATTGCTCTTGAGTCAGCTCCCAACTCATGGAGACTCCATGCACACAAGTTCAGATCTTTGTAACCCACAGGGTTTCAGGGTTTTCACTGAATGACTTTTTGACTTTTTGAAGTAGATCACCAGGCCTTTCTTTCTTTACAAAACAAAACAAAACAAAACTTTTTTTTTTTTTTGCATGTGTGAACTGGGTGAAGGTTTATAGAACAGATCAGTTTTCCATTTAATAATTCATAGGCACATTTTATTTCATGTCATTGATTGCAGTCTCCACCAAATGGCATCCTCCTTCTTTCGTAAACCTTCTGAACTTTGCGCTTGGATAAACACCACCCTTTCAAATCAAATGATTGGGTCTTCTAAGGTGTGCGTACCTCACTAGTGTTATTGCTCCCTTTTTAGATCTGTCGATGTGTGGCTGAAAGCCATGGGGGTGAGTTCATTTCCAGTCCCTAAGGATGACTAAGGATCATAGTCTCCGGGGTTCAACCAGTCTCTGTCTGACCAGTAAGCCTGGTCTTTTTTGTGATTTTGAGTTTTATTTTACATGCTCTCCCACTCTATCCAGGACCTTCTAATGTGATCCCTTTCAGAGCAGTTGGTAGTGGTAGCTGGGCACCATCTAAGTTCTTCTGTTCTCAAGGATGTGGAGACTGATGTTTATGTGGTCCATTGGTCCATTGGACTAATTATTTCCACATGTCTTCAATTTTCTTAACTCTTTTTTTCTCCAGACAGGGTAAGAACAATAGTTGTTCCTCACATGGCTGGTCAACAGATCTTTCTTCCTAACCTGTCTTAGTCTGGAAGTTCTGCAGACACTTGTTCAGCACCATTGATGGATAGGTTGGTGACTGTGCATTAGGTACATGGTCAGGAATGAAACCTGAGTCTCTTGCATGGAAGTCAAGGATTCTATCACATAAGAAGGTAAAGAAGTTTGAGGAAGGTGAAGAAGGGAGGAAACAACAAAGTGAATGTTGCAAAAGTTAGATATAGAGATTATATAGTCTACATGCATTACATATCCATCAGGAAGTATAAATGTTTCACATATTGCTGAATAGCTTGTGAATGCCCTGTAATTAATAATAATTACAGATATTATGTTTTAAAAATCACTAAGACTAATCTGTGTACCTTAAGCAAAGCATAATGAGATGAAATTACTTTTGATCAGCAATCTTTCAAAAGCTTGTACTTTGATTTTTCCATAGAAACAGAAGTAAAATAAAATTTATGGTCATATATTTCCTCTGAAACAAGCAGAACTTGTTTGATCCTTTACTTTCAAAGGACTGGAGATGTTATGGCTACTTTTGCTTACTAGGAACCAGGATGGCTGTGCAAAGTCGTTGACCTCTGAATACATCTTACTGGCCCAAATGGAATTAGTACATCCTTTGAAGTCTAACATCTGCTTATCTGAAGCGAATTTCCAAATCAAAATTGCCAGTTGCTGTGTTGTTATGTGCTGTCAATTTGATTGTGACTCATAGGTACCCTATGTAGGACAGAAAGAAACACTGCCCAGTCCTGTATCATGCTCACAATTGTTGTGTTGGAGCCTACTGTGTTAATCTTTCTTTGTTTGGCTGATCCACTACTTTAACCAAGCATGATGTTTTTCTACAGAGGCTGGTCAGTCAGTAGTGTCCTTTATCCAATTGCAACAGAGTGGGTGAGGAGTTAGGTCATTGAGTTGAAGGATCTTTTCTTCCCAAGGAAGCACTTCTTAAGAACAAAGGAAGTACAGGAATCAGGCAATCAATGCCTTCTGTGTCACAACATCATACATGCACAACGCTTTCTGTTCAATGACCAGTCCAGCTCCCTGTCTGAAAACATACAATGGAACTAGTTGAGAGACTTTTCCTCTTTTCGTTACTTGACACACTTTTGACCTCCTGTTTCCCAAAACATTCTGTATCGGAGGACCCAAATGGAGAGTTGGTACATCATTGAATGGCACAGAAATTTTTCTGGTGTTTGGGGCTGTGTGCCCTAGAACACTTTCTCCATACTATTGCTTGTGCAGCAATGGTTCAAGGGCTACTACAAGGAGCTTTCTTCATGTGAGGTCCTCGGCCAGCCACTTATCTAGTATCTTCCTTCATGCCCTGGGCATAGAGGTAGTTTATTCACTGCATTCTCTCTTCTTCTTCCACTTACGACTCCATGAATAGAATAATGTGGCACTAATTTTCTCCTCCCCCCTCAAGTTTTGTTACAATGATTGTCAATTTAAAAAACTTTTTCATGCCTTTTCAATCATCTTCTTTTACTTTGCCCTTGATACAAAAGGTGAACAATTTCTTACTATGTGAGAACCTGGCTGTCATATTGTTGAACTTGACACTTTTTCATCAGATCTGCTTTATGGAGAGCAAGCAGATGCAAAGCAAAAAGTAATCCAGGCCATCCAGCCTGTTCCTCCTGGAACTGTGCAAGAGCCTCCTGAAAAGGACTTGTTCATCCCTCCAGAAGGTCCCCACAGATGCATTCAACATTCAACAAGGAAATTCATTCAACAAGGAAATTCAACATTCAACAAGGAAAAACATTCAACAAGGAAATTCAAGTTTACAAGAGTAACTTTGTTTTACTCTGTGAAGGTGGGATGTGGGAGGATAGGCTACTGAAGGGGGATTGAAGGGCATTCACTAGGAAGACCCAATTATTATTTTTTTTCCCCACTTGTCAAACTTACACTTCCAGTCCAACAGCTAGGATCAATCCTTCTAAGTAAAAAAAATGGGGTGGTGTTATGTTGTCTAGTAATGCTATAACAGAAATACCATGAGTGGGTGACTTTGAAGAACAAATGTTTATTTTCTTACAGTTTGGAGACTAGAAGCCCAGACGCATGGCCCGGGCTCTAGGGGAAGACTTTCTTCTGTCTGGTGGCTTTGGGGAAGATCCTTGTCTCAGAGCTCCTCTGGTCTTTGGTAAAGCTCAGCTGGTGTTTATTACCTTTTCTACTCCCCCTTCTCTCAGTTGTGTAGTCTTGTCTCTGTGACTTATGACTTAGAAGTGATTAGGTTTAGGACACACCCTACACTGATGCAACCTCATTAACAAAACAAAGAAAACCTTATTCCCAAAGGGAATTATATCCACAGATATAGGATGGCGAATTCCAACATATTTTATTTGGTTGTGGTTAAGTGCCATTGAGTTTGTTCTGCCTCATAGTGAATCTCTATAGGGTTTCCAAGGAGTGGTGTGGTGCTATAGGATAAGCCCTGGACTGTTAACCTTAAAAGGTGGGTGGTTCAACCCAACAGCCACTCTTTGGAAACATATTTTAGAGGGGCACAATTCAGTCGATTACAGGTGGCAGCTCAAGGATTACTCCATACTCTGCATTCAAATTTTTTAACGATGTACAGGCAACCTGAAAGGTATTCTGACAGTCACTCTTTATCATTTTAACCACAAGAAAGTTAATCTTGATGGGCATTATGTAATTAAACCACTACCTGGGTTCATTCTTGCCTTTATAATGAAGATTTGTGGTTCATATGTGACTGAAGGCCTGAGTAATGCCCAGAGTAGAGGGCGCTGGGTCTCAAATTATGTTTCGTTGTTGTTGTGGTTGTTTCACAAACATTTTTCAAGTTAGATACAGCATGGGATTAAATGGAATTTGTTCAGAGTTATTTTGTGATACTGAAGAAATATTAATGGAGACATGATGGCTGTATTCTGGATAGTTGGTTCTACATCCCAATATGTTAGAATCTTTGGAAGAAAAATAGTCAGCAGACAAATAAAAGAGAATTATATTTTATTTCTGTAAGATTCATATAGCATGCTATTACTCTCTTGGTTCTCAGAACTGTTTATTTTAAAATAAGTGATAAAACAAGATTGTGAGTTCATTCATTTTTATTGCAGAGATAAATAATTTCTTTTAATGGAATGGGAGTACTGCCATGAGTTATTTTTACTCCAAATTTGATATTATAACACTCAAAAGATGTGTTGCCATCACTACTAAGGAAGAAGCCAGACCAATTCTGTAAAGAAAATATGTAAATCAACTGATCTCTGAAACTTTTCAGATCTACGTTCTGAGATTCAGGCCAGAACCATCTTTAGTTGGACATGAGAGAGATTCTGTAGTAGGAATTAATATGTTTCCTTCGAAATCACTGTATTTTGAAATTGTAAAATGTGTCCTTCCCCACCCATCTCTTAGTTTGTCATATTGTGATGCAGTATGTGTTGTTGTGATGTTGGGAACTATGCTTCTAAGTATTTCAAGTACTAAGTATTTCAAATACCACTGGGTTACCCATGGTGGGTGAGTTTCAGAAGCACTTCCAGACAAAGACAGATGTGGGGGTAAAAAAGAATGGTGACCTACTTTCAAAACTTAGCCAATGAAAACCCTACGTATCCTAACAGAATACTGGCTCATGTAGTGCTAGAGGAGTCCTGGTGAGGCGCTATAGGATTAGCACTGGATTGTTAACTAACCCACCAACTGCTCCTTGGAAACCCTAAATAGGGTCAGTATGAGTTGGAACTGACTCGACAGCACTTAACAACAACAATAACAGCACTGTGCTAGAAAGCATTAAAAAATACACAGTAGCTGCAAGAGTGGATTTGAATATGTAAATGATTGCAAAGATCATGTAAGACTGGGTAACATTTTGTTCTGTCACACACGAGGCAGTCATGAGCTAGTGCCACCTTGATGACAACTAACACCAACAAAGATGTCCTGTTGGTGGTTGAAATGTTTAAGAGTGAATCTCACTACATACCATTACTCAAACATAGTGATAAAGAATCTTAGTTGTTTAAAACCTACAGTGTTTTCCAGGAGTTAATGGAATTTCTGAGACTTTTCCATAATAAATGTTGTGGTGATGCTTCTCACTCTGCTTTTGACTTTTATACGTTCAAAGTTCTTATCATTATAACATAAAGAACTGTTAGAGCTGAAAGGGTACTTGTAGGCATCTAGTTCAATGATTTCCTTTTTTTTTAATAATGAAGAAAATTGATATCCAGGAAAACAGATTGATTTGCCTACTTTACTCAGAATAAGGAAGATTGTAGAAGAATTGATGCATTTGAGTTATGGTATTGGAGAAGAATGTTAAAGGTACCATGGACTGCCAGAAGAACAAACAAATCTGTGTTGGAAGAAGTGCAACCAGAATGGTCCTTAGAAGCCAAGATGACCAGACTTCACCTCTCATGTTTTGGAAATATTATCAGAAGGGACCAGTCTCTGGAGAAGGACATCATACTTGGTAAAGTCAACAGACAGCATAAAAGGGGGACAGCACAGTGGTAGCAACAATAGACTTAATTGTAGTAGCAATTGTAAGGATGGTTCAGGACCAGGTGGTGGTCATTCTGTTGTACATAGAGTCACTGTGAGTCAGAACCAACTCGATAGCATTTAAGAAGAACAACAACTCAATTAAGCACTTGTGCTTCCCTATAAAACAAAATTAAATCAGTTGACATTAAGTTAATTCCTAATCATGGTAACCCAGTATGTTATAGTCTAGAACTGTGCTCCACGGAATTGTCAATGACTTACAGAAATAGACTAACCAAAAACTCACTGTCATTGAGTGGATTCCGACTCAGAGACCTAATCTTTATTGGAGCAGACTGTATAAATCTTACTCCTCTGAGGTGGTTAGTGAGTTTGAACCTCTGATCTTGTGGTGAGCAGTCCGATGCCTAATCCATACCACTATCAGGGTTCAAAAATAAATTGTTATTGTTGTTGTATGCTGTTCCATCAGTTCCAACTCAAAACTACCTACTCGTGGGTTTGAACTGCTGACCTTGCGATTACCAGTTGAGTGCTTATCCTACAGTGCCACACCATTTACTCAAAAAAAGAAAGAAAGAAAGAAAGAAAGAAAGAAAGAAAGAAAGAAAGAAAGAAAGAAAGAAAGAAAGAAAGAAAGAAAAAGATAGGCATTCTGGTGGCACTGTAGGATGTGTGATGGACTACTGACCACAGGGAAGCTATTCAAATCCACCAGCTGCTCCATAGGAGAAAGCTTTCTGCTCCCGTAACGATTTGTTGTTGTTGTTAGATGTGGTCCAGGTGGTTCAGACTTACAGTGGTCCTATGCACAAAACAAAATGAAATTCTGCCCAGTCCTATACCATCCTCACAATTCTTGTTATAGTTGAGCCCATTGTTGCTACCACTGTACCAATCCAGCTCATTGGGGATCTTCCTCTTTCTCACCAACCCTCCATTTTACCAAGCATGATGTCCTTCTCCAGGGATGGCTTCTCCTGATGACATGTCTGAGATATGAGAGATGAAGTTTCACCATCTTGGCTTCTCAGGAGCATTTTGGCAGCACTTTTCCTAGCACAACTTTTTGTTCTTCTGGCAGCCCATGGTACTTTCAATATTCTTCACCAACACCATATGCCAAACGTATCAATTCTTCTATGATCCTCCTTACTCATTGTCCAACTGCATATGAGGCAAGTGAAAATACCATGACTTAGGCCAGGCGCACCTTAGTCCTCAAACTGATGTATATGGTTTGGCAGATTTGCCCAGTGCAACATGCCATTTGATTTCTTGACTGCTGCTTCTGTGAGTGTTGATCGTGGATCCAAACAAAATAAAGACTTTGACAACTTCAATCTTTTCTCCAATTCTCATGATGTTATTGGGCTAGTTATGAGGATTTTTGTCTTCTTTACATTGAAGTCCAATCCATACTGGTCTCCAAGCCCTCTTTGCTTACCACAAGCAAGGTGGTATCATCAGCACATGCTAAGCCTTATACATGGTCACTGTGAGTCAGAATCAATTCAATGCCTGTGGGTTTGGTTTGGGTTTAAGTATTGCAAAACAATTCTAGATGAGTTGAGTCTCAATCAAGTACTTCATTGTTGGTACCATTCAGGGACTCCATTGCAATTCTCATAGATTATATTTATTGCACTTATAGATAAATATCCAATGAAGAAATTCCCAGCTAACTGAGAGACAATAGATAACTACATATTGACTGTCTAATTTTTTTAATATTAAGTTTGCTGTTTCTAGTGGGTAGATTTGATGAGTAATTAAATAGTACTTATTGTCTGGTATTGTTTGCTTGTCCATCATTAACAAGAGCTTGGTAACAAGTGGCTGTCCTTGAGGAAACATTAAAAAAAAAAAAAAAATGGAAAAAGTAAACCTGCACTAAACTCTGACCTAGTTCAGAAATTTCTTCCATAAAGTTTAAAAAACAAATTACTCTGTGTATGGATCTAGGGGGACTGACTTCATTTCAATTTATTCAAGGTTCTTGAAGCATCTTAGAAAAAAAAAAGCATGTTTTAAAAATCCCATTTCAATTATCTTTAATAAGATCAACTTGTCTGATGTAGATGCACTATGAGAGGCAGAGCAAAAATACTTCCCTTTCCATATGATCCTTCCACAAACTATTGTAGTCTATTTTCATAAAACTACCTTAGGGTTGGTGAGTCGTGTCTGTCCTTTTAACTTCCCTGTCTCAGAAAGAATACAGGTGCAATATCTCTTGCATCCTAAATGGTCTC
Source organism: Chrysochloris asiatica (assembly GCF_000296735.1). Taxonomy (NCBI): domain Eukaryota; kingdom Metazoa; phylum Chordata; class Mammalia; order Afrosoricida; family Chrysochloridae; genus Chrysochloris; species Chrysochloris asiatica. Next base: position 8,002,108 of record NW_006408558.1, on the reverse strand, counting down.
TGTGATGAATCTCTGATGGTGAGAACTTGCTAAGAAAGCTATGACAAAAGGCAATATTTCTGTCCCAATCTTAACAATACATGCTTGTGAGTATGTTAGGACTTTTTTTTACAGGCTTCATTTTTTTAAGTTTTTATTTTGAAATAACTTCAGATGTACAAAAAATTTACAAAAAGCATACAAAGAATTCCTTACTGAGTAAACCCTTACTTAGGTTGTTATTTGTTGTGAAGTGCCATTGAGTCGATTCCAACTTGGAACCATCAACCTCTTGGTTTGCAGTCCAGTGTTAATATTTTGCTACAGTGCTAGATGTTAGTATTTTGCTATATTCTCTTTCTTTCTCTGTATCTCTTGTATGTATTTTTTTTGGAACTACATGAGAGGTAATTTGTAGACAAAAGACTGCAAGGTGAGGGGTTCAAACTCACCAGCTGCTCCTTTGAAATCCTTCATAGGGTTGCTATGAGTTGGAACTGACTTGATGGCACTTAACAACACTGACAATATTTCTGTTCCAACAGCACTAGATAACTGGCATTTAAAAAATTTTAAAGCCCTTCTTATCCCTTTATTTAACTTTTATTTTAGTATATACTTTCTAAAACAAGGGCATTTTATTATATAACAATGGAATAATGATTAAATCAGTAAATTCTAATATAATACTATTACCTATCTGCAGACATTATTGAAATTGTGCCATTGTCCAAGATAATGCCCTTTAGAGAAAAGAAAGGACTCCTGGTGTGGTGCTGTAGGATCAGCTCTGGACTGTAAACCACAGAGTCAGCAGTTCAAACCCACCAAGTTGCTCCTTGGAAACCCTATAGAGGGTCGCTATGAGTTGGAATTGATACGATGGCTCTTAACAACAACAACATAGAAAAGAAAAGAAAAGAAAAGAATAGACAAACAAAAAGCTTTTGGTTCTGGATCCAATTGATTGAATTTTTATTATGTTTCAACAATTACAACAAAGCAAAGGCTAATACTATCTCACATGTAAGTTAATAATCTCATTTTGACCCACTTCTGATCTACTTCTCGCCAATAAATGATGCCCTTTCACCTCTTCCTTTTTCTTCTTATTTCTCCTTTTTTTTTCTCCTTTCAAGTATTCTGTTCGTTCAGAGATGCAGCATCTATATCTTTCTGAGGACAGTATTTTAGTTTATTTGTAGCTTAAATTTTCCATAACGGTCTTAGTTCTCTAGTGCTGATGAAGCAGAAGTACAAGTGGGTGGTTTTAAAGAACAGGAATTTATTTTCTCACAATTGTTGTTAAGCACCGTCAAGTCAGGTTCAGGCTGACCTTGCAGTCCAGTGCATTAACCTGCAGCACCACACCAGGAACTAAGAAAGCTGAAAGTCGGAATTCAGGCACCAGTTTTTGGAAAACGCTCTTTTTCTGTGGGCTCTGGGGAATGATACTTCTTTCACTTTCCGTAACCTCTGTGTTCCTCAGTTTCTTGGGGAATTTTCATGAGACATCTTCCTTCCCCCATTTGTGCTTCTTGTCTGTGTCTATGCTGCTCCTTATAACTCAGGAGTGATTAGGTTTACAACACACATTACCCTGATATAGTAACAAAACAATTAATACCCTGTTTCCTCTTGAGATTGCACCCACAAGTAGAGAGGTTAAGATTCCAACACAGTCAATGCATAACCCTTGCTTTCTGAATTGTCTCTATTGCCTTAAAGTTGTTTTCCTTTGTATGTTTGGTTTTGCCCACCTTCCATGTGGAGTATTTCCATAAAATCCTAGTGAATCTTGGCTTCCTGTTCATAATAAAGGGCAGGCTGGAAGTTTTGTATCTTAATGCAGTGTTTGTTGGCTTGTGGACTTCAGTGTAGGAGCTTAGGCAGTGATGTGACTCTTTTTTTGGTTGAGAATATATCGAATATAAGTTACTGCAGGTCTTTATGTGGGGCCACTTAAATAGTTTTTCAGTCAACGGATTCTCTAGACTGCCTGCATTAGTGATCTATTATATATTAAAAACCAATTCCAAAATGTAGTGGCTTGAAACAAGAACACTTATTACCTTACCAAGAATCAAGGTATAGCCCAAGTGGATCCTTTGTCTTGTGATCTATTATGGGCCGCAATCAAGGAACTCACATTGTCAAGGATATAATTTTACTTGGATATGTAATCCATACTCATGGAATTGGCAGTCAAGAAACTAAATAATGTACAGGACAAATCTGCAACAAAAACTTCTTGAAAGTGTTAACAAGCAAAGATGTCACTTTGAGGGCTAAGGTGCCTGACCCAAGTCATGCTATTTTCCATGGCCTCATATTCATACGAAAGCTGGACAATGAATAAGGTAAATCGAAGAAGAACTGATGCATTTGAATTGTAGTTTTGATGAAGAATATTGCATATGCCATGATCTTCCAGAGAAAAAGGAACTGATCTGTCTTGGAAGAAGTACATCTGGAATGTTCTTTAGAAGTGAAAGTGAGACTTGCTTTTACATACTTTGGACATGTTATTAGGAAGGTTCAGTTTCTGAAGAAGGACATCATACTTAGTAAAGTAGAGGGTCACTGAAATAGAGGAAGACCCTTAAAGAGAGAGATTGGCACAGTGGCTTTATCAACAGGCTCTAACACAAGAAAGAATGTGAGCTGGTGTAGGAGCAGGCACCAATTCGTTCTGTTTTACATAGGATTGCTATTAGTTGGAACTGACTCAACTGCACCTAACAACAGCAATCAAGGAGTCAGCAAGGGCTTGGTTGCCTCAAGATTTGCCTGGGTTGACTTTTAAGATCAATCTTGAGCTTGTTGGCAAGACTCAGTACTACACAGATTCTTGGGCAGAGCTCCTCAGTTCCTTGCTGACTGTTGGCTCCCTCAATTTCCAGCCATGCAGGCCTTTCCAACATGGTAGTTTGCTTCATCAAAGTTAGCAGGTCCAGAAAGACACAGAGAAAGAGAGCGAAAACCAGTAAGATGGAATTCAGTTAGTTTTTTAAATAACCAAATCTTCCCATCTCTTGTGTCATATTTTATTTGTTAGAAGCAAGTCATTGTGTCTGTTTCATATTCACCAGGTGTAAGTACCAGGAGTGAAGAATTATTTGAACTATTTGTTAGACTACCTACCATAATGCCCAACGGGCTTTATCCAGACTATAGATTTTTGGGCTACTGGATGAGGGGAATGGTAGGGCTGGTCTCCTGTCTTCAGTAAACAGATTCAATCTCCATTTCTTTTTGCTAGGTATGACTTAATTCTTGCTTTCAGTTGTCCCAAAAGTAAAGAATTTCTGGTTTAATTTCTCTAAGAAAGATACCCCTGTTCTCTGACAAATATAGTAATGAAATTCACCTTAAAGTGCGGAGCAAAAGAGGAAGCCTAAGAGTCTAACTGGTTTTTATGCATATTTCACACATCATTCCCACCCACCCACCCTTTTTTTTACCTCCACAATTAATTTTTATAGTGTTGTTGTTATGATTCTTAGTGACCTTATATAGGGTTTCTGAGGAGCTTTCTGGTGAGTTTGAAACACTGACCTTGCAGTTAGCAATCCAATGTTTATCCTATCAGACCAACCCATGGCTCCTTTTATAGTGTACAATACTTTATATTCCATTGTATCAACTTTTCAACATCTTTAAAGGATGAACCAGTTTACTTCTTGTTTATATGTCCCTTTTAGGGCCCACGTTGTTGTTAAGTGCCATCGAGTCAGTTCCAACTCATAGTGACTACTCATAGGAGTATGCCTTTTATATCCTGCTTGAAGCCACTAGTCCATTCTCTTTCAATTTTCTGAAAATTGATTGATATTTCCAGTTTGTTGTTTCCTTTTCATTCTTTTTAATCCAAGTAGAATTTAAACGTTTTCATTCAACTCTATTTCAATTTAGTGAGGTGTCTTAGTTTCTTAGCAAAATAACAGTGAGTGGCTTTAAAGAACAGAAACGTATTGTTTCACGATTCTGGAGGTTAAAAATCCAAACCAAGGTATCAGGCCATATCAATGCCTGCTGAGGGTTAAAAGAAGAGCTATTCCATGCCTCCCTTCTGGCTTCTAGTGGTTGTTGGCAGTGCACCCATACTCCTTTGTTGTTTGTGGATTTGTTTTCACTTGGCCCCTTTCCTCCTGTGTGTCACCTGTCTCTGCCTCTGTTCTCTCCCTTTATAAGATAGAAATCAGAAGAATTGGAACCCACCCAACTCTGTTATGACCTCTTTAACTTCTTTTGAAGTGCCCTTGAGTTGCTTCTAACTCATAACGACTCTGTATAGGGTTTCTGAGGAGTGGCTGGTAGGTTTGAACCATCAACCTTGTGGCTAGCAGTCCAGTGCTTATCCTATAGCACCACACCAGGACTCCTTTGCTTAGCTGAGAACATATGTGAAGAAAATCTCATCTCCCCACACAAGGTCACATTCATAGGTATTTACGTGCTTTGGGGAATGCAATTCAATCCATAGCATGGGGTTTGGGAAAAGGTGGTGATAAAACGCATGTGTTCAATGAGCCACAATTCTCTCCATACTTTGAGCCCTGGTGGCAGAGCGGGTGACATGTTGGTCTGCTAACTGTAAGGTCAGCAGTTTGAATCCACCAGTCGCTCTGCAGGAAAAAGATCATGTTTTCTGCTCCCATGAATGTTTACAACCTTAGAAACGATACAATTGGAAGCAACTCATAAGCTTGAAGCAGTAACAGTAGCAACACTGCATAATTCAGCAATAAGAGAGGACTTCATAGCAAAATAAACACTGGGAGGAATAGGAGAAATTTTGTCAAATGTAATATATTTCAAGGAAATATTTTTTGTCATTATTTGAAAATCTAGGCAGTAATCAATTCCAAAGGTAGTGCTAATATACAAAAATTGGTTTATACTGAGCCATTAGGAACAGTGATTGATCCAAGATTAAATGAAGAAATTGGGTCTTTTTTTTTTTTTTTTTTTTTTTATGCCCACCTATCTTTATGCTGTTGGTATTAGAGTGCCGTAGTAGAGCCAGTTCTGACTCATAACGACCTTGTATAGGGTTTCCAAGGAGACACGGGTGAGTTTGAACCGCCAACTTTGTGGTTCAAGCCAACCTTGTGGTCAGTGTGTATCCTACAGCACCACACCTATCTTTATACTACCACCACAATCCACATTCAGACAAGTTGACTCCAAGTCAAGTTGCATCCATGTATGTCAGATCAAACTGTGCTCCTTAGAGTTTTCAATGGTTGCTCTTTCAGAAATAGATACATTTGAAACAACCCGCCAATTTTTCTTTTTAATCTAGTCTGACAATCTCTGTCTTTAATTGGACTGTTCTTTAGCAAATCATACAATTATTGTTGTATTATTTAGGTCTACTGTTTTGTTATTTGTCTCATTTATTCTTTGGTACTTTATTTCTGTTCTGCCTTCTTTCTGAATTTCTGTGATGGGAGTACTTGCTCATCATGAAATTCTATTCATCATAACTTGATTCTTTGCACTGTTCTTAGTATTTCAATTCTTTAAAAAATGACTTTTCCCCCCCAATGACAAAATTTCCCAACCATTTGCCTGCTAAGATCATTCAATGAAGCCTTGTTTCAAGCACTATTATTTCTTAAGAAGAAAGTTATTAATAAATTGTTGCTGACCAAATCTTTCATAGTAGTTGACCAAAGGCTAATTCTCCTGTCCCTCCAAGCATCCATCTTGCTTCAGAGATTTCAACTTCAATTCATTCACTAGAGTTTATAGTGCAGTTACATCTTCATTTATTTTTTTCCAAAGGGAGGCAGGATGGAGAGATCATTTCTTCAGTTAATGAGCATCTATCAGAGCTTATCAACACTCATGAAAGCAGCAGTCAAAAAATCAAATGATACATTACATTATGCAAATCTGCTGCACAAGACCTTTTTAAAGTGTTAAAGAGCCAAAACATCAGTTTGAATAATAAGGTGAGAGCCTCACCCTAAGCCATAGTATTTTTGATCACCTCATATTCATGTGAATGTTGGTCAATGAATAAGGAAGTGTAGAAGAAACCATGCATTTGAATTATGGTGTTGGAGAAGAATATTAAAAGTACCACGAGGTGCCAAAAGAACAAACAAATCTGTTTTGGAAGAAGTACAGATGGAGAGACTTCGTCTCTTATACTTTGGACATATTATCAGGAGGGATCAGTCCTTGAAGAAAAACGTCATGCTTGGTAAAGTGGACGGTCAACAAGAAAGAAGACATGCCCCATAGAGATGGACTAGCACAGTGGGACCAACAGTGGGCTCCAGTATAACAACAATTGTGAGGATGGCTCAGGACTCGGAAGTGTTTTGTTTTGTTTTGCATAGGTCACTATGAGTCAGAACTGACTCGATGGCACCTAACAACAACAAATTAGAACTACTCAAACACATAAACAAAACAATATGCAAGCAAAATATCTCATAATATTCTTAAGGACCAGAAGGAGAAATGTGAGCTGAAGAGCAATCAATTTAGGCAGTTTTACAGGTGATTGTGGTGCTGTAGGATAAGCACTGGACTGCTGATCACAATGTTGGTGATTCAAACCCACCAGCTGCTTTTTGGAAACTCTATACAAGGTTGCTGTGTGTTGGAACTGACTTGATGGTGCTTAACAACAACAACAAAGGCAACTGATTACATAGTGTTGTCATAGGGATTGATAGAAAGGTAGGCTTCTAGCTGAACGCCATTGGGCTTCTATCTAGCTATGTCCCACTGACCATATTTTAAAATCAAGAAGTTAAATCAGTCTTTACATGAATGTTTTATAACCTGTGGGAAATACACTTGCATTGTAAGGACATTACATAATGCTGGTTTTAATTAAAGAAACACATTTTTCAGAAGTAAATTGAGTATCACTAGATCTGATTTTCAAAAAATACAAGCAAGCTTTTTGTAACCATCTTTATATCTGCTTTCATTGGCAGCTTTTGTTTTTAGTTCAAATTCAAAATTATCTCAGTAGTTTGGACAATGACTTGAACTTGATAAAGTATAATTTTATGTAGACAAATATTAAATTTGACATTCAAGAAATTAGTGTATATATATGTGTGTGTGACTGTGTATGTATGTGTGTGTGTGTGTATATATATATATATACGTGGGGTCAGTTCTGACTCATGGTGACCTTGCATAGGGTTTCCAAGGCTGTGAATCTTTACGGGAGCAGAAAGCCTCATCTTTCTCCCACAGAACAGATGGTAGTTTTGAACTGCTGACTGTAAGATTAGCAGCCCAATTTGTAACCACTGTGCTACCAGAGCTATATATATGTTGTTGTTATGTGCCGTGGAGTTGATTCCGACTCATAGTGACCCTGTACAGGGTTTCTTAGGCTGTAAATCTTTATGGGAGCAGAAAGCCTCATCTTTCTCCCACCGAACGGCTGTTTCTTTAATTAAAACCAACCTTGAGGTTCGCAGCCCGATTCGTAACCACTATGCTACCAGAGCGCTCTCTCTCTCTCTCTCTCTCTCTCTCTCTCTCTCTCTCTCTCTCTCTCTATATATATATATATATATATATATATATATACATAAACACACAAGGGGGCTACAAAAAGTTTGTGGAAAAATTGTATTATTAAAAGATAATTTAATTCCATTTCCCATAAACTTTTTGAAGTATGTATATATCTATATAGATGAATATGTAGTTATACATATGTGCCAGAAAGAAATTAATGGATAGCCAATCATTTCAAGAGGTAGTATATGATTAAGAACCCACAGCATTAAAGGAAGAAGTCCAAGCTACACTGAAAGAAACGATCAGTGAAAAACAAGGCTCTAGGAACTGACCAAATACTAATTGAAATCTTCCAACAAACTGATGTGGCACTGAAGGTGCTCACTCTTTTATGCCAAGAAATTTGGAAGTTAGTGACCTGGACAACCAATTGTAAAAGACATGTATCTATGGCCATTCCAAAGAAAGATGGCCTAAAGGAATGTAGAAATCATCAAACAAGATCACATTTTGTTGTTGATAATTCAAACAAGGTTGTAGCAGTACATCAACGAGGAACTATCAGTAATTCAAGTCAAGTCAGATTCAGAAGAAGACAATGGAACAAGGGATATCATCGCTGATGTCAGATGGATCTTGGCTAAACGCAAAGGATACCAGAAAGATATTTACTTGTGCTTTATTGACTATGCAAAGGTATTTGACTGTGGGGAATCGTAACAAACTCTGAATGTCATTGCAAAGAATGGGTAGTCCAGAACACTTAATTGTGCTCTTGAGGAAACTGTACATAGACCAAGAGATAGTTGTTTAAAATCAAGAGTGGTGGGCATCAGAATAGTATCCTTTTACCATGTGCATTCAATCAGTCTGCTCAGCAAATAATCTGAGAAGCTGGATTATTTGAAGAAGAATGTGGCATCAGGATTGGAGGAAGACTCATTAATAATCTGAGATATGCAGATGACACAACCTTGATTGCTGGAAGCAAAGATGACTTGAAATACTTACTGATGAAGATCAAAGATCTTCAGTATGGTTGCACCTCAATGTAAAGGAAACAAAAGTCCTTACAAGTAGCAATAAATAGCATAATAATAAGCTGAAAAAAGATAAAAATTGTCAAAAAGTTCGATTCATTACTCATGGAAGTTAAGCAGTCTAGAAATCAAATGATGTTGGCAAATCTGTTGCTAAAGATCGCTTAAAAATGTTCAAGAGTAATGATATCAGTTTGAGGACTCATATGCATGCCAAATTTGAACAATGAATAAGGAAGACCATAGAAGAATCGATGCATTTGAAATATGGTGTTGGCAAAGAATATTGAAAGTACTTTAGACTACCAGAAGAATAAACAAATGTGACTTGGAAGCAGTACAGCCAGAATGCTCCTTAGAAGCATGGAAGGTGAGGTTTCATGGCTTCTACTTTGTACATGTTGTCAGAAGGGACCAGTCCTGGAGGAGGGCTTCATGCTTGGAAAAGTGGAGGGTCAAGTACAAAGAGGAAGCCCCTGTGTGTGAGATGGATTGACATAGTGGCAGAAACAATGGGTTCAAACAGCAAACATGAGGACAGGATGGTGCAGGCATTGGCGGCGTTTTATTCTGTTGTGCGTAGGGCAGCTATGAGTTCAATGCAATTCAATAGCATCTAACAACACAACAAAAACTTATACATAGACACACACACAGACAAAGAGCAATGCATCTAAGATATATTTTAATTTTACCCAAATGTAATATGAACCAAGCATGGGATCCAAGAGTTATAGAACAGTTCTAATTAAATGTTAGACTGGACACATAAAGGCATATGATGAAGCTTCAGAAAGTTTGTGGAAGCATTCCATTATCATTTAATTCCATTTCTCCATGAACTTTGTGAAACCCCCTAATAATATAGTTTAGATCATAGAAGAAGAATTGAGTACATCTAGAGTATTGTAACTGCTCTAGGAATTTTATTTTGTAAAATACACGTGGAAAACAAAACTGTGGAACTTAAAAATGTAGAAGAATAGAAAATTTAGAGAGGATATGAAAACACCAGAGGCTTCGTGTACAACCTTCATATCAAAGAGACAGACTTGTTTCTGTTACTGTAGCTGAGAAGGGCTCCTTAGCTTTTGTACTAAAGTAGCCTTAAGAATACGTGTCAAAATTTTTTGTAAATTTATATTTCATTTAAAAAATATTATCCAAATGTTGCATGCTGCTCCATAAAATGTTTCTTTTGATTGAACATAAAGAAATAGTTTTCCCTTCTTTCCTTCTTATTTTCCAGGAGAAGAGTTTATGCTTATTCTTTGGCATACAGTGTTCATGTGTATCATGACAGGATCATAGATATGTATATGTATTTCTGGATATTCATACTACAGGTTGAGATATACACCAATGGACAGAAATTCTCTAGAGGTAGTTTTGTCATCCAGTATTAAAAAGACATTTCAAAACAAAACAAGTGGAAAATTTCCAAATACTCCATATATAAGAGAGATTTAAAATCAAGTAGTCAAATGTATTTTAATGGAAAAATGGGAAAAGCTTTATCAGGTATGGACAATTTAAAAGAAGTTAGGCAGAACTCTGCTTAGGTCTGCTAAAGTTGACAGTGTTGTTTTTAAGTGTCACTGAATCACTTCTGACTCATAGCAACCCTGTGTAGGTTTTCCGAGGAGTGGCTGGTGGATTTGAACCACCAACCTTGTGGTTAGCAGTCCAATGCTCATCCTATAGTGCCACCCCAGGAGTCCAAAGTTAGTATTAGTTAAGTTTCATTTCAAGGATGCAAGAACGAGTCAGCATTTTGTTGTTGTTAAGTGCAGCTGAGTCGGTTTTGCCTTGTAGTAACCCTGTATAGGGTTTCCGAGGCTTTAAATCGTTGAGGGAACAGAAGGCCTCATCTTTCTTCTGAGGTCAATATTTTAAAACATATCAAATCAACCGATCAAATGAAAAAAGCAAAAACATAATAGGCATCTCAGTAGGGTCTAATGAGGCATTTTCTAAAAGCCAACATATGTACAGTCCTTATTTTTTAAAAAATCTCTGTAGATTAGATACTGTAACATTAAAATGGTATTCATTGTAAACAAGAAGCCACTATGATACTTAATGATATGGTGGTGGTGGTGGTTATGTGCTGTGGAGTCAGTTCCGACTCATAGCAACCCTGTACAGGGTTTCCGAGGCTGTAAATCTTTACGGGAGCAGAAAGCCTCATCTTTCTCCCACGGAACAGCTGTAGTTTCGAACTGCTGACCTTGCAGTTCACAGCCTGATTTGTAACCACTACGCTACCAGAACTCCTTACTTAATGATATACTCCCAGAAAATTCAGTGACAGACAAAAATCCCTACTACCACTGTCATTATTTCACGTCATTATGCAAGTTCTTTTTAATTCAAGGTGACAGAAAACCATTATAATCAAAATACCTATTGGAAAGGAAAATATAGGTCAAAAAGCTAATAAAATTATAAGAGAGTTCAGTTAGGTAGCCAGAGGGAGACAGAGACAGACACAGAGAGAGACATAACCTTGCTACCAATCTATAAGGAGGCACAGTGAAGAGGAATGTGGCACTGGTAGCCCTGGACTATGAACCACAAGGTGAGTGGTTCGAGCACACCAGTTTGCTCTGTGGGAAAAAGTTGAGGCTTTCTGCTCCCATAAAGATTTATAGTCTTGGAATTCTTACACAAGGTCGTTATGGGTCAGAACTGACTCAATGGCGCTTAACGACAACATAAGCCTACAATAACCAGTTAAAAAATCTAATTAAATCCACCAGATTAACAAAAATTTAAGACATATTCAGAACTGAATTAGCAACAACAAAAGTGTAGTCAAAGCATAAAATTTACTGAAGGACACAAAAGAAAATTCTATGAAATGGCTTAAATTACTATGGTGAGAAGTTATTTTAAAAACAGATCCTTTAAACTTATTTACATAATGAGTACTAGTTCAATAAAAAATTTCAGAATGATTTTTTTAAAAAAGTTTTTATTATGAATTATGTTGATAGTTACATGGGAGAACATTAGTTTTACATTCATCCTATCATATATCATTTCATTGCTATGATTATAATCCCCTCCATGCATCATCAAACAACCAAAGGGTATACCCCGTAAGCCTGCCCCCCGGCCATCAGCACACAGCCCCTCTCTCTCTCTGGGTTTAGACTCCCCAGCTGCTCCATCTCTCCATGCTATTGTCTCTGCCTACATCTCTGGCACCACTGTTTCTCTGGGTAGGGTCCCGCACTCTGCTCTTCTCCCTTGATGGTCCCAGGGACCTCCGCTCCTGGACTGCAAAGTCAACCACTCCCCTCCTGTTGCTACAAAACATCTGCCTTTACATTTCCAACCCTCACAGTCAGTCCTGATAGCAATTATTCACTATTGTATCACAAGAGTCCTATCCCCATCTCCTTTCATCAGCCCTGCTGACAGATTAGATACTACTCAGTGGAGATTCAACCTTCCTCCATGCCCTCTGGATCTAGGGAGCCTCTTGAAAGCTTGTAAGCCAGTCACTTCTTGCCTCTGTAGCACTCCCATTTTGGGTAGCCAGTGTTCAAGTTGCCCATCCCTGTCTACTCTGTGTACTGAGGGGGTGAGAATAATCCTTGCTATAAGATTTGTTCCCTCTTTTGAGCTACTACATCCATAGGTGTAGGTCAAGTTCATCAAATTGTATCAGATTATCCCTTTTCCCCCTTGTCTTTCTCCTTCTAGTAGAGTTCTGAAGCCAGGTCAAGTGGGTATTATCTGCAAGTGTGGGTGTACTTGTGCATATGCCCTCTCTTGTTATCAGCTGGATGCTTCACTCTCCACTCTAGTCCTCTGTGGCTATGTCACTGTCTCTAGGCCCAGGAGTCCCCAGGTCTTGCTATACTGCTGGCCAACCAGGTCTCCGCTGGGTTCACAGGAGTCTATTCAGAATGATTATTTTTTAACAAAGTATTTTCAAAGTTCATTTAAAATCTGACATTGACAATATTACTAATGAAACTTCTGAATAAGGGGTCACTGAAGATAGATTCTTCCATTCAGATACCAAAATATGATATAAAGCAAAAATACTGAAAACACAGGCTCCTATGACAAAAATAATAAGATAAACATAAAATTTACTGATTCCTTTTAAATCTGATACCGGTTTTGTTTGTTTGGTTTTTGGTTTGTATTATGACTGACTGATTTTCTACATAGAAAGAAGACAAAGAATGACTCATATGTTCTGGTCCCCTTGATGTAGACAATACACCATTGTGAATATACACCATTGGTGTAGTCAGTTTCTCAAAGAAAAACTGAATAACAAGAGAAAACATTAAGAAATCTAAGAAATTATGTTTTAGTCCTTACTCTTGCATCAAAAAGGAGCTCTGGTAGCGTAGTGGTTACGAATCGGGCTGCAAGCCCCAAGGCCAGCAGTTCGAAACTACCAGCTGTTCCACGGAAGAAAGATGAGACTTTTTGTTCCCGTAAAGATTTACAGCCTTGGAAACCCTATGCAGGGTTGCTATGAGTCAGAACCAACTCCACGGCACATGACAACAACAACAACTTGCATCAAAAGGAACTCTGTAAAGTACCACTTGCGAATGTTCCTATACTCAGGAAATACTTTCAAATGACTTCTGATGTTTTTTGTTTTGTTTTGTTTTGAGGTAGGTATTTTTACCCCATTTTAAAGATGAGGAAACTCCAGACTCACGAATGTGCCTGTGTACAGTGAATGCCTTGTGGAGTTGCCTTTAGAGTAATGTGTTTGACTCCAAGGTCCAGACCTTTCCTCATGACTGAAGTCATGGCCATTGGCCATCACTCAGCTTGAAGAAGTTCTTACATGAAAATTCACATTAGAATTGAATGCCAGGAAAACATCTGACTTCTCTTAGGAACTATTGGGCTACCTCCTATTTGACTAAAAGGACTCATCTTAAAAATTTCCCTCTGAGAGCCAAACCTCAGGAAATTCAGGACCAGAGGTAGAGTTGGTTCTCTATTACCCCTTTCTTGAGCTTGCATTTCCCACCCCTCAATTTTGCTAACCTCATCACCTGTATTCTTTGGAATCATCTGCCTTCTATTTTCCAGGAAGCAGATCAATTATTGATGACATCAGTCTAAGATGCATGTTTTCTGAGTGAAATTGCCTTATTTCTCTGATAATTTTCCCCTTTCCATTTTCTTTATTAGTTCCCTTTTAAATAATATTTTATTGTGCTTTAGGTGAAGGGTTATGACACAGTTCAGGTTTGACTTAATTTTGGCTCAAGGTTTGTGAATTTTCAGTTTGCGATGAGGTGAAGTGCAGTCATAGTAGATATATGACTGCTGTTGAAAACTTGGTCATCATTTTAATTGCAAACAGCTGTAATAAAGACACTCAATAATTGACTCTGAAACTGGCTGATACTTTTGTGGATTGATACCCCCCAATCAAATGAAACACTTCCAAGGACTCGACTCAACATCCATAATGGAATGAAAATACAAAAAAAAGGTTGAAAAACTGTGTAAGAATAAAGAGCCTGGGATTCCCTTAAGAACTGGATCCATTAAAATCAGGGCTTCAAACTGGTTCATCCTGGTTTGATCCTCTGCTGAGAATTTGCATTTCCACCTCAGACATACTGAATCTGAATCTGCAGTTTAATGAGGTTCCCAGGTGATTCTTACAGGTCTTGTTAAAATGTAGATTCAGATTCAGCGCATTTGGAGTGGCCATGAAAATTCTCAGCAGAACTGGAGTGAACTGGTTTAAAGTCCTAAAACTTACGTTATACATATATAGATACTATGCTCTGCATTAAGAGTCAGTATTGACAAAAAGAACAATGAACATACATTGATAATATTCATGTAATGTTCCTGGGAATTCATTCATTCCATTTTCTGCCTCAGTAGCACAAACCAAGCCATTTAAATCATTCCCACTGTCTATTAGTCTCGGTATTTTAAGTTCATCCTGCCAGAATGCTTTTAACTTAAGAGAAAGAAAGAGTACTTATGTATATTTTCTTATGAATAAGTTAGTTAGCCTTTTTTTCTTTTTCCTGAGCCCAAATCTTTCCTGCTAGGTCCATTTCTCCTAGTCTTCTTTTGAATATGTTGAAAATAGCCATGAGCTATAAGGGGTTTTACTCTACTTGCAAGTTAACATGTTAGCTTGCCACAGTTGCATGGATACTGGCAGAAGACAGGAGAATCCTGGCGGTCTGAGATGAAGGGCAGTTTATTACAACAATAAGAGTAGCCACAGCGTCATGATGTTTAGACCCATTTTCCTTTGCCCCCAAGCCTTTGGCGGCAGAGTGGATGTCTCATATGCAGTGAACTCTGTTGTAAGAGAAAGTCTACACTTGAGGAAGCTGAATCTTTTATAATAGGCTATAAGAACGCCTGCCCTTTGCTTTGGAAGAGATTACATACAAGCCAGTAAACAAACCTGTGCCTGGCTCTGAAGGGAGACACTTTCTCTGTCTCCCAAGATTTTCTTATAATACAAATACTCTCCAAAGAACAATCTGGAACAAAGGACAGCATGTGACTCTGTATGACACACAGGCACGAGAGAGACCTATGGAGAAGGGTTCCCTAAGGAATATGTTTTCCAAGGAAAGAAACAGAAATGCTTGCTTTAGGATGCCTGTCATCATCCGTCCGTTTGTCATACTGTGGGGGCTTGTGTGTTGCTGGAAGCTTTGTCACTTGGTATTTATGAGCAGGGTCACCCATTCAGTTTTCAGACTAAGACAGTCTTGGAAAAACCATCTGGTGATCTACTTATTAAAATTGTTGTTAGGTGCTATTGAGTTGGTTCTGATTCCTAGTGACCCTATGCACAACAGAACAAAACACTTCTGGTCCTGTGCCATCCTCACAATTACTGTTTGTTTCAGCCCATTGTTGCTGCTACTGTGACAACCCATCTTGTTAGGAGCTTTCCTCTTTTTCATGGACCCTCCACTTACCAAGCATGAGGTTCTACTGCTTGACAGGAACTGTCAATGAGTAATGTATGGATCACAATAGAATACTAATTCATTTGCTTTGGATACTTCATCAGAAGGATCAATCGCTTGAGGAGGATTGGTAAACTAGAGGGCTAGAGAGGGCAAGGGTGAGGAAGACTTGTGTGATGGATAGGCACAGAAGCCACAATGATGCCAGCAATTATGAAGATGCTGCATAATTGGGCAGGATTTTGTTCTGTTGTCCATAAGAGGGTACGTTAAAAATATTGCTAGTAGGATTCCAGTTCATACACAGACAGGTTAGCAGCAGACAAGTTCTCTCAATAATGCACTTAGTCTTACTAGGGTGCCTTCAATAAAAAAGATCCAGTTAAAACAATGACTTCTAGAGGGATTTGCTGGACCAGTTAAATTCAAGGCAGAGAGATCAGTTCAGAAGGCTGTTCACAACTGTTTTTAGGATACCAAAGTGGCCATTTTGATAGATTGTCTCCAAGTACAAAGGATAATCACATGGTTTTATTAGGAAGAAGTTTAAACAGAATTTAAAACTACATTGGTAAGAAAAAGGCCAGGAAAGTTGTGCCAAGGCATTTTTTCCCCCCATCACAACAGTGCACCTGCATATTCTTGCATGGTAGCAAGGCCGCTCTATGAGAATTTCATTGGGAAACCTTACCCCATCCACCCGACAGCCCTGATCTTGCCCTTTCAGACTTCTTTCATTCCCCAAACTCAAAGAACATTGAAAAAGAACATGGGTGCCAATACTGTTTTTTGATATAGTGTAGTTGACTTTCTTCTGTTTCTCTATCTATCTATTTGTCTATCTAGGAGTTGTAGGCTAGTGGCACTAAGGATCATGATGCCTTAATTTGTAATCTCTGTAATCAGAGATGTTGCTTGCTGAGCAGGCAAGTACTGTGAAGGGCTATGGTAGAGGATGACCCTCACTTTGTATACTCCCCTTCTGTTGAGTGTGGCCAGGATCTCAAATTAGATAAGATAACCCTCCTAAAAGGAGCTCTGATAGCGTAGTGGTTATGAGCTGGGCTGCTCACCTCAAGGTCAGCAGTTCAAAACTACCAGCCCTTCCATGGGAGAAAGATGAGGCTTTCTGCTCTTGTAAAGATTTACAATCTCGGAAACCCTACATAGGGTCACTATGAGTCAGAACCGACTCCACGGCACATAACCACCACCACCACCCTGATTATATTTTATTGCAAAAGGAGAGATGATCTTTGGTTGGACACAGAGTGTGTTAGTTTTTAGTGCTTCTGTAACAGAAATACCACAAGGTAGTTTTAAAGAACAGAAATTTATTTTGTCACAGTTATTTAGGCTTCAAGTACAAGTTCAGGGCACTGGCTTTAGGAAAAGTCTCTCTTTTTGTCTTTTCTGGGGAAAGATCTTTCAGTTTCTGTAGACTTGTTGCTGTTGTTGTTAATTGTTAAGTGCTGCTGAATCAGTTCTGACTCATCACGACCTTGTATAGGGTTTCAAGGAGTGGCTGGTAAGTTTGAACTGCCGACTTTGTGGTTCAATCTGACCTTGGCATTCCTTAATTCCTTGTGTGATCTCCATGTGTTGTGTTTCTTCCCTTCTGTGTATGCTGGTTTCTCTGTACCTTACCTGCTCTTTTTATAGCTCAACAATGAATAGGTCTAAGGCAAGCCCTACAATAATATGACTTTACAAGATAACCAGGAAAACTGTTACCAGATGGAATTACATCCATAGGTACAGGGCTTAGGATTCCAATATGTATTTTTGGAGGACACAATTCAATCCACAGCATAGAGGAAGAAATCAGAGAAACACATTCAAGTTCTAGATGACAGCAAACCCCATGTTCTTTGAAAGACCACGGAGACCACATGACAAGGTTCTGAGAACAGTCCAAGGCTGGCAGTCAGGAAGTTCAGTCTTTTAACTGCAAGGAACTGAACTCTTCAATGTCCATGTGAGCTTGCAAGAAACTCCCATCTCCATCCAGTTGAGCCATTGGTTTTCAATCTTGTGAGACATTGCCCTAAATCTCCTTTTGCCCTATAGAACTGTAAGCTTATAAAAGAGGATTGCTTTAAACCACTAAATATTGTTAGTTTGTTATGAAATAACAGAAACCCAATACAAAGGAGAAACATGGTTGAGAATCCTAGTTTATATCATATTAATTCTAATTTTCTACTGCTTCATTTAATACTCCATTATAAAACCTCAAGTGGAGTCCTGATGTGGTGCTGTGAGATAAGCACTAGACTGCTAATTGCAAGGTCAGCAGTTCAAACCCACCAACCATTCCTTGGAAACCTAGGGTTGCTATGAGTTGGAACTGACTCAATGGCACTTAACAACAACAAAGTCTAAAAGAACCACTCCGATAAACTATTCTCATATCCCAATCCTTTTTGGAAAGTTCCTCTTCACTTTTACATTACAAATTTTTGATCAATTAAAAATTTAACTACCATTTATAAGCTCCTATAAGGAACTCATTCTTCTTGGTTCAACTATCAACACTCATGGAAGCTGTAGTCAAGAAATCAAATGACATATTGCATTAGGCAATTCTGCCACACAAGATCTTTTTAAAGTGTTGAAGAGCAAAGATGTCAGCCTGAGGACTAAGGTGTGCCTGACCCAAGCCATGGTATTTTCAATAACCTCATATGCATGCGAAAGCTGGGCAGTGAATAAGGAAGACTGTAGAAGAATTGATGCTTTTGAATTATGGTGTTGGAGGAAAATATTGAAAGTGCCATGGGCTGCCAAAAGAGCCAACAGATCTTTGTTGGAAGAAGTGCAGCCAGAGTGCTCCTTGGAGGCTAGAATGGCCAAACTACGTCTCTCACCCTTTGGACATATTGTTAGGAGGGACCAGTCTCTGGAGAAGGATATGATGTTTGGTAAGGTGGAGGGTCAGAGAAAAAGAGGAAGACCCCCAATGAGATGGATTGGCCAAGTGGCA
The DNA here is from genome assembly GCF_000296735.1 of Chrysochloris asiatica. Classification (NCBI taxonomy): domain Eukaryota; kingdom Metazoa; phylum Chordata; class Mammalia; order Afrosoricida; family Chrysochloridae; genus Chrysochloris; species Chrysochloris asiatica. The sequence goes on along the minus strand of NW_006408558.1, from coordinate 7,983,641 downwards.
GCATAAATGGGCTCAAATGTGGCAACACTAGTGAGGTTGGCCCAGGGTTGGGCAGTGTCTTGTTCTGCTGTGCATAAGGTCGCTATGAGGTGGTACCGAGTTGGTGGCACCTAATAACACCAAAAACAACATAAGGTATTCTTGTAGTGTAGTGGTTATGAATCAGGCTGCAAACCTCAAGGTCAGCAGTTTGAAACTACCAGCTGTTCCGTGGGAGAAAGAAGAGGCTTTCTGCTCCTGTAAAGATTTACAGCCTTGGAAACCCTGTAGAGGGTCGCTATGCATCAGAACTGACTCCAGTGCACATCACCACCATTATGTTGTAATTGGACATAATTTTGTTGTTGTTAAGTGCTGTTGAATCAGTTCCCATCCAAAGCCCTGTATAAGGTTTCTGAGGAACAGCTGGTGAGATTGAACCACTGACCTTGCAGTTCAAATTGACCTTGCAGTCCGGTGCATTAACCCACAGTGCCACATCGGACATAATAGGAACCTATAAATGGTAGTCTTGGTGTGGCACTGTGGGTTAATGTGCTAGACTGCAAGGTTGCTTTGAACCACAAGGTCAGCAGTTCAAGCTCATCAGCTGCTCCTCGGAAATCCTATATAGGGTCTCTATGAGTCAGAACCAACGCGATGGCACTTGACAACAACATTATGTTGTAACATGGTCCCTGGGTGATTTGGCTAATAATTTAAAGGTTGTCAATAACAACATCATGAAAGAAAGGCAGGTCTGGCCCTCTGCTTCCATAAAGATCACAGCCAAGAAAACCCTAGGGAGCCGTTCTCCTCTGTAACACATGGGCCCACCATGAGTTGGGTGGTTTTGTTTTATGTTTCTTGATTTTGCTTTTACTGTTATAGAACTCTCTGGTGATGCAAACAGTTAGTGTGTTCAGCTGCCAACCAAGATTGGAGGTTTGAGTCCACTAGGAAGCACCTTAGGAGACAGGACTATCTGCTCCCCAAAGCTCCCAACTATTGAAAACCCTACCGTACAGTTCTACTCTGACATACATGCCTGCAAATGGCTAGGTGATTTGTTTGTGTGTGTTGTTTACTATGTCATAAGTACTTTCATTATACTTTATATGCACATTCTCATTTAAATCATACACTATCCTCAAAGACTACATGGTTGTTGTTAAGTGCCATCAAGTCTGTTCCAACACATAGTGACCTTGTGTAGGGTTTCCGAGGTTGGTGAATTTGAACCACCGATCTTGTGTTTTAAACCAACCCTGCAGTCCAGCGCACTAACCTGTAGCACCACACCAGAACTTGTCCTACATTTAAAGAGAAGAACCTGCAATTTTGAGAGCAACACAGAAACACAGAAACTGATGGGTTATGGGGTTGAAATTCTCACCTCATTGTGACAGACTTCCAATCATATTCTGATAGAGTGTACCTTGTTCCCTCCCATGACTGTAAAATGGGTGGGGTATGCACCAACCATCACAATTTTGTAACGCACCACACTAAATCTCCTTTTGCTCTATAGAACTGTAAGTAAAAAAGGGGATTCCTTTAAACCATTCAATGTTCTTAATTTGTTATGAAATAACAAAAACCCAATACAAAGAAGAAACAAGATTGAAAATCCTAGTTTATACCATATTAATTCTAATTCCCTACTGCTTCATTCAATACTCGAATACCAATATCCACTTCTGCTGTACTTCAAAATCCAAGGGCAATTATACTTCCCTACCCCGTTGAAGTTAGGTATGATCATATAATCAGGGTTGGATGATGAAACATGAGTGCAAATACATGTCTTCAGGGCAAATGCAATGATTTTCTGGTGCTTAAATCTACAGTTCAATCTACAGATCTCTCCCTTTCTTGCCAGATCAATCTCCAATGTCAAGAGTTAAGATGCAGCACTCAGTCTTGGTCCTTCAGTGGCTCTGATGGGCAGAGCCCCCCATATTGGACATGCCATTTGAGCAGAAATAGCATTTGTTGTTTTAAGCCACGAGCATCTGGAGCTGTGTTGACACTGCAGCAAACCTGGGTCAAAGTTATGGCCTCCAATGCCTGCAGTTCTTACTGATGACGTTACATCAATTTGAGGCCACAGTTATGCAGCATATCCACTCTGATTTAGCTGTACTGAATCACTTGCTGGTATCTAAATACTTTGTGCTTTTTCAGATCGCTGTAGCTTTGAACCGTTTCTCTCTGCTTCCAATGGGCTGTGTAACTAAAAGGAGTTTAGCCTAGTGTAAGGTTAAAAGAATGGGCCCTGGATTCATGCTTGTCTAGATTTGTATCCGACACCTCCACTTTCTTTCTGTATTATTTTGGGTTGTTGTTAAGTACCATCGAGTCAGTTCTGACTCAGCGACCCTGTATAGGGTTTTAGAGGAGCAGTGGGTGGATTTGAACCACTGACTTTCTGATTCACAGTCCAGTGCTGATCCTATAGTGCCACACCAGCAGTCCATTTTGTCTCCCCCTTTTATCTGTAAAATGGAATAGTAATAGTATATATGATTGTATGTATATGTATATCTATTCATAATTCTATAGTATATGTACAAAAATATATATTATATGTAGAATATAGATTCTCTATATAGCGTAGTGGTTACGAATTGGGCTGCGAACCTTAAGGTCAGCAGTTCGAAACTACCAGCCGCTCTGCGGGAGAAAGATGAGGCT
>NW_006408558.1:7966358-7980667 GCF_000296735.1 Chrysochloris asiatica | reverse complement strand
ATATGATATATACTAATACTTATATTTATAATATGTGTTATATAGTATACATGTACAATATAGTCTACATGTTGTTAATAATATGTATTATATAGTATACATGTACAATATGGTCTATATGTTGTTGTTAAGTGCTATCGAGTTGGTTTTGACCCATAGAAAACCTGTATAGGGTTTCTGAGGAGTGGCTGGTGAGCCTGAATCACCAACCATGCGATTCAAACTGACCTTTCAATCCATTGCATTAACCTGCAGCACCACACCAAAACTCCATGGTCTATATACAAAATACATACATACATGTATACAATGTAGTCTATCTGTTGTTGTTAAGTGCCATCAAATGTTGTGGTTCAAACCGATCTTACAGTCCAGTGCTTTATCCTGCAGCGCCAAACCAGGACTCCATTTTATGTATATGTATATCATATGTACTGGAGTCCTGGTGTGGCATTGAGGGTTAATGGACTGGACCACAAAGTCAGTTTGAACCACAAGATTGGCATTTCAAGTTCACCAGTCATTCCTTAGATACCCTATACAGGGTTGCTATGGCTTGGAACCGACTCGATGACACTTAACAACAACAATTATATGTATTGTACATATATATTATATGTATAGAGTCCTGGTGTAGTGCTGTAAGATGAGTTGGAAGCAACTCCACAGCACTTAACTACAAGAACAACATTATATGGATTATGCATATATAGGAGTCCTGGTGTGGCTCCGTAGGATGAGCGCTTGACCTCAAGGTCAGTTTGAACCACAATGCCAATGGTTCAAACTCATCAGCTGTTCCTCGGAAACCTTATACAGGATCGCTATTAGTTGGAACCGACTCAATGGCACTTAACAACAAACAACATACATACATATTATATGTATACATACATACATGGAAGTCAAGAAATCAAATGACATATTGCATTAGGTGAATTTGCTACATAAGAACTCTTTAAAGTATTCAAGAGCAAAGATGACAGTTTGAGGACTAAGGTGTGCCTAACCCAAGCCATGGCATTTTCAATAGCCTCATATGCATGCGAAAGTTGGACAGTAATTAAGGAAGACCATAGAGGAACTGATACATCTGAGTTATAGTGTTAGAGAAGATTATTGAAAGTTCCCTGGACTTCAGAAAAACAAACAAATGTGCATTGGTGGTAGTACAGCCAGATTGCTTCTTGGAGGCCAGGATGTCTCTCATATTTTGGACATATTATCAGGAGGGACCAGTCCCTGGAGAAGGACATCATACTAGATTAAGTGGAGGTTCAGCAAAAAAGAGTCCCACTGAGATGAATTGGCACAGTGGCAGCAGCAATGGGCTCAAGCTTAACAATGATTATTAGAATGGCCCAGGACCAGGCAGTGTTTCGTGCTGCTGTGCATAAGGTCAAAACGCACTTGATGGCACCTAACAACAACATATATATTATATGAATAATATTACATATATCCTAGTGTGACATTGTAGGATAAGCACTCGATTGCAAGGTTAGTTTGAACCAAAAGGTTGGTAGCTCAAACCCACCATTTGCTCCTCAGAAATCCTATACAGGGTTATTATGAATTGGAATCCACTCTACAGCACTTAACAACAGCAATATATACATAAGTACAGATTGTATATGTGTAGATATAGATAATATGTATATATATGCACTTATATATGAATTTATATATAAAATGGTATATATATATAATGGTATATATAAAACATAATATATATAAAATAATAAACATATAATATTGTTATTATTGTTGTATACCTCTATAGTGATCCTATATAGGATTTCCAAATGTAGCTGGTGGGTTTGAACTGTTGACATTGTGTTTTCCAGTCATGTGCTTCTCCTACAGTGCATATAAAATGTTATATATATGTATATATATATAAAAGACTATATATAATTGTATATGTACTTATACATGTATGTATATATAATCAGCACCCATCTGCAGGCTTGTTGTATTATCTCTGGTGATGTTCCGGTTGGTTTGATGTTAAAAACTGTGCCACTCGTATTTTAGGTACCAGCTGGGTCGTATATATCAGGACTGCCTCTAGACTACGCAAAGTAGAAAGGGCTAACAATCTACTTCTGAAATCTCTACAGATCAGAGCATTATTTGATTTGCTTTGGACGCATCATCAAAAAGGATAAATCCTTAAAGGAAGACATCATGTTTGGTGATGTAAAGTCTCAATGAGGGTGAGGGAGACTTTTGGGGAAATGGCTTGGCACCAGCTCTACAGTGACTAGTGATTGTGAGGATGACTTGGGGTTAGGTAACGTTTTGTTCTGTTGTATATAATAAGGTCACTGTAAGTTGGTCTTGACTCACAGCATTGATCTCTGCCTGTCAATCTCTATCTAGCTAGCATCTCTCTTGATTTTTATCTATATATGTATGAATGTATCTTTATCTATCTATGCATCTATCTATCCATTCATCTATCATGAGGCCTTTGTGAATAGTAAATGGAAATCAATACATGTGGAACATACAGAACAGCATGACTGTTGTTGTGATGAATATTATTATTATTTAAAACTTCACTCAGATATCAGCTCATCTCTAAGGAGTCTTCCTGGCTTTTCCTGATGAGTTGGCCCTTGATCCAGATGCCATAAAAAAATCTATGCTTCCTTTGTTGAGGCATTTATCAAACCGTATCATATATACTAGGAGTCCTGGTGTACTGCTGTAGGATAGGTACTGCACCACTAATCACAAGGTGGGTGGTTCAAACCCACCACTTACTCCTCAGAAACCTTATACAAGGTTGCTATGAGTTGGACCAACTTAACAGCACTTTGCAACAACACTGTATACTTGTCTCTGTGCTCTTCTCTAATGGTAGCACCTTAAGATATAGACTGGGAACAACACGATATATTTTCAGCACCTAGTAGTCAATAAATGTTCTCTGAATGGATAGGGAACTTCAGAGTCAATAGCTGTAGGCTAAGTTAGTAATTACTAAGGAAATAATTATGAGCCTCAAGTAAAATTAATCTTATAAATGATAATTGCATGAGTTAATTTACTTACAGAAATGTTATTTTAACTAACTTGATTGATTTAAGCTTCATTTTTCTAGAACTGTGTTAAATGGGATGTAATTTTCAAAAATTAAGAGATCATATTTTAATTTTCTCAAATAGCTGAAAACACAAAGTTTATATTAAAAGTAATTTTGAAATAGAAGTATCATTTTAACATTAGCAACCTGCATTGTGTGTAGAGTTACTCTCCCTGTCATATTTGAATACAAAGTGTCCATTTTTAGCATTATTGTTTTGGAACACTCAAAATGTCTGCAATGGAGCAATAAAGTTTAAATGCATCATTTCTCTAAAAATAATTAGAGTATTTGCTCACATCCAATTTACAATTATAGGTTAATTCAGACTTTTGGGAAAACTGACTCCTTTAACTTAGGGAGATAGAACCCCTCCTCCCCCATTTTCATTTTGGTTACTCTGTAATTTCTCAAACTAAAACCTTTGGAATCTTTTTTGTTGGTATCTTGACTGATGACCTACCCTTCTTATAAAATCAAACACATTTGTAGTCACTGATGCTTTGCTGTTACCCTCCCTCTTACTGCCAAAGCTAACGTTCCTAACAGCAACCTTCCAAGTAATAACTTATTATTTTTTTAAATAAAAGAAATACATCTCACCTTGGATATTAAGCTTTTATCATGCAAAAGTTTGGTGAATCTTTTCCACTAATAATAGTTGAATTTCTACTCCACCATTGTACAGCTATCTTCACTATTGTCTCAGTCTCTGTATGTATGTAATAATAATATAACCTGCTCTCTAACGGGACGGATCTTTTTTTTTTTTTTTTTTTATCAAGGGCTGCTCCTAGAGGAGTGGGAAGCTCATTTTCTCATGCTTGAGCTAAATGAAGGTTCTTACTGCAGATAATTAGGTTTTACTTTTCAGTATGGAAAGACATGATGGTAGGGAATAAATTGAGAGAGAAGGAGGGGGAGGAATAAAAAGATATTAATATTATGTAGCTCAGGCAAACTCAGAGGTGACAAGGACACAGCTCCCTAGAAATCTGACTGTTTAAGAAACAGAACTTTTATTTTTGAATTCAAAGCACCTTTAGCTTCACACGTCCTGAGTACGTGTCAAACTGGGCAGGATGCTGGGCATTTCAAGCTAATGAAACATCCAAGCATTAAACTCAAAGGTCAATCTTTCACTTACATGGCCATCTTGTCTACTCTCTGCCCTTTGAATGCCCAGTTAGTCCAGTTAAGGGATCCTGGTGCCACAGTGGGCTAAACGTTGGACTGGCGACTGAAAGTTTGGTGGTTTGAACCCATCAATCATTATGCAGGAGAAAAATAAGTTATACTTTTTCTGTAAAGATTTACAGCTTTGGAAACCCTATGGAGCAGTTCTACTCATCCTGTTGGGTCACTATTGTTATTGTTAAGTGCCGTTGAGTGGGTTCTAACTCAGCAGTTTCAAGTGGGGTTTCCAAGGAGTGGCTGGTGGGTTTGAATCACCAACCTTGTGGTTAGCAGTCCAGTATTATTGTACAGTGCCACACCAGGACTCTAGCCAGAATCAACCCGCTAGCAGAATTTTGATTGTCTTGGTTAATCCAGTGAACAGGAGAAATGAGCCTATAAAATGCCATTTGTAGCAGGTGCATGTGGGCTAGGGGTACCTGTGGCTGTGTCCTTGCAGTGAAACATATTTTCAGGGCTCTCTTAAGCTGCATTTTTGGGGAGAGGAGGAAGGGATTTGTCCCAAAGAAAAAACTCAGCTATTTGCTTTTCTTGTCACATCTGTTCCTGTAATTTCTGACTCAATTTGGAAACTCAGGTGCATATCGTTTTCTTTTCCCATGACCCAAAACACCCTAAACACTATCTATGAACCTAATTAATTTTGTGTCTTTCAAAAAACATCCCTTTAAGTAAATATTTTTAGGGGCTTACAATCTTATAGCCGAAAGCCATTGTTGGCACAGTCAACAGAGTGAGAGACCACTGTGGTTGTTTCAGTGGCAAAGATCAGTAAACTAGCTTACCTGGAGTCCAGTGGGAGGGTTCACAGCGATCCCATGTGCAATCAGAGTAGAAATGTATTCCATAGTATTTGCAAAGACTGACTTCTCAAAGGTAGATCAGCAGGCCGTTCTTTTGAGCCACTATTGTTGTTGTTGTTGTTAAATGCCATCGAGTCGGTTCCGACCCATAGCGACCCTATATAGGGTTTCCAAGGGTGTAAATCTTTATGGGAGTAGAAAGCCTCATCTTTCTTCTGCGGAACGGCTGGTAGTTTTGAACCGCTGACCTTAAGGTTCGCAGCCCTATTCGTAACCACTACGCTACCAGAGCTCCTTAGCAGATTCTAAAGCTTTTCATTAGGAGCTGACTTTGCACTGCTCAGGACTCCTAGTGGCAAGAAGGGGGTGGTATCTGTGTCCAGAAGGAACTGAGACATCATCTCATACAGGCTGATGAGAAATGGTCCCTGAGCCTCTGAAACACGTGCAGTTTAGGCAGTAAAAGTTCCATGACTAGTCCCAGGCAGAGAGAAGATAGCTGTGGCTGCTAACAGAGGATTTACGGCGTGTAGACGGCTCTTTGAACTTGCACAGCATTTCTCCGTTGACCAATGACTTTGTTCTGGAAATGAAAGGTACCCATTCCAAAATTTCACCACAGATATAGGGGTAGGGGCATTGAGAGTTTCTATGTTAATCCTTTTGTAAGACATTGGGTTTTTAAAAGCCTTGTCATTGTTGTTGTTAAGTGCCATTGAGTTGATTCCAACCTATAGTGACACTGAGGAACAGCTAATGGATTTGAACCATCAACCTTGTGGTTCATAGTCCAGTGCCATAATAGGAGTCTTTAAAAAGGTTTGTTGTTGTTGTTGTTGTTGTTAAGTGCTTTCGAGTCAATTCAGACCCATAGCGACCCTGTATAGGGTTTCCAAGGAGCAGTTGATAAGCTTGAACCACTGACCTTGCAGTTCAAATGACTTTGCAGTCTGACACATTAGCCCACAGTGCCACACCAGGACTCCTTCAAAAACTTATTCACCCCAAATTTTGCAGTAACCTGTGCTGTTTTCTCTTTCAAGGCACCTAAATAAATGGAAAATTTGTGTCAGATTATTCCATCAATCAAAAAAAAAAAAAAAAAAAAAAAAAAACCCCAAAACTTTTCCCCCTTCTTTTGGATACATGTGTAATAGGTCTAACACTATGTCTATAATTTATATGTTTTTCTTGTATAGATGTGTAACTTATACAAGTACAGGGAAAACCTATTTTAACATTTTTAAACCTTTGATCCCAGGTAAGTTTCACAAAATATTTTGCTAATTCTTATTATCAGTAGAACAGCTAGTAACAGTAATGTGCTCCTGCTGACTGGGTCCACCCAGAGGTGCCGCAGAAGAATGGCCTGACAATCTACTTTTGAAGAAGCAGCCGTTAAAAACCTCAGGCATTACAGTTCTACTCTGATACACATGGGGGTGCTATGAGTTGGAGTAGATTGATGGCAACTGGTAGCAGCTAATAATAAATCACAGTTTAAATGCAACTTGTTAGATCGATTAAAAGAGATTTTTTAAAGTTGACATGACACATATATTTAGTATTTATAATTATTTAATTTCTAAAAAAATCAGGAGTTTATCAAGTGGTCAAGTGAGACTAGCCCTTTTTTGCTCTTTATGTTTGCTCCCAGGGACTGATTACTCAATAAGCACTGGCTTATTTGGGTTTGTTTACTATTCTGTAATGACCAGCTTCACAGGTTTTCCACCACAGATGTGAAACTGTTCACTACACATTAGTAAGTTGTTGTTTTTAGGTGCCATTGTTTCGGTACTGACTCATAGTGACCCTATGTATAACAGAATGAAACACTGCCTGGTACTGGGCCAACCTCACAATTGTTGTCACTCTTGAGCCCATTGATGTTGCAACTTTGCCAATCCATCTCGCTGGGGTTCGTCCTCTTTTTCTCTGACCTTCCACCTTACCAAACATGATATCCTTTTCCAATGACTGGTCCCTGGTGACAATATGTCCGAAGTATGAGAGACGAAGTTTGGCCATCTTGGCCTCCAAGGAGCACTCTGGGTGCACTTCTTCCAACACAGATCTATTGGTTCTTTTGGCAGCCCATGGCACTTTCAATATTCTCTTCCAACACCATAACTCAAATGCATCAATTCTTCTATGGTTTTCCTTATTCACTGTCCAACTTTTGCATGCATATGATTAGTAAGTAAGTCCAAGTAAACCTGTGCTTACCTTGCTTGCTGGGCACTCACTCTGCCCTTGTCAGGGATTGTGAATTTAAAAAGCAGCTTTGATCCTGTAGGAAGGTGCTGTGGGGTTGAGAGAGAGACAGATGCCAGCCAGACCTAGAAGCAGAAATTTTGTATGTGGTGAAATTTCACAGTGTGGTGAAAAACTGTGAAATTGTTCACTCACAGTTAGTTAGCACAAGTAAGCCTGTGCTTACCTTGCTCATTGGGTAATCTGACAAAGCTCAGAACCCTGGCTCTCCTGAACTTTTCTTAGTCTAACTGTCAGTCTTGGTTTTCCTGATTTTCTTTCTTCAGTATTTTTTACTAGTGTTTCTTCTTTTTCTTATTATTTTATTTTCCACCTTTCTTATTTTCTAGTTTTACCTTCCCCTCTTCTTTCCGGTTTACCACTTTTTTGTTACCTTTTTCCTTCTTAAAAAAAATGAAGATATAAGTTGTGACCACCAGAGGGCATTCTGATCTCACACACACACACACACACACACACACACACACACACACACACACACACACACACATCCCACATACACTTTTTCTCTCTTTTTTCATCTTTTAGAACTCCTTTCCTTGTGGAGGAATGTGATACTTGAGAGAGTAGGTGGTTAAGAAAATAAAACAGAAAACTCACCTTATGGGTGGGTATGTCTCAATGATTTGTGAAGACTTAGACTGCCTTCCCAAGGTTTACTTAATTAGTGTACGGACTCTTGTTCAGAGAGTATGAAGAAAGAAAAGTTTCTTGGGGTTGTCTCAAAAGGTACCAAAATACATGTTGTTGTTGTTAAGTGCCTTTGATTCCAACTCCTAATGACCCTGCATAGGGTTTCCAAGGAGTTGTTGGTGGATTTGAATCACTGACCTTTAGATTAGCAGTCCAGTGTTTACCATACCAGGACTCCACACCAAAATACATAGTGTCACCAAACTCCAAGCTCAATTCAGAAGAGGACATGGAACCAGGGATATCATTGCTAATGTCAGATGGACCTTGGCTGAAAGTAGAGAATACCAGAAGGACCTGCATTTTATTAACTATGCAAAGACATTTGACTGTATGGATCATAACAAATTATGGATTACATTGCAAAGAATAGGAGTTCCAGAATACCTAATTATACTCCTGTGAACCTGTACATAGACAAAGAGGCAGTTAGTTATCCTTTCACTTCAGGACTCCCGTCTGCATGCTGAGCAAATCACCTGAGAAGCTGAACTACATGAAGAGGAATTTGGCATCAGGTTTTGAGGGAGACTCTTTACTAAACTGAGATAGCAGATGTCACAACCTGTCTTGCTGAAAGTGAAGATGACTTGAAGCACTTATTGATGAAGATCAAAGACTCCAGCCTGCATTATGGATGACACCTCCACATAAAACAAAGTCCCTCACAACCAGCACAATAAGCAACATCATGATGCACCCAGAAAATACTGACGTTGTCAAGGATTTTATTGTACTTGAAACAGCAAAGGGTAACAGAGATCAAGTGGGCGAGTCAGTCATATAGAATAAATGACTTACCCTTGGATTTAATGCTTGGACATTTTATTAGCTTGAAATACCCAGCATCCTGCCCAGTTTGAGATATTTTCATTATGTATGTAGCTAAGGTGTTTTGAATGAAAACACATTTTGTTTCTTAAATGGTCAAATTTCTAGGGAGCCTCATGGTGTGTCTAAGCTACATAATATAAATACATTTTTATTCCTCCCCTGCTCTCTCTCTCAATATATTCCCTACCATCATGTCTATCCATACTGAAAAGTAAAACCTAATTATCTGCAGAAAGAAACTTCATTTAGCTTAAATATTAGAAAACGAGTCTAGGAGCAACCCTTGATAAAAAATGGGGATGTCCCCCTTAGAAAGCAGGATTTATTACATGCAGAGAATGAGAAACTAAAGTGGTTGGATAGAAAGTCAACTAACATAAATGGAAAAGTCACCAAAATAAATCAAATGACGTATTGCACTGGGCAAATCTGCTGCAAACCCTCTTTAAAATGTTAAAGAGCAAAGAGGTCACGTTGAGGACTAAGGTGTGCTTGACCCAAGCCATGGTATTTCAATCACCTCATATGCATGTGAAAGCTGGATAAAGAATAGAAGACCAGAGAAGAATTGGTGCATTTGAATTAAATGTATCATGGCCTGCTAGAAGAAGGAACAAATCTGCCTTGGAAGAAGTAGAGCCAGAATGTTCCTTAGAAGCAAGAATGGCAAGACTGTCTCACTTTCTTTGGAAATGTTATCAGGAGGGATCTGTTCTTGGAGAAGGGTATCATACTTGGTAAATTGTTGTTAGGTGCCCGGTCCTGGGCCAACCTCACTATTGTTGCCATGCTTGAGCCCACTGATGCTGCCACTTTGCCAATCCATCTTGCTGGGGGGTTTTCTCTTTTTCTCTGATCCTCCACTTTACCAAACATGATATCCTCCTCCAGCGACTGGTCCCTCCTGACAATATGTCCACAGTATGAGAGACTAAGTTTGGCCATCCTGGCCTCCAAGGAGCACTCAGGCTGCACTTTTCTTCCAACACAGATCTGTTTGTTCTTTTGGCAGCCCATGGCACTTTCAATATTCTCCTCCAACACCATAACTCAAAAGCATCAATTCTTCTGCAGTCTTCCTTATTCACTGTCCAGCTTTCACATGCATATGAGGTTATTGAAAATACCACTGGAAGCTCATCTGAAACCTGTCCACCATGGGTGACCCTGCTGGCATTTAAAATACCCATGGCATAGCTACCAGAATCACAGCAACTCATAAGCCACCACAGTATGACAAACTGACAGATGAGTGGTGGATTGTCTAAAGTAATGGGAGGCAAAATAAGGATGTACAAAAATATTTTGAAAAAGGATGCGTTATCTGGGGGACTTGGAGATGCTGAAATGCTAGGGGTAGAAAGAAGGGAGTTTCGTGGTTGGACTTTAACTTTCTGAAAAGTTGAGCTGTGTTTTTTACGTTCACAAGGACACAGGCAGAGCTATCTAGCTCAGTAGCTTAGACATTTATTATCTGTCAATAGTTTTTGCCTATTGACTCACACAGTTCCACAGCATTTGGAACTAGAGCTCCACGGCATCAGAGGCAACCTGAAGCTATTGTGAACCATCTGAATGAGTGCTTCAACTTTTATTAAAGTTTTCAGTTGCCTTGGTCTGATTTCATATAAGCTAGTGGACTCTGGTAGCATAGTGGTTACGGATTGGGCTGCTAACCTCAAGGTCAGCAGTTCAAAACTACTAGTGGTTCTGCGGGAGAAAGATGAGGTGGTCTGCTCCCATAAAGATTTACAGCCTGAAAAACCATATGTAGGGTCATTACGAGTCAGAACCAACTGCACGGTACTTAATAACAACAACTACAGTACACAGATACACAGCATTTCGGTCACCATAGAAAGTTCTCTTGGATGGGGCTTATTTAGATAAGAAATTCAGATTCTCTCTAAATAAGCAATCTCGAATCATCTGGAATCACTAAAACTGACCACAATGTCCATGCTATCCTAAGCAAATGTGTTTTAAGAAAACATTCTAGATTGATTTTGAAAAGAAATGGAAATACACTTACAAGTAATCTGGATTGATAACAATTTCATTCTGCTACTTAAAGGTCAATGGAAGGAGCTCTGGTAGTGTAGTGGTTATGAATCGGGCTGCTAATCTCATGGTCAGCAGTTCAAAACTACCAGCAGTTCCATGGGAGAAAGATGAGGCTTTCTGCTCCTGTAAAGATTTACAGCCTCGGAAGGTCGCAATGAGTTGGAACCGACTCCATGGCACATAACCACCACCAAGAGGTCAATGGAGTATAAAATTAGCGTACTTTAGTTGGTTAAGTAAAATCCCTGCGTGGAACAAGTGGTACACATGCTCAGATGCTAACCACAAGGTAAGCCGCTACAGTTCATCCAAAGGTACCATAAAAGAGAGTTCTGACAACCAACTTCCATGAAATTAGACAGTAAGAACCCTATGAAACACAGTTCTACGTTGACACACATGGAGGTGAATTTACCTGGATGGCAAATGGTTGATTATTGATCTAAAGAAGGAAAGTATGATCAGGGGAACTTTGGATAATGCCCAGTAAAAATTTCAAAAAAATAGCATTAATACTTAAATCAAGTGAGTAGAACCATTTCTTTTTGTACTGTTTTATCACTCCTGATTCATGGGCAGTTCATGCTTCCATCAAGGGGGTAAGATACAAATTCTTCTAAAAATGGAATTGGACTTATTAAAGTCAGGTTTTGATTAGCAGTTTTTCTTATGTAATTTGTATAATTGTGGAATTTGATTAGAAGCTTTCAACATCATTGAAGTTATGAGGGTATTTAGAATTCATTCATTTCAAAGTATGGTGACCACATGGCTCAGTGGTAGAATTTGCACCTTCCACACTGAAGAGCTGGGTTTGATTCTTGGTCAATGCACCTCATATATAACCAGTTGGTGGTAGCTTTTGTGTTGGGTGCTGTGATGCTAAACAGATTTCAGTGGACTTTGCAAGACTAAGATGTATTAGGAAGAAAGGGCTGGTCATCTACTTCCAAAAATCATCCAATGAAAACGTTATGGATCACAACAGTCCTATCTCCAACTGACCATGCGGATGTGGTAGAACTAGGCATCTGTTGGTTCTGTTGTGCTTGGGGCCCTCATGAGTTGGGGACCAACAGCAATAACAAGAGTTTCACATATTAGGTTACTGACTCAGTAACCTTGCCCATTCTAGCATTAGGTCTAAAGAAAGTTGTTGTTGTTAATTGCTGTTGAGTAGGTTCTGACTCATACCAACTCTGTATAGGGTTTCTGAGGAGTGGCTAGTGGGTTTGAACCACCAACCTTACAGTTTAAACCAACCTTGGTGTTCAATGTATCATTCCTACATTGCCACACAGGATGGATAATATTTGTGATAGTGGTCTTTCCACTGAATTTAAACAAAACAATGCTTTTTTCTAAGGATTTTTACAGATAATTTCTCAAAGGATTTGATCTTTGAGATCAAAAGGTACAGAAATTTCTACCCACTTGATTTAAGTCTAATGCTGTTTCTAGAAATGCTTATTTGGAGTTATCTAGGGTTCCTCTGATCCCATTTTTCTTCTTTAGATTAAATCAATCATTTGTCGTTAAGACAAATTCAATCCCATATGTGTAATGACTCATCCTAAGAGTATCCAGGTTGGTAAGCAATTTGGAATGTGAAGTGCTGTTTTCAACTTCTGACCACAGAAACATTGCAGAGAGGCAGGTTAATAGATATTTTCAATTTGGTATTGATCCAGACTAAAAACAAGCAAGCAAACAAAAAAACTTGCTAAAGGAACTGAGCTTGGAATGTAAAAAGTTCACTTCCAATCTGAACATCAAACCAAGCACTCAACATGTTGATTCAAGCAGAAAATAGGAGTTCATGTCATGATATCTTCAAGCTAGAAGGAACCACACTTTTAGACATATTTGACATCTCACAGATGGGTAGCTAGAGCAACATCCAAAAATCAAGCTGGTTGCGTCCGGATGATACCAACTCAAGGTGACCCTCTATATTATAATATTACAGAGTAGAATTGATCACCATAGGATATTCTTGGCTATAATATTTATGAAAGCAGATTGCCAGGACTTTGTTTCCACGTGGTGCTGCTGTGGAGGTTTGCAGTGCCAACCTTTCAATTATATCAAACTGTACCACCTAGATACCTATGCTAAAGCAAGTAGCTCAATAATAGTAGTGATCATGTGTAATATTTGGCTTTGAAACCTTCTTAGGTAAAGCAAGAGCCAGAATACCCAACTAATCTGCAATGAACTAAACTACACTGACACTCGTTCTGTCTATGGCTAATTATCTTCTGTTTTAAATAAATAATGATCATGTTTCTTAGAGTAAGAAGAGGGCATTAAGCAGGCATGAGTTAAGTGAAGAGATGTCTTTTTTTTTTTTTTTTACTTTACAGTGGACTTGTTACAAGTATTCTTGCCCTAAAAAATTTCACTAAAATGAAATAAATATTTCAGTTCATGCAATTAAAAATAAAGTTACTGAATATCTGTTTTATCCTAAAGGTTTTAATGACTTCCTTAGGTGGTCAACAAACCTTTTATTTGTTTTAAAGGACGAGGATTAAAGGTTAAATATTGATCTCCAGGTAGTATATCCACCACTCGTCTGTCAGTTTGTCTTACTGTGGTGGCTTGACTGTTGCTGTGATGCTGGAAGCTATGCCACAGGTATTTTAATTACCAGCAGGGTCAACTGTGGTGGACAAGTTCGATGACCTTCCAGACTAAGACAGATTAGGAAGAAGGACAGAGGGACTACCAAATATTTAGCCACTGAAAATCTTATGAATAGCAGTGGAACACTATTAGATTGTTGTTGTTGTTAAGTGCCATCAAAATGATTCTGACCCATAGCCACCCAGTATAGGGTTTCTAAGGAGCAGCTGGTGAGCTTGAACCACTGACCTTGCAGTTCAAACAACTTTGCAGTCTGATGCATTGGCCCACAGTGCCACACCAGGACTCCACACTATTAGGTGGTGGTGGTGGTGATGGTAGTGTGCTGTGGAGTCAGTTCCGACTCATAGCGACCTTGTATAGGGTTTCTGAGTCTGTAAATCTTTACGGGAGCAGAAAGCCTCATCTTTCTCTCATGAAACAGCTGGTAGTTTCGAATAGCCCAATTCGTAACCACTATGCTACCAGATAGCACCAGAATATTGAATACTGAAGCATTATGAAGAGCACCAGAATATGGTTAGATATAGCCCCTCAGTTGCAAGACACTCAAAATATGGGTGGGGCAGAACTGCCTCTTCAAAGTAGAGTTGACCATGATGACTGTTGTTGTTGTTGTTAAGTGCCGTCGAGTCGGGTCCGACCCATAGCGACCCTGTACAGGGTTTCCGAGGGTGTAAATCCTTACGGGAGTAGAA
>NW_006408558.1:7932635-7964498 GCF_000296735.1 Chrysochloris asiatica | reverse complement strand
GGAGGGTCAGAGAAAAAAAGGAAGACCCCCAATGAGATGGATTGGCCAAGTGGCAGCATCGATGGGCTCAAGCATGGCAACAGTAGTGAGGTTGGCCCAGGATCGGGCAGTGTTTCATTCTGCTGTGCATAAGGTCTCTATACGTCGGTACTGACTTGATGGCACCTAACAACAACAATGAAGACCAGTTAATACAATTATTATTTAAATTTACGCATCAACAACTAAGGTCAATTATGATGATATTGAAGAATTCTACCAACTTCTTCAGCCTGAAATTGATCAAACATGCAATCAAGATGTATTGATAATTACTGTGATTGGAAGGCAAATGTTAGAAAGAAAGAGGAAAGATCAGTAGTTGGAAAATATGACCTTGGTGATAGAAACGATGCTGGAGATGAATGATAGAATTTTGTTAGACCAATGACTTGTTCGTTGCAAATAACTTTTTAAAACAACATAAAAGACGACTCTACACAAGGACTTCACCAGGTGGAATACACAGAAGTTAAATTTACTATATCTGTGGAAAGAGACAGTGGAAAAACTCCATATCATCATCCAAAACAAGGCCAGGGGCAGACTATGGAAGAAATGCAAGTTCAGGTTGAAGCTGAAGAAAATTAAAACAAGTCAATGATAGCCAAAATATGACCTTGAACATATCCAGCCTGAGTTTAGAGATCATCCCAAGAATAGATTTGATGAATTAGACACAAATAACAGAAGACCAGAATTGTTGTGGGATGACATCAAGAACATCATACAAAAAGAAAGCAAAGGTCATTAAGAAGACAAGAAAGAAAGAAAGAAAAAACAAAAACAAAAACAGAAAACAAAATCCGAAAATTGCTCTCCAGTGCAGAAATGCTAAAGCAAATGGAAGAAATGAGGAGCTAAAAGAGCTGAATAGAAAATTTCAAAGGGCAGCTCAAAAAGACAAATTCAAATATTAGAATGAAATGTGCAAAGACCTGGAGTTACAAAACCAAAAGGGAAGAACACGTTCAGTATTTCTCAAGCTAAGGGTACTGAAGAAAAAATTCTAGCCTCAACTAGCAATACTGAATGATGCGCCAAAGGCATTGGCAACGAAAAGGCTCCCAGAATAGATGAAACACAATTTGAAATCTTTCAACAAACTGATGTAGCACTGGAGGCACTCCCTCATCTAGAAAATTGGAAGATGGCTACCTGGTCAACAGATTGGAAGAGATCCATACTTACGTCCATTCCAAAGAGAGGTGAGCCAAGGGAATGTATAAATCATCGGATAAAATCGTTAATGTTGCATGCAGGTAAAATTCCACTAAAGATAATTCAAAAATGGCTCCAGCAATACATTGACAGGGAGCTGTCAGAGGTTCAGGCCTGATTTAGAAGAGGAAGTGGAATGAGGGATTTCATTGCTGATATCAGATGGATCTTGGCTGAAAGTAGAGAATACCAGAAAGATGCTTACCTGGGCTTTATTGACTACGTAAAACCTTTTGATTGTGTGGACAAGCTATGGACAACATTGTGCTCATGAGGAACCTGTACATAGACCAAGAGACAGTCGTTCGAATGGAACAAGGGAACACTGAATAGTTTAAAAGAAGGAGAGGTGTGCCCCAGGGTTGTATTCTTTCCCTATAATTATTCTACCTGTATGCTGAACAAATAATTTGAAAACCTATGCTGGACAATGAATAAAGAAGACTGTAAAAGAACTGATGTATTTGAGTTATAGTGTTGGAGGAGAATATTGAAAGTACCATCATTGTCACCAAAAGAGGAAACAAATCTGTGTTGGAAGAATTTGTTTCTTTTTCTTCTAAGGAGCACTTCTGCAACCAGAGTGCTCCTTAGAAGCCAGGATGGCCAGACTTCGTCTCTCAAACTTCAGATATATTGTCAGGAGGGACCAGTCCCTGGAGAAGGACGTCATGCTTATTAAAATGGAGGGTCAGCAAAAAAGAGGAAGACTCCCAATGAGATGGATTGGCACAGTGGCAGCAATAATGGGCTCAATCGTAGTACAATTGTGAGATTGGAGCAGGACCGAGTAGCGTTTTGTTCTGTAGTGTATAAGTCAGTACTGACTTGCTGTGAGTTTATATTGACTTGATGGCATCTAACAACAACAAGGTATTATATGTACAATTTAGATAGCTGCCTTTAGGACCAGTACCAATACCAACTGCCTTCAAGCCAGTTCTGACTCATGGAGACCACATGTGTATCAGAGCAGAACAGTATTCCACAGGGTTTTCAATGGAGGATTTTTTTGGAAGTAGATCCCAGGCCTTTCTTCTAAAGGTATCTCTGGGTAGACTCCAACAGCCAACCTTTTGGTTAGCAGGCATACCAGTTTGGTAACCATTTGTACCAATCAGGGATTATACCTCTTGGACCAAATCCATTGCCATCGAATTGATTCTGACTCATTGTGGCATTAGATAGAGTTTCTGAGACTGTAAATTTCTATGGAAACAGACAGATTTATCTTTCTCCTGAGGAACAGCTGGTGCCTTTGAACCCCTATCTTGAGGTTAGTTGTCCAATGTCTAACCCATAGTATGCCCAGGGTTCCTTGTGTCTTGCACAGTGGGTTTTCAAAGTATGATCTCCTTGGATCATTAGCAGTATCAGTACCACCTGGGAACTTGCTAGCACTGTAAACTCTCAAGCTCTACCTTAAACCTGTTGATTCAGATTTCCTGAGGTGGGTGGTGATATGTGTGTGTGAGCACACATACACCAGGAATGAGTGCTTAAACAGCCCAGGTGATTTTGATACTCTCAAGTTTGAGAACCATCGCTTTAGGAAAACCACTGTGCTGGTTTATGAGAATCAAAGTGTGCCAACTTAGTATTTTTAAACTCTGCTAGCTAAATATATCTGGATAGAATTATTTTTCCAAAGCCTTAAACCATTTCTCCTTAAAAAATTTAAACAACCCACAATTTGACCATAACAGAAAAACTTTAAAATCAGTCATGGGATACTTACAGAGAAGTGTTTACTCTGAAATGAAGTTCTTTCTTTCTTTTTTTTTCCTTTTTAAGTTTTTTATTCCTTCCTCTTACTCTCTTCTTTGCGAATTCTAAGCTTGCTGGCGAATTGTTTTTGTTTATGTTTCCTTTGTAAGGGTACTATTCTCAGACTCTTACACAAACCCCTCCTAAAAAGTCACAGCTCCCATCCCGTGTTTACTTTGTCTCTTTTCTGCGGCTCCACAAGGCTCCCATTTTAGAAACTGCCTATCTTTCCTTGTGGTTCTCAGACTGGTCCTGCTACATATCTGATCAGGTGATGACTGCATTGTTCTACGGTGCCCCGCGAAGCCTTTATTTGGAACCCAGTGTCGTCAAGACTCATTACTAGAACGTTCAGCATTTCTTCCAATTAATGATAAGAAATGTAAAAAGCCTTTCTTGAGTTTCTTGCAAAGGGTAAAAGTGAAGCTCTGAAGACGCAGACAAGGGAATGGACTAATTAAAATGCAGAAAGACACAGAAGTAAAGTAAAGGTAACTGCAGCTTGTGAAGCCGTGTCTCTGGTAATCAGCAGTCCCCAGTTTGCCCGCACTAATTGACAGGAGAAGTGGGACTCCCGAGAGCGCGCACAGCGCACGCTAATGGTGCCAGCGCACACTGAGCTTCCTGCCTGGCCTGTCTCATTGCCGACCTTGAACTAGCCAAGGTCAGAGGATCGTGCTGTTTTCATCAACATGACAGGCATCTGAGGAGCTTCTCCCTGTAGTTTAATAATTTGGCAGTTGTCTTATCCTGTACATGAATTAGTGATCTGATGCTTGAGATATGATGGATAAAAACAATCTGTCAGCTCTGGATAAGGGACCTCGCTCTTGACATGTGTACTATCTTCACCACAACACGTTCAGGAAAGTGTGTTGTGAGGGAACCTTCCCCTTTTCCTGCAGAAAGAATTATGCAAAGTCTAATATCCCTTGAAAGAACATTCTCCTAAAAAACATGACACTGGACCGCAAGGTCGGCAGTTCAAACTCACCAGCCTCTCCTCAGAAACCCTATACAGGGTCGCTATGAGTCAGAACCAACTTCATGGCACTTAACAACAACAACAACAACAACATAGAGAACTCTTTCACGAAGATATTAGTATTCACAAGAAATTTCTGGGTGGTGCAAATAGTTAATATGTTCAGCTGTTAACAGAAAGGTTGGTTATTGAAAGTCACCCAGAGGTACCTTGGAAGAAAGAGTTGGTGATCAACTTCCAATAATTAACCACTGAAATCTCTGTGGAACTTAGCTGTACTCTAGCACATAATAGGAATGCCATGAGTTGGAAGTGACTCTACTGTTGGGTATTAACATTCTCAAGTCAATTTCTTTCTGCCACATAGACAGTAAGAGAGTAAGAGTGACATCTGACAGTTTTCCAGTTTGGGCACAGTGATAATGAATATTCTTTGAGAAAACTTAAAATCAATTAGTAACATCTCCTGAGCATCCCCCACATGCTGAAGATAATTGTGAGAAGTATGTGAGGGCAGCAATAGAGACAGAAGATTGCAGCATCTATATAATAAACATCAAGATATGCCAAGTATAAACATACAACAAAAATCAGGAACATATTTGTAGAAACATATGTGTAAGCATCTCTCTATGTAAAGGAAACATTGAGACACAGTGTCTACACTTGGCAAAGATCTGAGGACATGTATAAACAATTTGAAACGCGTGAAAGTGGGGTACGTGCAAGCTGCTGACAAGAAGCAGGAGATGGAAGTGGGGATGAATGGGAAGAAACAATTAGAGAATAAATTTTGCCCTTCTGAGATTTCACCTAATGCTTTAAGGAGAGAAAAGATACAGATTGGGAGAAGGAAGAAGGAAGACAATTGCTAAAGAGGGCTCTCTAGGGAACTTAGTTCTATTGGCAAAGTAGGAAAAAAAAAAGTACATTCCAAGATGTTTGCAAACCCTAAATTTATATGTATTAATTTCCCTGTTCAGGGATATAGTAACTTTGGTCCCTAATCTTCCACCTCCGACCTTCACAATCTGTAACAATTGCACGCATATCTCTTACATATGTCTGATCATGAAGTAGGAAGCCAGTATGCATGAACGAACCACTCACCAGACTAGCCACTTGGAGGTTTGTTCCTTCCACTGCCATTATTAACTACATTTTCTGACCTATAAAACTAGGGGTAAAAACATGTCACCAGACACACCCACAGAGCCAGTATGTAGAAGGATGTGAAAGCATTTTGTGATTGGGCATATATGATGTGTAAATGGAGTTATTACAACTGGCAGAGATTAACCATATAGAGAACCTCTTGAACTGCTGAAGTTGTTGTAAAATGCAAGGGTCTTTCAAGCAGTAGCATATTTTAGAGAAATGGAGTGGGGCATGAGTGGAGAGAGAGCTTGAAAGTGAATAAAATTACTTTTCTTGCCATCCGTGATGGTCATTGCTAGGGGTAAGGTGACTATGGGTGGGGCTGGACTCATGGCAAGGCTTTTACAATTTTATTAAGAGTCTTGAGAAACAAACAAAGCAAAACAAAACAAAAACCCCCAAATTACAAACCTAGTCTGAGGCTGGCAAAGCTCTGATGAATCTCTTGGTTCTCCATGTGTTGAAAATACAATGTAGCATACATTGTGCTTATCTTGTAGAGACCATAAGGTCAGCCACATGAGTGTTGCATTGGATGGAAATTCCCCAAACAGAATGGGCATGCCTACAGCTTTTGTCCTGTCACCATTGAGACTATACGAACTCCTGACAACCCCATGAGTGTAGAGTAGAACCGAAAGAACTCCATCAAGTTCTTTGATGATAGAGAGGTTCTCTCTCTTGAATGACATTAGTCCAGACTTGAAGCCTAGGAGTGACCCAAATATTTCTCTTCAACGAGGAGATAAGGAATGGAAAGGAGAAGCGACTCAATTAATTGATAAAGTTGTGCAGTGAGCATTTGGCCCTTGTGGGATAATTGGGTGGATTTTCGACCTTGTAATAGTTAAAAAGGAGCTCTGGTAGTGTAGTGGTTATGAATCGGGCTGTGAAATGCAAGGTCAGAAGTTCGAAACTAGCAGCTGCTCTGCGGGGGAAAGATGAGGTTTTCTGCTCCTGTAAAGATTTACAGCCTCAGAAACCCTGTACAGGGTTGCTAGGAGTCAGAACCAACTCCACGGCACACAGCCACCACCACCAATAGTTAAAAGAAGCTCTGGTGTGGCACTGTGGGTTAATGCACTGGACCGCAAAGTCGGTTTGAATAACAAGATTGATTGTTCAAGCTCACCAGCTGCTCCTTGAAAATCCTATACTGGGTGCTATGGGTGGGAACTGACTCAATGGCACTTCACAACAACAACAATAGTTAAAAGTCTGTGCCTTTTCCTGTGTTGCTGTTTTTTTTTCTCTTTCTTTCTTTGTCCTTTATTCTTCTCCTTATCATTCTATAACTTTAGCGCTTTACAAAAGCATTTGTAGACATTAAAGCTTGGTCTCTGTGGTGCTATAGTAAAATGTGAATTGTCTCTGCTCACATTTAGGCTTGTTGTTGTTAAGTGTTGTTGAGTTGGTTCTGACTCATAGTGACCCCGTATAGGGTTTCCAAGGAGCTGCTGGTGGGTTATGATAGAGAGGCTGGCTAAAGGACAGGGTGACACTGATGAACATGTCAGGGGTCATCATTTCCATGGGGGTTACCTGTGGCAAACACAGTGCCTCAGTGGTATAGAAAAGAGAGTGGTGGAGAAACATCTCAGCTCTGCTTATGAGGACACTGGGACTAGGATTTGGGGGAAAGTCTGAGAAATCACTCCCTTCCAGTAATTCTGTTCTTTTGTGTAGTATTTCTAGTACTAATTCGAAGGAAACTGGTGGCAGAATATTATAATTTGTTTATTCTAAGACTAAGGTACAATGGAGTTGAGCCATTTTCATATAGTTTATGAATGTATAACAGACAAACCCAATGCATTATGCCAACATCTAATATAGTGCTTAAGGAGCTCTGGTAGCGTAGTGGTTACGAATTGGGCTGCGAACCTTAAGGTCAGCGGTTTGAAACTACCAGCCGCTCCGCGGGAGAAAGATGAGGCTTTCTACTCCCGTAAAGATTTACACCCTCGGAAACCCTGTACAGGGTCGCTATGGGTCGGAACCGACTCGACGGCACTTAACAACAACAACAAATATAGTGCTTAGTTACAGAAGATACAGAAAACTAGTAGCATAAAATATTGCCAGAACTACCTGTGTAAAATCTTGATAATGAAAAAAAAAAAAAAAATTTAGAGTTTTTCTGATTGTCATTGAATATTCTTTCTTCCCTCATCTACCTGGCTTGGAATCTACAAAGCTATCAAGAACTTGAAAGTCAAGGACAAGACTGAGTAACTATTCCAGATCGAAGGCAACAGAAAACATAACTAAATATGGTTTGGTTACCTGGTTTAATGGATTGAACTGGGTCCCCCTCCAAAATGTATTGAAATCCTGGTTCCAGCGTTTGTAAAGGTAGTCCTCGTGGCACAGTGATTAAAGCACTTGGCTGCTAACAGAAAGGCTAGCAGTTTAAACCCACCATCTGATCTCTGGAGGAAAGATGTGGCAATTTGCTTCCATAAATTTACTATCTTAGAAACCCTATAAGACAATTCTACTGTTTTATGTGGTTGTAATCAACTCAGCAACAATGTGTGTGTATGTGTGTTTATACTTGCAAATATGATCTTCTCTGGAAATAGAGTTTTCTTTTTTATGTTTATTAGGTCATACCCAAATTGGGTGGGTCCTAAATCTAATCACCTCTGAGATATAAAAAGAGCAGAATAGATACAGAGACATACAGGGAGAAGAGAAAGACAAACAGTGGAAGACAGAGACATTAACAGGGATTGTTGGTAACTACTCAAAGCTGTACATTGACCAAGAGCTAATCATTTAAACAGAAGGGGATACTGCATGGCTTAAAATCAGGAAAAGTTTGTGCTGGGGTTGTATCCTTTCACCATAATTATCCAATCTGTTTTCTGAGCAAATAATCTGAGAAACTGGATTATATGAAGAGTAACATTATATGAAGAGGCATAGGATTGGAGGAAGACTCATTAACAACCTTCAATATGCAGATGATACAACCTTGGTTGCTAGAAGTGAAGAGGACTTAAAATACTTACTGATGAAGATCAAAGACTACATACAGTTTTCAGTATGGACTGCACTCAGTGTAAAAAAAAAAACAACCCACAAAAATCCTCACAGCTGGACCAATAAATAACTTCATGACCAATAGACAAAAGATTGAAGTTATCAAAGACTTCAGTTTGCTTGATTCCACAACCAACACTTATGGAAGCAACAGTCAATAAATCATCGATTTATTGCATTGAGCAAATATGCTGTAAAAGACCTCTTTAAAGTGTTACAAAGTAAAGATATCACTTTGAGGACTAAGGTGCACCTGACTCAAGCCATGCTATTTTCAGTTACCTCTGTGTATGTGAAAATTGGACAACAGGTAAGGAAGACCAGAGAAGAACTCTGTCCCTGAGTTCTGGTCTTAGCAAAGAATATTGATAGTACCATGGACTTCCAGAAGAACAAACAAATCTGTCTTGAAAGAAGTACAGACAGAGTGCTCCTTAGAAGTGAGAATGGGGAGACTTTGTCTCACTTTGGAGATGTTGGTGGTTCAGCTGGTGAGCTTGAACCACTAACCTTGTGGATCAAACTGACTTTGCAATCCAGTGTATTAACCCACAGCGCCACACCAGGACTCCTATTTTTAGATAGTTCATGAAAAAATTGTTTGTATTATTCTTGCAAAAATACTTTTTAAATGAAAACAAATAAAATATATAACATGTAAAAAAAAATCTGGTAGCTTCAATGTAAAATACAGTCTTTTATCTTGAAGGAAATCACATTTAGAAAGTAGATACATGTTCTTAAAAAATATTTATTTTCCAATGTCACTCTTCACTTTCTAATAAGTTTTGAGAGATCAGTAGCCAAGGATAAAAACATGGTTATAATAAACCAGGAGTCAACAAAATTACATTACAGTGAAGATCGTCAGTAGTTAAGTCATACTGATATCAAGTATCCCTGACATGATGTAACACTGCACCGCGTGATACTCTTCTCCCATAACTCTGGTGTAATGATACGAAAACATTAAGAAATAAATCGAGGAATATTCTAAAACATACTTAACTAGAGTGCTCTTTGAAAGGGTCAAGGTAAAGAAAAGGAAAGACTGAGAAATTGTCACGAATCAGTGGAGCCTACCGAGACATGATCATTAAATACAATGTGGTATCCTGTATTTGGTTGTAGAGCAGAGAAAAGGACATTAGTGGAACAACTGGTGAAATCTGAATGAAGTCTTTAGGTTTATTAGAGCAATGCACCAATAGTGACAATTTCTTGATTTTGGTGAAGATACAAACAACAAAACATACGAATCCAAGAATTTCTGCATGTATAATTCAGTGACCTTGATGACCTTGTGGATCAAACTGATTATGATTATGCCATAGTTACGATCATGCCACCTAGCTTGAGATCCATTGTCAAATTATTTCACCATTGTCAGCACAAACTCACTGCCCCCTAAGCTCCTCTTTGAACCTTTCAATTTCTTGTTGTCCATTAGTTTGAATATTGATAATTTTTTAAAAAGAGCAAAATGCTCAAGGCAGATGTTCATTTCTAATAAAGTAACCTATTGTTTGGGTGCTAACTGTAAGGTCAGCAAGTTTAAACCTACCAGTTGTTCCATGTGCAAAAGATCAAGCTTTCTACTCGCATAAAGATTTACAGCTTAGGAAACACTATATGGGGTTGCTATGAGTCGGAACCAATTTGACTGCACTTAACAACAGCATTGTTTGGCATAAAGCTGAATGACAGGAATAGTTAGGGCTTAAGATTTAAGCAATATTGTTGTTGTTAAGTGCCGTTGAGTCAATTCCAACTCACAGAGACCCTGTATAGGATTTCCAAGGAATTGCTGGTAAGCTTGAACTGCCAACCTTGTAGTTCAAACCGACCTTGTAGTCTAGCACATTGAATTAACCCACAGTGCCACACCAGGACTCCGATTTAATGACACATAACAACAACAACAGCATTGTTTTGTGTAAAGATGGATATAAGGGTTTAAGATTTGAGCAATAGTTAAACAGTTAAAGCAGTAATCTTGGCTGTTAGTCAAACTAAATGACTCCAGAAAATTTGGATTTCGTAAGAATTTGAAATCCTGTTTCATACTTTCACTGCTTTCCCCCCATCCTCACCCCCCACCCCCGCCACCAGGATTCTTCTATAGGAAGTTTGATCAAAACATTTACCATCCAGTTGTGGCCTCTGATTCTTGATCATACATTAACTTTTAAAATGGTTTCAGATTGGTCAATTCATTTTGGTCTTTTTGGTGCTCATGACAAAAGAGGGAGTTGTTCATGGAGGTAATTAGACTTGCATTTCAGTTCTTCCTCCAATTCCTGATCATCCCCCTTTCATCTGCTGTTCCAGGTAAATACAGACCAACTGTACCTTAGATAACTGCTTATAAGCTTTTAAGGACCCAGCTACTATGCAAGGAATTATGAAGCAGAACATTAAAAACAAAACAGCAACAACCCACTGCCATCGAGTTGATACCGACTCATATTGTAGAGGTTTTTAGGTGTTGTTGAGTCAGTTCTGACTCATAGTGACCTTATGTACATTAGCATGCCTTCGCATGGTTGATAAAGTACATCTTTTTGGTATTGTTTGCTTTCAGGCAAGATCCATCTAATGTCAGCAATGATATCTCTAATTCCAAGTCCTCTTTTGTATCCAGTTTGAATTTCTGGCAGCTCCCTATAAATACGCTGTTGCAATGTTTTTGAATTGTCTTTAGCAACAGTTTACTTGCATGCCATATTAATGACGTTGATGATTTCTGCATTCTATTGGCCATTTTTCTTTGAAATGGGCACAAATATCAATCTCTTCCAATAGGTTGGCTAGGTAGTTGTCTTCCAAGTTTTCTTGGCATAGATGAGTGAGCACCTCTAGCGCTGCGTCAGTTTGTTGAAACATTTCAATTTGGGTTCCATCAATTCCTGGAGACCCATTCTTCAGCAATGCTTTCAGTGTAACTTGGACTTCTTCTTCAGTATCATTGATTCTTGATCATACGCTACCTTTTAAAATAGTTGCAGATTGGCCAATTCATTTTGATCTTTTTTATGCTTCCTGAATCATTTAATATTTTGCCCATATTTTCCAACTCCTAACAACCCTATATAGAATTTCAAGACTGTTCATCTTCCTCCTGTGGAGCTGCTGGTGGGTTTGAACTATCAACCTTGCAGTTAGCAGGCCAATGGCTAGCACCATGAAACCATGACCCTAAACCTCTGAACTAATAAAACAAATGCCATGAGATGTTTGGTATCTGTAGCTATTAAAACACACACACACACAATGCTGTTGGTAAGTGCTGTTAAGTCAATTTTGACTCAAAACGATCCTCTATAGAGTTCCCAAGGAACGGCTGGTGGATTTGAACTGCTGACTTTTTGGTTAGCAGTCCAGTGCTTATCCTACAGTGCTCTACCAGGAATCTCTCTCTCTATTGATTCCAGATTTTCTTTCACCATAAACAGAAACTCACTACAAGTAGTCCCTGACTTTCAATGGAATTCCATTCTGGTCACTGTTGTAAATTGGTTCTGGCTTAAGACCAATAACTCATTATTATTATTTTAAGATTTTCATTGTGATTATTAATGCCTTTTACCTTTATAAATCGATTCTTATTTGTTCTTGAGTGTTGGAAATATTACATATAAACCCACAGATATAGTACACACATGTACACTTAAAATTACACAAATGATAAAAATTTACCTCAGAGATAAATGTACCTCAGTGTTGGACGACATTGACATTTTGTTGGTCCACTTCTGGATCATCTGGATTATCCCTGAGGATGGAGATGGTATTTCTAGTCAGAAAATTAGTGACCGTGCTCTATATGGTCCTTTGCTTTTTTTCTTCATATATTTTGCGGTAACAGCTCACGACTTCCCAAATCTGTCTATCAACTTCAACAAAACAGTCAGCCGTTGGGTACGTGTTTTCAAGCAACCGAAGTCCCTGATTTACTGTAGAAAAATCTCCAGCTAATCTTTTCACTGAGAAAAATATTGAAAAACTTCTCTCCTTCCTTTTCCTCATTATTTTTTTATTCGTCAGCATTTCTTTCCTCTTCAAACCCCATTAAGTTCTGATCTGTCAGTTCCCCCTTTTCATGATCTATGAGCTGTTCCACGCCAGTGATATCAAATTCTAAATTGTGTGTTCTTGCCATGTGGACAGTTTTTTTCCACTAATCTCTTCCACCATATTATCCTGATCAAATGCTTGGAGCCTGTTCACATAGCTCAGCAGTTTTTTCTACATCTGCTGCCTGCATTTCCTCTTCACTTCCTCCCAGGAAGATGCAATGTCTCAGATACACTGAGTGTTGTAATTATGGTTCATTGTCACCTGAATACATCATAAGTTGGGTACTAACTGTACTTCTCTCCCTGCCAACCCACTACCACCAATAAACTTTGTTTTCTATATATTTGCCTATTCTTGTCATTTCAGATAATTAAGATCATAGCCATTTGTCCTTTGGAGATAGCCTGATTTCATTCAGCACAGTGTTTTTGAGGTTCATCTATACTGTATAGTATGGTTCAAGACTTCATATCTCAGCATTTCCATGATGTGTATCACATTTTGTTTACTCATTCATCTATTGATGGACAGTTGGGCTGTTTCCATCTTTTGTCTATTGTGAGCAGTGTCCCAATACACATTAACATCTATGTGTCCATTCTCACTGCAGTTTTTAAGTCCCTTGGATATATAACTAGGAGGGAATTGCTAGGTCATATTGTAGTTCTACTTTATTTTATTTTTTGAGGTACCACCACATTGTTTTCTAAGCAATGACTATATTGTTTTTGCATCCCACTTGCAATTGATGGAGTCCTAGTGAGGTGTTGTAGGATCAGCCCTAGACTGCTAACCACAGGCTGATGATTCAAACCCACCAGTCACTCCTTGGACACCACATACAGGGTCACTATGAGTCACAACTGACGCAATTGCATTTAACAATAGCAGCAATTAATAAAATTTCCCAGTTGCTCATCAACATTTGTTATTTTCCTTTAAAAAAAAAAATCTTAGCCATCCTTGTGGGAGTGAGATGGCATCTCATGTGGTTTGATTTGCATTTCTCTGAAGGCTAAAGATGTTGAGTGTCTTTTCAAGTGTTTGTTGGCCATTTTAATATTATCCTTGGAATTTATTTCTGTTGTTAAGTTGTAAAAAGTTTTATATATCTTTTAGGTATTACACTCTTATCAGATATATGATTCCTAAAGATGTTCTCCCAATCTGTCTGTAGTTTTTGTTTAAATTTTCATTTTTTGATAGTCCTTTGATGAAAAAAGTTACTTGATTTTTATGTGATCCCAATTTTGTATATATTTTTTTTCCTGTTCATGCTTTGTTACTATCAAAGCTAGACTGATGGTCACATCCTTATATTTTCTTTTAAGAATTTATTGGTTTTAGTTTTCATATTTATGTGCTTAAACCATTTTTATTTGTGTGTGTGTGTATACGTATAATGTGAGGCATGAATCCAATTCATTTATCTGCATGTGGAAACCCAATTTTCCCAGCACCATTTATTGAAGATACTCTTCTTTCCCCATTGAATGGTCTTACATCCTTGTCAAATATCAGGTGATTGTGGATATATGGGTTTATTTCTGGACACTCAGTTCTATTCCATTGGTCTATGTGTTTATTATTATATCAGTTGCATGCTGTCTTAATTACTGTGTTGTTGTATTTAATTGTTGTCAAGTCAGTTCGGACTCATAGAGACTCTTTGTAGGGTTTCCAAGGAGTAGCTGATGGGTTTGAATTACTGACCTTGTGGTTAGCAGTCCAGTGCTTATCCTACAGCATCACACCAGGAGCTGTATGGTAGATTTTGAAATCAAGAAATATGAGTCCTATTTTGTAGTTTTTTTTTCAAAATTGCTTTAGCTATCCAGAGACTCTTATCATTTTCCATATCTGAAAAGAAGGCTGTTGGAATTTTGATCATAATTACATTGAAAAACCTTATGCAGGGTTACTATTACTCAGAACTGACTCAATGGCATTTAGCAACAATCATAATAGATCACTTAGGGTATAATTGACATCTTAATAGTCTTGTCTTCCAATCCATGAACATCAAATGGCTTTCTATTTATTTAGGTCCTTTAATATACTTTTTCAGCAAAGTTTTATAGTTTTTGTTGTACAAGTCTTTTAAAATTCTGGCCAAATTTATTCCTAGGTATTTTATTCTAGGTATCACTGTAAATGCAATTATTTTATCTCCTTTTCAAATTTCCTATTGCTGGTATATAGAAACCCAAATGATTTTTGTTTGTTGATCTTGTATTCTTCCACTTTACTAAGTTCCTCTATTAGCTCTAGATGCCTTTTTTGTGGGTTCTTTGAGATTTTCTATGCACAGGATCATGCCACCTGCATAAACTATTTAGTTTTGATAAATTTTCAGGTTATATGAACTGTCAATATTAGGGAAACTGAGTGAAGGGTATATGGGAATTATTGGCATTACGATGGTCTTATTACAGCTCTTCTGTGAGTTAAAAGTTATTTCAGAGTAAGAGTTTTGAAAAGTGTCTATACAAAAAGAAATTAACTTTTTGAGAACATTTCATCTTTGTTGTCTCAAAAATTTCAGAAGTCAAGAAGAGGTTTTCAGGCTTAAAGAAACATTTTATGATGATAACCAGGGGTTGGAGTAAAGGGAGAATTCTTCACTGACTGATTAGAGGGTAGACATGAATTAACTTGCGTGACAAGGATGGCAATACACAAGAGGAAAGTTGGTAGAATAATGATGAAGGTATGGGAAGACACAGAGAAGAATACACGCTTTAATGGGAATAGAGGAAAATACTGATGTGGTGCTATAGGATAAGCACCAAACTGCTAACCTCAAGGTCAACTGTTCAAACCCACCAGCTGCTCTTTGAAAACCCTATGCAGGGCTGCTATGAATCAGGACCAGCTCCAAGGTACTTAACAACAACAACTGTCGTAAAAGAAGGTTGGTTGAAAACAAGAATCACAGATAGAAAGTGGGATAACTGATGTTCCATGGAGGAGACTGTAATCCTCTGTAATAGTGTATGATTTGTTAAATGCAAATCTGATGATTTGTTCTATAAACCTTCATTCAATTCACAGTAAAGTTTTTAAAAAATTCAAGTGAAATGCCAGAAGAATGTATTTATATTACTCAATTTATAAAAATATATGTCTGTATTATTTGGACTCACGATAACAGAAAATGTGTACAGACTCAGCCCAGGACTAGAAATAACAAACTTAGTTGTTGTCTGCCATACAATCAGCCCCTGACTCATGACTACACCACACACAATGCCATCTGGTCCTGTGCCTACCCCATGATGGGTTACCGATCAGATCTTTATGATCATAGGACTTTTATTGACTGATATTTACCAAGAGTTTGTCCAACCTTCCCTCCTAGTCTGTCTTAGTCTGGAAGCTCCACTGAAACCTCTTCAGGATTATAGCAGTACAAAAACCTTCTTTGACAGACATGTGGTAGCTCTGTATGGGATGCGCTGGCTAGGAATCAAACCCTGGTCTCCTACATGGAAAACAAGAATTCTACCACAGAGCCATTGCTGAGCCAAATTTAGTCTTGTCTTATTTCATGACACCCAGAAAATAGTATAGTTATTTCTTTTAGAGTTGAGTTCCTCCACTTTGACTTTGTAGAATTTTCTCTCTGCTTCCTTTGTTATCCATCCTGCTTCCTTTGGTTTTTGTTTCTTGCTGCTTTTGCTTATTGTATTCAACAGGTACAATCGTATCGTGTTCTCACTGGTGGATTCAAACTGCCAACTTTGTGATTAACAGTTCAGTGCTTATCCTAAAATGCTATCAGGGCTCTATGAAACAAATCAATATATCTATATGAATATATGTAGATATATTTATATACTGAAATATTTCCCTTGCTATTTGTGTGTGTGTGTCTTACAGCATAACTTTGGGACATATTGCTATTCTATCAGATCTCCCCTTGAGGTAAAGATAGGAGAAACTAAAGAGATGAAAGGAATAGAAGACTCTATTTTTCCATGATCTGAATTCCCACACTAGGTGAGAGTTGGCCCAGTTTTGAGAGGAAAATCTTGAGTGGGAGTGAGAGAAACTAGAATTGAATTTTTTTTTTTTTCTAACCGAGAAACCTGTTTACCTGTGCTTTACTGACTACACAAAGGCTTTCGATTGTGTGGATCATGACAAGCTATGGACAACATTGTGAAGTATGAGTATTCCAGAACACTTCATTGAGGAATCTGTACATGGACCAATAGGCAGTTGTTCGAACAGAATATGGGAACACTGAATGGTTTAAAATTAAGAAAGGTGTGCGACAAGGTTGTATTTTTTCACCATACTTATTCAACCTGTATGCTGAGCAAATAATATGAGAAGCTGGGTTATATGAAGAAAAATGTGGCATCAGGATTGGAGGAAGACTTATTAATAATCTGCGATATGCAGATGATGCAATTTTGCTTGCTGAAAGTGAAAAGGACTTAAAACACTTACTGATAAAGATCAGAGAGCACAACCTTCGGTATGGATTGCATCTCAATGTAAAGAAAACGAAAAATCTTCTCCACTGGACCAATACACAACATTCTTATCAACAGAGCAAAGATTGAAGTTGTCAAGGACTTCATTCTTCTTGGATCAACTATCAACACTCATGGAAGCAGCAGTCAAGAAATCAAATGACATATTGCATTAGACAAATCTGCTGCACAAGATCTTTTTAAAGTGTTGATGAGCAAAGATGTCAGCTTGAGGACTAAGGTGCGCCTGACCCAAGCCATGGTATTTTCAATAGCCTCCTATGCATGCGAAAGTTGGACAATGAATAAAGAAGACCATAGAAGAATTGATGCTTTTGAGTTATGGTATTGGAGAAGAATATTGAAAGTGCCATGGACTGCCAAAAGAACCAATAGATCTGTGTTGAAAGAAGTACAGCCAGAGTGCTCCTTGGAGGCCAGGATGGCCATACTTCGTCTCTCATACTTTGGACATATTTTCAGGAGGGACCAGTCATTGGAGAAGGATATCATGTTTGGTAAGGTGGAGGGTCAGAGAAAATAGGGGAAGACCCCCAGTGAGATGGATTGGCAAAGTGGCCCAGGACCCGGCAGTGTTTCATTCTGTTGTACATAGGCTTGCTATGTGTCAGTACCAACTCGATGATACCTAACAACAACAACAACTGAGAAACCAATAGATACCATAAACCAGGGATGGGGAGCCTTTTTTCTGCCAAGGACTATTGGGATGTTTATAACATCGTTCATGGTCCATACAAATTATCAACTTAGAAATTAGCTTGCTATATTTGGTTAAACACTTAATTAACTTGCCTCTAATGTAATAGCTAGGAACTCTGGTAGCATAGTGGTTATGAATTGGGCTATTAAACGTAAGGTCAGCAGTTTGAAACTACCAGCTGTTCCACGGGAGACAGATGAGGCTTTCTGCTCCCATAAAAGATTTACAGCCTCGGAAACCCTATGCAGGGTCTCTATGAGTCAGAACCGACTCCACGGCATATCACCACCACCAATATGATGGCTGGTACTGCAGTAGTCTTGGCAGGGCCAGACCAAATGATTTTACAGCCCTTACAGGACTCGCGGGCCGGAAGTTCCCCAACCCTTGCCAAGGAATGCAAGCAGAACCCAAATCCAAAGACACAGCAACAAATAAAGCCACCACAAAACAACTTTACAAAGGGAATTATGGAAGTAAGAATTGGGGAGAATGTAGGAATTTAAGGGCCAGAGCTGGGATGTGCTCAGTGAAATTGGTTCACAGGCATTGCTAGAGGTCCAATAGAGCTACTCAGCTTTTGTGAAATGCAACTTGAAAATGTATGTGAAAATCCATGTCCGATTTTGAACTTTTTTTTTTTTTTTCAATTGTTCCACATCTGTAAGTGTTGTCTAACTAAATACTAATTCAAAATATGGTAAATTTAATTGAAATGTAATTTATAATTGCAAAAAATGGAGTTAAAGTTTCAATAAAAAGAGGAAGACCAAATAAACCAAAAGGCATATTAGGAAGGCATGCATGACGATATGTGCAAAGACAGGCACTTGGGAAAATGCCTTCTGGACCTGCTGCCCAGTACAGTGGCCATTAGCCTCAGGTGGTCATTGAACACTGGGAATGGGCCCTTCCAAACTGAGATGTGCACAGGATTGGAATCTACACTAGAATCAGAAGAGTTAGTACAAAACAAAAGTAAAATATTTCATGAACCACTTCCATACTGATTCTGTATTGAAATGATAGTATTTTGAGTATTTAGTTTAAGTAAAATGTTAGTAAATTTAATTTCATCATTTCTTAAACTTTGAATTTATTGAGGTGGCTTATACCACATTTCCTGCTGTGGCGTTGTGGGTTAATGCGCCAGACTGCAAAGCCGTTTGAACTGCAAGGTCGGTGGTTCAAGCTCACCAGCTGCTCCTCAGAAACCCTATATAGGATCGTTATGGGTCGGAACCGACTCGATGGCACTTAACAACAACAAGAATACCACATTTCCAGTGAAAAATATTGGTATCAAATATAAGGTTCTTAAAGACAGGGTTTCATTCTTGATAATTATGTTAATCACATGCCTATAAGAGTACAAGACTCATTGTTTGTGTTCATGAAATTTTGTTAACCACATAATTAAGGAATGGTTGCTGTTGCTGATGTATGTCATCAAGTTAGTTCAGATTCATGGTGGTCCTGTAAAAAGCTTCCAAGAGTGGCTGGTGCATTTGAAATGGCCACCTTGTAGTTATCAGTCCAATGCTTATCCTACAACACCACAGATATGCAATTGAATGTGCACTATGCTTAAAATTATGTAAAATATTCATATAAATAAAAGAAAGGTGATGCACAAAATTGAGAAAGTTGGTTGTCTTAGGATGGTGTGATTATAGGTAATTTATTTCTGTGAAATAATTTCATTTTATAATTATAAAGATTTTTTTAAAAAGAATATAAGCAGGCATCATGAGTGTTTTGTTTGTTTGTTTCTTTGAGTGGTGTTTTCTTTTTGTTTACTGTGGGAGAGAACAACGCACATGTCAACAAAAATTCATAAAATAACCTGTTGTTTTTAAGTGCCATTAATTGGTTCTGACCCATAGCGACCCTGAACAGGGTTTCTGAGGCTGTAAATCTTTAAGGGATCAGAAAGCCTCATCTTTCTCCCACGGAGCAGCTGGTAGTTTTGAACTGCTGACTTTGCGGTTCGCAGCCCAATTCGTAACCCTTATGCTACCAGAGCTATGGTTGAATTCAGTCACTAGGTGGTACAAATGATTTATGCTGGTGTGGTGCTGTAGGATAAACGCTAGACTGCTAACCACAAGGTCGGCAGTTTAAACCCACCAGCCACTTCTAGGAAATCCTGTATGGGGTTACTAAGAATTGAAACTAACTTGACAACACTTAACAGCAACAACTAATCTAAAGTTTGATAGTTTGAACTCACCCAGTGGAACTGCAGAAGAAGGACCTGGTGAACGACTACTCTGAAGATTAGAGCCAAGAAAACCCACTATAGCAGTTCTACTCCATAACACTAATGAAGCTGCCATAAATTAGAATCAATTCAAAGGCAGATAGATGGTGTCTGTGACTGACTGAATGCAGAGAAGTTCCTAGTGTGGTGGTGGCTACAGGTCTTGTGGGGACTGGAAGGTTGATTCTGAGAGTTGCAGTGCTCCAGGGTGAAGGATAGCCTGTTCTAGGAGCAGAGCAGAGCTCTGTGACATCTGTCGGTCCCAGGGCAAGGAAGGAAGGTTTTATTATTTCATCTTCTGCAAGGAGCTACAATTCTTTCTCAAGGTCAGGGCAAGGCACCTCCTGAGGATGAGTAATAGCAGTCCTCTGAAGACTTTCTATCTTGGTAACTGTTTATAGCCATGTGTAGCTGATCATAAAATAATTCCAGAATAAATAAACAGTGGATGCATAAGTACTCTCGGATATGTAAATCTGAATGCATTCACTGCTAGTGCAAGAAGCAGATAGCACTTTTTCCTTCTAATGTCTAGCTACATTAAGGAGTATGACTATACCATTTCAGGGTTTTGGTGGAAACAAAAACTGCCTAAAAAAGCAAAGTGGCTCTCATGCCAAGTCAGAGTAAAGTTTCTGAACATTTAAAAAATTCAAGATGGTGATGAGTTTAATTGATTCAACTGATATTTGTGAACACCTACTATGTGCAAAAGGAACTCTGGTAGTGTAGTGGTTATGAGTCAGATTGCTAGCCTCAAGGTCAGTAGTTTGAAACTACCAGCTGTTTGCTGGGAGAAACATGAGGCTTTCTGCTCCTGTAAAGATGTACAGCCTCGGAAACCCTGTACAGGATTGCACTGAGTTGGAACCAATTCCACAACACACAACCACCACCACCATTGCTATATAAAAGGTCTGGTTTTTGAGGCTGAGGAGACACCAGTAAACAAGGCTTACAAAGCTCCACATCTTTGAGGTATTGACATTCTGGCGGTGTCAGTCAAGGCAATCAACAAACACATAATTAAAATGTATGTCATGTTAATTGGCTTATTGTTGTACTTAAATGCCATAGAGTTGGTTCCGGCTCATCGAACATGATATATGTTGTAACCGTGTGAAAAATCAACCAAAGCCATTGTCATAGAGTTGCTTCCAACTCCTGATGAACCTTTGTGTTACAGAGCAGACCTCCACAGGGTTTTCTTGACTCTGATCTTTACAGAAGCAGACCTCCAGGCTTTTCTTCCGTGGTACTACTTGGTAAGTTCTAACTGTCAACCTTTGGGTTAGTTGTTGTTGTAAAGTTCCACCTCATAGTGACCCTTGTATAGAGTTTTCAAGTAGCGGCTGGTTAGTTTGAACCACCAACCTTGTGGTTCAAATCGACCTCGAGGTCCAGTGCTTTATCTCACAGTGCCATACCAGTACAAACCTTTTGTGTCACTCAGTCACCTACAAGTTCTAAGGAGAAAACTAAAGCAAGAAGGGAGGGCAAGAGACAGATGTGGGAGAAGATGTTATAACTGTAGACTGAGTGCCCAGAAAGGCTTCACTGAGGAGTTGAAGGAGGTGAAGGGCTAACACATGGTGATTTTTGATAGAAAACATTGCAAGAAAAGGAACAGCAACTGCAAGGGCACTGAAGAAGAAGTTTGCTTTGCATGGTAGAGAAACAACAACAACAACAACAAACAGAATGAGTGAAGCAATGAGAAGCAGAGGTGAGGTAGAAGATGAAGCCAGACATACGCCGTCGGGGAGTTCCCTGTGCAGGGTGCTCTGGGACGTTGTAAGGACTTTGGCTTTTACAACCAGTGAAGTGATAAAACAATGTGGACGGAGGTGTGGGAGGAGGCTGGTGGTTTGAGAAGACAGGAGAAGATATGAGATATGTTTTTAGGAGGATGGAGGAATAAATCATTAGAAACGGTTAGTAGGCTTGCCAGGCAGCATTTAAAAGACCAACTTGAAGTTCATAATGAATTGGAAGTAACATTAATCACTATGGTTGCATGTTCTCCTCCAAACACATTTAGTTGCTATGGGTGTAAATATGGAAAGGGCAAAGAGTTGGATTTAGCCAAGTGAATATGTTGATAATTGGTGCAATTAATATAAAATAACTTCCCTATCCCAATTTTGTGTCAAAGGAAAACAGGAGGTGGTGGTAAGGATTTTAAAAAATTTAACTGTTATGACTCTTTTTCGTTTGAAGTCTGAACACCTATTCAGAAAGCACCCCAAGGCAGACTTGGGAAATAAATTAGATTCCTTCAGTGTTCCATTTCTTCTGGCATTACTTCTACCCAATGCTTCATCAGCGCCTGCCTGCACCTACTTCAGGAAGTGGACTGTTATATTTCTAGGGATTTTGTAAGTCATCTGTTAAAGACAGCAAAATTTGCCAGGGAGTATTTTCACCAATTACACACTACCAATGGGTCAACCCTAAATAGGATTTCTGAGACTGTAAATCTTTACAGGAACAGACAGCCTCTTCTTTCTTCTGTGGAGCAGCTGGTGAGTTTGAACTGCTGACCTTGACAGAAATTAGTAAGTGCACTAGATTATGGCTGTTTAAAAAAAATGTATTGTCAGTCTTCACATCAAGTATCAATGTTATCGCTTCTGTATACAGGGTAGATAGGGATGGGCAACTTAGACATTGGCTACCTAAAATGAGGGGCGATAAAGGCATGAAGTGACTGGCTTACAAGGTTTCAAGAGGGAGTTTAGTTTAAGAGTGTGTGGTGGGGGGGAGGTAGAGTCCCCACTGAATAGTTTTCATCTTGTCTAGATGGGTCTGGTAAAAGAGATGGGGATACAATTCTTATAATTCAATAGTAAGTAATTGTTATCATGACTAATTGCGATTGTTACAATTGTAAAGGTAGAAGTTTCATAACAAAAATGGGGGAGTAGTTAATCTTATATTCCAGAAACAGGACTCTAGGATTTATCTGCTTATCCAGAGAAGCAGAGACACCAGAGATGGAGGCAGAGATAAGGACAAGGAGAGAGGGAGCAGCTGAGGACTCTAGACTCATAGAAAGAGAGGACTGAGAGCTGGAGGCCAGAAGGCAGGTTTGCACAATGTGCCCTTTGGTTGTTTAAATTATATTCCTGTGTGCTTTTGTGTACACCCCTCTCCCCCCGCAAAAAAACAAAACAAAAAAAAAAACAGAAAAAAACAACAACCAACCAGAGGGAATAGAAACAAGTACTGTTGAATGATGATGCATAGAGGGGATTGTAATCATTGCAATGAAACGATGAGTGTAAAACTGATGTTCTCACATGTAAACTAGCGCTCCATTCACAATTAAAACTAAGAGAAAAAAACAAGTGTTTTCTTCAGAAAACTGGTACTTACACATTTTCTACTGTACCACTGTAAACTCTGGTCTTTCGAGGCCTTCAATCTTAATTTACTGGTCTCTAAGGTTATTGTTTATTCTCTGCTCTCGACCAGTGTAAACTGCAGTCAGCGCCCAGTCACGCTGGCCCAATGTCTGGTCCTGTGCCATCCTCAGGATTATTTGAGTTGTCAGTATTATGCAGTGCCTTCTGACCTAGGGGTCTCATCTTCGAGTAGTATACTGGAAAATATTTTCTTGTGATCCACAGGGTGTTCATTGATTGACTAATTTTCAAGGTAGATCACCGGGCCTTTCTTGGGTATGTGTCTTAGTCTGGAAGCTCTTCTGAAACCTGTCCACCATAAGCATCCCTCTGGTATTTGTAGTACTGGTGGCACCGTTTTTAGCATCATGTTGTTGTTAATGCTGTGGTATCAGTTTCAATTCATAGCGAGCCTGTATAGGGTTTCTGAGGAGTGGCTGATGAGTCTGAACCACCAACCTTGCAGTTCAAACTGATCTTATGATCAAGTGCTTCACCTACAGCGTCCCACCAGGACTCCTCCTGCTTCATAGAAGCACACAAACGGACAGATTGTTGGTGGGTATCTAGCTAGGAATCACTTGTTCTGAATCTCCTTCTATTCCTACTTGCTTGTGCTACCTGGCTGAGCTCGTTAATTTATCCTATTGTGTTAGATGGCAGAAGAAGCTGGAGGTATCTTTCAGGTAATTTGTGACCTTTTCATAATGATTTTCTGAAGACAAAAGCACATTAGAGTCTGATAGCCTTCCCGCTATGGTGAAAAGTAGTGAAGAGGCAGTGCTATGGTAGACAGACAGAGAAACTGACTGGGGATGATGGAATCTTCCAGCATATCTCAAATGAAACGATTTGCCTGTCCTTCTAATACTTGCATCCAAGATTGGTTTTCTACCCTGATGATGTTCACTAAAAGAACTGCAATTCCCATTCATTTCCTTGGCATGCTTTGGTTTTCCTCATCTGCTTATTTTTCATAACTCACATATCAAGCAGATATTGGTTAGCTGAGACGTGACTGTGCCCTAGTTCACGGAGCTATACGAAGGCTGGTGGACACCTGTTTCTTCATCTGCCATCCACGTCTCAGTGATTGGCTCCACTAATAATATCCCAGGTGCTCATGCCCGAAATATGGGCTGTTCCTGATACCTTTTCTTCCTTACCTGATGCATTCACAAACTATCAGCGTTTTAGCACCCAAATATATCCCAAATTTGTCAGACCTCTCGATCGCTAAGGTCATCAACATTATTTGAACCAACATTAACTGCTACTTGAACTGCTAGTTAAGCCTTCTGTAAGTATTGGTTCTCCTCTTATTCTTTCATGCCACTATCTAATCTATTCCAAACAGCAAAGAGAGCATCTTTTTCATAAGCTTGTAAGTTTTGTCCATAGGGTTTTCATTGACTGATATTCAAAAGTAGCTCACCAGGCCTTTCTTTTATTAGTCTAGAAGCTTCCCTGAAACCTGTCCATCATCAAATCAATCTGCAAGTCTCCCCTGACAGATGGTTTGTGGCTGCACATGGCATGAGGCATGTCTGGGAATTGAACTTGGGTCTGGATCACAATGAAACACTGTTCAATCCACACCCAATTATGGGCATGGCATAGGACCAGGTAACATGTTGTTCCATCGTGCACAAGGTTGCCATGAGTCCGGGCCAACTTGACGACAGCTAACAACAACAAATAAGTTTTGTTCATTCTCTGCTTTAAGCCCTTTAATGGTATTCTGGGCATACAGCTAACATTTACGTGTCTCCTGGTTCACAAGCTCTGCTTCAGATTTCTACTCATTCCATCCTCACTCTGTTTCACTCCTGCTGACCTTTGATTGGTTCCTCTCAGGAATAAACTCCTTCAGCTGATGTTGCCTCTACTAGGAAAGGAGCTCTGGTAGTGTAGTGGTTATGAGTAGGACTGCTAACCTCAAGGTCAGCAGTTCAAAACTACCAGCCATTCCGTGGGAGAAAGATGAGATTTTCTGCTCCCATAAAGATTTACAGCCTCAGAAACCCTTTATAGGGTCCCTAGGAGTCCTGGTGTGGTGCTGTAAGTTAATGCACCAGACTGCAAAGCTGTTTGAACTGCAAGGTCAGTGGTTCAAGCTCACCAGCTACTCCTCAGAAGTCCTATACAGGGCTGCTATGGGTCAGAACCGACTCAACAGCACTTAACAACAACAACAACAACATGAGTCCAAAGCACATGACTGGCTGGATACTAAGAAGGTTCTTTTCCAATCTCGTTATCAATCAAATTTCCTCACTCTCGAAGTCTAAATTTACATGTTAATTTCCTTAAGGATGTTTTCCTTGACCCCAGTTAAATTGTGTAATAATACCTTTTTGTGGTTGTTAAGTGCCATGAAGTCGATTAGGACCCATAGTGACCCTGTATAGGGTTTCCAAGGAGCAGCTGGTGAGCTTGAACCACAAACCTTGCAGTTCAAATGACTTTGCAGTCTGATACATTAGCCTACAATGTCACACCAGGACTCCAAAGAAATACCTTAGAACTCTATAATTCTACTTCAAAAAATCTATTGAAAGTAAAATTATGCATTTATTATTGTAGGGTTTTTTCAAATTGATTTTTAATAAAGGCTTTATCTCTCTTATTCACCACCATTTATATTGCCAGTGTCTTAGAAAACGCTGTATATGAATTTGTTGTTAGGTATGCCTTTGAGTCGAGGCTGACTCACAGTGACCCAATGTGACAGAATTGAGCTGCCCCACAGGATTTTCTAGGACTGAAATTTGTATGGGAACAGATTGCCGGGTCTTTGTTTCTTTGAGTGGTGGAGTAGGTTTGAACTGTCTGCCTTTACACCACCAGGGTTCCTTAGACAATTAATTTGACAAATCAGTTAATTGGATAAATAATTGAAATACAAAGATATAAAGAAAGGATCTCTTTAGGATGTGGAGGAAAGCAGTACACCAGGTAAAATTTTGGGTATAATTATGAAACAGAAACAGCATATAAACAGCTTCATCTTTCTCTCATGAACTGCCTCATAGGCTCAAATTGCTGACCTATTACTTAGCAGCTGAACTCTTAGTCACTGTGCTACAAGGGCTCTTTGGTCCTCTTTGTTGTTGAAGTGCTGTTGAGTCTGTTCTGACTCATAGTGACCCTGCATAGCTTCCGAGGAGTGGCTGGTGAGTATGAACAATTGACCTTGTGGTTCAAACCAACCTTGTGGTCAAGTGCTTATCCTACAACCCCACGCCAGGTCCTCTCTTTGTTGTTGTTGTTGTTAAGTGCTGTTGAGTCGGTTCTGACTCATAGTGACCCTATGTAGCATTTCTGAGTGAATGGCTGGTGAGCTTGAACGGCCAATCCCTGTGGTTGAAACCGACTTTACAGTCCAGTGCATTAACGCACAGCACTACAGCACTACACCAAGAGTCCCAGGTCCTCTCTGTTCTTGTTATGTGCCGTGGAGTCGGTTCCAACTCATAGTGACCCTGTACAGGGTTTCTGAGGCTGTAAATCTTTACAGGAACAGAAAGCCTCGGCTTTTTCCGTTGGAACAGCTGGTAGTTTAGAACTGTTGACCTTGCGGTTCACAGCCCGATTCATAACCACTATGCTACTAGAGCTCCATTCTAGTTATAGGTACATCTAATTATAGGTTCTCTCTAGTTGTAGGTAAATCTGACTCAGCCAGAACTCTCAGGTACTCTGGAATCATCGACAAAGTCCCTGAAGCCTTCCTTTTGCTTGACTCCTTTATTGAACCCACCTTCGTTCTGGAAAGAATGTTGGCCCTACTTACCACTTCACTTATCAAGTGACAATGGCATTTGTCTATCTAACGTTCCAGGATGTCCCCCAGGTTCCTTTCTTAGCTTCAACTTTACTAGCTGTGTTGAGATTTTACGCCCACAAGTTATTTGTGATAGATATGCCCAGAACTGATCTCCTTATCTGTACATAAAAGGAAAAGCTGTTCAGGATTTAAGAAATCCTCTTCTCCCCTGCAGAACTAAAAAGACTTGTTTATTCCAGGACATCTTTAAAAATGATAAAGAAGGGTAAGCAACCCAGGGTTTCGCATTTTAAGTCAAATATGATCAGGGTTTTAGTTGATATCTTTCAAATTTTTTGTATATTTGATTTTATAAACTAGTTGTAGTCATCCTTTCTCTAAAATTATGTGTGTTGTTTGTTTTTGTTTAATGCTATTTTTTAGAGGTGATGCATAGCAATATGACAAAGAATGCACGGAGATAGATTCTAAAGGCAGAGTGTGGGCATATAAATATTGATTCTCTTCGTTGTGCAAATTTGTTCAAAGTGATTCAGCTTCTTGAAATCGAGTCTTCTTACTCATAAACTGAGTACAATAATCATGGTTGCTTGAGGGAGCTACTGGGGGAATCAAATGACAATGTATGTTAAACTTTCAAATACTGTACGTCCTCGACTCATAGCAAGCCAGTTGCCTTTGAGCCAATTCATACTCACTGCGAACCCATGACTAGAACTGCTCCATAGAGACTTCAATGACTGAGCCCTTTCAGAAGTAGATCACCAGGTTTGTCTTTCAAAAAAACTCTGTTGTTATTGTTGCTCAGTGCCATTGAGTTGGGATCCGACTCATAGCGACCCTGTACAGGGTTTCCAAGGAGCAGCTGGTGAGTTAGAACTGCCGGCCTTAATGGCCCAAACCGACGTTGCAGTTTACTGCATTAACCGGCAACTCCACACTAGA
This sequence comes from Chrysochloris asiatica, assembly GCF_000296735.1. Lineage (NCBI taxonomy): Eukaryota > Metazoa > Chordata > Mammalia > Afrosoricida > Chrysochloridae > Chrysochloris > Chrysochloris asiatica. Next base: position 7,936,587 of record NW_006408558.1, on the reverse strand, counting down.
ATTTCAAGGGAACTCTGGGTGGGTTTAAAGAACCAACCGTTTGGTTACTAGTCACACAACTTAACCATGCATGCCACCCAGAGACTGGTGACATGTAAAACCTAAAGCCAAACTAATTACTATCTAGTAGATTCCAGCTGTTCCTCGGAAACCCTATACAGGGTCGCTATGGGTTGGAACTGACTCTACGGCACTTCACAACAACAACAACAACAACAAAGATTCCAACCCACGCCAACCCTGTATATACAGTGTAGAACTGCACTCCCTAAGGTTTTCAACAGTAGATCAGCACCAGTTGTCTCTGGGTGGGTTCTAACCACTAACCACTCAGTTAGTATTTGATGTTGCTGTTGGTTAGTTAGTAGTTGGACATTTAACCTGACATACAGTAAAGGCTTAGAAATGTTAACTATTGTAGTTCTCCTATCACTATAAGATACTCAAAAAATGTTAACTATTGTCTTTCTCCTATCATATCAAGAAGATGATTTTATTGATTGCACAAAATTTTATCTTGGTATATGCTATGGAACTCCTGGTGTGGCACTGTACAATAAGCACTGGGCTGCAAGGTTGGTTTTGAACCACCAAAATCGTTGGTTCAAACTCACCAGCCAAGCTTCTTGAAAGCCCCATAAGGGGCTGCTATGAATCAGGGTGTGGTGCTGTATGATAAGCACTGGACTGCAAGGTTGATTTGAACTGCCAAGGTCACTGGTTCAAACTCACCAGCCACTCCTTGGAAACCCTATGGGTATGAATGTTGTTAATTGCCATCAAGTCTTTTCTGACTCACAACAACCCTATACAGGGTTTCTAAGGAGTGCATTTGAACTGCTTACCTGTGCTTAACAGTCCAGTGCTTATCCTGCAGTGCAATACCAGAACTCCATGGATATGAATACTGTTGTTACTGCTTAGTGCCATCAAGTTGGTACAGACTCATAGTGCCCTTGTATAAGGTTTCTGAGGAGACCTTGCAGTCTGGCGCATTAATCCACAGCACCACATGTATGAATAAGTTGGTACAAATGTGAACACAAATAGATGTATCTATATGCATATGTACATACAATTATGTGTATGTGTGTGTGTATGAATGAGTATATATATATACATATATGTATCTATATGCATATGTACATACAATTATGTGTATGTGTGTGTGTATGAATGAGTATATATATATAATAAACCACATAGAGCACACTGTTATGGGTACTTTGCAGACATAACCAAATACTTTGTGAGATTGATTTTCTGGATTTGAAAGTTTAGGACCATGATCTTGTGGGACAGCCCAGTTAATTGACATAATGTAGTCTATACAATGTGTATTTTACATCCCAATGTGATGAATAGTATTTGGAGTCTTCAGTGCTTGCAAGCAGCCATTTAAGTGATACGGCTATTGGTTTATACTATTCTGGGACAAAAGAAAAAAGAAAGAAACAAAAGACTCGGAGGCGAAAGTACTCATAGTCTATCGGACTAATAGTTTACATGAACCATGAGACCAGAAAATTAGATGGTGTCTGTCTGTCACTACCAATGATTTTGATCTGGGCCACCATGTGTAGATCCTGGTAGAATGAGAGATAACTGTGGGCAGAACTCAAATTCTTAAAAAGTCTAGACTTATTGGACCTGGTGAGACTAGAGGAATCCTTTAAGCCTTACCCCGAGATACTCTTTAAACTTTAAACCAAAATTATCTTTCAATGTCTTCTTTAAACTAAAAAACAGATTGCCACACAAATAAAGAATATCACCATTGAGTTATGAGTTCCTTTAAAAAAATCATCTCAATGAGACCAAATATCCAAAATTAAAGCAAAGCTGAAAAGGTAAGGGGGCAGGGAAATAGAGTACAGGAAATGGTACAACCAGATCAGTGAGCATAATGACATATTGTACAAATGTAACCAATGTTGATGTTGTTGTTGTTGTTGTGTGCCGTAGAGTCGATTCTAACCAATTGCGACCCTGTATAAGGTTTCCGAGGAGCAGCTGGTGAGCTTGAACTGCCGACCTTGCAGTCAAACGGCTTTGCAGTCTGGTGCATTAACCCACAGCGCCACACCAGGACTCCATTGTTGTTGTTAGGTGCCATCAAGTCATAATGACCACTGCATGGTCCTGCACCATCCTCACAATGGTTGCTACGTTTAAGTTCATTGTTAACATCCACTGTAGCAATCCATCTCTTTGAGAGTTTTCCTCTTTTATTATTGATCCTCTACTTTATGAAGCAAGGAGCTCTGGTAGCGTAGAGGTTACGAATCGGGCTGCGAACCGCAAGGTCAGCAGTTCAAAACTACCAGCTGTTCCGTGGGAGAAATATGAGGCTTTCTGCTCCCGTAAAGATTTACAGCCTCGGAAACCCTGTACAGGGTCACTATGAGTCGGAACCGACTCCATGGCACATAACAACAACAACTTTATTAAGCATGATGTCCTTCTCTAGGGACTGGTCCCTCCTGATAACATATCCAAATTACATGAGCTGAAGTCTCATCATCCACCCTTCTAAGTAGCATTCTGGCTGTACATCTTCCAAAACAGATTTGTTCACTTTTCTGTGATACAGTCAATATTCTTCTCCAACAGCATAATTCAAATACATCATTCTCTGGCCCAGCCATTACATACATTTGAGGCAATTGAAAAATTCCATGGATTGGGCCAGACTCACCTTAGTCCTCACAGTGACATCTTTATTCTTTAATACTTTAAAGAGATCTTTTGCTGTAGATTTATCCAATGTAATAAATCATTTGATTTCTTGATTGTGGATCCAAGTAAAATGAAATACTTGACAACTTCAATCTTTTCTCCATTTAGGATAATTTTGTTAATTGGCCCAATTAGGGGGATTTTCATTTTCTTTATGTTAAATTGCAATCCATACTGAAGGTTGTAGTCTTTGATCTTCATTAATAAGTGTTTTAAATCTTCTTTACTTCCAGCAAGCAAAGTTGTATCATCTGCATATTGTGGGTTGATAACGAGTCTTCCTCTAATCCTGATGCCACCTTCTTCATATAGCCCAGCTTCTCAGATTATTTTCTCAGCATGTGGATTGAATAGGGAGTCCTGGTGTGGCTCTGCAGGATAATTCACTGGACTGCAAGGTCAGTTTGAACTGCAAAATCAATGGTTCAAACTCCTCAGTCACTCCTTGGGAACCATATACTGGGTCTCTATAAGTTGGAACTGACTCAGTCGCACTTAATAACAACAACGACAACAGGTTGAATACATATGGTGAAAGGATACAACCTGGACGCACACCTTTCATGATTTGAAACCACTTACCATCCCCTTGCTTTGTTCTAGTGACAGTGTCTTGGTTTATGTACAGGTTTCTCATGAACACAATTAAATGTTCAGGGATTTCCATTCCTTGAAGTGTGCCCATAATTTGTTATGATCCACACAGTCAAATGCCTTTTCATAGTCAATAAAACAAAGTAAACATCTTTCTAAGGAGCCCTGGTAGGAGAGTGGATTACTAACTGGGTTGCTAACTGCAAGGTCAGCAGTTTGAATCTACCAGCTGCTCCATAATAGAAAGATGAAGCTTTCTGCTCCTATAAAGGTTTATAGCCACAGAACCCCCATACATGGTTGCTAAGAGTTGGAACCAACTGGACAGTACACCACCACCACCTACCACCTACCACCAAGCATCTTTCTGGCATATACTACTTTCAGCTAAGATCTACCTGGTGTCAACGATGATATCCATTGCTCCACCTCTTCTGAATCTGACTTAAATTTCTAGAAGTTCCATGTGGATGCATTACTGCAACCATTTTTGAATTCTTTTCAGCAAAATTTTACTTGCTTGTGATATTGTTTGGTAATTTCTGCATTCTGTTGGGTTACCTTTCATTGGAGTAAGCATAAATATAAATTTATATAAAGTAGAAATCTCATCCAAATG
>NW_006408558.1:7931220-7932240 GCF_000296735.1 Chrysochloris asiatica | reverse complement strand
TTCCCGAGCTGCCCTTAGAAGATTTCTATTCAACTCTTAGTTTTTCACTTCTTCCTTTTACTTGAGCTTCTCTATGCTCAAGAGAAACTTTCAGAGTCTATTCTGACATCCATTTTTCTCTTTTCTTTCTTTCCTGTTTTTTCAGATGGCCTTTTGTTTTCTACCTGTATGATGTTCCTGATGTCATCTCACAACTCTGCTGGTCTTTGGTCTTTAGTGTCTGATACTTCAAATATGTTCTTGAGATGGATTTTTAAATTTGTATTTTGCTTTATTTTCTTTAACTTCAGCTTGAACTTGCATATAAGCAATTGATGGACTTTTACACATTCTGCCCATTGCCTTGCTTTGTCTGATGGTGTTGATCTTTTTCACTGTCTCTTCCCACAAATGTAGTCAGTTTGATTCTTCTGTATTCTATCTGGTGCGCTCCATGTGTGCAGTCACTATGCATGTAGTGTAGTGGTTACGAATCGGGCTGTGAACTGCAAAGTCAGCAGATCGAAACTACCAGCCGCTCTGCGGGAGAAAGATGAGGCTTTCTGTTCCCGTAAAGATTTACAGCCTCAGAAACCCTGTACAGGGTCGCTATGGGTCGGAACTGACTCGATGGCACTTATCAACAACAACTTCCCACAAATGTAGTCAGTTTGATTCTTCTGTATTCTATCTGGTGAGCTCCATGTGTACAGTCACTGTGCATGTTGTGGAAAAAAGAAATTTGCAGTGAACAAGCTGTTGTTTTTGCAATAGTCTAGCATGTACATTCGTGTACTTTCTATTGCCAAGTCTCTATTTTCCAACTACTGCTCCTTCCTCTTTGTTTCCAACTTTTGAATTCTAATCACCAGTAATTATCAATGCGTCTTAATTGCATGTTTGATTATTTTCATATTGAAGAAGTTGGTAGAATTCTTCAATATCTTCATCTTTGGCATTAATGATTAGTGTATAATTTGAATAATAGTGGGATTAACTGGCCTTCCTTGTAGATGTGTGGATATTTTTCTTTTTCTTTTT
>NW_006408558.1:7929341-7930514 GCF_000296735.1 Chrysochloris asiatica | reverse complement strand
GTCATTACACACAGCAAATGAAGGTCCCAAAAGCTTTATTTTATCCAGGTCGTTAAACTTAACTTTACTTTGAGGAGGCAGCTCTTCCCCTATAGTATTTTGGGTGCCTTCCAACCTGAGGGGCTCATCTTCTGACACTATATAGATAGTTTCACTGCTAGTCATTAGAGTTTTAGTGATTAATTGTTCATAGTCATGTGAAAGTTAGACAATGAATAAAAAAGATCAGAGAATTGATGCATTTGGGTTATGGTGTTGGAGAAGAATATTAAAAGTGCCAAGAACAAACAAAACAAACGTATCTGTCTTGGAAAAGTGCAGTCATAATATTCCTTGGAAACCTGGATGACATACTTCAGACATATTATCAAGAGAGACCAATCCCTGAGGAAGAAAATCATGCTTGTTAAAATGTAGGGCCAGTGGTAGTAGCAGTGAGCTGAAGCTTAACAATAATTATGAGGATGGCCAAGGACCAGGCAATGTTTTGTTCTGTCATGTAGGGTCACTGTTATTTGGAACGGAATTGATGCCTCCTAACAACAAACAAATAAGGAGCTCTGGTAGTTTAGTGGTTATGAATCAGGCTGCTAACCTCAAGGTCGGCAGTTTGATACTACCAGCTGGTCCATGGGAGAAAGATGAGGCTTTCTGCTCCTGTAAAGATTTGCAGCCTTGGAGACCCTGTGCAGGGTCACTATGAGTCAGAACCAACTCCACAGTACTTAACAACAACAACAAACAAAAACAATTTTTCAAAGAGGACTGCCTCTTCCTTCTTCTTATCTATTCTTAGTTTGGAAGTCCTGAAACCTGTCCACCAAAGTGTCCTTGCTGATATTTGAAACACAGTGGCAAAACTTCCAGCATCATATCATATGCAAATCACCAAAGTGTGGCAATTCAGTTCCAACTAATTGGAATGGTGGATGGAATCAATATCACTGAATACTTTTTGTAGAAATTGTCAAATGGGAACCTAATTTGCTACGTAAACTTTTCACCTTAAACACAAGATATTATTGAACAAAGAATATTATATAAATGGAATTATATATATGTAAAAAACGATAAAGATGGGACAGGCCTAAGCAATGCTTGGTTCTGTTATGCATAAGACCGCCCTGAGTCAGATCTGACTCAATGGGAACTGAAGCTACAATATGCAAAGTA
>NW_006408558.1:7912775-7927665 GCF_000296735.1 Chrysochloris asiatica | reverse complement strand
AACTAATCATTTGCAAGCATCTTCAGTTTCTACCACTCTTCTTCCCTCCACACAGGGAAAGACCTATAGTTACACCTTAGATTGCAGCTTATGAGCTTTTAAGACTCTAGTTGCTACTCACAAAAGTAGGATATAGAACATTCTCTTTATTAACTATATTATGCCATCTAAACATGGTGTCTCTGATACTTGGGGTCCTGAGCCCCCAAGCCCAATAACACATGCCCTCAAGGTGTTTAGTAATGTAGAAGAAGTTTTCATACTTTTGCCTCCTGTGTGTTCCACCACATTCATGGATTTTTGCAGCAAAGGTAAATAAATACCCAGGTACAAGTCTCCTCTGTCAAACCTTTATGTACTTGTGGGTATACTCCCACTCTCCCTTCCATACCTAGTTAACCTGTGTATCTATCCATGTATCTATCCATACACCACTGTAATTGTAGAATTGTGTATGTAACAGTATTTACCTCTGCTGTCTTTAACCCTTGCACTCCTCCCTGTGTCTTCCTCTGCCTTCATCATTCTTCTGCCAACCTCCCTCTTGTTGGATATCACCTTTCTCATCACCCAAGTTTAGCATGTGTTGATCCTCTAGCCAGTGAATGACTGCCCCTTCCCTCCCACCCCTAGTAACCATGAAATAATGTGTCTTTTAGCATGAAAACTTACTGTTGACCCTTTAGAATAGTGATCTCATACAATATTTGTCCTTTTGTGATTGGCTAATTGTACTCAGCACAATGTCCTTCAGGTCCATCCATGTTATTAGGCATTTTGTAGCTTCATTGTTATTCTTCAATGTTGCATAGTATTGCATAGTTTGTATGTACCAAAGATTGTTTATGTTCTTCCAGTGATGGGCATTTAGACTGTCTCCATCTTTTTGCTATTGTGAACAGTGCTGTGTTGAGCATGGGTGTACATATATCTATTTGTGCCACTGCTCTTCTTTCTTGAGGATGTATATCAATAGCGGGGTTGTTGCGTCATACAGTATTTCTAGTCACAACTTTTTGAGGAAGCTCCATACCACTTTCCACGGTGGTTGCACCATTTTCAGTCCCACTAGCAGTGTAGGGAGGTCCCAGTCTTTCCATGTCCTCAGCAGTGTTTGTTGTTTTCTGTTTATTTTGAACTTTGCTGTTAATGCTGGGGTGAGATGATATCGTACTGTTGCTTTGATTTAAATCTCTCGGATGACTAATGATTGCAAGCATTTCTTCATATGTTTGTTGGCTTCCTGAATGTCTTCTCTGGTGAAGTGTCTGTTCATGTTTGCTGCCCATTTTTAAATGGATTATTTTTCTCTTTCTTGTTGAATTGTTGAAGGTTTCTGCACATTTTAGAGATTACTTCCTTGCCTGACATGTAATTACCAAAACTTTCCCCCAATCTGTGGGTTTTCTTTTGATGAAATACCTTGATGCACTAAGTGTCTACATTTTAGGAGGTCCCGGTCATCTAGTTTGTCATCTGCTGAATGTGTGCTTTCAGTGATATTTGATGGTGTATTTATGCTATGGATCAGAGCTCCTGTTTGTTCCTATTTTTTCATTAATGATTTCTAAGTTCTAGGTTTTATATTTAGGTCTTTAATCCACAATATTTTTTTTATATATGGTGTGTGTCTTTTTTCATTCTTCTGAAAATGAATTTCCAGTTTTGTCACCACCATTTGTGGAAAGACATTTAATGTGTTTGGCCCTTCATCAAACATCGGCTGACCATAGGTAAATAGATTCACTTCTGGGTTCTCAATTCTGTTCTATTGATCTATGTGTCTTTTGTTATACCAGTACTAGGCTGTTTTGACTACTGTGGCTGTGTAGTAGGTTTTGAGATCAGGAAGTGTGAGGTCTCTTACTTTGTTCCTCTTCTATAGTACTGCTTTGTTTATCTGGGGTCTCTTTCCTTTCCATTTCAAGTTAGGGATTAGTTTTTCTACCTCTTTAAAAAAATGATGTTGAAATCAGGTATTTTTTAGTTTTCTTTGTATAGGTCTCTTGTTTCTCTAGTTAGATTTATTCTTAAATATTTCATCTTTTGGGTGACTATTGGAAATGATGGCAGGCGCCGTGGCTCTGTATGAGAAGCACCAGACTTTGAACCATGAGGTTGGTTGTTCGAGCCCACCAGCTGCCCCAGAGGAGAAAGATGAGGCTTTTTGCTCTTACAAAGATTTAGAGCCTTGAAATGCTGTACAGGGTTACTGTGAGTTGGAACTGACCCAACAACAATTTTTGTCCTGACATTCTTTTCAGAGCTGTCTTTGTTAGTGTAAAATAATGAGTCTGATTTTTGTATATTGATCTTGTACTCTGCTATTTTGCTGCATCTTTAATTGAGTTTCCAAAATTTATGCTCTGAGTCTTGGGAGATTTTCTATGTATAGAATAACATCATCTGAAAATAGTCAGAGTTTTACCTATTCTTTTCCAATTTGGATGCTTTTAATTTCCCTTTCTTGTCTTATAGCTCTGGCTAAGACTTCCAGCACAATATTGACTAAGGACATCCTTGTTTGGTTCCTGTTCTCAAAGAGAGTGCTTTCGGCTTCTCTGTTGAGAGTAATGTTTGTCATTGGTTTCATACGTTGTTGTTGCTATTAAGTGCTGTCGAGTCAGGTCCCACTCATAGTGACCCTGTATAGGATTTCCAAAGAGCAGATGGTGAGCTTGAACTGCTGACCTTGTGGTTCAAACTGACCTGTGGTCAAATACTTACAATATATCACCACTTAATAATAGTGGTTGTGTGCTGTGGAGTTGGTTCCGACTCACTGTAACCCTGCATAGGGTTTCCAAAGTTATAAATCTTTATGGGATCAGATAACCTTATCTTTCTCACATGGAACTTCTGGGAGTTTCGAACTGCTGACTTTGAGATTAGCAGCCTGACTCGTAACCACTACACTACCAGAGTGCCTTACTTGATTGTTGTTGCTGTTGTTAAGTGCTGTCGAGTTGGTTCCGACCCATAGAGATCCTGAACAGGGTTTCCGAGGATGTAAATCTTTACAGGAGCAGAAAGCCTCATCTTTCTCCCGTGGAGCAGCTAGTAGTTTCGAACTGCTGACCTTGTGGTTTGCAGTCTGATTCATAACCACTACGCTACCAGAGCTCCTTTACTTAATTGTAGAGTGCCTTTAATTATAGAGAGATGTTTTGAAAGAGAAAATTAAGGGTTAAAGTACTTTCTGCCTGGAATAGTTAGTCTCTCTACTGACTGATAGATTTTGTTTGTGTCTCATTCAAAGTGGCAGAAGGGCCAACTTTCATATATCTTGATTTTATGTTTGGGAGAGTAATTAGGTATTTCAGTGCCAATGAATGGGGTTTTTAAAAAATATGTTGTCTTTGTGAGTTTTGGGGCAGGCTTTGACTCTAACTTTTATTTTATTATTTAATTAAAATTTTCTTCTACTTTTCACATGCATATACTTGTATGTAATCGGTGGTTATGGCAGTGTAAGGCATGGCAGAATTTAGTTGACTTAAAAATGTGCACAATATGATGCATTTTTATTTTATTTCAGATTTTAATGAACTTTTTTATCTAGGTGTCCCCCAGACCATGTTGATTTTTTTCACTATCTCTAAGGAATTCCTTTAAAGTGCCACACATGAAGCCAACTATAGCACAGTGTTCTGGGCAAGTGAGGGGCCAGCTCTGGCCCCGCTTGAGCTATTCCATAAAGGATGTGGTCCCAATACAAACATTGAGAGATGTGGTCCTGATATAAACATTGGATGCATTACCTCTTTCTTTCCATTTCCTGTTTGCAATCTTAGTCATCTGTTGCATCAATGCACAGTGTTTTTTTTTTTTTTTTTTTTAAAGAGTTTGTTAAGACTTTTACTACATGGACTTAATTATGTAATTACATAACAGCTCTAGTAACAGCTTCAGAGGAACCATTCTAGTCTATGGGGTACCTAAGATAGTCTTTACAGACCATCTAATTATATAATTACAATGCCTAATAGGCCCGAATAACAGATAAGACAACTATCTATGGAGCCATAAGAGAAACCTTGTGCCCTTTAGGGTATATAATATCAGTTATGAAAATAACACCACCATTATGTCATTATGTAACAGCATATAATGACAACAGAGATATTAGTGCCGGATATGATAAATATCACATGAATTTTTTTGCCATAAAAATGTTATTTAATTTTCAAAAATTATATAGAAACAAAATACCTTTATCCCGTGAAAGACACACATGCTAAAACCCTACTACAATATATATGACAGGGATTTTTGAAGCAAGCAAGAGGAAAGATTTCACATGTATCCAGTTAATTATAAAAGCTGAATGTTTATTCACAAAATGCACCAAAGACTTCAAAGACAGTCTATTGGATATATTATATTCTTATAGCTGAATTAGGCCTCAGCCCCCTTGAGCTATGTTTCCTGAATAGTATTGGGAAAATAGTTGAAACTAATGGATGTTAGAGTGTTGAAATACCCTGATTGCTTAAATGTTAGGTACTGAAGACTCTGTTGTAATTGTAACAGCTCTTCATAAAGAAGAGTACATTTTAATCAAGGTCCACACTGAAACTTTTTGGAGTTGGCAATATCTTTCTTCAATATCTACCAAGAAAGATATAAACAAATATTAACACTTAGAATGCATTTCATAAAAATCTGTCTTGGCTATTATATGAGCATGAGACTTTGTTGTTGTGTGTTTAAGGATGACTTTTGCACAAAAAAACATCTATAAAAGTATTATATGGTTGGGGTTGAGTATTCATTACCCACTATCATTATACCAAATTTCACACCTACTGATAAAAAACAAACAAACAAGGATATGCTTGAAAATGGTGCATACGAAAATTATTCTCTTTTTTTTTTTTTTTAATTACTTTTGTTTGTTTTGCATGGAAACCTACAAATGAGGGCAAAATTTAAAAAATATCTGTCCTAGGTCCTGAGACCAATGATATGTAGAGAAATAGTTGGTACTAGTAAATGGAAGTTTTGAATGTTTTAGAGACCAATAGTCAACATTTCAGATTTCTTTAAAGCGAATTTATGATACAATTATGTAAGTTTTGGTCATGAAAAAAAAAATTTAAATACAATCTAAACAGTACATTTTTTATTCACCTGGGGACAAAGTATTTATATACCTTTGTATTGTACTATGTTTTAAAAGGTAAATTTTGCTCACAATATATAAATTTCCTATCTTTATCATTTCTTCTCCCTAAACATTTGAATGACATTCAAAACCCACAGTGTTGGAAAGAGTTCTGCACTTGATAATATTCATATTCACATCGTAACAAACAATGATTTCCTGAGACCAGGAAATATTTCCTCCATCAGTACATTCTCTCCATTCTTTAAGAGGAACAGCAGTTATAAAATATATTTTATGTATGATAGTCCCTCAGTGTAGGGTAGCATTTGACGTTCCTTTTCCCATAAATCTCCCCAAATACAATACAATAAGAACCACAAGCACAAAAATATTAACTCCAGGTATGCAGACATCTCGAAACATAGAACTGGTAGCTAGACATTTTAGGACAGTGTTGAATTCCATATTCTGTTTTCAAGAGAAGGTGATAGATTGATGACTAGTGTTTCTTACAGTACACTATACAACCCTACTTTTTTGAACTTAGGGGTCATTGTGTGACTTGCTTGGGCTAAAGAAATGTGGTAGAAGTGACATATGTCACTTCCAGGCAGAAACTATAAGAATAGCATGTCTTCTTACTTTCAGTTTGGAGATATGGAAGTAGAAATAGATAGCATCCAGATTGGGAAGGAAAAGAAAACTGTGTCTTTATTCACAGATGACGTAGTTATCAATCTATGACACCTATAGAAAAAGCTACTAGAAATGTCAAGTGAGTTTGGCAATGTTGCTGGATATATAATGTCAACTGTATTTCTACATACTAGTTCCAAACAATAGGAAATAAAAAAAATTAAATATACTATTTGCAACAGTATAAAATTATGAAATACTTACGTATATGTCTGACAAATGTTGTAGAAGAAATGTGCACCATAGAGAAAGTGATAAGAATAACTTAGAATTTAATTTTGATTGATAAGAAAAGAAAATTGGTTTGCGGCATAGATTTAGTAGAGCGTGGTGTTTAAATCCAACAACAACCTCACTTTGACTTTCACTGACCCTATAAAATGTACTTATTGGGGGGAAAATATTTTCCTAGACTAGGATGAAGATTCAGGGCATATCATGACTTTTCTGATACTTCCAAGATACTAAAAATTTCCACCATGACTTTCAGTTCTTTAACACAGAATCCATCCATTTGTATTCACCTTTTATGTTCATTTTCCTTCACAAATATTCTTTGAGTATTCAGTATATTAGGCACTCTCTCTATCATGTAAACACAAAACTGAAAAAATAGATAAAAATCTCTGGAGTTTGTATTCTACTGGAGAAAGAGTATATATATGGTTAAAAATAATATTTACTCATATAATATGTTTGCTGTTGTTAAGTGTTATGGAGTCCAACTCACAGCAATATTGTATAATAGGGCTTCTGAGGAGCGACTGGTGAGCTTGAACTGCTGACCTTGTGATTCAAACAGACCTCGCAGTCCAGTACTTATCCTACAGCACCACACCAGGACTCCCCAGGAGACAGATGCTATGGAGAAAAACAAAGGAAGGTAGGAGAATAAAGAGTATGTGTGTTTGTGTGTGTATGTAATAATTTTAAATTGTTAGAGCAGAAGATTTAGCCACTTGGAAAAATCCAGTGTCCTTTCATGGGAAAAAATGTCAGCTCTAAGCATACAGTAATTCAATCTTTGATGATCGTGCGGTGTGGGGCAGATTGTACTAGACTTAGGACAGTTGCGCCTCTCTTTCAGATGATTATGCAATCCTACATTTTCAAACTCAGGGATGACTATGTTACTTATTTGGGGCAAAGAAATATGGCAGAAACAACATGCTACTTTAGGGCAGAAACTGTAAAAATAGCATGTTTCTTTTCTTTCTCCCTTGAGACTAGAATATTCTAGGTAGAAGCTGGTCTATCAGCTTGGGCTCTAGAATGACACACAGATGATTCCCATAGGACATGTAACAGGAAAAAGAGATATATCTGTTGTCATATAGTTTTTGTGTGCTGTCAATGCATAGTGAATCTATAGAACAGACTAGAACTGCCCCTAGGAGCAGGTCACCAGGTCTTTCTCCTTCTGAGAGGCTGGTGGGCTCAAACCACTGACCTTTTGGTTAGCAGTCAAACTCTTAACCACTGTGATATCAGGGCTCCTTCACTGTTCTCATATAGCACTGTGATTTTATCATTGTTCCTACAGTCTAATCTGGACTATCCTAACAGATGAAGGCTCCTAACTTCTGTAGAGATCAGGGTAAACAGGGCAGATTCTCCACTTGAGACTCCAAAAGAGAACACTCATACATCTTGCAGAGACCACAAATAGCATGATGCCGATTATGCAGATATTGTTAATGGAGAAGAAAGGGGATGGGAATCCAAAGAAACAGAAGAAACTGGTGAGGAGTTGTCTTTCTAATACAAATTCCAGAAAGATAGAAATGAATTCTAGAAAGAAAGAAATAGACCCAGGAAAAGTATAAGAGAATGAGCCAAATCTGTGATGTTTCAGAGAAGCTCAAACACTAAAGAACACTTGAAAAAGAGCCAAGGGCAACAAAAACTTGGTTATCAAGAAGAAAAACAAGGAATGATAGTCCCATTTGTGGTATGATATTAAGAGATGCTTGGGAGAACCAAAACTCAACTTTTTGCCATTGAGTCGATTACAGATAATGGTGACCCCGGGTGTTACAGAGTAGAACAGCTTCATAGCGTTTTCTTGGCTGTAATCTTTGCAGAACCAACCACCAGAACTTTCTTCCTTGAAGCTGTTGGGTGGATTGAAACTTCTAATCTTTAGGCTAGTGTTAAGTGTTTATTTATTTGTATTACCCAGCAATCTTCTGTTTGGGAGAAAGCAGTTTTTAACTCACAACATTCTGACTGAAAGGGGCATCAAAGACTTTTGTGAAAGAGGAAGGAAACCTCGAGTAAGTTAAGAGGGTATAAGAGCAAATAACTATGTAAAATGCTGTCTTCGAAACACTTCAAAGGTTTAGAGGGATTTTAACCTTGATACTGCTGAAAGGCTGTTGATGATCTTTGATTACGGTTTCTGTTCCTTCCTCACATGTAGAAGGGTGATCAATTTTTTAATATTGATTCCATTACATTACTAAGCTCTTAATAATTCAAATACATTAAAATCCACTTGGGTTTTCAATCTAAGTAACACTTTATCATTAAAAGGTATTTTTGCTGCTTCCTTGCAATCTTAAGAAATTCTTAAACAAGTTCAGTTGGCTAGAATGTTTACTTCTGATATTAAAGGAAAGCTTCTGAAAGTCCACCTTTAAATATATTGTGTGTTGTATTCATTATTTTTTGACAGATGCATTCTAATGAGATTATGAATGTTTCTCTTATTTCTAATTTGCTTAGACTTTTCTCTTTAATTGCAAATAGTTTTGAATATTTTGTATATTTATTGGGTTGGTATTTTTTCTTTCAAATAACTGTAATGTGGTGAATTACATAAATATGTATTCTAATTTTAGTGAAATTTTACATACCCTAGCAAGTCAAAGTTTGCAGAATCTGCTCAACACTGATTTTCAGCTTCTTGGTTCCTATGAATTCAGCTGTGCATTTATAAAGATGTTTGCTATGGTTTCCCATTTCTTTGTTTGTTTGGTATGGGGGAAATATCTAGTCTGTCATATTGCTGAAAATAGAAATACTGTTGGGAATCTTGAAGACTTTAAAAACAAAATAAGTATTAATAAGGCCAAAGAATGAGGATGCCTAATTTGTAAAACACACACAACACAAAACAAGAAATAAAGAGAAAAAATAAAGTCTTTTTACAAATTTCCAATAGAGAAGTCTACAATGCATCAGGATTGTAGGGCAGACTAATATAGATTGATTGAGAACACTTAAGTAAATCTCATGGAGGTTCTGAATACACTTATTTTTAAAAAGGCATTTAGGAGGGTAAGTTTAAAAGCATTGCTTCTAGGTTTCCAGTTAATGCATACATCGGTTTATTCCATACAAAATGTGTTTAAACATGTCTCTTGATAGATTTGTTTTTGAAGGACACAGGATGATCACAGGGACTTATTATAAAGATGTTTTGAGAAAATAGAAAACTGCATTGGTGAGAAGAAGGCCAGGACAATTGTGCTGAGCAATTTGTTTTTCCATCACAACAATTGCACCTACTCATTCTTTGAGGTTGACAAGGGTTGACCTATGAGAATTTTGTTGGTAAACCTTATCTTATCCACCCTGCATTCCTGATCCTGTCCTTTCAGATTTCTCTTTGCTTCTAAAACTCAAGGATCATAATTTGAGTCCCTCAAGCTGGCCATTTTGATATGGTATAAATCAAAGATTCCAGAATTCTTCAGAGAGGGCTTAGAGAGATAGGAGCACCACATTCCAAAGTGTATAGATCAAGATGGAGGATGTGTGGAGAAACCATAGCTTCACATTTTGATATTTTGTTTAATAAAGGTCTCTATGATTTTATAGCAATATGTTTTGACTTACTCGTATAGAAGATAAATAGTTTTTGGACTATTTCATTATTCTAACTGTTGTTGTTGTGAAGTGCCATCAAATCAATAATGACTCATAATGACCCCATGTAACAAAGTAAACCTGCCCCGTTGGATTGATTGCTAGATCTTTTTTCAAGGGAGTCACTTGTGCATTCGAACTGACAACCTCTCAGTAAACAACCAAATGCTTAACCATTGTTCCACCAGGTCTCCTTTACTAGCTTAGTAAATAGATCACCTAGAATCAAGGATTGTGTCTACAGTATTTAGCACATTATCAGTGTTCAAAATTGCAAATGAACAAATGAAAGGCAATGGGATTGAATTATGTATCCCAATTTAAGCTAGACTTTTGAAAGAAGTCTTATGCATTCACAGTAGAAGAGCAGCAATCAGATGCTGCTGATACCCCATCCACATCCCCTCAGCACTCAGCATTGTCACTGTTTATTCCCACAAGCACCTGCCAGTTTCTGCTTTAAAAACATCTCTCTTCCCACCAACATGGTTGGCCATGTGTAGACCAGGGCATTAATGCCACTGTGAATGGCGGCCAATCAGTCACAGATGGAAAGTCAGTTGATTCATAGCCCAACTTCATTATCAGCAACTTCCTAACTTACCCTGACTCATTTCTCACTTTCTTCCACCAGTATTTTCTGAGATAACCTCTCAAATAAACCATCTGTCTTCAAATCCTGGTCTTCTTTAAGGACCTCAATTTAAGGTTGGAAAAATTTGAACTAGATTTTAAGAAAATTGAATAGTTTTATAAACTAAAGATTACTAATTGGTCTCTAGAAGGTCTGTTTCTAACGGTACCATGTGGAGGTATTTTGGTCTATCTTTCTCAATTTTGTAATTACTTGAATATGGATATAGAAGTTTTTGTAATGAATTTGGAAATGACAGAAGTGATGTAGGGGAGGATGTTGTGAATCTATCAGATAACAGATTAGGATACAAACAAATTTTCTTGGTCTGGATAATGAATATAATCCAACAAAACTATTCTCATGGGTTTAATATCCTGCAATTGAATCTGTTCAGATGTGGAACATTAACAGTATGTGATAAAGTTTTTAGAGTTACTGCTTAATCAGAAATTTAGCACTAGTTAACACTGTGCTGTGGTTGTTGAAAATGCAGATGTGATTTTAAGTTAGATTAATATCATCTGGACCATGGGATGTAGTTATTATATTTAATTCTGAAATAACAGCACTATTCTATTAGTTCTGTGATGAGGTATAGATCATCTCCTGTGTACTAGAGAAGAGGTTTAGAGGCACTAAGCATATTAAATAAATAAGGTTGTTAAGCATAAAGAAAGAAAAATCAGAGAACCTAGTAACTGTTTCTATTAAAGATCTAACATGTGAGATAGAGGTACACCTGTATAACCTTTACTGTCATTCATGTCTGTACGTCTAGTGCCTACTCCTATGCTTTACATATAGTTGTTGTTGTTAAGTGTTGTTGAGTTGGTTCCGAATCATAGCTACCTTGAATGAGTTTCTAAGGAGTGGCTTGTGAGTTTGAACCACCAACCTGTGGTTCAAACCGACCTTGTGGTCTAGTGCTTATCCTGCAGCGTTGCCACCGGAAACCTCAATAAATGTTTGTTAGATGTCTGAACTTAGTGATCTCATTTACCTTTGCAACTAAAATAGAAACATTTTTTTCCCATTATTCTGTATCCATCTATCTTTTTGAAGGAGTCTTGGTAGCACAGTGCTTAAGTTCTGGGCTGCTAACCAAAAGGTTGGTGGTTTGAACCCACTAGATGTTCCATGGGAGAAAGCTACAGCAATCTGCTTCCATAAAGATTATAGCTTTGAAACAAGACAAGAAAAATGACAAAATAAACACACCAATAAAAGCCATACAAAAAGAGTAACTAGAAATTCAGAGTAATGTGAAAATTTCAGAAATAGATAGTGCCTTAGAAGGGCAAAAGAGTACCATAGAATTAATGGAAGAAAGAATCAGCAAAATAGAAGGCAACCGCCTTCCATATCAGTCATTAGAGGAACAATTAGTGAAAGAAGGCAGTAAAATGAAGAAACCCTAATATACAGAACACCAACAAGAAGAATAACATGTATGGTCAGAATCCCAGAACAGGAAGAGACAAAAAAGAAAGAAAAATGTCAAAGATTTGTCAGCAGCAAGTTTCCCTAATATCTTGAAAAAATGAGAAGATATCCATTCAAGAAACTCAATGAATCTCAGATCGATTAGACCCCAAAAGAAACTTCTCAATATATGTTATGTATAGGCCAGGGGTCTGAGAGTGGTAGAATAGGTAGGAAAACACAACTCATCAATATATTGCTTAGAAGACATACATCATAGACACAAAGATAAAAATAAACTGAAAATGAAAGGATGGTAAAACATATATCAAGTAAATGACAACCCAAAAGGAGCTGGAATGGCAATGCAAATTTCTGATAAAATAGAATTTAAGGCAAAAGGAGCATAGGAAATAGGGAAGGACATTGTATAAAGACTAAACGATTAATCCAGGAAGAGGACAGATATGTAATAAATATCTACAAACACAATGAAAGAATGTCAAAATACATCATTTTGACTTTAACAGAAATGAAGAGAAAAAATAGACAACCCACAATAATAGTTGTTGCTGTTAAAATGACATCAAGTAGGTTCTAACTCACAATGACGCTGTAAACGGTTTCTGAGGAGAAGCTGGTAGAATTGAGTTGCAGATATTGGAGATACCAGTCCAGTGGTTTTCCTACAACAGTTTTGTTGAAGGACAGAACAACTAGAAATAAACTAAACAAAGTTACAAAAGATCTAAACAACACAACCAACCAATTTGATCTCATAGACAAATACAGAACACATCACTCAACAACAGCAAAATACTAGTTTTTTCCTGTACATTTGACTCATTTGCCACAATACACAATGTGTTAGGCCACAAAGGAAGCGGCAAAAAAAATGAAAAACATTGAAATGTACAAAACCTTTTCTCGGGTCACAATGTATAAAAATAGAAATTTAAAATAGAGAAGAAGGAAAAGAGGTAAAGTTAATGGAAACTAAAAAACATTCTGCTTAAAAACTACTGGGTAATAGAAGAAATAAAAATTGTTTGAATCAAATGAGAAAACACAGCATACCAAAATTTTGGGACACAGTAAAAGAAGAAAGAACCAAAATCAACACCTTAAACCAATTACTCCAACAATTAGAAAAATAACAGCAAAATTACCCATGGTTCCAGGAGAAAGGAAATAACAAAGATTTGTCTTGTTTCTTCACGGAAGCTGAAATGGTCTGTCTTCTCTGAGATACTGTGTTGTACTCATAATGAATTGATGATAGAATATTGGCGTGTTCTCAGGCACTTACCATCTGCCTCCTGGTGCATGTGGTAGAGACTGGAAGTGTGAATGCAGATTTCTGTTCACTGTAAAATTTAGTTCAGGGTGAGTTCAAACACCTCCAGAAGCAGGGGCACTGTGTCTGGCACCCAACCCCAGGCAGAGCTGAGGCTGCACCAGAGGGGTGCCACTGGCAACTGGGTTGAAGAGGGAGAGAAGTAGCCATGCCCCGGGCAACTATGAAGGCAGTGGAGAAAGGGAGAACTGCATTCTCTTGCTACCAACCTCCAGCTGTGGACTGTGTCTGTGTCTGCAGGCTGCTGTATCCCCTTGTTCTGTCCTAACAAGGGCTTCTTGGTCTGTGTGCAGGTTCTGCACGATGTTCTTTGTTGTTCTAGGTTTTGCATTTAGATCTTTAATCCATGTTGAGTTCATTTTTGTGCATAGTGTGAATTATGGGGCCTGTTAGGATAAGCACTGAGATGTTAAACTGCAAGTCGGTGGTTCAAACTCACCAGCTGCTCCTCAGAAACCCTCTTGGTTTATGCATAGCTCTCTGATGAGCACAATTAAGTGTTCTCCAGAATGAATGGCCAAGTTAAAAAGCACAGAGACAACAAATGCTGGTGAGGATATGAAGAAACTGAAACCCTAATACACTACTGAGGGTACTGGGGAAAATGGCATAGGCCTTCCTTAAAAAACTGGAAATAGAAATGTCAAATGACCCAACAATCCTTCTACTTGGTGTATATCCTAGAGAAATAACAGCCATGCCACGACTAAATATATGCACGCCCATGATCATCACAGCACTGTTAGCAATAGCAAAAATATGCCAACCACCTAAATGTCCATCAGAAGAAGAATGGATAAACAAACTTTGGTACTTACACACTGGACTTATATAACTTTAAAGAATCATGAAGAATCTGTGAAAAACCTTGTAAGATAGATGAACCTGAAGAGCATTCTGCTGAGTGAAATAAGTCAGTCACAAAAGGACAATTATTGTATGAGACCATTATTGTAAAAGTCAAGGAAAGGTTTTCATGCTAAAAGAAACATTCTTTGATAGTTACCATGGGTGAGAGGGAAGGAGTGGTAAGTCACTGGCTAGTGGGCAGACAGGTGGAAACTTGGGGAAGGGGAAGGCGATGTACAAGAAGGAGGTTAGCAGAAGAATGATAAAGGCAGGGAAATACATAGGGAGGAGCTTAAGGTTAAAGACAACAGAGATAAATACTGTCATATATACAATCCTGGAATGTTGTTGTTGTTAGGTGACATTGAGTTGGTACCGACCCATCGCGACCTTATGCACAGCAGAACGAAACACGCCCGATCCTGGGCCAACCTCACTATTGTTGACATGCTTGAGTTCATCGATGCTGCCACTTGGCTAATCCATCTCGTTGGGAGGGTCTTCCTCTTTTCCTCTGACCCTACACCTTACCAAACATATCCTTCTCCAGTGACTGGTCTCTCCTGACAATATGTCCAAAGTATGAGAGACAAAGTTTGGCCATCCTGGCCCCCAAGGAGCACTCTGGCTGCAGTTGTTCCAAAATGGATCTATTGGTACTTTTGGCAGCCCATGGCACTTTCAATATTCTCCTCCAACATCATGACTCAAAGGCATCAATTCTTCTATGGTCTTCCTTATTCACTGCCCAGCTTTCCCATGCATATGAGACTATTGAAAATAACATGGCTTGGGTCAGGCACACCTTAGTCCTCAAGCTGACATCTTTGCTGTTCAACACTTTAAAAAGGTCTTGTGTAGCAGATTTGCTTAATGCAATGTGTTGTTTGATCTCTTGACTGCTGCTTCTGTGAGTGATGATAGTTGATCCAAGAAGAATGAAGTC
>NW_006408558.1:7904492-7910465 GCF_000296735.1 Chrysochloris asiatica | reverse complement strand
AAATACCATGGTTTGTGTTAGGCGCACCTTAGTCCTCAAGCTGACATCTTTGCTCTTCAACACTTTAAAAAGGTCTTGTGTAGCAGATTTGCCTAATGCAATACGTCATTTGATTTCTTGACTACTGCTTCCATGAGTGTTGATGGTCATCTCGGAAGCTCATGTGAAACCTGCTCACTGTGGGTGACCCTGCTGGCATTTAAAATACCTGTGGCATAGCTTCCAGAATCACAGCCACATACAAGCCACCACAGTATGACAAACTGATAGACGAGTGGTGGGAAAGCATCTTAGACATAACCAAACACCTTGAGGGAATGAGTCTCAGAGGACACCATGGTCAATTTGCAAAACATATCCCACAAAGACAGCGTTCTACATTCTACTTGGGTAAGTTGTTGTGGTTGTTGTTGTTAAGTGCTGTCGAGTTGGTTCTGACTCATGGCGACCCTGTATAGGGTTTCCAAGGAGCAATTGGTGGATTTGAACTGCCACTTTTCTGTTCAAATCGATCTTGTGGTCCAGTACTTTTTCTTCAGTGCCACACCACCAGTGGTGATCTAAGGTGCAACTATTGGTCTCTCCATATGTGGAAAAAAGAAGAGTGATGAAAATTGAATATGCTTGGTAACAGTCTGATGAACTCATGGAAAATGTGAACAGCAGTCCCCACAACCCTAAGACCAGAGCTACCTGTTGCCTGGCTACCACTATCAATTGTTCTGAAAGAAATCACATTATAAGGTGTTGGGCAGGGTAGTAGAAAATGTGGAACAAAATTCAAAACCATAAAAAAAGAGCAGACTTAATGGTCAGATAGAGACGATTGAAACACTGAGGATATGACTCTAAGTCACCCTTGAGGTCAGGAATGAACTCACCAAGTGGCTCTATTTTCAGCTAAGCAATAGATAGATATATAGGAACGCCACAACACTAAGGATGTACACACACCATAGAATGGTCAACCATTCGAGATCAAAAGGGCAGCATTTACCCAAAACAAAATTCCGAAGGGTTGGAAAAGAAGGAGGAATGGAAACAAGAAATACAGGGATAAGTGATGTTACATTGAAGGGATTATAATGAAGTGAAACAAAGTGTATGATTTGTTGAATGTAAATCTGAGAAGCTACTCTTTAAACTTTCACCTAATTTACAATAAAAGTTAAAAAATAAATAAATGAAGCAGAAACTACAAAATGTGATTATTTCTTGTTAATGCATTCTGGGGATTTTTCCAGATCTGGTTCAATGGGACCACTGGTTTTAGTTGTTTTTTTCTTTTCACAGAGATGACTGCCTTAAATACCTAGGTGCTTGCTCACTGTGGAATTGTGAGGAAACTGGCATCCTGCTATGCATTGTTCAGGCCCTGGTTTGATAAATTTCCTTTCAAATGTTCTCTGAGACCCTTCACATCCTACTTGGCAGCCTCTCTGTGAACTCCCATGGCCTTCCCTACTGTCACATCAGAGTATGTGTTATAGGGTTTTGCTGTTTGATAAAATGTGCAGAGGAGCAATGACACTTTGCACAAGTTGTACCCTTAGCACTCAATACAAGCCTAATACATAGTAGACACGCATTGGATATGTGATGAATATTTATCCATGGCATACTTATTGGTATACCAACCAACCGACCACTTGCCAACGAATCAATTCCAATTCATGGTGATCCGTGGGTGAGATTTTTATGGCTGTATCCTTTCAGTGGCAGATTGCCAGCCCTTTCTTCTGATGCAACTCTGCATGGATTCAACTGTCAACCTTTCAATTAGTGTAAGTACTGAATTATGTACATCAACCAAACACTTCTCTTTTGGTGGTGGTGGTTGTGTGTCATCGAGTCTGTTCTGACTCATAGTGACCCTTTATTAGGATCCGAGGATGTAAATCTTTCAGCTATATATAGAAAGGTACTATTATCCTATTTCTAATATTTGTTCTCATTTTATTTTATAGCTCAACACAGTTGAATCCAAAGTTACATCCCTAAATGACTTTGCAAAGTTTACAAATGGCTTCGTTCTTCTTTGTGTTCTTAAAGCACTAACCCACTAATAGTATTTCAGAAACAGCTTTTTGGAAAACCCAGACTTGGAAGACACCCTTCCTTTTTGACAGTTGTGTTCAGAGCAGTGACATTGGGTAACTCAGTTAACCTCTTTGGACCTCAGTCTCTTCACTCATAAAAGAAATAGGGATGATTGGCTAACCTGGAAGGTTCCTCCAGGAGATACTATCCTTTAATTCTATGACTGAAACAATGCTTCCAATAAAAGCTTACTCCTTCCTTGCCCTCCTCTCCTACACCTACAAAGACACCCTGCTCATTTCTCCTTTTCTTTGGGCCTGATTGTCTCTTCTTGTTTATAGCTGCCACTAATTTGCTCGTTTGCTTGCTGGAAAATAGCTAATTAAAACCCACTTCAGCTAACAAGCTGACTGGGACCATGCAAATGTCACTCTCTGCTGTCTGCTATTTCCGTTTCGACTTTACATTAGTGTTGTTTTTCCTCCCTCTGTTATAATGAGCGTGAGGATAGAGTCTGCGGCCTCCTCACAGGTGTGTACTGGTACAACAGCCCCCGTCCCAGGAAAGAGCCGCTATTTTACTGCACTTCAGCACTTTGAGTGTGATTACTCCTGACAGCTAATGGTTCCAGACTATGTTGCTTGTTAGCACTAGATTTTTGAACAACTTCATCCATCTTTATGTGTGTTTTTTTGTTTTTGTTTTTTCAAAGTGACTGGCCACATTAAGTATATGTGTCTGAGCTATTAGTCCCGTCTGTTCATCATCAGCATTTCATTTAGTGCAGAGTTCTTTCTTTCTTTTCTTTTTTTGTCACTCTACAATTAGTATGCGTTGTCATCTGTACACTTCAACACGTCGACTTTTGTTATAATTATGCTGCCATCATTGCGCTTCCACACATGTGTTAATTTATTGGAGCTAAATTAGACCTAATATTAGCGATTTTGCAGCTGTTCCTTTAGAACATACATGGCTAGATATTTGTACATGACTTGGTAATTATATTTCACAGCAAAAAAAATATGGACTGTGCTTTCAAGAGGGAGAAAGTGGGAAAATGGAAAAAAGAGGATTAAATAAGAGCAAACTCATCTGAGAGTGGAAAAGAAAATAAGAACACAGAGAAACATTTTCAGGGGAAGCCAATCTAAATAGCAATGAATGTATTTACAGTGTCGTCCAATGCAAGGAGCACGCATAGTGGGCATGTTGTGGCTACTAGCTGCTGTCTATTGGCTTCAATTCATGGTTATCTAATGCATATCAGTACAAAAGGTTGGCTGCTCCTGTTCTGTCTTTATGGTCATTGGCATGTTTTGTCAGATGTCATCTAGTTCAGGGGTGGGGAATGTCTGGTCCACCAGCGGTATGTGTCCTGTGAAAACATTTGGTCTGGTCCTGCCAAGGCAACCACATTTCCAGACATTATATTGTTGTTCATTGTTGCTAAATGCTGTCAAATAGGTTCCGACTCATAGCGACCCTGTATAGGATTTCCAGGAAGTGACTGGCGAGTTCAAACCATTGACCTTGTGTTTCAAACTGACCTTGCAGTCCAGTGCTTTATCCCACAGTAGTCACACCATTACATTGTTGTTGTTAAGTGCCACTGAGTCAGTTCTGACCCATAGAGACCCTGTATAGGGTTTCCGAGGAGCAGCTGATAAGCTTGAACCGTTGATTTTATGGTTCAAATCAACTTGGCAGTCTAGATCATTAATCCACAATGCCACACCAGGACTCCACTCCATTACATGAGGGGCAAGTTAATTAAATGTATGACCAAATACAGCAGGCTAATTTCTAAGGGTCCTATTGTGGGAATGAGTGTCTTTTCTTCAAACTTATTGTAATCCTGTTTATTGTGTTCGGACGACCTTTCTTTTTCATTTTTACTACTTCCTGAAGTGAGTAGGGACTTTCTAATGTCCTTAAGCTCCCTTTGCAATTTGAAAGAGCCAACCAAATAAGGAAAGAATGTGCACTTTAACAATTTGGATTAGCCAACTGTGTAAGGACAAGACTGTGCGGTCAAAACCCTAGCCAAAAGGCTGAGACACGGCCTAAAGACTCACGTCAGGGATAAAAACCCGAACAGAATACATGCCCAGTGTGCTCTCTAGCCTGTTCTGTACAGCTACATGCACACAGCCTTCTGCAGAAGTAAAATTTGCCTTGCCGAGGTAATTTAGTTTTACGGAGTATCTTTTTGTGCAACATCGGACTTCATTTCTAACACTGTGGAATAGGTCTCATATTTTTGATGTGGCATTTCTGTCTTCATCAGAGTATTCTGTGGGGACCCATTGTCTAAGTTTCTACATTTTCCCTCTTAGGTCTATTGTTCTAACACGTGTGCGTGTGTGTGCGCATGAGTGTTACATGTCAAAAATTGTGCTTATGTATATGGAGTCCTGGTGTGGAGCTGTAGGATAAGCACTGGGTGGCTAGTCATAAGGTCGGTGGTTCAAATCCCCCCCATACACACCGCTCTTTGGAAACCCTATGCAAGTTGCTATGAATCAGAACAGACTTGATGGCAATTAACAACAGCAACCACATATGTAGAGTGGCTAGAGATTAGCTAAGAAAACACTCATGGAGAATAATGTGCAGAAATTAAAATGTGAGCTCATTTAACACCCCAAAACTCAGGACTAGCCAAAGGCTAGAAGATAAAGCATTCAGAAAGTTCTCTGACTTCACAATCTACGCTTTTCTCCTCCTTCTGTGTCCTACTTTACATTTCCAATATCTCCCATGTGTCTCAGGTAAAACTCCATGCCCTCATTTACTCTATGATGGTACCAGAAGGAATGCTCCTCAGACTTTCCTACCAGAATCGTCTAAGGGCATCCTCAATGGCAGAGAAAAAAACAGAGAAGAGAGGTGAGTGTTGTAGTCAACACAACCAGCTGCTGCAGAAGCGAAAAATATTTTTGGAGTCTAATATTTTTTCTTAACAATTAATGTGAATTTTCCGCTCTATTTAACAATATCTTCATGATGGCTCTAATTTTAACTATGTTCACCAGAAATCTTTGAATCTAAGAAGAAGCCCCATGTTTTGATGTTTTAATGATGAAGGAAAGGCCTATGTGTAGAGCAGTTGCAGAAGCATACTAGTATCCTGTTTGAAGAAGAACCTCCTGGTGTGGGGCTTTAGGATATGTGTAGGACCGCAAGGTCAGTTTGAGCCACATGGTCAGTGGTTCAAACTCACCAGTCGCTCCTTGGAAACCCTACCCTGGCTCACTGTGAGTTGGAATCAACTCAATGGCACTTAACAACAACAACAACCTTCACTTATCATTGGTTTTTCAGAAGAAAAGTGAGTGGGGAATAATCTTAAAGATCATTTTTGTGATTATTTGGGAAAAGAGTATGAATGCTATCAACTCAGCTCCAGAGTGTACTCATATAGAGTAATTTTTTGTTGGTCTGCAAGATTTGGTTCTAACATCATTTTCTTTTTATTACTTCAAAGCTATTCAAAGTAAAACAAATCAGCTAGCTTCCCTCCTCTTCTAATCAATGGATTTTAGAAATAAAGAATTTAAGTGCACTCTTTCAATAGCAACTTTGGCAAGATGGATCAGCAAGGGATTGACCCTGTTGGTGATTGATGGCAGCAAGAGGGGGTTACCAATGAGCTGAGGCACAGCCATGTGGTGAGTCTATTGAATGAAACATTGTGTGTGTGTGTGTGTGTGTGTATATATATATATATATACAGGGAGAGATAGCGAGAGTGAGAGCATTTAGGTGCCATAGAGTCGGTACCGACACATAGTGACCCTATGCTAGTGACCCTATGCATAGCAGAACAAAACACTGCCCAATCCTGGGCCATCCTCATCATTGTTGCCATGCTTGAGTCTGTCAATGCTGCCACTTGGCCATTCCATCTCATTGGGGGTCTTCCTCTTT
>NW_006408558.1:7899016-7901402 GCF_000296735.1 Chrysochloris asiatica | reverse complement strand
GACAAACTGACAGAAGAGTGGTAGGAGAGCATGACCTAGTGGTAAATAAAAGGTTGGTAACTAAAGTTATCCTAGTGACTTCACTATCAAGAATGTTGTTGTTGTTAAGAACCATCCAATCAGTATAGGGTGTATGATGATCATCTAGTGGCCTTGAACTGCCTTCCTTGCCATTAGTTATTCAATGCTTATCCTACAGTGCCACACCAGGACTTCTAGAAAATCCTCTGAGGCAGTTCTACTCTGTCATATGGGTCCACTGTGAGTTGAAATGGACTTGATGTCACCTAACTACAATAACATATCCCTATGATCGAGTTGCTTCTGCCTCATAGTGACCCTGTAGGACAGAGAAGAAATGCCGCATTGTTTCCAGTCTTTATGCAAGCAGACTGTCACTTATTTCTAGCAAAGCAACTGGTGTGTTTGAACCATGGACTTTTTGTTAGCATCAAAGTATGTAACCACTGCCCCACCAGGGTTCCTTGAACAACAACATATGTGTGTATATAAAAATCCTAACCAAACAAACTGTCATCCAGTAGCTTCAACACATGACAACTCTACAATACAGAGTAGACCTGCCCCATAGAGTTCTGAGACTATAACTCTCTATGGGAGCAGACAACCTCATCTTTCTCCTTCAGACTGGCTAGTGGGTTTGACCCACTGACCTCGAAGTTAGCATCCCAACAAGTAAACCACTTTGCAACCAGGGCTTCGTGTATGTGCATATACGACATTCATTTTAAGGAACTGAGTAATATGATCGTGGGTGCTGCTAAGTCCAATATTTGTAGGACAGGTTGGCAAACTAGAAATTCAGATGGGATTTCTAGGTTTCAGTCATTATGGAGGCAGAATTTCTTCTTTTCTGGAAAAGTCCAGTTTTTGTTCTTAATGTATTTCAATTGACTGGATGAGATCCACCCACATAATTGAGGGTAACCTCCTTTACTTAAAGTAAACTCATGGTAGATGTTAAACTAAACCTATAGCAGAGCTTCACAACACTGAGAATCATGTTTGACTAAACTGGGTGTTATAGCCTAGCTTTGGATGGTGCAGATGGTTAATTCACTCAATTGCTAACTAAAAGGTTGGAAGTTCAAACCCAACCAGAGATGCCTTGCAAGAAAGGTTTTATGATCTAATTCCAGAAAATCAGTTATTGATAACTCTATTGAGCATATTTCTATCTGATATACATGGGTCTCTCTGAGTCACTGTAGACTTGACAGGAACTTGTGATGCCTTAACCAAATTGACTCATAAAACTACCACAGTATGGGAGGGCACAGATAGTTGGACTCATTTTTACTTTGTTCATGTACTCAGCAATCTTGTTTTCTTTTATAAAAATGTCTAGTGATATGAAACTCAGTTTGATGGCCCTTTATTTGTGATTCCTCTAAGTAGCCTGAGACCAACTGAAATACGCAAGTGAATAAAATGGACATTTATTGGGTATCCTGTGCATTCTATGTTCAGAGACGAACACAAAATAACCTCAAGAAGATGTTTGGTGATACAACTTCTCCTGAACATTTGATGAACTGAAGCCTCATTATTGATCTGGCTGACTATGTTCATTTTATTAAGGGTATCAGGGACTTGGACAATACTGCAGAATACATTTGTTAGGAACTCAATACAATGTCACAAATATGCTTGTTTCATCTTTATTCAAAAACCCAAACATCAAACTCATTGCCATCAAGTTGATTCTGACATATAGTGACCCTGGATAATTGTTTCCAAGGCACACACCTTTATCGCAACAGACAGCCTCATCTTTCTCCCAGGGGGCTGTTGGCTTCAATGGCTGACCTTTGGGTTAGCAACTCAACACTTAACCCATGGTGCCACCAGGACTCCTGTCATCTTAGTGTCGTGGCTGTTAAATGCCATTGAGTCAGTTCCGACTCATAGTGACCCTGTTCAGGGTTTCTGAGTAAATTGTTTCCCAAGTTATTTGTACAAACTTGTGTCCAAACTATTAATGATTTATGGAAACTTGCATTTCTTCAGATCTTATCCAGTGCTTGGCCCTAATAGGCTTTGAGATATATTTCAATCTGATGTATAATTTGCATTTCGCTGTTTTCTGTTGCATTTTCTTGATTATTAGAGAGAATGAGCATCTTTATATATATATATTTTTTATATAAGGTTGCTGGTTAAAATACTTACTAATTAGTTTAGCATATGCTTCAATTAATGCTAATGGAGACCACTTACTAATCATTGATATGTTTACATTGTTGTGTATGTATTAAATTAATTTAATTTATCTCCCATCTGGGTTTCTCTTATTTTAAATTGACTGTCTTCTACTTTTTGCTCCTTTTCTATTTTTTTAGACTTAGTATTTATGGTTACTATT
>NW_006408558.1:7886768-7898276 GCF_000296735.1 Chrysochloris asiatica | reverse complement strand
TTTTTTTTCTTATTATAAAGGAACACTATAAATTATGGTAACTTATTTGTCTCTGGAGTTTCTTAGATTTCATTGTTATGTGAGGAGAGTTTTGTCTCTTCCTTACTAGACTGGGTTTCTCTTCTTATTTCAATTCTCGTTGGCAGTGGTTAGATCTTCTAGTATCATGTTGAACAGAAACAATGATCGAGATATTCCTATTTTCTTCTAAGTTTTAAGTTGTTTTCCATTAAGTGTGATATTCTGTAGGTTTTTAATAACTATGCTTGACTAGATCAAGAAAGTGAGTCTATTCATTCTCTCTCCGGTGGTGGAAGGATTCGGCTCTCAGTTGCTCACCCAAAGGTTGGTAGGTTGAACAAATCCAGAATGGTCCTGTGATGTGTTCCTGATGCCTATGGGGCAGATCTACTCTATCCCATGGGGTTGGAAATCAACAGTTATAGAAAATAAATGAGTACTGTATTTAGCAGACATTTTTTCATGTTTCTATTAAACTCATCTATAATCCAAGAAGCTGGACTATATGAAGAAGAACTCAGCATCATGATTGGAGGTAGACTCATGACTAGTCTTTGATATGCAGATGACATAATCTTGCTTGCTGAAAGTGAAAGTTACTTGTAAAACATATTGATGAAGACCCATATTGATTACACATCCACTAAAGAAAATCAAAGTCCTTACAACTGGACCAATAAGTAACATAACGGTAAATGGAGAAAATATGGAAGCTTTCAAGGATTTAATTTTATTGGGATCCACAATCAACTTCCATGGAAGCAGCAGCTAAAAAAATGGAATGACAGATTGCATTGGGGAAATCTGTTGCAAACAACTTCATTAAGATATTAGAAAGCACAGTTGTCACTTTGAAGACAAAGAGACACCTGACCTGAGTCATCATATTCTGAATTGTCTCAGATGCATGTTAAAATTGGACAATGGATGAGGAAGACAGAAGAATTGATGCAATTGAATTTTGGTGTTGGAGAGGAATATTAAATATATGGACTATGAGAAGAACAAATAGATCTGTTCTGGAATAAATACAACCAGAATGCTCCTTAGAAGGGAGGATTGTGAACATCATCACACAGTTTGAACATATTATCAGGAGGAACATCTGAAGAAGAACATCATGCCTGGTAAAACAAAAGGTCAGTGAAAAAGAGAAAGATCCTCAAGGAGATGGTTTGACATACTGGCTGAAGCAATGGTCTCAAATTTAGCAAAGATTGTAAGGCTGGTGCAAGACGGGGCAGTGTTTATTCTGTTAGTGCTATGACTCAGAACTAACTGGATCATTCCTTTCAACTGTAACATGGGTTTTCTCCTCAGCTTGATAATCTGCTATGTAAATTTAGTAGTTAGTCTGGTGTGGAAGCATGCTTTTATTCTTGGGAGAAATCTTGATTATACTATCATCTTTTGGGCCTTTAATATACATATATATTACCATTTATACAAGTTGATGGCCTTCAGGCCACATCAATTCACCTGTATCTGCAATAAAGGTGTGAGGTCCCTACCTGAGCTTGTGATTGTACTACTTTATACAGACACCCACCTTCAACTGTGATGATTCTGAGGTC
This sequence comes from Chrysochloris asiatica, assembly GCF_000296735.1. NCBI lineage: Eukaryota > Metazoa > Chordata > Mammalia > Afrosoricida > Chrysochloridae > Chrysochloris > Chrysochloris asiatica. Next base: position 7,896,681 of record NW_006408558.1, on the reverse strand, counting down.
TGGTCCACAGGGTTCATGGAGGATCAGCAATTCCCTCATTCTGTTCAGTTTAATGGTTGTTCTTTATGCCCTGTTTTACTGTGCCCACTTCTTTACTTATGATAACTCACATCACCTACAAAATAAATCACCTCTACTAAAGCCAATCTCTGCAGTCCTGGTATGGTGCTGTAAGATAGGCACTAGACTGTTTGGTTTAAACAAACCAGTTGCTCCTCCAACCCTATAGAGGATTGTTATGGTTCCAAATTGACTCGTTGGCACTTAACTACAGCAAAGCCATTCTCCGTGCATATGCTTTTGGGGGTAAACCCAGGCTAATATTATACACCCTTTTTCAGTGCTTAAAACAATGAAACGATATTGTTTTAGTGAGATTGGTTTATAATTTTCCTTTCTCTACTGACAACATCAAAAATTTTTTCCATCAATTAATTTATATAGCTAACAGGCTGGCTGTTCCAACAGTTCAGTGCTCAAAAGGTTGGTGATTCAAACCTGCTCAGCTGTTCCACATGAGAACTATCTCGCAATCGGCTTGTGTAAAGATTATAGGCTAGAAACCCTATGGGATGGTTATATTCTATCACATGGGGTCGCTGATTGGAAGTGACTCAATAGCACCTAACAACAATAGGACAGGAATGACCTGTTCCTTTAGGTTTAGAAAAGCTCACTTCTCAAATTGTTTGTGCCTGATTTCTCTTTGAGGAGGGAGAAGATAGGGGTGAGATTTTGATTACTGATTCAATTTAATGAACACCTAATGGCGCTGTGGGTTAATGCGTCAGACTGCAAAGCCATTTGAACTGCAAGGTTGGCTGTTCAAGCTCACCAGCTGCTCCTTGGAAATCTTTACAGGGTCGCTATGGGTCAGAATCAATTTGATGGTACTTTACAACAAAACAATGTTTCATTAGTATCCTGATGTGGCGCTTTGGTATAAGCACCGGACTGCAAGATTGATATGAACTGCAAGGTCAGTGGTTCAAACTCACCATCTGCTCCTTGGAAATCCTATACAGGGTCACTATGAGTTGGGATTGACTCGATGGCACTTAGTAACAATCAATAACAGTGGTTTATGAAAATTTATAGATTTTCAATTTGCTGAGTCAAGTTTTATGAATTGTATTTTTATTAGAAGTTATCTATTTCATCTATGTCTTCGAATTTTTTAGTATGGAATAATTTATAATATTCTCTAAAATAGTCACTATATGGTATGAGTAGTTATATTTCCTAATATCTTTATTTGTGCTTTTCCCCCCCTTCTCTGTTTTTCTTGATCAGTATAGACAAAACTTTGAAAGAGTTTAGATGCCAATAGAAACAGAGAAATGGGGGATATTGAGGAAGACATTTGATAGGGCAAATGGGGCCAAGAGCAATTTTTCTAAAAAAAAGGTGGATTTTTTTGTTTGTTTTTTAAGGTGGGAGAAATAGCAGTAATTTTACTTGTACAGGGCAAGTATCCAGGAGAGAACAAAAGTGATGTAGCATGAAAATGATATCATTATTAGAGTGGTTGTTGCTGTTAATAAGTGCTGTTGAGTTGGTTCCAATCCACAGCGACCCTGTATAGGGCTTCCAAGGAGTGGCTGGTGAACTTGAATCACCGACCTTGCAGTTCAAACTTACTTTGCATTCCAGAGCATTAACCCACAGCACCACACCAGGACTCCATTGGAGTGATAGTGTCCTTAAATAAGGAACATGATAGTTCAGTAATAGAATTCTCATTTTCCAGGCAGGAGACCCAGAGTCAAGTCCTGTCAATGTACCTCATATATCGCTACCACTCATCTGTGAATGGGGCTTACATGTTGTTATGATGCTGAACTGGTTTCAATGGAAATTTCAGACTAGGACAAATTAGGAAGAAAAGCTTGGCTATCTGCTTTGGAAAATCAGCCACTGAAAGCCCTACGAATCACAAGATCCTCTCCAGAGCCAATCATGGGGATGGCACAATACCTGCCAGTGTTTGGTTCTATTGCTTATAGGGTCTTCTTGAGTCAGGGGCTGAGTCCATGATAGCTTAGAATGGTATCATTGAGTAGGTGTTGTTGTTGTTAAGTGGGGTGGAATCGGTTCTGACTTAAAGCAATCCTGTATTCAGGGGTGGGGAACGCCCAGTTGGCTGGCAGTATGAGGCCCATGAAATCATTTGGTCTGGCCCAGTCAAGATAAAACAGCACTTCCAGCCATCGCATTAGGGTAAGTTAATTAAACGTTTGACCAACTATTGTTGGTGTTGTTGTTAAGGGCTGTCGAGTCTGTTCCAACTCATAGTGACCCTGTATAGATTTTCCAAGGTCAGCTGGTAGATTTGAACGACCAACCTTATGGTTTGCAATCTAGTGCTTATCTTACAGTGCCACACCAGGGGTCCTAATTTTTAAGTTGATAATTTTGTATGGCCTGTGAATGATGCTGCAAATTTTGGCAACACAAAGGTTCCGCACACCTGCTGTATAGGGTTTCTGAGAAGCAGCTGGTGGGTTTGAACCTCTGATCTTGAGGTTAGCAGTCTAGTGCTTATCCTACAGCACCACACCAGTAGGTAAGATGAGCCCCAATGGAGGGACTGGTTCTAGAGAGGAGTAAGCAGGAAGACAGAGCATGTGGCTGCAAATTTTGAGAATAAAGATCAGGGAGAGGTGTGGGAGGTATGAACAAGAGAAGGAAGGAAAAGCCTGAGCAAGGGAAGTAGGAGAAAATGGTCTATGGAAATGTATGCTTCCTGGCAGCATCAATACTTGAGATCATGGTTGCATGGCTCCCTTTAGCTGTATGGTCACTAACTATCAGGGAGTTGTTGTTGTTAAGTGAGGTTGAGTCGATTCTGACCCATAGCGACCCTGTATAGGGTTTTTAAGGAGCAGCTGGTGAGCTTAAACTGCTAACTTTGCAGTTCAAACGGCTTTGCAGTCTGGCGCGTTAACCCACAGAGCCACACCAGGACTAGGCCCCCGATAAATGGCAATCCCTGTGCTCCAGGGTGGAACTGCTCCATAGTGTTTTCTTGGCTGTAACTGGATGATTAGCAGGCCTTTCCTTCTGTGGAGCCTCTGTGTATGTGCACACTGCCAACCTTTAGGTTAGCTGTAGATCACGAACTGCTGGTACCCCAGGGTTCCTTTCAGTCATGTTAGGCTTTCAGGCTGTTGAGTCAATTCCAACTCCTAGCAACCCTGCCGGACCCAGTGGAACTGCTCCTTAGGGCTTCTAAGACTTTAAATCTTTCCAGGAACACACAGCCTCATCTTTCTCCCTCAGAGTAGCTGGTGGGTTTGAACCACTGACCTTATGGGTAGCAGTCCAATGCTTAAACCCACCATGCCACCAGTGTTCCTTAGACATGTTGTTGTTGTTGTTGTTGTAACATGGAGTCGGTTCCAACTCATAGCGACCCTGTACAGGGTTTCCAAGTCTGTAAATCCTCACGGGAGCAGAAAGCCTCATCTTTCTTCCATGGAACAGCTGATAGTTTCAAACTGCTGACCTTGAGATTAACAGCCCGATTCATAACCACTATGCTGCTAGAGCTCCTTTAGAAAATTGTTGTTGTTGTTGTTAAGTGCCATTGAGTCAATTTTGACCCATAGCGACTCTGTATAGGGTTTCCGAGGAGCAGCTGGTGAGCTTGAACCACCAACCTTGCAGTTCAAATGGATTTGCAGTCTGGCGCATTAACCACAGTGCTACACCAGGACTCCTTAGACATGTTAGATTCATGTTAGATTCCCTTATTAGATAATTATAAGGGAGTTTGATTTAACCACTAAAATGGCTAAACTCATTGTAATATGTGGATTCATTTGGATCCCAAATAAAGCATCAAACAATGAGGATTGAGAAACTGTGAACACTCTGAATATTTTCAAGATTAAGGAACTATTATTCTTCATATTATTAATTTTTAAATGTGATAATATGTTTTGGTTTTGTTTTACAAAACCATCCTTGACTATTCTTTTTGCATATGGAAATATTCAAAGATGAAATCATACATTGATGTTTGCATTAAAATACTTGGAAAGGGCTGAAGAGGGTGGTGATTTAGACAAACTAAGACTGGTCGTGAGCTTATCATTGTTGGACCTGGGTGATTTGCACATGAAATTCATCATACGATTTTCTCAAGCTTTGTATGCTTGTGACTTTCAAAATAAAAGAAAGAACAAAAAATATCAATCACAATTGTCTTGAGAGAGATCTGATGACCTTCTGATATGACAATAGCTATTTTTTAAGGAGAAAATAATATATTGTTTACTCCATTCATGGATGTGAATGTTAAAGAGTTTTAAGTTTAAAAATTACTATTTGAATTACAAAGACATCAATATCAAATACATCCAGTGAATAATAAAAACACATGCATTCTGTCCATTATTAAGAAATGCAATAATTTGACATATTTTCAATATATTGTTTGTATTACAAGGATTGAAAAGTCCCCAATATATCAGTGTCGCTATGAGTCGGAACTGACTCAACAGCACTTAACCGCAACAAATGAAGTAAAATATGGGCTCCTGGTGTGGCATTGTAGGATAAGGACTGGATTGTTAACCGATAGGTCAGTGGTTCGAAGATATCAGCTACTCTTTGGAAACTCTATACGTGGTCGCTAAGAGTTGGAACTGACTCGACGGCACTAAACAACAACAAGTAAAATATATTTATGGTTTTTCCCACCCATGAGCTAGAATTGTTGGGACATATCTATTTTCAAAGTACTCTTTGTATTACCAGGTTGAGAATATTTCTAAGGCAGTGTTTGATGAGGAAAAAATATGTACAACTTCTACTCATAAGTGGGGATTTTAAGTTTCCAATTTTACTAAAATTATTTGAATGAGAAAAACTATATACACTTTCATCCATTAACAAACTGAAATTCTAAACACTTTTACTAACTTTTGATGTACTTTTTATTTATTTTTTTATTTTTTAAAAGAAGAGATGGGGAAGTTCCCATTACATTTGATAATGAAAAAATATATAATTTTATTCATTTATAAATAGGAAGAATAAAAGCTTTTTTGTTTTCAATGGCAGAAGAATTTCTAATGGATTATAACAACAGCTTTACACTATGAGCCAAAAGATTGGTTGTTCACACTTACCCAGATGGGCCTTAGAAGAAAGGCCTGCTAATCTGCTTTCCAAAGATCACAGCCTTGAACATCCCATGGAGCCAGCAGCTCGACTCTTCATAGTTGGAGTTGCCTTAAGTTGGATTATGCTTGACAACAATTCTTGTTGTGAAGTGCCGTCGAATCAGTTACGGCTCATAGTAACCATGTATAGGGTTTCCAAGAAGCAGCTGGTGAGTTTGAACTGCCAACCTTGAGGTTCAAACCGACCTTACAGTCCAGTGCTTATCCTATAGCACCACACCCGGAGTCCTTAACAGCAACTAGCAGCAAGAACTTTTATTTTATAGAATCAAGATTTTTAGCACTCTCAGTTTGTACTGTAACATTGGGGCCTGCAGTGTTCAGATCCTGTTATTTTTTCCATTTTTATTATTATTATTTTTTAATTGAGTTTTCGGTGAAATTTTACACAGCAAATTAGGTTCTCATTTAACAATTTGTACACAGCTTGCTCAGTGATGTTGGTTACATTTCCCACATTGTATCTACATTCTTAGCATTTTCTATCTGGTTGTTCCATTTCCATTATTCTTGCTTCTCTGACTCCCTGACCTTGCTTTAGTGTCAATGTTGACTGCGTGATCTCAAATAAAGTGTATGTGTATATATATATATATATTTGTTGTTGTTATGTGCTGTTGAGTCAGTTCTGACCCATAGCGACCCTGTATAGGGTTTCTGAGGAGCAGTTGGTGGGTTTGAACCACTGACCTTGCAGTTCAACCCAACCTTGTAGTCCAGCGCATTAACCCACAGCACCACACTGTTGTTGTTAAGTGCTGTTGAGTCAGTTCCAACCCATAGTGACCCTGTATAAGGCTTCCGAGGAGTGGCTGGTGAGTTTGAACCACCAACCTTGTGGTTCAAACTGACTTTGCATCCTGCGCATTAACCCACAGCGCCACACCAAGACTCCTAGGATGTAGAAAACAAACTTTTTGACTGTGTTATTGCCAGTGACCAAGATGTTCCATGCGACTCAGGTTCTAAGCTTCCAGTCGGAGTAAGCCAGTCCTGTGAGGTGACTGGTTCTGTCTGGCACATCTCTGTGACTGTGCCTCCTATGCTCTTTATTTTGTGTATGCATATACAAGGGAGCTTCAAAAAGTTGTGCCTGCTGTTGTGTGCCCTTTAGTCAGTTCAACTTATAGGGTTTCCAAGAGTAGCTGGTGGGTTTCAACTGCTGATCTTGTGGTTAGCGCGGTTAGCAGTCCAATGCTTAGCCTACAGTGCCACACCATCTCCCAAACTGTCCTTCACAGCACTAATGATATGAGAGCCATCACAAACCAAACAGGATTCCATAATCAAATAATTTTGAGAAGCACTGCATATGATCTTTTTTGAGGTTCCTAGGGGAGTTGCTGGTGTGGTGCTGTGGGTTAGTGCGCCAGACTCAAAGCCATTTGAACTACAAGGTCGGTGGTTCAAGCTCACCAGGTGTTCCTCGGAAACCCTATACAGGGTCGCTATGGGTCAGAACTGACTCGAAGGCAATTAACAACGACAACAAGGGCAGGTGCACATATTAAAAACTCTGAGAAGTCCTTTTTCGGTCAATAAGATTGATGACTAGCTCTAAAATTGGCACTGTATTCACTGCCAGATCTTCTCCAGAAAGCAGAATTCAAAGGCGACTTTTAAGATGCTATGGTCTCCAGATTCCTCAGATTTCTGACCCATTTATAGCCTCCCAAAGATCCTGTTTTAGCTTGCCTTTTTTGGAAAAACAACAACAAAAAACCATTTAGGTTGTGAGTGGAATACTTAGAGCAATGAAAGATATTGGACCTGTCTGAGCAGGACAGAGAATAGAGCCCTCTTGTGTTCAGGCTGCAGTGAGAGACAAGGACTTGAGCTGGCATGTCTGGTTCATCTGGGGTTTATTGATCTGTACTTTAAAGTTATTACAGTGCCTTCCAAACACCTTTTTAGGCCATAAATGAAGTCACCTGCATGTCCCATTTTAAAGAGTGCCAGATCTTTCATTATCATGAAAGATCCTGAAACTGTAATCTATGAGTTGCCAGGATAATGAATTTGCTCTTTTTGCCTTTAAGATATCTCATTTCTCAGACATTTGTTTTCCTTTTCCTTCACATGGTTGTGCTAAAATCTGAATGGTGATTGGCGGCAGCTAGATGTTGCTGCTCCTAGAAGACCAGGTACCACTGGTTCTCTGGTGAAGGAGAGAGGCTTAGAGCAGTGTGTGTGTACTGAGGAGACAGTTGTCCTTGTCCAGGGGGACTCTGATGTATGAATGGCAGGTCTCCTCTATGAACATACATGTTGACTGACAACAACTAACTCAAATTAGGTGATTCTTGTCAATGGGTAGCAAAGGACGGCTGGGAGCTTGAGAACCATTATAACAAAAATGATAGAAAGCAAAACCCCCATGCTGAAGAAAGGGACTAAGGAATCAGGAAAAGTGCAATGAACAGTGGTAAAGTAAAAAAAAAAAAAATCTTCAAAGTGATATTATATTCAAGAGAAAGAACATCTGTGTGCATGCACATCTATGTGTGTTTATACATATGCCCTGTGCTGTGTGCCACCGCCCAGTCTCCCCCACCCACAGGACTGCATGCAACATGGACTTCCTGTCTCTACTGAAGGTGTGGAGGGCCCAGCACCCACCCTTAAAGGGATTTGACATGGTTTCTGCTCAATAAGAAGGGAGCATGAGTCCACTGCCATGACAGACACCATCTCTTGACCCACCCTTCCCACCAGCCCAAACATATTCAGGGTCAATAGCACCTTCCTGAGAAACTCTGCTGGAGCAGTGGGTTAAGCATTGGGCTGGTAACTAAAAAGCTGTGGGTTTGAACCCACCAACCACTTCATGGGAGAACTATGAGGCAGTTTGTTTTGGAAACCCTATGATGCAGTTCCCCCCATCCTATAGAGTTGTAATGAGTTGAAATTTACTCAAGGGCAGTGGGTTTGGTTTTCCAAGCAGATGGTACAGGTTCCTTCTGTTCTCCTGGTCTTCTGATTCCAAAAGGACACAAAAGCTTCAAATTTCTATCATTATCATAGGACATCTCAGTGTTGACCTTTTTACTTGAGTAGTGAATCTAGAAAGGGTGTGTGTATACCTCAGTTTCCCTATCAGCAAAACAGCAGTAACTACCTTTTATGATCACCATGAAGACCAAATGAGATAATTCAATGGAATTTTCTCCACTTGAAACTTATTTTCAGAACTCTGTTAACTCGTTTCTGGCTAAATTCCTGTCAGGTTCAGGAGACTCAAATGATTGTCTGGTCTCAGAAGTTCAAGATTCAGTGAGTCATCTGCTGTCCTGCTTTCTGTTCCCAAAGCTTGGCCACCACTGTCATTATAAGTTCAAATTAAACTGTCCACTGTGGTGTCAACACTCTGCTGACACATCTGGACCTGGAGATTGTCACATACAATGTTTCTGCCACTCTGGTCTCTGGCTGGTCCTCACACACATTTTAGGGCCATTACCTGGTTTCCAAGAGTCCAGGTGTGATGCTGTGGGTTAATGCCCTGGACTGCAAAGTTGATTTGAACCATAAGTTCAGTGGTTCAGCTTACCAGTCGCACATCGGAAACCCTATACTGGGTTGCTATGGGTCAGAACCGACTCGATGGCACTTAACAACAACAACAACAACAAATTGTATTGGGCAAATCTGCTGCATAAATCCTCTTTAAAGTGTTCAAGAGCAAAGATGTCAGTGTGAGGACTAACATGCACTAACCCAAGCCATGGTATTTTCAATAACCTCATATGCATGTGAATAAGGAAAACCATAGAATTGATATATTTGAGTTACGGTGTTGGAGGAGAATATTGAAATTACCATGTACTTCCAAAAGAACAAACAGATCTGTGTTGGAAGAAGTACAGCTAACGTGCTCCTTGGAAGCCAAGATGGCCAGACTTCGATACTCATACTTCAGACATACTATTGTGAGGGACCAGTCCCTAGAGAAGAATATCATGTTTGGTAAAGTGGAGGGTTGGAGAAGAAGGGGTTGACTATTGACAAGAAGTTGGTTCTATTTCTTTTGATTCAATAGTGAGTAATTGTTATTTTGACTAATTGTGACTATCACAACTGGAAAGGTAGACGTTTTGTAACAGAAAAGAGGGAGTAGTTAATCTTACAGTCCAGGAATTGAGGACCCTAGAACCATCAAAGAAGAAGAGCATGGGTGGAATGTAGATACTTATCCAGAGAAGCAGTGACACCAGAGATGGAGGCAGAGATGAGGGCATGGAGAAATAGAGCAGCTGAGGACTCTAGACTCATGGAAAGGAAAAGGCTGTGTGCTGGCAGCCAGGAGGCAGACTTGCAAAATGTGCCCTTTGGTTGTTTAAATTATTATATATTCCTGAATGTTTTTGTGTACATCCAAAAAATAAAATAAAATAAATAAAAACAAGGAATAGAGGCAAATACTGTTGAATGATGATGAATGAAGGAGATTGTAATCATTGTAATGAAACGATGGTGTAAAAGCGATGTTCTCCCATGAAAACTATCACTCAATTCACAGTGAAAACTTAAAAAAAAAAGTTATTTTTTTTCTTTAAAGGATTAATAAAATCAGCAAACCATTGCAAATCTAGCAAAAGAAAAGAAGAAAATGTCAATAACATACATAAGAAATGATATAGGTGAAATCACAACAGAATCAATGGTAATAAAAGGAATCATTACATAATACTATGAAGACTTTACTCCAACGAATTTGAAAA
>NW_006408558.1:7869106-7885222 GCF_000296735.1 Chrysochloris asiatica | reverse complement strand
CTGGTCTGCTTGTCCTTTCTAGTACAAATGTCCCACCTCAGAAGATTCTAGATGGGACTCAGAATTCCACCTAATGTCCTATACTCTGCAAAGGCTTCGCAAGAGGCCTATTTCACTGGGCAAGTTCTAGAACCCCTTTTAGGTATTCCAATCAGTTATAGGTTGAAGATGAGCTTATAAATTTTCTGTAATCATGTTTCCCGACATTCCTTTCTATCCCACTGAAGTATCTTTTTTACAATAGTAGGCAAGGGAAACCAATATTCATAAGACAATCAAGCATCTTAGTATTATTTCTTCTCTTCAAACTATGCCTAGATCCCTGTATCACACAGCATGCATGTGTTGTTCCAAGGTTAAGCATGCATCACTATTTACCTGTGTCCCACATAGCCCATGCAAACCTGTCTCAGTGTTCCCCTATCTACCTTGTTCTTCTGCCTCCTCACCCTTCTTATATTGCCCTCCCCAACACCCAAACTATGATGTGTCTGCCTTTACCCTGTGCTCTACTGTTGTCTCCCTCCACTTACCCCAAAACTCCCAACCCCAACCCCACCATTGTGGTTACCTGATATTCCTTTAACTTTTCCCTCCATTTAAGGCAGTCTACTTTATCCTGTCATTTACCTGACTTTCCCACACCTAGATCTCTGTTCCTCTGTGTTTACCTTCTTTCACATTGTAATTGTTTTGCTCATAGACTGACCTCTCAGATTCTCTGAATTTGTTCTTATAGTTTTATTCTGTTGTTGAATCTGCCATTTGTCGATGGACTTCCAGGTGATGCTGCCACATACATCAATCTCTGGTTATTGTCTGTTCTTGTTGGTTCTCTATCCACAAAACTCCCTTTAGGATGTTTTTCATCCCAGGGTTGGCTTTGGCAAAATCCCTTAGCTCCTGTTTATCCTGGAATGTTTTGATTACACTGTCATATTTGATTGACAGCTTTGCTGGGTAGATGATTCTTGGTTGGCAGTTTTTTTTTTTCTTTCAGAGTTTTATATATGTCTCCCCATTGCCTTCTTGCCTACATGGTTTCTGTTGAGAGATCCAAACTTAGTCTGATTTGCTTGCCTTTGTATGTTACACTTCTCTTTTCCCTAGCTGCCTTCAGGATTCTGTCCTTATCTTTGATTTTGGAGAGTTTGATTATTATATGTCTTGGTGTTTTTCTTTTAAGGTCTATCCTTCCTGGGGTTCGTTGAGCTTCTTGGATGATTATCTTTTCACTTTTCAGGATGTTAGGGAAATATTCTTCCAGAAGTTCTTCAACTATGTCTTCTGTGGACTTGTGGAATTCTTCCTGTTCTTCCTGACTTCTTCCTTATTTTTCTCAACTCGATTGTGTAGTGTTTTGATATATTTTACAATAGTTTTTCTGAATTCCTTCACAGGCATTTCCAAAGCTTGCCCATCTTCCAGTATGACAGGTAGGTCTACCTCCAGCTCATTTGCCTTAGTCACTTTATCTCATTTCTGGACATGTGCTGATATGGTCATCTGTTTTTGTGTTTGGGGCATATTCAGGAGTTATCTATGGCCTTAATATTTAGATGGATGTATATTTTTGCATTTCTTATTCTTTCTGATTGCCTCCAAGTAGATGTGATCAGGAGATGGGCTTCCATTTTCACTCTTCTTCCTGAAAAATTTCAACATGCCACTGCTGGGTGTAAAGACGTAACTCAGGATTTAATTTTCAGCCTGTTTCCTTTTTAGTCTGCCTGTCCTGCTCCACAACCCCCATTCAGGCCTTTTTCCTAGTGATAAACAGTTCAGGGTCATAGCCATGGCTGTTTTGCACTGCTGTTTGGTTTTAAGTGAAATTGTCCCTTTCAGTTTTGAAGAGATCTGTGTGCTTGTGTAATAGAACCCTCCAGGGGTAGGGGTGGGATGTCCACTTGCTCAGGCACCCCCTGTAGTCACCAGAATGGAGGTGCGCAGACAGAGGGAGGCCAATAAACACATACGAAAAAAATAATGTCCAAACCTTTATCTCCATGGTTCTGTCAGGTGTCTGTGGCTGCTCTTATCCTTCCCTGGTTTGGTCTTGCCCAAGATGGCCACTCAGGGATCAGCTAAGTGCCTTGGATTAGAAAGCACTGGATTTATTGCTTCTGCTACAAATTCCATTGGCTGTAAGCCTTCCAACATTCTAAATACTCCTTTATAAGTGATTCCGAGTTCTGGGACCATCCCCTGAGTCTGCTTGGTCTGGTATTCTGTGTTGTTGTTGACAGAGCTTCTCACTGCACGTTCACCTGATCCACCATCTTGTTTGTTTTTCCAAATACATTTTTTAAATGAGGATAACCCTTATAGCAAAACCAGGCAAAGATATCACTAAACCAGAAAAGTATAGATCAATATCCCTCATGAGCATACATGCAAACATCCTCAACAAAATCCTAACCAGTAAAATTCAATTATATAAAAAAATACATATCATGACTAAGTGGGGTTCATGTGAGGTATGCAAGGATGGTTCAATATTAGGAAAACTATCAATGTAATCTACCACATAAATAAAACTAAGGAAAAGAAACATATGATCATATCAATTGATGCAGGAAAAGCATTTGACATAATCCGACATCCATTCCTGATTAAAAAAATAAAAAAACCAAAACACTCAACAGAATAGGCATAGAGTGAAAACTTGTCAACATAATTAAGGATATATGTACAAATCCAACAGCCAACATTACTCTCAGTGGAGAAAAACTGAAAGCATTGTCTTTGCAAATAGGAACCTGAGAAGGCATAAAAACATTATCCAACATGACTAAAAATACACTGGTTTACAGTCCAGTGTTTATCTTACAGTGCCACACCAGGACTCTGTGGTAGAGCCTACAGTGGGGAAATGAGAAAAATGTCTTAGATATTAATATTACTAAAGATCTTAAGACAATGAGTTTCTGGGCGAGGGGCTCAGTACCACATCATGGTCATTTGGCATATCATAATCCAGAAAAACGATGTTCTATATGCTACTTTGATCTGAAAAGTTTATGAGTGGTGTTGAAGGTGCAATTATTGGTTTCTCCATGTTCAGAAGAAAGAAGAGTGATGAAAATTGAAGTTGCTTGGAATCAACTAGTCCAATGTACCAATGGAGCAGGTGAACAGCAGTCACCATGACTCTGAGACCAGAAGAACTAGATGGTGCCCGGCAAGAAAGAGACTGGAGGAAACCAAAACTATGACCCTCATCTTCTCTTTAGATCTATAGCAGAATTCACCTTCATGGCCCAATTTTCAGGCCAGCAGTACATTGGTATATAGGGGGTACAGCAACACTAGTAAGGTATGCTCACCGTGGAGTGGTCAATCATACAAAATCAAAAGAACAACAGTTACCTAAGGACAAAGTTGAGAAGGAGAATAGATTGAAAATTAGAATTACAGGGAGGAAGTGAAAAAACTTGTTGTGTGAAGAGGATTGGAATCATTGAGATGAAACAAATTGTACAATTTGTTGCATACAAAATTGATTATCTTCTCTGTAAACCTTCTCTTAATTCACAATAAAAAGTTTCAAAAAAGAGTTTTATTTTACTTTTGTATATGAAGGGTGAGATATTTCAGTAGCTATAAATTTCTGTCTTAATGTAAATATGTATTGTATGTGTGTATGTTTGCACATGCATACACATGATATTCTCAAATATTCTTAGATCGGTGTTTATATTTTTTATTAATTTTGAAAGAAATTATTGGCCATCTTTACCCCAAATATTTTTCAATCTCTCTTCTTTTTCAGGGACTCCAGTTACATATATATTTGCTCTTATGTACCCTGTTTTATTTATTTACACCTTTGTCTTTTCATTTGGATAATTTCTATAGACTTTTCTCCAAGTTCACTCATTGCCCACCCCAACGCCCAATCTGTATCTGTTGGAATGTGGTGGCTCCATATGATAAGCACTGGACTGTGAACCACAAGATTTGTGGTTCGAGCCCATCAGCTGTTCTATGGGAGAAAATGAGACTTTCTGCTCCCACAAAGATTTACAGTCTCAGAAACCCAATGCAGGGTCCCTGTGAGTAAGAATTGATTCGATGGCACTTAACAACAACAACAGAAACATCTGTATACAGTCTGTTGATTAGCCTGTCAAAGGAATTCTTCCTCTCCCCTAAAATTGTTTTCTTCTTTTGTATCTAGTGTTTTCATTTTACTCTAAAGTTCCTCATCTGTTCATGCATTCTGTCCAATTTTCTCACTATATTCTTTAATCAATCATAATTATGTTAAAGTTTCTATCTAATAGTTATAACATTGTGATAATGAATTATTTGTTGCCTGGAACTCAATATAAAAATGAAACACCAACACTTCATCGTTAGCTGGATTTTCACTTGAATGTCTACTTCAGAATACTCATGAATTGCGTTACAGCATGTAGTTTAAACTAAAGAAGGCCTAAGGGTCTCTTGTCTTCCAGTATCTGAAAGCTGAATGATGCCAGCTGTTTTGGAGGGAAACAAACACAAAGAGGGGAGAGTTGTTCTACTCAGCGTCCTGATAGCACTGATGAAACATGGTCAACAGAGAACTGCACTTATTCCCCACAGTGCCCGTTCTCCATACACAATCAGTATCCTGGACTCCCTAAAGGAGCCAAGAGAGATATATTAGAAATGAGAATCTAGAAAGGATCCACTCTTTAGATATCTGCACTTAAAATAAAAATAAATCATTTTGTCTGTGAACATACTATTATTCATACTATTTTAGCTTCTCAAGTATCTGAATAAAGCTTATTTACTGTGGACTGGGACTCACTTGGCTTTTAAATTTTATTTAACACTGAGATTCTACAGTTACATGAAGAAGAAGAAAATAAGGAGAATACTTCTTTGTACAGTGTTTACTGGAATAGTAATATAGATGTGAAACAAAAGATAAAATCTTAAGAACTGTGAAAAGTTGAAAGGCATATTCATAGGTAAATTACAATATTTGGATTTGTGCATAGAAACCATTTCTCTCAAATGAAAAAACATATTTAAAATGTGTAATGTGAAGGACAATATCCTCCAAGGGTTTGTTTTGTTTGATTCTTGCCTTTTTTTAATTCCTGGGATTCAGTGTCTATGGGTTCATAAATATAATGTCAGAAATTACTCACTCACATAAAAAGTTGTGCTTTGGGCAGGTTAGTAGAAATGATGTATCATGACTTTTTCTTGAGGGAAAAAGTGAGCACTGAGATAAAGAATAGTTAGAATTTTAAATGGAATCTTAACAGCAAATTACTCTGAATGCAAATGCCCGTGGTAAATGGAGATGAACCACTTTGGGACAAAAGTTTATGGGATCTGTAACATGCCACCTCACATGTCTGTACACTCTGACTTAATTTTATTTTAAGGAGCAATAGCCACATAGAGTGAGTTATTAAGTACAAAACAGTGAAGTGATTTGCAAAATTTCCCATGGCATAATAAATTAAGCATGGAGAACATTAGGAATGCAATTTGCAGTCATTTGTAATGCAGTGTTTTATGTTAATAATTCAAAATCACATAATGTTGGGGACTGAATTGCATCCTCCCAAGATATGTGTTGTAAATTCTAACCTCTGGCCTATGGTTATAATCCCATTTGGGAATAGGCTCTCTTTGTTATGCTAATAAATTAGGATTAGTGTAGGGTGTCCTTTAAATCAAGCTCTTTTGAGATTAAAAAAAAAAAAAGAGAGATTGAACAAACAAGCTAAGAAGCAAAGATGGAGGAAGAGAGATGTCCATCAGCAGAAGCTCAGAAGAGACAAGAATTTTCTGGTAGAGTTGACAGAGAGAAAAAGCCTTTTCCTAGGACCAGCACACAGAATTCAGACTCTCAGCTTCCTAAACTTTGGGAAAAAAAGCTTTGTTTGTTAATGCCACCCATTTGTGGAATTTCTGCTATAGTGGTGGTGGTTGTATGCCATGCAGTTGGTTCTGACTCCTAACAGAAAGCCTCATCTTTGTCTG
This sequence comes from Chrysochloris asiatica, assembly GCF_000296735.1. NCBI lineage: Eukaryota > Metazoa > Chordata > Mammalia > Afrosoricida > Chrysochloridae > Chrysochloris > Chrysochloris asiatica. Next base: position 7,879,228 of record NW_006408558.1, on the reverse strand, counting down.
GCGGAGCAGCTGGGAGATTCAAACTGCTGACCTTGCAATTTGCAGCCCAACTCTTAACCCACCGTGCTACCAAAGACCCTTTCTTTTATTGCAGCATTAGATAATGAAAGTACACACTCTTCGGAGGCATTTCTAGTTAATGTATTTATGGCATCGCCAACTGTTACTGGTTTGATTCCATTTTGCTAAATATTTCAACAGAATTTGCTCACTGTTATTTAGAGTATGATTGATGGCATTAGTAAAGTGAACTAAAGGAGAAACGACATTTCTCCACATTGTTCAAACTCTTCTCTTATCCCCCCTCAGAAACAAGTCACACCAATGCTTGCCATCTCTTCTAGTATCAAACCCAAATGCTTGAGCCAGTTTGTTTAGAAGTTTTAGATGAAAAGACACAAGTGCCTGGATCAATAATTAATTGAAGAGAAAAGTTCAAATCTAACTAAAGAGTCTTTTAAATATTAAATACATTTCATATCTCAAATCCATAGACACTGACATTTCTTTAGAGTTGATAATCATGCCTGTTAGGGGCCATTTCTTTGTGTTCTCATCTTTATTTGGATGTTTTTGAACAGGAGGAGTACACTAAATATTCATAAGTTGGTTTGTTGAAGTTTTATGATAATTGGAATTCTTCCAAGTAAAGTTTAATCCTCCTGAGGGTATTTTAGTAAAGCTAAAGAACAAAATAATGTCAAGACCATGCCTAGTTGAAGCAGGAATTTAAAATTGACTGTAGGTATCCTATACATTAATAATAAAGAAAATGCTCCTGGTCTGTGTTGTTCTATCTCCTTATCATTCAGGCATTAATTTCTTAGTCTTTGAGTCTCTGAAATTGTGTATGATCTAAGTAGAGATGAATAGGCATTCTTTCCTAATGAAGAGAAGAGGCATTCTCTATCCTCCATTTGTGCCATTAGTATGTCCTGAATCAGGTGGAATAATGCCTCCCCTTTGTGAGTTACCCACATTGTAAACTACTGTTACTCACTTGACAACAGTAGAAGCAATAGTTGGACAACACCAAACTTCATCTCTGGAGCTGAACATTTTATAGGAGACAGAAAGGAAACTGCAAAATGGCCTGATAGATTTGGAAACTTTTGGTTGGCCTTTGTGCCGTGCTGTTTTGAAATCCTATCAAAGTTAACAGTTTCATACCTATTACTTACTTCATGCAACAACAGCTGACTCAGACTCATGGCAACCCCATATGTGTCAGAACAGAACTGTGCTCCAACGGGTTTTTAGAGGTTGGGTTTTCAAAAGTAGATCACCATGCCTTTCTTATAAAACATTAAATAATGTGACAATTATGTGTGTGTGTGGGGGGAAGGGAGGACAATAATAAACTGATGGTATGCAAATATCAGATAACCTTTAAAAGTATGTTGTGGTTTTGAAGGGAAAACAAATTATGATTTTTAGTCATAAGATATTCTTTTAGAATTTAAAAGTTCATTCTGTTGTGAAAGGGCAAAAAAAAATCAACTTAAAAATATATAAAATAAACAGGGACAATAATCTTTTTTATTATTAATTTTTTTTATTGTGAATAGAGTGATCATTTACATGGGAGAACATTGGCTTTACACCATCATTTCATTGCAGTGATTACAATTTCCTTCGTGCATCATCAATCAATAGTATTTGTTTCCATTCGCTCTGTGTTTTTAATTTTGGGGGGTGGGGAGGTGGGGGTATGGCAATGTACACAAAAACACTCAGGAATATATAATCGTTTAAACAACCAAAGATCACATTCTGCAAGCCCACCTCCTGGCCACCAGAACTCAGTCCCTCTCTTTCCATGAGTCTAGAATCCTCAGCTGCTCCTTCTCTCCATGTCCTCATCTCTGCCTCCTTTTCTGCAATAATATTCTTTTATGAATATTATTCCTAAAACATTTAGCCATAAAATGATCAAGATCATGCCAGTACATTCCTGTACTTTAAAATTAGTTAACACAAAAGTTACTATGTAATATTTAATTGGTTACACTCAGAGAAATCTAAAAATCCCTGCCCTGCCTTTCATATTTTTGTTTCTTTTCTCCTTCTATAAAAAGAATGGAATAATAACTTCAAAGAACTAGAAAGTGTTTGTGGGTTTTCATCAGATTTTTTGAAGATGATACCAGGGGACTGAAACTAGAATGAAGTATGAGAAACTTAGATGGGGTTAATGCTAGACATTTGTCTACAATGTAGAATTTAATGATAGGAAATTCTTTATTCTACCTCTTTTTATTCTAAGAACTAAATTAAATTGAAGGGAAAATGGAGATAATAGAGAAACAAAATGTTTTATATAAAATATTTATGTAATTTTATAAAATATTAAATAGATAATAATAAAATATAAAATTGGATATTAAACCAAAGTCAGGGATAGAGTGAAAGCACGAAATGAGTAAGTATTGAAAAGTGAGTAAAAAAATTAACTTTCAAGTTAGTGAGAGGGAGTCCTGGTGTGGTGCTGTGGGTTAGTGCACTTACTGGACTGCACAGTCAGTTAGAACCACAAAGTCTCCGGTTCAAGCTCACCAAATGCTCCTTGGAAACCCTACAGAGGGTCGCTAAGGGTTGGAACCAACCTGACAGCACTTAGCATTAGCAACAACAACAAGAAGCATTAGGAGAAAACTGTTTTCATTTAGAATTGCACCAGTGTCTTCAAGATAGTAACAAAAAAGTTCCTCTGAAGAAACCCAGTGCTTCCCATCACTGACAAAAATTCTCCTGAGATGACTCAAAAAGGAAACTGCATGACATAGTCATGTGTGTTTTCAGCCACACAGCAGTCATCTATAATAAATTCAGTAGCCGTGTGTTAAGTTGTTCTTCAGTGTTGATTGATGACAAAATGACAAGGTTATGACTATCTCGATTTATTTAAAAAAAACAGCAAACGGATACAGTTTTTTTCTCAAATAAAATGTTGTCAATGAGTTTCTACAAAATGAATGAATGAATGCCAGTTGCATTTCCACCCCACCCCACCCCACCCAAGATTTTATGGTGAGACACGAAGGATATAAGTTCTTAGTTAAAAGATTCAAGTGCATGCTTATAGTTAGAAAATAGAATCAATAAATATATTCTGGGTAAAATTAGAACAGGTGATGACCAGAATTCTATTGGTAAAATAGTTTCAAAGATATTTTTCAGGGAGGTCAGAATTTTAACTTTTGTGTTTTAAATTGATTTATGCCTAGTTCTTTGAGTCCAAGACTTCAGTATCCTCAAATATGTTAGGAGTTGCCTTCATAAGGTCAGTCATTTATTATCACATGGACGTGGTTGTTAACTAGAATTATTCCTGGAAGAGTCTAAAACAAAGGTTTTCAAACTTTAATAGGCATATGAACCACCTGAGGAGTTTCTAGAAAAGGCAGATTTGGGGAACCTACACTCAGAAATTCCACACCAAGAGGTCCAGTAAGGAGCCCTGGTAGCACAGTGGCTAAGCACTCAACAGCTAACTGAAATGTTGACAGTTCAAACCTACCAGCTGCTCTATGGGAGAAAGATGTGGCAATCTGCTTCTGTAAAGATAGTTGTTGTTGTTATGTGCCATGGAGTTGGTTCTGACTCATAGTGACCCTGTACAGGGTTTCCCTGTTACAGGTTTCCAAGACTGTAAATCTTTACGGGAGAAGAAAGCCTCATCTTTCTCCCGTGGAACAGCTGGTAGTTTCAAACACTGACCGGGAGATTAGCAGCCCAATTCGTAACCACTATGCTACCAGAGATCCTCTGTAAAGATTGTTGTTGTTGTTAGGTGCCATCGAGTTGGTACCAACCCATAGCGACCTTACAGCAGAACGAAACACTGCCCAATCCTGAGCCAATCTCACTACTGTTGCCACGCTTGAGTCCATCGATGTTGCCACTTGGCCAATCCATCTCATTAGGGGTCTTCTTCTTTTCCTCTGACCACCTTACCAAACATGATATTCTTTTCCAGCAACTGCTCCCTCCTGACAATATGTCTGAAGTATGAGAGACAAAGCCTGGCCATCTTGGCCTCCAAGGAGCACTCTGGCTGCACTTCTTCCAAAACGGATCTATTGGTTCTTTTGGCAGCCCATAGCACTTTCAATACTCTCCTCCAACACCATAACTCAAAAGCATCAATTCTTCTGCGGTCTTCCTTATTCACTGTCCAGCTTTCACATGCACATGAGGTTATTGAAAATACCATGGCTTGGGTCAGGTGCACCTTAGTCCTCAAACTGACATTTGCTTTTCAACACTTTAAAAAGGCCTTGTGCAGCAGATTTGCCTAATGCAATAGTCGTTTGATTTATTGACTGCTTCTGTGAGTGTTGATAATTGATCCAAGAAGAATGAAGTCCTTGACAACGTCAATCTTTTCTTCATTGATAAGAATGTTTTTTTTTATTGGATTACAGTCTTGGAATTCCTATGGGGTAGTTCTACCTGTCTTATTGGGTCATTATACGGTATTATGAGTTGGAAAAGAATCAACGGTAGTGTGTGTAGTCTAGGAAGGAGTCCATCGGTGACACAAATGGTTAAACATTCAACTACTCTCAGAAAGGTTGGTGGTTTGAATCATTGAGAGGTGCCTTGAGAGAAAGGTCTGGAAATCTGCTTCTGAAAGATCACACCTTAAAAAGGCTCTGGGAGCATGGTTGTACCACCATACATATTGGGTTGCCAGAAGTCAGAATTGACTTGAAAGAAACTAGGTAGGTTTGGGGGAGAACAGTGAAAAATCTGATGTTGATGTCTATTAATCACATTGGATTTGACATCATGTGGATGATACCTCTTTTTTCCAAACAACTGTAAAATGGACAAAATTCTGTTCCAACTGAGAGTTCTTTGACTTGAAACTGAGTTTTCAGGTTTGGCGATTTCTGAATTTAATCAGCAGAAATTGTGCTAGTACCTTTTTGTAATCAGATTCCATCCTTAGGAAAGCAATGCTTTCTTACATCTGATTTTGACCCAGGGTGGTGACTCTTCCTTCATAAAACAGAAGCCAACAGATAGCGCAACCGTGCCTTTAAAGCAGTGCTTTAAAGCCACAGCACTCACAGATGTTACATCAAGCTGTGACAGCTGCAGTGTGGCTATTTTCCTTTGATTCCTTTTCCAAAATACATTGGTCACCTACCTAACTTCCTTTTTGCCCCAAATCAATGTGTAGTCCTCTATGATTTTCTGACAAATCTTATTGACTACACATGTCTTCTAAGAATCTCTTGGATCTTGGATTCCCACAGTGGTGGTGGCTGTGTGCCGTGGAGTCGGTTCCGACTCATAGCAACCCTGTACAAGGTTTCCGAGGCTGTAAATCTTTATGGGAGCAGAAAGCCTCATCTTTCTCCTGCTGACCTTGCGGTTAGCAGACCGATTCGTAACTGCTACGCTACCAGAGCTCCTTGGATTCCCACAGTAGTGGTCCATATATATTTGTGATTACCAATTACCATTATTTTTTTTTGTAATTCCTTTCTATGTCTTTTTTTTTTTTTTTTTTTTTTAAGCATTTATTATGAATTGAGTGAGTGAAGGTTTACAGGGCAGATCATGAGTTTTACATTCAGCAAATCATTGTAATGATTACAATCCCCTCCATGCACCCACAGCCAACAGTATTTACCTCTATTACCTTTAAAAAAAAAAAAATGTACACATACCGCATTGAAAATATATATTAGTTTAAATGTTCAAAGGGCACACTTTGCAAGCCAGCTTCCTGCCTGCAGGCACACTGCCTTTCTCAGTCCATGGGCCTAGAGTTCTCTGCTGCTCTGTCTCTCTGTGCCATCACCTCTGACACCATCTTTTCTATCTCTGCTTCTCTGGTTAGGATCCTTTGCTCCTCTCATATTCTTCCTTCTTGATGGTCCTAGGGTCCCCTGTTCCTGAAATGAAAGATTAACTGCTCCCCTCTTTTAGTTGCACCTCTTCTACATATACAGTTGTGACAATTGCCATTAGACCTGATAACAGTTACTCTCTATTGAATCATAAAATCCTTTCCTTAACATCACCAGATCCATGTGGACAAGAAGAGAACTATTCAGCAAGGGGTCCTATCTTATGCCCCTCATTCTGAAACTAAGCACCCTCATGAAAGCTTGCAAACAAATACTTCGTGCCCTGATAGTCTCCCAATTTTGACAGCTGATGTGTAAGTTGCATGTCCTTATCAACCCAGTGTACTGAGGAGGCATGTTTGATCCTTAATATGAAGAATCCTTCCCTATTCGGTTGGAATCTTGGGCCACTTCATCCATAAGCAAAAGTTCAGCAAAGCTTGTAGCAATTTACACTTGCTCCCTGTATCATACTTCTTGATCTTCATCTGTCAGATTCTGGTCAGAAAGTCATCCAAGCTAGGTCAAATGGGTACTGTCTGTAAAATTAGGAGTTCCCAAACGCCTCCCCCCTCTTCAGACCCCTCTCAACTCTAGTCCCCAGTGGCTAGGTCAGTGTCCTTGGGCTCAGGAGCTCACATGTCTCCCTGAACGTCAAACCAACCAGGCTATCCTCTTCTCTCTCTAATCTCAAGGTCATTGGGACTGTCCCTTCTCCCCTCATTATGCTCCATGCATTACCGTATTGTTTATTGTTAAACGTTTAGGGATCTTGTTCTATCTATATGATTGGACTTATCTCCATAATTAGGAACTGATTAGGTGTTCCAAGACCTCCTGATGCCACTGGACCAAATGAATTTTAGATCCTGACACCCCTCTACATTGTCAGCTGTACACAGTTAAGTCTGTAAGGATCTCTGGTAGCATAGTGGTTACGAGTCAGGCTGCTAACCTCAAGGTCAGCAGTTCAAAACTATCTGCTGTTCCATGGGAGAAAGATGAGGGTTTCTTCTCCCATAAAGATTTACAGCCTTAGAAACCCTATGCAGGGTAGCTATGAGTGGGAACCGACACCACGGCACACTACCACCACCACCACACAGATATGTCAAACTACTATTGCAAAAACCATATATTCAATGAAAGAAGCCAGATACAAGAGAACATGTACTATATGTTTCCATGTCTATGGGATTCAAGATTAGGTAAAACTAATTTATGATGATAGGGTTAGACCACAAGTTACCTTGGAAGATGAATGAATAGTGACAAAAAGCATGTGCTGATTGTCTTAATGAAAGATTATGAATAATGTGTTAGACATTCCATGAAAAACATGTTAATTCAAATATCATTACAGGTAGTGGCTGCAAATGGGGGAGTAGACTGAAAGTGAGCTAGCTATACAAATTCTGGGAAAGCAAGTTTTCAATTGTGAAAACTTGAGAATCAAGTGAAAAACAGAATGCAAACAATGGATCAATTCTATCTTGGGTACTTCTTTCTTATATTTCTATGAACGCTTTACTGAGCTTCAGAGCTTTAGATTTGATACTAGCAAATGCCTTGTATTTTTTTAATAGATTAATGTATGCTATAAATTCAGTAAAAAATACAAATCTTGATTGTACAGCTCCACAAATGTTATGTATGTATTATTTATGCATGGGAGAAAGATGAGGCTGTCTACTGTCGTGAAGATTTACAGTTTGAGAAACATGATACATATTCGCTATAAGTAGGAATCAACTTAATAGTAGTGAATTTTTATAATTTATGTAACAACCATCCTGATCAAAACATAGGACATTTCTAGTATCCTAGAGATTTCCCTCATATACCTTGCCCATCAATAATTCTTTTTTCCCTGATTATTCTATATTTTGTTCCTCAAGGTTAGCATTGCCTGTTCTTGGAATTCATATAAATGAAATCATAGTCAGACATTACTTACTCTTTTGTATAGTTGGCTTTTTTTTTTCAGACACAAACTTTCCTATGCTTGATGTCCTGGTTCTCGGCCTCATTTTCTCCAGAGGTTTTACTTCTTCTGTAATATGGGGTGGAGTGTTTGCCTTCTGTATTGAGTGAAAATGGAAACTTGAAGGTCCCATTGCACGTTACAGACTTTAATACAAGTCCCTGTTTAAGTTCTTTGCATCCCATGTTGACAGATGCTTTTAATTTATTAGACTTTCTGGAAGTCTACTGGTTCCAGAAATGGTCAGCAGCTCATCACTAATAAAAACATCTATTTTATTTAGCTGTTAGGTCTTTGAATGCTTGTCCATGATTTTTTATTAAACATGACGGAGAAGAAAAATTTCTGGACTAAGGATGAGACAATCTTGATGATAGTTCTGATGTTGCTATCAAGTAGCTAAGTGCCCTTGGGCAAATTATGTCGCTACTCTGGTTTATGCCACCATTCATTCATGTGCCATTTTGCAGCATTGTGGTGGCTTGTGGTGCTGAAAACTATGCCACTGGTTTTCCAAGTTCCAGCAGGGTCGCCCATTGTGGACCGATTTCAGAGGAGCTTCTAAGATTAATATTTAAAAAGAGGATCTGGCTATTCCCAACTGAAAAAAAAAAAAAAAGCCAGTACAAACCTTCTGAAAAGCAGCAGAACATTTCAGATATAGTGTCAGAATATAAGCTTCTCTGGTTGGAAGGTACTCAAAGTATGACTAGGGAAGAGCTACCTCCTCAAACTAGAGTTGACTTTAGTGATGCAGATGGAGTAAGCTTTCAGGATCTTAATTTGCTGATGTGGCACCACTCAAAATGAGAATTAAACAACTACAAACATCTATTAATGGCTAATAAGAACACAGAATGTATGAAGTAAGAATCTAGAAAACTGGAAAGTTATCCAAGGTGAAATGGAACACATAAAGATCCATATCCTAGGCATTAATGAGCTGAAATTGCCTTTTAAAATCAAGCAATCATTGGTCTACTATGCCAGAATGACAAATTGAAGAGGAATGGTGTCACAGTCATAGGAAAAAACCCCCACAAAAACACATTTCAAGATCCATCCTGAAGTACAACACTGTTAGTAATAGGGTAATATCTATATGCCTCTAAGACCAGTTAATATTATGATTTGACCCAAATTTACTCAACAACCCACTAATACCAATGATGAAGAAATTGGAGATTTTTATCTACTCCTGCAGTCTGAAATTGATCAAACATGCTCTCAAGATGTGCTGAAAATTACTAGTGATTGGAATGGAAAACTTGGAAACAAAGGAGGATTGATAACTGGAAATTATGGCCTTGGTGAAATAAATAATGCCAGAAATAACATGATATGTTATAAGATCAATGACGTATTCATTGCAAATACCTTTTCAGCAAGATAGATGGTAACTGAACATGTAAATTTCCTTGGATTGAATGCACAGGAATCAAATTGACTATATCTATGGAAAATGATGATGAAGAATCACAACTTTATCAGTCAGAAGAAGGGCAAGGGTCGACTTCAGAATAGACCATCAATTGCTCGTAGGCAAGTTCTGTTTGCTGTCCAAGAAAATTGAAACAAGTCCATGAGAACAAAAGCATGATATTGAATATATCCAACCTGAGTTTAGAAACCATTTCAAGAACAAGTCTGACACATTTAGAACTAGTGAGAGAAATCAGATAAGGTGTGAGATGACATCAAATATCTCATATGTGAAGAAAGCAAAAGATCATTAAAAAGACAGGAAAAAAAGGAAAGACCAAATGGATGTCCCAGGAGACTCCAGAAAGAAAAGATGATGTAAAAGAACTGAACCAAAGATTGCAAAGGGCAACTCGAGAAGACAAGGTAGAATATTACTGTGAAATGTGCGAAGACCCGACATTAAAAAACCAAAAGGGAAGAACATGTTTGGCATTTCTCAAGCTGAAAAAACTGAAGAAAAAAATTTATGCCTTGAGTTGAAATATCAAAGAATTCTATAGGCAAGCCCCCCCCCCCCCAAAAAAAAAAAACAGTGGAATGACATTGGAAGCATTGAAAGATGTTGAAGGCCTACATAGAGTCAGTGATAATCAACCTTTCCAGGAGGTAGCATAGTTGATCTCTTAGGAAATTAAGATATTTGCTGAGTATTTTCAATCTGCACAGGAACTTTTTAAAGTGTTGAAGAGTAGAGATGTCAGCTTGAGGACTAGGGTGCGCCTGACCCAGGCCATTGTGTTTTCAATAGCCTCATATGGATGCGAAAGCTGGACAGTGAATAAGGAG
>NW_006408558.1:7866319-7868771 GCF_000296735.1 Chrysochloris asiatica | reverse complement strand
CTGCTGTGCATGGGGTCGCTATGAGTCGCTTCCGACTCGATGGCACCTGACAACAACAACAACAACATTTTCAATCTAGTAGACCTCAACAGTTAAAGAAGTACTTTATGAATTATTCTTATTCTCCTTGCTTTATATTTCTAATTTCTATATGGAAAAAATAATTCTGTCTTGTTTTTATAAACACTCTTTTTTCTTTTCCCCATTGGCATTACTTACAGTAATATAGTCAACACTGCATGCATTAAAACCTCCTGTTTCAAATAAGATCTCTATGAGTCGGTACCGACTGGATGGCACCTAACAACAACAACAACAATAGTAATATAGTCAAAAGTGCATGCTTTAAAACCTCCTGTTTCACATAAGCCAGATTCGACTTCAATGTCCTTTATCCATGGCATAGCTTCACTTTTTCCCTCTCAGCTTGCTGTTATGGATCTTCTTAAAATCTAGGGTGAATATCAGCATTTTTATATTCATAAACCCTTTCTTCCTTGTTCAACCGCATCTAGTCCATAATGCCCCTTTTTGCTTCCTCCGTTTCTGAAGGATGAATTGTCTGCAAGACAAGCATTTATCAGATGCTCTACTTTCAGGAGAACGAGTCTCCCATAGATATCCTGATAAAAGTCCCCCATTGCTGCTTTATCTTACTTCTGTGACAATTTTTATAATTTCGAATACAGCGTTATCTATGTCCTCTATGCGTCTCCGTGAGCTCTAGGAGAAATCTCCCTGAGTAATATTACATTAGTTCCTGTTTTCATTATGCTAAAGGAATTGATGACTTTGTGAATTTAAATACGTTTATATATGCCTATATGTGTGCCATCATAGAATAAGTACTTGGTCTCCAGGTGGGTTTGAACCACAAGGTTGGCACCAGCTGCTCCTCAGAAATACTATACAGGGTCGCTATGAGTCAGAACTGACTCAAGGCCTTTAACAAGAACATATGCAGATCAGTGTATATAAACTTTAAAAAATATGTCTGCTTCCTCCTCTTCCTTTCACAATTGTGACTTTTGAGCTTAGACATGACCCTTTTGCTTAAGATATAAGTCTCAGATCTTAGTTAAAAGCCGCTGCTTCCGAGTGTCCTCTCACTCACAGCCACCTTTTAGAACAGAGTAGAATTTCCTCCTGGGTTCCCAAGGTTGTAAATCCTTATGGAAGCAGACAGCCACATCTTTCTCCTATGAAGCGTCTGTTGGGTTTGAACCACTGACCTTTGGTTAGCAGCTGAATGCTTTAACCATGGTGCCACCAAGTCACAGTACATTTTGTTTTTGTTAAGTGCTGTGGAGTCGGTTTCTGACTCTCCGTGACCCTGTATAGAATTTCTGAGGCTGTGAATTTTTGTGGGAGCAGAAAGCCTGTGGTTATCCTCCGTAGCCACCATGCTCACAAATCACAGTTGTTGTAGCTGTTAAGCAGCTGCTGGGTTTGAACTGCAGACCTTGTGATTCGCCGTCCAGTGCTGATCCTACACTGCCATTTGCTATTGTTGTTATCAAGTGTCATAGAGTCACTTCCGACACTTAGCCCATCCTAAATTTCAGTGCTATAAGAAATAATTTAAAAAAATCATACTCTTTCAACTCACTCAGTAAGATCAGAAAACTAAGGTCTAAACAGAAAACTTCTCCTGATACATCATACCATTGAGGCTTTGTGACACTCTTTTAAGAAAATGTAAGTTCACTTTGTGATGCTAATAATGTAATCAATTTTAATCAATATTATACCTAAGACTAAATTTAAAATTTTTAATTTGAGTATAAGACATTTGTTGTTATGTCGTTACATGCCATCTAGTAGGTTCCAACTCATAGCAAGCCTGTATATGGTTTCTGAGGAGTGACTGGTGGTTTGAACTGCTGACCTTGTGATGAACCGTTCAATGCTTATCCTACAGTGCCATACCGGGACTCTATAGGACATTTACAGAAACTTTAATAGACTTTTTTAAAGGGAAGATTCAGCTTTACATAAAAATTGCAAAGAAAGTACAGATGGTTCTCATATACCTGCCTTCGCCCCCTACCCAGTTTCTCCTATTACTTACATCTTGTAATACTGTAGTATATATGTTGTAACTGATAAATTGATATTGCTACATTATTAATAAAGCCCATAGTTTACATGGATTTTAATGACTGCGCTGTATAATTCTACTAATTTTGAGAAATGAATCATGTTATATATTCACCATTACAGTATCAGGCAGACTAGTTCCACTACTGTAAAAATGTCCTGTGATGCACTCATCCTCCCCACAAGATCTTGATAGCCACTAACTGTTTACTCCCTTAAACCCTGGTAGTGTAGTGGTTATGAATCAGGCTGTGAATCGCAAGGTCAGCAGTACGAAACCACCAACTGTTCCACGGGAGAAAGATGAGGCTTTCTGCTCCTGTAAAGATTTACAGCCTCGGAAACCGTGCAC
>NW_006408558.1:7863964-7865409 GCF_000296735.1 Chrysochloris asiatica | reverse complement strand
ATTGGCACAGTGGCAGCAACAATGTGCTTAAACAGAACAACAATTGTGAGGTTGGTGCAGGACGGGGCAGTGTTTCGTTCTGTTGTATACAGGGTTGCTAGTAGTTATAACTGACTCGATGGCACCTAACAGCAACATGCTTTTTCTTGCCTTTGTTTTGCTTTTCCCAGCATATCATATGGTTGGAGTCATAAACATAGCATTTCCAGACTGACTTTGTTCACTTAGCAATATACATGTCAGATTCCAACATGTCTTTTCATGGTTGGACCATGAAAGCTCATCTATTTTTATTGCTGAATAATATACCACTCTGTGGATGTACCACAATTTGTTTATCCATTCATGCCTTGAAGAACATCTTGGTTGTTTCCAATCTGAATAATTATGAACAACACTGCTATAGACACTCACGTGCAGATTTTTGTCTGGACACAAGTGGAAAACCTAGGAATGATCAGTAAATAGTAAGCCTATGTTTAGCTTTGAAACCAATTGCCAAACGATCTTTCAAAATGGCTGTATCATTTAATATTCCACCAACAGTGAATGAAATTTCTGTTGTTTCACATTCTTGTCAGCATTTAGTGGTGTCAATCTTTGGGAATTCATCTATTTTCATGGATGTATACTGGTATTTCATGGTCATTAAGTTGGGAAAATCCTTAGTCATTTTTCTTTCAAATATTTCTTCCCTTCCTTTCTCTGTTTCTTCTTCTGGCATTCCAATTACATGGGTATCTTATTCCAGGTTTCTAAGTTATTTATCTTTGTTTTTCAGTGTGTAAATTCATACTGACATTATCCTGAAGCTCACTTATTCTTTCCTTGGCCATACCCAGACTACTGATTAGCTCATTAAATGCATTCATCATTTCTATTATGGTATTTTTTTATTTCTAGCATTTCCTTTTTATTCTTTCTAAAAGTTTCCATCTCTCTGTTACATTACCCATCTGTCCTTGCATGTTGTCCACTTTTCCATGAAAGTCTTTGGCATATTAAGCATCATTATTTTAAATTTCTAGTTTGTCAAGTTCAAGATCTGAGTCCAGTTCTGATGTTTGCTCTGCCTGTGCAAATTGTGTTTTTGCTTTTTGTTTGGCTTGTAGTAAAGTTGAGCATGCTGTATCAGATAAAAGGAACTGAGGTAAATAGACCTGTAGTGTAAGATTTTATGTTTATATGTCTAGGACTTAGCCTTTATTTACTGTGTGCTTAGCTGTAGGTGTCAGAGGCTAAAATTTCCTCTGGTGTCCTTGTTTGCTGATTTTCCTCTCCTGTTGTTCTTAGACCTGGTCTTTTGTTATGGGTCTGTTCAAGTTTTCTACTCCACTCTGTGTAAGTTTAGGTAGGTTGTGTTTTTCTAAAAAGGTATCCATCTCTTCTAAGTTTTCAAGTTTGTTTGAGAACAACTCTTCATTGTATTCTGTTATTATCCTTTT
>NW_006408558.1:7860689-7862577 GCF_000296735.1 Chrysochloris asiatica | reverse complement strand
GCAAGCCTTCTTGTGCTGAGTTCCTGTTTTTTGTGTTACTTCTTGTCAGTTTCTTCTTAGTTGTAATGTTTCCTCTCCTGTTGTTCTTGGCCTTACCCAGGGATGCCTTCTTAAATAGGGTCTGAACTTTGAAATTCTTTTTAGCTCTGTTGTTGTTGTTAAGTGACACCAAGACGGTTCCAACTCATAGTGACCCTGTATAGGGTTTCTTACCTAGGAGTGACTGGTGAGTTTGAACTGCCAAACCGACCTTGTAGCCTACTGCATAATTGTACAGTTCCAAACCTGGACTCCTTTCAGTTCTAACTCCCTGTTATTATAAAAGATCACTAATTATGTGATGGTAAAATATAGGGGATGTTAAGCATTTTATAATCCTATAAAGAAATCCTTGTGTAGCCCTGTGGACTGCTAACTGCAAGGTTTGGGTCAAACCCACTAGTCGCTCTTTGGAAACCCTATACAGGATCGCTTGAGTCGGAAATGGCTCATTGGCACTTAACCACCACCACAGCAGCAATCCTGAAAGGAGTCCTTATGGCACAGTAGTTGCCTGCTAACCAAAAGGTTGGCAGCTGTTCCACAGGAGAAAAATGTGATAGTCTGTTCCGTATGAATTACAGCTGGACAATCCTTGTTAGTCTGTTCTGTCTGATATGGTTGCTAGGAGAAGGCACCAACTCAATGGCATTGGGTAAAATCCTATGATTTTGGTGCCATCATGTTGGTTGTTGCTGTTGTTTGGTGCTATCATGTCAGTTCTGACTCATAGCGACCCCGTGCACAACAGAATAGAACACTGCCTGGTACTCCGACGTCCTCACAGCTGTTGGTACATTTGAGCCCATTGCTGCTGATACTGTGCCAGTTCTATGAGTAGGTCTTAGTATTTTAATGGGCCTATGAATCTGGACTATGATCTTCATAAATGCTTCTCAGCTCTCCACCCCTCAGTCCTAATAGGGGAGACAAGAGGCTATAGAGCGCTAGAGTTGGAAAGTTTTATTCCACCACATCAGGTTGTTGTTGTTGTTAAGTGCTGTCGAGTCGATTCTGACCCATAGCAACCCTGTATAGGATTACCAAAGAGCAGCTGGTGAGCTTGAACTGCTGACCTTGCAGTTCAAACTGCTTTGCAGTCTGGTGCATTAACCCACAGCGCCACACTGTAGACTCTGATAAATATAAAGTTTCTCTTAAGAAAAGGTCTATGTTGGAACAGAGGCCCCTAGGACTAACAAGGGAGAAGAGCACGAGAAAACTGTAGGACCCTTACCAGAGAAGCAGCAACACCAGAGATGGAGGCAGAGATTAGGACATGGGGAGAGGGAACAACTGAGGACTCTAGACTCATGGGAAAAGAAAGGCTGTGTGCTGGCGGCCAGATGGTAGGCTTACAGAATGTGCCTTTTGGTTGTTTAAATGATTATATATTCCTGAGTGTTTTTGTGTAAACCCCCCCCAAACAAAACAAAACAAAACAAAAAAACCCTGAGGGAATAGATGCAAATACTGTTGAATGATGATGCATGGAGGAGATTATAATCATTGTAATGAAGCAGTGAATGTAAAAACAATGTTCTCCCAAACTTTCACTCAATTTACAATAAAAACTTTAAATAAATCAATAAATAAAACTAATTACTATATTATTAATAATAATTTTTTAAAGGTCTATGTTAGGGAATACAAAATGCTCTGGGTGTATTTTAAAGTGGTTGGTTTCCCCTCCTCCTTCTAGAAGCCTGAGGAACTTTTTGTCTGATACTCATCCTGAAAATCTGTTGGGGGTCCTGGAAGTAAAACTCACAAAAGTGTGCCTCACATGAAAAATGGGTTGCGAGAAGTTTTTGTCTTTCAAGATAAAAACAAAAATCAAACAGTTGCC
>NW_006408558.1:7849909-7860464 GCF_000296735.1 Chrysochloris asiatica | reverse complement strand
AGTTTTGAACTGCCAACCTTGAGGTTAGCAGTCTGATTCATAACCACTACGCTACCAGAGCTTAGTCTTCAATAACTATGCTATTACCCTTTAGGCTTTTCTAATCACTGTGTGGCAGCAGCAACAGTTTTTATTCCGGATTAGCTGTGGTTTTGTTTTTGCCATTCTCTCCACTTTCTGGGGTGACACTTTTCTATCCCTCAATTCTCTGATGAATTGAAAAAAAGTTATTACTTTTCAGCTTTCCAGCAGTCTTCTTGTTGTGAGACTGGAAATCAAAACTTGGTAATCTTCTTACATGTCATACCAGAAGAGTGTTCATCATTTCTGTATGAAAATGTCTGGGCATCACTCATCTTGCTAATTCTTACTTTGCACACAGTAAACTCTCCTCACACGATGAAAAAATGAATTCACTTCCAAAATATTCAGTTTTATATGGATTGTTTTTTTTCTGACTAAATGTTTCCTTGAAGGTTGCCTTGATTAGATCAGAGAAAATGTGACTTTTTTTTTTTTTTTTTTTCTAACTTGCCTATAAAATACCGCCATTCACCTGTCAGTGTGTTCTACTATGGTGGCTTGTGTATTTCTGTGATGGTTGAAGTTACGCCACCAATATTTTAAATACAAGTTGGATCACCCATGGTGGACAGGTTTCATTGTAATTCCCACACAAAGACAGACTAGGAACAAGGAGAGGCAGACCACTTCTGAATGGTTAACCACTAAAAACCTTGTAAATGGAAGTGGAGCATTGTCAGATATAATGAAGACGAAAACCTTACAAGTAACAGCAGAAAATTGTCAGATAGGGCTGGAAAAGGAGCCTCTCAGGTTGGAAGACACTCAAAATACAACTGGGGAAGAACCCCTCATCAAAGGAGCAAAGTTTGTGAATGATGTGAATTTGGCCAGGAATGTCAAATTCAAAGAGGAATGATATCACATTCATCATCAAAATGAATATCCCAAGATCTTGAAGTACAATGCTGTCTGTGATAGGATAATATCTGTATGCTTACAAGTTAGTAAGACCAGTTTAGCAAAAAGAATATCAGAAGGATGTTTACCTGTGCTTTATTGGCTATGCAAAGGCTTTCAACTGCATGAATCATAACAAGCTATGGATAAGATTGTGAAAAATGGATATTCCAGACATTTAATTTGTGCTCATGAGGAACCTGTGCATAACAAAGAGACAGTTGTTAAAACATAACAAGGGAATACTAAATAGTTTAAAATCAGGAAAGGTGTGTACCAGGATTGCATCTTTTCATCATACTTATTCAATCTATATGCTGAGCAAAACTCTGAGAAACTGGATTCTACAAAGAAGAACATGGTATCAGGATTGGAGAAATGCTCATGTTAACAACCTGCACTATTCAGATGAGACAACTTTGCTTGCTGGAAGTGAAGAGGACTTAAAATATTGGGTGATGAACATCAGAGACTACAGCCTTCAGTATGAATTGCACTTAAATGTAAAGAAAACAAAAATCCTCACAATTGGACCAATAAATAACATCATGACAAATGGAGAAAAGACTAAAGTTATCAATTACTAGTTTGCTTGGATCCACAATCAACACCCATGGAAGAGGCAGTCAAGTAATATAACAATGTACTTCATTAGGCAAATCTGCTGCAAAAACCCTTCTTTAAAGTGTTAAAGGGCAAAGATATCAAGTTAAGGACTAAGGTGTGCCTGACCTAAGATAGGGTATTTTCAATAGCCTCATATGCACATAAAAGTTGTGTAATGAATAAGGAAGTCATAGAAGATTCGATGCATTTGAATTAGGGGGCTGGAGAAGAATATTAAAAGTACCATGGACTGACTACCAGAGGAACAAACAAATTGTTTTGGAAGATCTGCAGCCAGAATGCTTCTAGAAGCGAGAATGGGCGAGACTTCCTCTCTCATACTTTGGACATACTATTGGGAGGGAGCAGTCCCTGCAGAAGGACTTCATGCTTGGTAAAGGAAGGGTTATCATAAAAGAGGAAGATCTCCAATGAGATGGATTGACACATTGGCAGCAACAATGGGCTCAAACATAACAATTGTGAGCAGTCTTTCTTTGTTTTGTACATATGGTCACTATTCGTCAGAACTGGTTTGAAGGCACCTAGAAACAACAACAAATACAGCAGTTTGTCATTCCTCATCTCTGACATTATCTATTGCCACCCTCCTCCTTGCTTAACCACTCCAACCACCCTCAAATACACGAAGCTGTTCTTCAAATACACCAAGTACATTTTTGCTTCAATGCATTTGCACTGGGAGTTGCTTTTGCTTGGAATATTCTTCTCACAGATGTCTACTTACCTACTTGCTTTCTCACTTTCTCACTTTATGATTCTAATCCATACTATATAAACTGGAAACATCTACAACCTCTATCTCTTCCTTTTAGGAGATCTTTTCTTTCTAACTCTGCTTATGTCCAGAACTACATTAAATCCCTTAAGATATGTTCTGCCAGCTTCCAGCCTTATCATTCTAACCACTTGAAGGCAGATCCCAACCAAGAAGCTGAACATCAAATAGATTATCCTTCGGAAAAGTCACGTATTCTTCCTAGATGAAATTCCCTTGCTCTTATATTTTCTTACCTCATCATGAAAGCAGATCTTTGTCTTGGTGATGGAAAATTCCTTTAGAGACATTCATTTGAGCCCGAGTATTGCTCTTTATTTCACAAGTAAAAGGCCAATTGAAGCGATTTTCTCAGAATGAATAGAGGCTAACCCAATTCAGTTATTCAAATGTAAATGTAACATAAATATTAAGACATATGCATGTACCATTTTTTCCTTTATTTCCCTTCCTAAAGATGATACTTTATTCTTATTTTTTTTACCTTTATTTTGCTGAAAAGGATGATGGATGGGTATGTATAATAGAAGGAACTTTGTGGTGTTCCAGGATAAGTACTGGACTGCTAACCCCAACGTCAGTGGGTCAAGCCCAACAGCTCCTCTGCTGGAGAAAGATGAGGCTTTCTGCTCCTGAAAAGATTTACAGCCTTGGAAACTCTATTACAGTGTTGTTTATGAGTTGGTTTTGATTGAATGGCAGTGGCTGTTTGGGGATGTAGACTGGAGAGACTCAAGGACTTCCAATTATGTCTCTGAGAAAGAGTGAGGGAAAGAATGTTGTTGTTGTTGTTGTTGTTGTTGTTATCAGGTGCCATCAAGTCGGAACCAACTCATAGTGACCCCATGCACAGCAGAACGAAACAATGTCTGATCCTGGGGCACCCTCACTACCGCTGCCACACTAGAGTCCATCAATGATGCCACCTGGCCAATCCATCTCGTTAGAGGTCTTCCTCTTTTTCTCTGACCCTCCACCTTACCCAGCATGACATCCTTCTCCAACGATTGTTTCCTCTCCGGACAATATGTCCAAAGTATGAAAGGTGAAGCTTAGCCATCCTGGCCTCCAAGGAGCACTCTGGCTGCACTTCTTCCAAAACAGATCTATTGGTTCTTTTGGCAGTCCATGGCACTTTCAGTATTCTCCTCCAACACCACAACTCAAAGGCATCAATTCTTCTACGATCTTCCTTATTCACTGTCCAGGCCTCGCATCCATATGAGGCTATTGAAAACACAATGGCCTGGGTCAGGTGCACCTTAGTCCTCAAGCTGACATCTCTGCTCTTCAATACTTTAAAAAGTTCCTGTGCAGCAGGTTTGCCCAGTGCAATACGTCGTCTGATCTCTTGACTGCTGCTTCTGTGAGTGTTGATAGTTGATCCAAGAAGAATGAAGGCCTTGACAACTTCAATCTTTTCTCCATTGATAAGAATGTTGTTTATTGGTCCAGTGGTGAGGATTTTTGTTTTCTTGACATTGAGATGTAATCCATATTGAAGGCTGTGCTCTTTGATCTTCATAAGTAAATGTTTCAAGTCCTCTTCACTTTCAGCAAGCAAGGTTGTATCATCTGCATATCACAGATTGTTAATGAGTCTTCCTCCAATCCTGATGCCACGTTTTTCTTCATAGAACCCAGCTTCTCGTATTATTTGTTCAGCATACAGGTTGAATAAATATGGTAAAAAAACACAACCCTGTCTTACTCCTTTCCCAATTTTAAAACATTCAGTGTTCCCATGTTCTGTTCAAACAACTGCTTCTTGGTCTAGGTACAGATTTCTTAGAAGTACAATTAAGTGTTCTGGAATACTCATACTTCTCAATGATAGATAGTGAACTTAAGAGTAAAGCATTTTGGGGTTCATTTATGACGTCTTTCACAAGGAGTAAAACTTCAGGAAAAGGGACAGATGTCCAAAGAGGATGCTTAGGAATTCTGTCAAAGAGAAAATTCTTTCAAAATGCTTCCAGCTATCATATGCTAACCACACAGCACTGTGATCTCTGTCAGTATGACCAGTGTTTCTCAGTGTTTCCTATAAATGATCATTGAAATGGCTTGTTTTCTTATTTTAGTGCTGGGGAGGTTGTTCGGCATAGTAGACTCTATGAGTGAGACAGACTTAAATTTGGATTTACAGAATTACAGTCCAGTGGTCTTGGATCTTGGACTGTTTGATTGAAATTCACTATCTTAACCTTTAAAATAGGGGTTAATATAGCTTACATTAAGGATCCCTGGTAGCGTAGTAGTTATGAATCGTGCTGTGAACCACAAGGTCAGCAGTTCCACGGGAGAGAGATGAGGCTTTCTGCTTCCGTAAAGATTTACAGCCTCGGAAACCCTGTACAGGGTCTTTATGAGTTGGAACCGACTCCACAGCACATAACAACAACATAGCTTACATTATAGAGTTGTGTTGGAGTCCTGGTGTGGTGCTGTGGGTTAATGCACTGGACTGCAAAGTCGGTTTGAACCTCAAGGTCAGCGGTTCAAGCTCACTAGCCAGCCACTCCTCGGAAACTCTAGGTAGGGTGGTTATGGGTAGGAACCGATTCGATGGCAATTAACAACAACAACCATATCATAGAGTTGTGAGAATTAAATGGTGTATCCTATGTAATGGGCCTAGCGCAGTTTCTGGCACATAGTAGGCACTCAATTAATGCCAAATTGTTATTAGTAAGAACCACCTGCCTCAGTTCTCACTCTGTTCTGGTGATGATGTTATTAGTTCTCTTCATATGTCAGGTTTGTAATAGCTGCTTGTTGTTGTTGTAAAGTGTCAGTGAGTTAGTTTTGAGGCTGTACATTATTATGGGAGCAGAAAACTTCATCTGTCTCCTGAGGAGTGGTTGGTGGGCTTGAACTGACAACCTTGTGGTTCAAGTCCAGTGTTTTTCCTCTAGAGGCACCATGCTCCGAATACCTGCATAATAACTCAACCCACTATTCTACAAAAATTCTGTTGGCAATGTACCTAGAAGTCAGATGTTGTTGTTGTTAAGTGCTGTTGAGTGGATTCCAATCCATAGCAACGCTCTGTAGGGTTTCCAAGGAGCAGCTGGTGAGCTTGAACCACCAAACTTGCAGCTCAAACAACTTTGCAATCTGACATATTAGCCCACAGCGCCACACCAGGAATAAAGACATGAGCCCTCCTCTGGCCTCTACATACGAAGTGGTTTGCCAAAGCACTTTGATGACCTGGTGCCAGTACATTGACATAGTGCCTTACTTTCATATCCTTACCTGATTTATATTTTTGTTTTGATTTTTTAAAAATGTTTTATGGTTTAAGTACTTCCTCCTTTCAATTGATTACATTTGAAAAGATGGTTTATTTTAAAAGAAAGTGCTTGGCTTGTTTCAAGAGTCTGCTATACGTCAAACATCTCTAAAGCCAATATAGAGTGCTCCTCAAAGGCATTAAATAAAGCTTCCAACAGGCTGCGTTACTGGGTTCGCTCAGCTTGCTCCCCACAGCCAGTTTCAATTTCACTAAAAGGAAAGAATTGGTAATTAATTATCTAGGGCATGTAATGAGTTTCCATTACTTGGAATTCAATAAAGCTCTTTCATCGTGACCAGGCTGATCAATAGCAGAGAAGGGTTAATAGAAACAACAGATACAGCTAGGATAATAGAATGGCTATAGGAAATTGGGCTGGGTCCCTGAAGCACTCTTTCTTCTCTCTAGGGAATGCAAGCTGCTCAGTAGCTCCTTTTTTTTAGAAAACTCTGTGAGGCACTGTGAAATGAATAGGCCATTGTGTTACTGCACAAGCTAATGGAAATTACCTTTACAAAATCCATAGACACTTGGAGCTGGAATGGCTTTCAAGATTATTTAGTTGTATTACTCATGGATCACCGTGCCTTCTGGATTTCCACTTTTTTTTTTTTTGTAACAAATGATGTCATTTTCATCGTCAACACCAACCCCCATTCCAATTCTGTCACATCTGATTAGACAGAGTTGTTGTTTAGTGCAGTCCAGTCAGTTCCAACTCATAGCGACCCTGTATGGGGTTTTCAATACATAACTGACAAAAAACAGCCAGTCCTTGGAGTAGCAGGAAGCTTATGTTATTGTCTTCAGCAGAAAGGTACGAAGAAACTGAAGGGATGGTGGATTGAATCCTGTGGAATTTTATTCAGGAACTAGAGAGAGAGTTTAATTGTTTAACTAGGGATTAAACTTGATTGAACCTGAAGACCAAGTCTCTACGTGGCACAATGGCTTAAGCACTTGTCTACTAGCTGAAAGGTTAGCAGTTCAAAGCTACTCAGAGGCACCTGGGAAAACAATCCTGGTGATCTGACTGTGAAAGATCACAACATTGAATATGTTGTACAGCAGTTCTTCTCTGCATAGACAGGATCACCAGAGTCAACGTCCACCCCACGACAACTAACACCAATTGGTCTGTCTTGTAGAAGTGGACCTGTGAGAATGAGTTAGTGCATTGATCAGATCAGATTTATGATGATACAGACACATCTGAAGTCCATGCATTCCAATTTAGCAAGAGAGCTCAGAGCACGCGACTTGTTCCTGATGGTATCTTGGTTTCAGTGGCAATCCACATGCATGCTTCTTATGATAGCTCCATTTTTCATAGCTTGAGCAAATCTCTGCTCTTTGCAATCCAATGATCCTAAGTACAAACCCTGGACTAATTGTTGCATTTTCCAAGTGAAAAGACCAAGTCCAGGGAGTAGCAGTGATGATTTGGGAGTGTGTTAGACTGATGGCAATTGTGTCAGGCATATGGAGAGTGCCTTGATGATGATACGTTTCGTGGAAAGACAGGGAGAGAGATGGGGAGAGAGCGAGAGAGCACGCACACACTAGAGAACAAAGAAAAGAGCACTGAGGTGTTAGTACACAAGTAAAGAAGTCCTCTTGGAAGTGGATCTTGCAGCTGCAGTTGATGTCATGTGGATCAGAAATGAAACTCTCAGTCAAGTGCTTGCCAAATCCAGTAAGTGTCATAGAGTCAACTCCAATTTATAGTGACCATGAATCTGAGGAGAGGCTGGTGGGCTTGAACTGCCCAACCCGAGGTTCAAACTGACGTTGCAATCCACTGCTTATCCTACAGGGCTATGTTGTGTTTGTTGTTAGGTGCTGTTGAGTAGGCTCCAACTCATAGAGACCCTGTATAGGGTTTCCGAGTAGTGGCTGGTGAATTAGAACTGCCAACTTTGCAGTTCAAACCAACCTTGAGATCCAGTGTTTATCCTACCATGCCATACCCCATATTATAAGCAAATGAAATGGTTATTTAAAATGAGCAAAAGATCATCAAAACACTGGGTCACCTGGCTATCAAATGAATTTTCTGCCAATGGTGCCTCAATTGCATTAGGGTAAAACAGTAGTTTTAGCAAAACACCCAAAGAACTTTTCAAGCTACCATTGCTTTGTTAAGGAGACAATCATATGGCTGGCTCTTTAAATTCACAGGGAACATTCATACAAAAACTTCTAATTGTGTCACAGTTGCAATTTCACTAAACTTATGACAACACCCTGAAGGAAGGTATGGCTTTGTTGTGCTATTGGGAGAGATGAGCATTTTAGAAACAACAATGACAAGATTTCACCATATATCAGTGATGCAAAATTTAAGATTTTCTCATTGACATTCATTGTGTAGATTCCAGTAACTTGAATGCTTATATTATGTGAGTGCTCTTTGATATTCATTCTATAAAACATGCAATTTTTCATAACTTGCTTCTGTTGCAAATTTATGGCCAATATCCCATTGGTTAGCAGGAACCCGTTTATCAGTTCAAGTCAGTGCAACTCTGGCCAGATCTCTGAAACTAAACGAGGCAACATTGCATTCATTCAGACATAGCCTTTGCCCTTGCCTTGGTTACTTGGGTTGAACTAAACTCTGACCAAGTTAACCTTTGCCTCTGTCTCACCAAACATACTCCATCCAGTAATTCCTACTCACAGTTTAGCAACCCTGTATTGGATTTCGGAGGCTGTCCATCTTTACTGGAACAGAAAGCCTCATCTTTCTTCCTTGGAGCAGCTGATGGGGTTGAACTGCTGACTTACTAGCCTACTGCTAGGATCAGAAGTCCAATGCTTAGCCTACAGAGCCACCAGGGCTCCTTTGCCCGTATTTGTTGTTGTTAAGTACTGTTGAGTTAGTTCTGACTCATAGCGATCCCGTATAGGGTTTCTGAGGAGCAGCTGGTGAGTTTGAACTACCAACCTTGTGGTTCATACTGACCTCACAGTCCAGTGCTTATCCTGCAGTGCTACACCAGGCTCTGTTCTATTGCCTTGTTAACATCTTCTAGGAAAGATAGAATATGTGCTGATGGGATGTTAAAGTATATTTGCTAGCAAGGTAAGAGATTAGAATGAATAAACAGGCAAGGCTGACATTCTCAAATGTATGTCCCATGGAGAGATACTCCCAAATGCTTGAGTCACAATAGAGAAACAGAGAACCTTCTGTTTCCCTGTCCTGGGGCTTTTCAAATTATACAGTCTCAAAACTTTATGTAGTCTCAACTTGAGAACTAAAGGCACAGATTCTATTTTTTTATTTTTTTTAAAATTGAGATATAATTCATAGACTCTAAAATTTACCCTTTACAGTGTACAAGTCCATGTTTTTTAGTATATTCACAAAGTTGTCCAATCTTTAATAAGACATATTTCTAAAACATTTTTCATCACTCTCAAAAAAATACTGCCAGAAGAATGAACAAGTCTGTCTTGGATGTCGTACACCCAGAATGCTCCTTAGCAGGAAGGATGGTGAAATTTCATCTTTTGAACTTTGGACGTATTATCAGGAGGGACTAAGCCTGAAGAAGGACATCACGCTTTGTAAAACAGAGGGTCAGTGAACAAGAGGAAGACTTTCAAAGAGATGGCTACATCAGTAGGATTAAATTTAGCAAGGATTATAAGGATTGCAAAGGACCAGGCAGGTAGGGTCACTGTGAGTCAGAACTGACTCAGTGCTTCGTAACAAGAGAAACTCCGTATCCATTACCATTCACTCTCCAGTTTTCTCTTGTCCAGCACTTGGACACCAGTAATCTACTGTTTCTCTAGGGATTTGCCTATTCTGGACATTACAAATAGAATCATAGAGTATCTGGCCTTCTATTACATGTTTTATTCAGTTAACATAACATTTTTGAGGTTGATCCATAGCTCCCATGTGTCAGTCCATCAAAACTTTTAATGGTTGAATTACATTCCATCATATGGACATACTGCGTTTTGTTTACCCATTCGTACACTGATGGACATTTGTGTTATTTCCACTTTTGGGCTATTTTAAATAATGTTGCCGTATGTTTTTATATAGACATATATTTTCATTTCTTTTGGGTATATATTTAGCAGTGGAATTTCTGGGTAATATGATAACATTTTTAAACTTTGTATGGAATTGCCACATGTTTTCCAAAGCCCTGTACCATAGTACATTTCCACCAGACATATATGAGGGTTCCTTCTACGCCAGCACTCGTGATTGCTTGTCCTTTTAATTATAACCATCTGAGTGGGTCCATTTCAGTATCTTACATAGTCTGGATTTTCATTACCCTGACTAATGATGTCGAGCATCTTTTCTAGTATTTATTGGTCATTTGTTTTTTTTTTTTTTTTTGGAGAAATGTCTATTTGAATCTTTTGCTCATGTTTAAATTGGGTTGTCTTTTTATAGTTTGATTGTAAGAGTTCTTTATATATTATGGGCTCCAGATCCTTATCAGATACATGATTTGAACATATTTTCTTCCATAAGACATTGGTTCTTACTTTTTTCTATCATAGACAGCCTGTATGATTCTACTAAAGCCACGGACTGTTGTCCACCAAGGCACAGCCCCTTGAAAGTGTATAAACAGAAATCCTAAGGGTTTATGCCTCTCCCTTTCCCCACAGGTTTTCCTGTTTTTTACTATCATGAAGATACCTCTTAAACAATGGAAATGAATTGTTATGGATGAAAGAAAGGTACCCTATGGGCAATATCCCTTCATAATGCTACCATCATACAGTACCATCATACTGTAGAATTTTAGAATTGAAAAAGCTCATTCATCTATGCAATAAATATTTATGAGCTTCTATTGTTGTTAAAAAGGAGCTCTGGTAGC
>NW_006408558.1:7847720-7848359 GCF_000296735.1 Chrysochloris asiatica | reverse complement strand
ATGGGTCATCATGAGTAAGAACTGACTTAACAGTGAACAGTTTTTGAGAGTTAAGAGAGGAGAGGGTGTGGAATGGTTTATTTTATGCCTGATGCCCTGGCCCCTGGCTTCTTTTCACAGCTGGACTAACACATAGTAAATAAATGAAACCCCAGGGTGGAGAAGGCTGCCTAGATGAAGACGATTGCTATTAGAAAAATTCCGCCTTCCTCCCATCAATACCATTAATGGGCCCAATTGATAACTAATGCAGAGATTTGAATAAAGAAAGATGGCTCCATTTTTTGCTTTTTTTGTGGGGAGTGGGGGTGGGGACACTGATACTAGCAGCTGAAAAATATGTGTTTTAATTTTGTCCCTTTTATCTCATGACCCAAGAGGAAGTATATTTTGGCATTTGCATTAAAGA
Source organism: Chrysochloris asiatica (assembly GCF_000296735.1). Taxonomy (NCBI): domain Eukaryota; kingdom Metazoa; phylum Chordata; class Mammalia; order Afrosoricida; family Chrysochloridae; genus Chrysochloris; species Chrysochloris asiatica. The sequence goes on along the minus strand of NW_006408558.1, from coordinate 7,847,950 downwards.
GAAAGGTTCCAGCATGTTCTCTTTACCACAGAGTAGTCCAGGTTTATTTCAGCACCATTCACAGCAGCCAAAGAATGTTTGGGCTTATGAATGGAAGCAGTCAAAGAATGGGTCATTTTTCTGGACTAAAGTTAGCTAAAAAGAGACACCCTAAGATGCACTTAAGAAATGAAAAATGTTTCTTTCTCTCTGTCAAAAGTATATAAAGGTCATGGATAAAACTTGAGGAC
>NW_006408558.1:7835013-7847020 GCF_000296735.1 Chrysochloris asiatica | reverse complement strand
ACAAGCACACCAGCCTGGAGCAGCTAGAAGAACAGAAGATACTTCTTGAAAGAAAGATCAACAGGAAAAATACAAAACAAGAATGGCAGTCCGACTGATAATGATAAGGACAAACCAGCTGCTCACCCAGGAGACATCAAGGCAAGTGGTCTGGTCCCCTCAGGGCAAACCCCCTTCCAAGACTAAGACTCAATAGGAATACATGAGCAGACATGTGCTCTGATTGGTGACCATTGATAAGGGGAAGTGAGGAAAAAACAGCAATGAAGCTGTGAGCTAAGCCCTATAACATTCAATAGACTCCTGTGAACCTGGGTGGAGATCTGGTTGCCCAGCAGTGTGGCAAGACCACGGGACTCTTGAGCCCAGAGTCAGTGACACAGCCACAGAGGACTAGAGTGGAGAGTGAAGTGTCCAGCTGATAAGAAGACAGGGCATATGCATAAGAACATCCACACTTGCAGATAATACCCTCTTGACCTGGCTTCAATGACTGGATGATCAGAGCTTAACTAGAACAAGAAAGAAGAGGGAAAAAGAATAATCTGATACAATTTGATGAACTTGACCTACACCTATGGATGCAGTAGCTCAAAAGAGGGAACAAATCTTTACAGAGAGGATCATTCCCACCTCCTCCATTCCTAGAGTAGACAGGGATGGGTAAATTGGACATTGGCTACCCAAAATGGGGTGGGGGAAGGCTACAAAGGCAAGAAGTGACTGGCTTATAAACTGTCAAGAGGGAGCCTAGATCCAGAGGGCAAGGAGGAGGGTAGACTCTCCACTGAGTAGTATCCAATCTGTCTGGGCAGTGCTGATGAAAGGAGATGGGGGCTAGATCTCTTGTGGTACAATAGTAAATAATTGATATCAGGACTGACTGTGGGGGTTGGAAATGTAAAGGTAGATGTTTTGTAGTCAAAGGAGGGGAGTGATTGACTTTGCAGTCTAGGAGTAGAGGTCCCTGGGACAATCAAGGGAGAAGAGTGGAGTGCGAGACTCTATCCAGAGAAGCAGTGACGCCAGAGATGGAGGCAGAGACGATGATGTGGAGAGATGGGGTGGCTGGGAACTCTAGACCCAGAGAGGGAGAGGGGTTGTGTGCTGACGATCAGGGGGGTCAGGCTTGCAGGGTGTACCTTTGGTTATTTGATGATGGATGGAGGTGATTGTAGCCATGGCAATGAAACAATATACGATAGGATGAATGTAAAGCTTATGTTCTCCCATGTAAACTATCACATAATTCACAATAAAACATTTAAAAAAGTATATAATGGTGATTATAACCCAAAGCAACTGGATTCAATTTTTATAAATAATAACCTAGCATGTCCCTAAGCATCCTTCAAGAGATTTAAGTAGTTTGGTCTTGAGGCAAGACAGCCATCTAGATGATCAAATGAAGCAAGTTCTGATTGTAGGCATATTGTCAGCGGATTTGGTAAGCATCAATTTCCTTTGATCGAATAAGTGTGGAGACCCAGTCTTGATTACTGGCCAGTACAGCTCATGGGCAGCTACTAAAAGTCTGTCAGGGGAGGCTTACATACTGCTATGGTGCTGAGCAGTTTTCTGCCGAACTTCCTGAATAAGATGGGCTGTGAAGAAAAGCTTAACAATGTACTTTATTTAATTGCTTTCTTATTTACTATCTTTTCATTGTGAATTGAGTGAAGGTTAACAGACAAGTTACCAGCTTTATCCTCAACCAATCATAACGTTTTGGTTCATCTCAGTGATTATAATCCCCTCCCTACAACAACAGTTACCCTGCTTCCTCCCTGTGGCTTCCCTTTTACATCTCAGTTTTCACAAATCAACAAAGCAAAAATACTTAATGTACACAAATACTACAAAAAATATATAGTCACTGCAATGTCCAAAGGGCTCATTTTACAAGGCTTCCTCCAACTCACAGGCACACAGCCTTTCCCAGTCTATGGGCCTCCATCCATGAGCATAGCTGCTCTGTCTTCTCCATGCCTTCACCTTCTTGATTCTAACGGTAACATTCTGTATGACCAACCCGAACCAAATCCACTGCTATTAAGTCGATGCTGACTCATCGTGACCCTACAGGACAGAATACCAGTGCCCCATGTTTATCTTCGTGGAAGCAGACGGCCATAGCTTTCTCCTAAGTAAATGCTGGTGGGTTCAAACTGCTGAACTTTCCATTACTAGCCATGTGCTTAACAACTGCGCCACTAGGGCTCCTTTTTCTTATCTATGTTGTTGTTGTTGTTGTTAAGTGCCGTCGAGTCGGTTCCGACCCATAGCGACCCTGTACAGGGTTTCCGAGGGTGTAAATCCTTACGGGAGTAGAAAGCCTCATCTTTCTCCCGCGGAGCATCTGGTAGTTTCGAACCGCTGACCTTAAGGTTCGCAGCCCGATTCGTAACCACTACGCTACATAAAATGGGATAAATAACTGCACTAAGACTAGCTAACTCATACTTTGTTTTGAGGCTAAAGCATGATACTATACATACATCTATGTTGTTGTGTGCCGTGGAGTCGGTTCTGACTCATAGCGACCCTGTGTAGGGTTTCCGAGGCTATAAATCTTTACAGGAGCAGAGAGCCTCATCTTTCTCCCATGGAACAGCTGGTAGTTTCGAACTGCTGACCTTGTGGTTCGCAGCCCGATTTGTAACCACTACGCTAACATCTATATCTATATCTATGGAGCGCTGGTAGTGTAGTGGTTACCAGTCAGGCTGTCAACCGCAAGGTCAGCAGTTCAAAACTACCAGCAGTTCCCTGGGAGAAAGATGAGGCTTTCTGCTCCCGTAAAGATTTACAGCCTCAGAAACCCTGTGCAGGGTCGCTATGAGTCGGAACCATCTCCACGGTACTTAACAACAACATATCTATATCTGTCTGTCTATATATATGGAAAAACATTCCCACATGCATTATTGTTGTTGCTACATTCTGTTGAGTCTGTTCTCACTCATAGCGACCCCATGTTGGGTTTCCAATGTTTGAACCTCCGACCTTCGGTTTGCAGCCCAGTACTTATCCTGCAGTGCCTCACCAGGACTCCACGTACTTAGAGCAGGATAAATTGCTATAGAATTACAATGATTACTTTTTCTTTTCTAAGATCAAGAGTAACTAAAATTAACTTTCTAAGCAGGCAGTACGGAAAAAAAAAAAAAAAAGCAAAACTCTGTTAAAAATGCTTTCTATTATAAAGAAAATTTCATAACAAGATTGTAACTGCAAAAAGTAATCTGCTAAACCCTGAAAATTCAGCAGTTCAGCGACATTCTTGAACAGCCCATTTTCTGTCTCCTTTTATTTTTATGTGTTTAAATAGTTTCTTTCTCTGGCTATGAGGTTTTGTTAAAACAACTTGAGTGCTTTGACTTTTAGGGTACTGGCTTTTCCACAGGCTACATAATAGCTAGAAAAGAAAAACACAAGAAAATATTTTTTTTCTTTAGTGTTATGTGCTGTATCCATAAAAATCCCCTAAAAGATCTGGTCTTCCATTCCCTACCCTAAACACACTACAGATGAGAAACACTACAGACTCATACATACTCAATTCACAATTATCCCTGCTAATTTAAAAGAATGGTTAATCCAAATAGCACATTCATCATTTCAAAATTACATTAGACCGTAGAGAGTGCTGTGACATAGTGTATATATGTATATTGTTGTTGCTAAGTGCCGTCGAATCGGTTCTGACTCATAGCTACCCTGTATAGGGTTTCCAAGGAGTGGCTGATGAGTTTGAACCGTTGATCTTGTGGTAAAGTGCTGATCCTAAAGCATCACATCAGGACTTCATATATGTAGGCATGAGGGGGCTTCAAAAAGTTCTTGTAAAAACTTCATTATCTTTTCATTCCATTTTTTCATGAACTCTTTGAAGATCCCTTGTATAGAAGAGGAGTAGCTATATAGAATATGTCATATTACATATATGTATGAGGGTGCTTTATAAAAAGTTTGTGGAAAATGGAATGAAAAGATAATGGAAAATTTCCCATGAACTTTTTGAAGCCCCTTCTCATATGCACATACATAGGTGTGTATAGTTATTATTATCAATAAAGGTACCTGTTAGTAGTTCTTTATTTGTTCTGGGCTTTCCTTGGACAACAAATTGATCTGAACAGAAGGAAAGAGAGAGTTAAAAGTATCAGTCTGAAAACTCGGAGAAACTCCTGAGGTCATCTGGTTTAAATTCTCTCATTTCACAGATAAGGGAAGCAGAGCATAGCTGTTCAGTGACCTGTTGAAGGTTGCGCAGGGATTTGGTGACAGAATAAAATTCCAGTTGTCTGACTGTAGGCCAGTGCTCCTTCCTCTCTGAAACCATAGTGGTCACACAGACTGGTATGAGCATTTGTAACTCTCACTTACTAGCTCTGTGACCTTGGGTAAGTCTTTCAAATTCTTGAACATGCCTTTTCTAGTTTGTAAAATGGGAAGTAAAAAAACCAGGCTGGTAGAAGCTGGAGGGCAGCCAAGACAGAAATATGCAGCCACAGAATGTTACCCAAGCTGAACCAAGTTCAGGTTCTAACGCCCCCTCCCCTGTGCCATACGAATTACTATTTGTCCTTTCTGTCGCAGCCCAAGCCTCATTTTCTGGGGCATTTCTTCAGTGACCCTCAAAGACTCGCATCTTTCTGTGTCAGCCCGGTCACTGGTCTTGTCTTTGGTGTATTAGCACTCGGTTCGTTCGGTTGCAGTTGCCTGATTAATATAAGACCTTAAACTCTGCATTTCAGGGACTGTATGCTTCTATTTTCTGTTCTCTCCCTGCCATTGAATCGATTTCAATTCATGGTGATCTTGTTTACAGTTTCTGAGTCCGTAAATCTTTATAGGAGCAGAAAGTCTCACCTTTCTTCTAAGAAATGGTTGATAGATCTGAACTGTTGAGTCAAATGTGACTATGAGGTTGGTAGTCCAGTGCTTGTCCTACAGTGCCATACCTTTTAATTACTATCACACCTTAGCATTTAGGATAGTTGTTGTTAAGTGCCATCCAGTCAGTTCTGACTCATAGCAACCTTGTATAGGGTTTTCGAGAAGTGGCTGGTGGGTTTGAACCACCAACCTACAGACTGTATCTGATTAAAAAAAAAAAAAAAAGCTGCTCAATGAATCACTGTATTCACAAATACGGGGAGCATGCATCGAAGACATCTGTATTTTATTAAAGAAATCCTATATTTGCCGCAGCAGCTACCAACGTGAAAATTGAATGAGTCCTCAGATATTATACAGCTCATCCCCCTACCCAATCCCCAATGATATACCTTTGTAATTAGTTACTGATAAGATAGATTTAAGGGGCTCTGGTAGTGTAGTGGTTATGAGTCAGGCTGTTAACCTCAGGGTCAGCAGTTTGAAACTACCAACTACTCTGCAGGAGAAAAATGAGGTTTTCTGGTCCTCTAAAGATTTACAGCCTCAGAAACCTCTATAGGGCCGCTATGAGTCGGAACTGGCTCCACAGCACATAACAACAACAACAAGATGGATTTGCTTGCACTATGTGGGTACACATTGGCTAACAGGGCAGTAGTGATTCAGTAGGAATATGGGTGTGATGCTGTGGAATAAAGCACTGGACTGAAACGTTGGTTTGAACCACAAGGTCGGCAGTTCAAACTCATCAGCCACTCCTTAGAAACCCTATACAGGGTCATTATGAGTCAGAAGCAAGTCGAAGGCATGTGGTAACAACAGCAGTGATTCAGTGGTAGAACTCTCATCTTCCATAACTAAGACCCAAGTTGGATTCCCAGCCAGTAACTCACATGCAACCATTACCTGTCAGTGGAGGCTTGGGTGTTGTTAAGATGCTGAATTAGGAAGAGATGCCTGGTGATCTACTTCCGAAATCTCATGGGTCACAATGGTCTGACCTTGGGGATGGCACAGGACTGGGCAGTGTTTCATTCTATTGCACAGTAGCTGTGACTTGATGACAACTAACAACTGCACACTAAAAGTGAAGGGTGGATACTCAGGGCAGAGTCCACCAAAGAAATTGCATTGTAGAATCATGTCTTTACTAAGCATAAGTCACAGTGTCCTAAATTACTTATAAGTAAACTGTTGTTTTTGTTGTTAAGTGCCGTGGAGTCAGTTTTGACTCCTAGCAACCCTGGATTGGGTTTCTAAGGAATGGCTGGTGAGCTTGAACCACCAACCTTGCAGTTCAAACCAATGTTGCAGTCCAGCACATTGCCCCACAGCACCACACCAGGACTCCGTAAGTAAACTAGAGTTGTCTATTATGTGAGTGGCACTTACAGAAGAGTCAAGAGAGGTTAATCTCAAATATCTTGGACCTGAGTACCAGATTCAGCACCCTAATATACAACAATATTCACGTCATAGAGTTGTTGTGAAAAATCAATAAGGAAATGATCACAAACACTGCATCAATAGTGAAGTACTACACAAATGAAAGTATCGATGGGTGTGAGTTAGTAGATAGTAGACTGGAAAAATGCCCACTAATTCCTTCTTTTGCTTTAGTATACTGTGGGGGGAAACTGGCCATTGACACTTATTTAAAATTTGAAAGCTGTCGACAGTGGGTTTGAGTTTACTCCACTATTCATGGCCAGTGGTTCTGTTGGAGTGCTTAGCTTGAGCCTCAGAAGAATCTCAAGGAGACCAAGAAGAACAGGACATGGGCAGGTTTTAACTGCTGGAATAGCGAATGCTAGTAACAGGAGTCTGGAGGAACAATAAACCTTTCCTCTTTTCAAGGAGTCCTTGGAAGGTGCAAATGGTGACCATGCTCAGCTGCTAACTGAAAGGTTGGATTCCAACACAGATTTGTGGAAGGCACACTATTTAATCTATAGCAAATATAATCTACCTTTAAATAGTATTACAGGGTGAACATAGTTGCCTTTCTTTCTGTAGAACACCACCTTTGAAAAGGTTCAGAAATGCCATCCCTCGGCAGCTCCAAGCTCAGGCCCAGAAAAGGGAAGGTGCTGTGAAATGTGGAAAACTCATTCTTTTGAGAAGTCCACAGCTGACTCTTTGCTCTTTTGGTTTATAAAGTCTTTGTTATCTCACGAAAGCTCACTTCCATTCTTTAGAGAATGTGGAAGTTCAGGGAAGATTCCCAATATTAAAACTAATGTTTTCATTTTCAACCTTTTTTTTTTTTTTTGCACAAGGATCGTGGGATACTTTATAGTCAGAAAAGAATTCATAGATGACCTCACCTCTTTACTTTTCTTTTTTTGAATAAAACCAGGTCACTTTCAATAGGCAAACAGTTTTAAAAAGTTCCACCTACTATCTTTGACTAAATATTATGCAAAGCTGTTTTTCTTTTAAAGTTATAGATGAGCCGTTATAGATTTCAGCCATTTTTTTCAAAGCTGAATGTGATTTCATCATTTCAATTATGACTTAATACCAAATCACCCATAATTACAATTCAATTTGTCAGAATTTACTTATTAGCCATGTGTATAAACATAAGGGAAACACTTGGTCTGTTTAGCAAACCTTCTGTCAGAGCAGAAATACAAGGAGATGGGAGCTGTTGATGACTGTTTTCGTGTGAGTCGGAAAAAGCCATATGATGCAAGATGGCTTCTGCCAACTAAGTCAGCACAGGACCTTGTTTAGCAGAATTCTGTGTAATAACGGAGAGTTTTGATAAATAGTCCTGTCTCAGATGGATCAAACTATTGATTTACCAATACTCTTCCTATGTTGACCCAAGGGGACACAGTTGATGCCACTTAGAATATTACAAACTCTGTACCATATGCATGTTGTCAAGCCTATGCTTCAACCCTATCACCTTTCAGCAGATTGCTTTAGACAAGCGATCTCATGGGCAAGGAATCTGCAATGCATATAAGGTTTCTTGCTGATTTAATACAAGAGAGTCCTAGACATTGACCTTGTCTTGAGATATTCTAAGTTGGCAGGGCTGTAACACTGCAAAGACCTGCAAATCCCTTTTTAACAAGGCTACCTGAACCAAATGGCCCCGGTCCAAATACATGAAAATTTAAAGATGTCCAAGAGTTCAGTAGCTTGCAGTATTACAGAGAAGGAAAACTGACAGTGCATTTAACTCAGGTCTACTGATTTATCCAGCCAAGGATTCTGTCTCCAAGCATAATAGCTGCTCTGTTATCACTTTATAAATTGCTGTGCATATTATTTCAGTAATGAACTGGGGAGAAGGTATTCTGTTTGAAGATGTTAAAGGTAACAAAATGCCCTACTAGAATCCCCTGATGTTCAATTATTTGAACGAAATGATTTCTCCTCTAAGCAGGTTGTATTTTTAATTTTTCCAAAAACAGCAGGTAGCATGAATATTAGGATGTCCATAGAGCCCATGGTCCTTGAAGTACCCATAGGCCTCGCAGGCCAACCAAAGAGAAGAACTCAGTTCTCAAGGCAAGAGGCGATCCAAGAACAAGCTGCAGGTGCTTATAATTCTGCTTACAATATCTGTCCTTTCACCAGAAAAAAAAATCCTATCATTTTCTAGGGTGAGAGAGCAATTGGCAGTACCTATCAACTTGGCATTAAGCAAGTCTAATTTGGCAAGATTTATAGTGTGCCCAGTGCAGAAATGATCAAATGTGTACATTATGTGTTATGTCTAAAAAGTCAGTCTAGTGGACTCTTAGCTACTCCAAGGACAGTATCGAACACAAGTGCTCTGTGAGATTTGTATGGGGAGTGTTCCTTTGGCATTGAATTTCTAACACATCTACATTATGATGTGTTGAACATATTGGTTGTCAAAACCATGGAAAAAGGAGGCAAGCATGTGTGTGTTTATGGACACAAGGGTAAGTCAACAAGTATTGCCTGCCCCTCGAAACCCCTCTCTATGCAGGGTCACAATGAGTTGGAACCATCTCAATGGCATTTAACAACAACTAGTGTCCTAGTTCATACCTGCATGAGTTGTTTACACCTGTCTCTGTGATTATTGGATGGCTGTAGACAAGTTCTCTCAGCAATACGTGTCTCAGTCTCCTGCATTTCTACCTAACTTCCTTCAAAGGAAAGGTTCAATCCAAACAGTGTCTTTTAAGAGGATCTGCTGGGCCAGTTAAATTCAAATCTGAGAGGTCTGCTCTGAAGGTTAAGACTACGGTGGGGTTTTTTGTTGTTGTTGATGTTTGTTTAATTTCAAGGGGTAATCTTGTTTTGCATCAAAGTTACTTATATATTGTATGATTCTATTGTATTATTGTATGCAATTTTCTTGCTATTCAACCCCTGTTCTGTTGTTATTGTATGTCTTTGAATTGGTTCTGGCTCATAGGCACTGGATGGTGAAACACAGGTCAGGGATTCAAATCCACCAGCCATTTCTCAGAAATCCTATGCAAGGTCACTATGCGTCAGAATCAACTTGATGGCACATAGCAACAATAAAAGGGTTTCTGAGAACAAATGGTGGCTTGAGCTGCTGACCTTAGAGTTACCAGTCCAGTCTATATCTGTTGTTATTAAGTGCTGTTGAGTTGGTTCCAACCCATAGCGACCCTGTATAGGGTTTCCGAGGAGCAGCTGGGAGCTTGAACTGCCAATCTTTCAAGGCTGTGAATCTTTGCTGGAGCAGAAAGTTTCATGTTTCTCCAGTGGAACAGCTACTGGGCTCAAATCACCCACCTGTAGCTCCCAGCCCAGTGTTTATAGAATGGTCTCAACTGAATACACTTGGTAGGATGTAAAGTAACAACAAGGAATTTAAATGGATTCAAACAAAGGACTAGGGAAGGGCAGATGAAATATTATTAGAATAGAAAACTTAAGGCTAGGGTAAGCCTCCCACTGTGTGTGTGTGTGTGTGTGTGTGTGTGTGTGTGTGTTCCAATGTTTCTTTTTTAGTTTCTTCACTGTAACGTGACTGAATTAGAGTAGTGGACTCCTGAGGTTATGTCTAGTTTTATTTCTATTGTGTTTTGTTGTTAAGTGTCATCGAGTCGGTTCTGACTCATAGTGACCCTGTATAAGATTTCTGAGGAGCAACTGGTAAGCTTTAATTGCCAATGTTGTGGTTAGCAGCCCAATGCTTATCCTACAGTGCCACACCAGGACTCTAATATCTATTACTGTTGTAGCTGTGAAGTGCTGTTGAGTGGGGTTCCAATCATAGCAACCTTGTGTATGGTTTCTGAGGAGCAGCTAGTGAGCTTGAACCACTGACCTTGTGGTTCAAACCTACTTTGTTGCAGTCCAGCACATTAATCCACAGATCCAAACCAGGACTCTAATTTCTATTAATGTGGTGGTGGTGGTGATTATGTGCCGTGGAGTCGGTTCCGATTCACAGCAACCCTGTATAGAATTTCTGAGGTGGTAAATCTTTATGGGAGCAGAAAACCTCATCTTTTGCCCCTGGAATGGCTGGTAGTTTTGAACTTCTGTCCTTGAGGTTAGCAGTTAGATTCATAACTACATTGCTACGAGAGCTCATAATTTCTTTTATGTGTTGTTAAGAACAATCGAGTTGGTTCCGACCCATAGAGATCCTGTATAGAGTTTCTGAGGAGCAGCTGGTGAGCTTGAACCACTGACCTTGTGGTTCATACCAACTTCGCAGTCTGATGTGTTAACCCACAGTGCCACACCAGGACTCCAACCCACATCGCATAGGTGTGCCTAAATCAGAATTGGAACGTACTTGACTACAATTGGTTTAAATTGGTTTAAACCAGTACAAATGTATAGCCAATTTTAAAAAATGATAATTCTGTATTTACAAGATGCCCCCCATTTTTCCATGGAGTTTTGTGCTTTAGATTACCCACATGGTTGTAAAGACAGATAAAGGAGTTTATCTGTGAAGAGGTGTTTTGGGTGGTATTGGTGGTAGGGCACAAATAGAGAAGGGAATGTACTTTCATTTTGGGGCTGACAGGAATCCATCAGAAATGAAATAAATATGTGATTGGTTCATTGAATAAGCTTTATAGAGCACAAGCTTAAAACAATTTATTTCCCCTTCAAAGTGCATCTTCAGTGCCTTCCAGCACTCGCTGTGGATCGGTTCCTTTAATGAATAGATGAACCCTTAGGCAGGTCTTGCCTCTCAGATGGAAACAAATGGTCCCTTTGTTTAGGGATTAAAAGCTTCAGTTTGAGTGAATTATCACACAATTCCAGTTGAGTCCACAATATTAATCAAAACCCCAAATGCTTATCCTGGTCAATCTTCTTCCCACCCTCACCTTGGGCCTAACCCAGGTATGGAAACCTAGAGTCCTGGGAAAGGTCAGGGTTGTTCCTTCATGGTTTCTTACCTGTGTTTCTTTTAACCCCTCTCGCTTTGGAGGAGATGATGTGGAGATTAGTGGGGGAAAGACAGTTTTACCTGCTTGGTACCACTGTGATCTGCCATTGGTACTACCCACAAATGGCAGAATGTCCAAAGTTGACTCTATCTTTTGGGAGATTTTGTGGGCTCCTAGAGAATCTACAACTAAGATCTCAGTGGATCCCTGGATTTGAATATGCTGGTCTTCCAACTAAGTACAAGTTAACTCTCATGAGAGCATCTTGCTTCTTATATCCAGTCTCGTGGAGAAATGGGAATAAAACATCGATTGGAAAAAAGTGATGGGGGTAAGATTTAGAATTGGGGTTAGGTTCAGGTGAGAAAGAAGAGGCTGAACTTCCCCCTAATTTTACTATGCGTTTCCAAGCCCAAACAGAGCCAGGGCTAAGGGCGGGAGCAGTTTTATTTAGGATAAGAGTTTATAGTTTTGATGGTCAATTTGGATGATAAAAGATCCTTACACTGAATACATTTTTAATGCTCAAAGTAAGAGACAATTTTATTATTATTATTATTTAGAAGTACTTGCAAAGTATCATAACCTATTTTATATTTGTTCTGAGACTAAAGGAGAAGGTCCACCTTGTATCCTATTTTAACTGTAAAATGAGCCCAGGTAATTAAAGTTTTATTAAATTTTCAAAATGTTTTATTGTTGTTGTTAGTGGCTCT
>NW_006408558.1:7824094-7834448 GCF_000296735.1 Chrysochloris asiatica | reverse complement strand
ACAACAACAACAACAATTGTTGTTGAGTTAATTTTGACTCACAATGACTCTTCTAAGACAGAGAGACCTGTCAGATGACGCTTTCAAGGCTGTAACCTTTAGAGGAGCAGAATGCCACATCTTTGTCCTGGGGAGTAGCTGGTGGGTTTTAACTTCCAACTTTGTGAGTAACAGCCAGGTACTTCACAATACCAGCAGTTAAGACTATTGTTGTTAAGTGCTGCCAAGTTGGTTCGACTCATAGTGACCCTGTATAGGGTTTCCAAGGAGCAGTTGGTGGGTTTGAACCACCATCCTTGTTTTTCACAGTCCAGTGCTGATTTTTAAATGCACCTTGTAGTTTGAACACACACTCTCTCCTATAAGCTTAAACATCAGCATTCATGATACTTTGGCTATTTCTGTAGAAGAAGGGACATTTTGCATTTTCCACTCTGGGCTCCAATCACTTCTGTATGAAGTCCCAGGTCACTGAAGAAGGATGTCAGGAACCCCAGGAGATGTGAATTTGTAAGAAATATTTTGGAGAAAGAGCAGGCCAAACCAGAAACCTGGATACACAGCTCCTTTGTCCCCATGTCACCTGCTGTCATGACTTAGAAAGTGTGGTCTCAGTCAGACAGCACGTTGTTTGAGTGCATTGGAAAGAGAACATTTCTAATAATAACACTAAGATTAATGAGTTTCACATTAATTAATGAAAGTGACAGTGGTTGAATCTTATTCAAATAACATGAATACAAATAAACACATGCCCAGGCTTGCTTGTCACATTACCGCAGTGAATGTTACAATCTGTTAAATAGCTGGGCACCAGCCAACAAGATACCTGAAGTACTTCATGGAATAATACCGGATAGTTCTCCAGACAGTTCTGTGTAAATGTGATCTATTCATTTATGGGGGTAAGGAATGAAGTACACACCAGACGTCAATATTTATAAAACAAAAGCTTCTCATGCATGCATTTTCCACCTAACTGTTGTAGGACTAGGAACTTTAACTAGATGGGGGTGAAAGAGACCCCCATCTTCAATTGTATAAATATTGCACAGACTCTTTATCAAGTCTTAAACAGGAATAAACACAAGACAAAGACAAACATACATCACCTGGATGAGGGAAGTCATAGACACCGTGATGAGTTTCCAACGTTCTATCTCCATGTGTGACCTTTTATAAGAAGAAAGGAAGCTCCTCTTACAACCATGACCGAGAGCAGCAGCCACGCGCCACCTATGCACACTGGCTTATGAGAAAATAGGGAGGGATGATGGCAGGTAGGATAGTTTACAGGCTCTGATGCTCTTGGGGTATAATATCACAACTAAATGACCATAACTTGCTATGACCAGGAATGTTTCTATGAAGGCTGGCTGGGAGAAGTGGCTCCAAATTCTACTTTTGACTATTCTACTTCTAACTCTGGTAGTTTTGCTGTCTGAGAAACATAGGATACTTAAGAAAATTTGGCATCTGAACGCTTAAACCTAGGCACAGGTGAAATTAAGCTATGCTAGATTAGAGTTGTTCCCAGGCAAAAATCCTTCAGATTTCATACTTTACAGCACTTTAGAGCTTCCATTATGGAGTGTTTACCTAGCACCACTTTTGGTAATCATGGTTTCCTGTGAATTTGCCTGTGGGCTCACCTCCAAACGTGTAGTTGTTGCTTCCAGAACAATCTTAGAGAGTGGGGTAGTCCCAAATAGAGAGTTGTCATAAAATTCTGAGCTGCTGACATCTGTGTTCCTTTTGGGTAGCTGGCCTTTACTTAGACATAGTGTGTTGGTATAGCAACAGGTAAAATTGCCTCATGGTTGCAGTTTTACAAATGTCAACATTTCCAAGATGTGCTAAAAAACAAAAAAAAAAGGGGGGTATTATGGCATTGAGTTATACTTTATGGAGTCCTGGTGGGGCACTATAGGATTAACACTTGCTAGAAACGTTGTCGATACCCTGGGTACTGCCTTGGTTCCTCTTAGTTATGAGGTCACCCATAAGTTACCACAGAGCTTATCAACAAATGCTTGAGAAATCCAATCTGTACTCATTTTAGTGAGAGAGAGGTTTTCTTTATTTGATTTTGCAAAATCAGGCTAACAACCCAGCAGACATGGGCAGATGCTCTGAATGGCTGGCTCACAAAGAGTTTTATTTTCCTGTTTGAGAGTCCCTCCCCAGTTAGCATGAGGTTCACAATCTAGCCTGGATGGCACCTTAATAACCTGTATTCTTATTTAAAGTTCCTAGTCCTAGAACAGATTTCTTTCCTCCCTCCCCCAATTCATCCTGCTTACATACCCCTGGGTGTGAATCAACAACCTATGCCTGGTCTATCAATTTCCTGTGCCTTTTATTTCTGAAGATGGACCACTGAGAATTTATCACACACTGGACTGCTAACTACAAGGTCAGCAGTTCAAACCCACCAACTGCTCCGCAGGAGAAAGTTGAGGCTTTCTGTTCCCATAAAGATGTACAGCTTCAGAAATCCTATACAGGGTCACTATGAGTCAGAACGAACTCCATGGAAGTAGCTCTGAGTATTCCATTGTTCTTTTTCAATATCTTCTCTCTGCCTACATCATTTTGATTTGTTTTCCAGAGAATATAATGTTCCCTCCTTTCCAAGGTTACTCAGAGTAGGGTTTCTCAAACTTTGGATTTCTGAAATATTTAGCTGGATAATTCTTTGTCATGGGGGACATTCCTGTTTGTTATTGTGTACTTAGCACATTTGTAGCCTCTACCCACCACTCATCTGTCACTTTGTCGTACTGTAGTGGCTTGTGAGTTGCTGTGATTCTGGAAGCTATGTTTTAATTCCAGCAGGGTCATCCATGGTGGACAGCTTTCAGATGAGATTCCAGACAAAAACAGACTAGGAAAAAGGAGTGGCAAACTACTTCTGAATATTTAGTCACTGAAAACCGTATGAATAAATAGCAGATAAACACCGTCAGAAATAGTGCCAGAAAATGAGTCCCTCAGGTTGGAAGGCACTCAAAATGCCACTAGGGAAAAGCTTCCTCCCCAAAGTAGAGTTGACCATGATGATGCAAAAGGAGTTAAACCCATGGGACTTTCATTTGCTGATGGGGCACAACTCAAAATGAAGAGAAACAGCTGTAAACATCCATTAAGAATTGAAATATGAAATGTATGATGTATGAATCTAGGAAAATTAGAAATTGTCAAAAATGAAATGGAATGCATAAACATCAATATGTTAGGCATTAATGAGTT
Source organism: Chrysochloris asiatica (assembly GCF_000296735.1). Classification (NCBI taxonomy): domain Eukaryota; kingdom Metazoa; phylum Chordata; class Mammalia; order Afrosoricida; family Chrysochloridae; genus Chrysochloris; species Chrysochloris asiatica. The sequence goes on along the minus strand of NW_006408558.1, from coordinate 7,831,196 downwards.
GAAATTGACTGATATTAGCCATTTTGAATCTGACAATCATATGTTCAACTATGCTAGGAATGGTGTTGAAGAGGAAGGGTGTTGCATTTGTTGTAAAAAACAAAACAAAAAAACAACAACAAAAAAAACATGTCCAGATCAGTCATGAGGTATAATGCTGTCTGTGACAGGATACTATCCTTGTGCCTACAGGGAAGACCAGTTAATAGCATGATTATTAAAATTCATGCACCAACCACTAAAGCCAGTGAGGATGAAATAGAAGAATTCTACCAACTTCTTCAAACTGAAATTGATCAAACACACAATCAAGATGTATTGATCATTACTGGTGATTTGGAATGCAAAGGTTGGGAACAAAGACAAAGGATCAGTAGTTGGAAAATTTGGCCTTGGTGATAGAAATGATGCTGGCGATCGCATGATAGAATTCTGAAAAATCAGTGATTTGTTAATTTCAAATACCTTCTTTAGATAGCATAAGAGACGATTATACACATGGACCGCACCAGATGGAATACACAGAAATCAAATTGACTATATCTATGGAAAGAGACAATGGAAAAAGCTCCATATCATCAGTCAAAATAAGACCAGGGGTAGATTGTGGAACAGACCATCAATTGCTCATATGCAAATTCAAACTGAAGCTGAAGAAAATGAAAACAAGTCCATGAGAGCCAAAATATGACCTTCAATATATCCCACCTGAATTTAGAGATCATCTGAAGAACAGATTTGATACATTAAACACTAAAAACTGAAGACCAGAAGAGTTGTAGGATGACTTCAAGAACATCAAAACTGAAGAAAGCAAAAAGTCATTAAGAAGACAATAAAGAAGGAAAAGATTAAAATGGATGTCAGAAGAGACATTGAAACTTGCTTTCCAGTGTAGAGATGCTAAAGCAAATGGAAGAAATGAGGAGGTACAAGAGCTGAACAGAAAATTTCAATGGTCAGCTCGAGAAGACAAAGTCAAAAATTACAATGACATGTACAAAGATCTGGAGTCAGAAAACCAAAAGGGAAGAATACGCTCAGCATTTCACAAGCTGGGGGAAATGAAGAAAAAATTCAAGGCTCGACTCTTGTTATTGAAGGATTATCTGTGCAAATGATTGAATGATGCAGAAAACATCAAAAGAAGATGGAAGGAATCATAAAGCATTAAAAGAAGATGGAGGGAATACACAGAGTCATTGTACCAAAAGGAAATAAATGGTTGATGTTCAACCATTTCAAGAGGTAGCATATGATCAAGAGCCAATGATACTGAAGGAAGAAGTCCAAAGTGCATTGAAGGAATTGGCAAAGAACAAGGCACCAGTAATTGATGGAATAAATATTGAAATCTTTCAAGAAAGTGAGGCGGCACTAGAGGTAATCACTCATCTATGCCAAGAAATTTGGAAGACAACTATCTGGCCGACTTATTGGAAGAGATCCATATTTGTACCTGTTCCAAAGAGAGGTGACCCAATGGAATGTGGAAATCATCGGACAATATCTTTGATATTCTATGAGAGTAAAGTTTTACTAAAAGTAATATAGAAACGGCTGCAAGCAAGCATTGGCGGAGAACTTCCAGAGGTTCAAGCTGGATTCGGAAGAGGACACGGAATGAGGGATATCATTGCTGATGTCTGATGGATCTTGGCTGACAGCAGAGAATATCAGAAAAATGCTTACCTGTGCTTTATTGACTATGCAAAGGCTTTAGATTGTGTGGATCAAGACAAGCTATGGACAACATTGTGAAGTATGAGTATTCCAGAACACTTAACTTTGCTCATGAGGAATATCTACCTGGAGCAAGAGGCAGTTGTTTGAACAGAACATGGGAACACTGAATAGTTTAAAATTAAGAAAGGTATGTGACAGCGTTGTATTCTTTCACCATACTTATTCAACCTGTATGCTGAGCAAATAATTTGAGAAGCTGGGTTCTATGAAGAAAAATGTGGCATCAGGATTGGAGGAAAACTCATTAACAACCTGCGATACAACCTTGCTTGCTGAAAGTGAAGAGGACTTAAAATATTTATTGATGAAAATCAAAGAGCACAGCCTTTGGTATGGATTACATCTCAATGTCAAGAAAACAAAAATCCTCATCACTGGACCAATAAACAACATTCTTATCAACGGAGAAAAGATTGAAGTTGTCAAGGACTTCATTCTTCTTGGATCAACTAACAACACTCATGGAAGCAGCAGTCAAGAAATCAAATGACGTATTGCATTAGGCAAATCTGTTACACAATACCTTTTTAAAATGTTGAAGAGCAAAGATGTCAGTTTGAGGACTAAGGTGCACCTGACCCAAGCCGTGGTATTTTCAATAACCTCATATGCTTGCGAAAGCTGGACAATGAATAAGGAAGACTGTAGAAGAATTGATGCTTTTGAGTTATGGTGTTGGAGGAGAATATTGAAAGTGCCATGGGCTTCCAAAAGAACCAATAGATCTGTGTTAGAAGAAGTGCAGCCAGAGTACTCCTTGGAGGCCAGGATGGACAAATTTTGTCTCTCATACTTTGGACAGATTGTCAGGAGGGACCAGTCGCTGGAGAAGAATATCATGTTTGGTAAGGTGGAGGGTCAGAGAAAAGAGGAAGACACCCAGTGATATGGATTTGCCAAAGTGGCAGCATCAATGGACTCAAGTGTGGCAACAATTGTGAGGGTGACCCAGGTCTGGACAGTGTTTTGTTCTTTTATGCATAAGGTTGCTATGCATCGGTACTGACTCCATGGCACCTAACAACAACAACACAATGCACTAGATGCCAGTAACTGTCCCCTTCCAGTTATGACAACCAAAAATGTACCCAGATATTGCCAAATGTTCCCTGAGGAACAAAATCACTCTCTATTCCCACTGTTTTAGGCAGAAGTTCTTCTCTCCCATCCAAAGCATCTCCAATATGCCATTCAAGGTACCTCCAAAGAATATTAATAGAGCACGTATGACTCAAATGAGGAATCTGGTTGTAGCAAACCATTTGCACTCTACAACCAGCTGAAAGATTGGTGGTTCATGAACACTACAGAAGAAAGGCCTGTCTATTGCCACAAACATTACAGCCAAGAAAACCCTATGGAGCTCAGTTCTACTCTGTGACACATGCGGGAGCCATGAGTTACAAACAACTCAGTAACAACAGGTTTGTTTGTCTTTTGACACATCACCTATATTAGCAAAACTACATATATATGTGTGTGTCCTAAAGGAGTCCTGGTGTGGTGTTGTGGGTTAATGCACTTGAATGCAAAGTCAGTTTGAATAGCAAAGCCGGCGGATCAAGGTCACCAGCTGCTCCTCAGAAACCCTATACATGGTCTCCATGGGTCAGAACCGACACGATGGCACTTAACAGAAACAACAACAAAGGACCTTCAATATAATCAACTTTTTAGACTGCAAAATGTGAATGATACCAATTTTCAGAAGGAAGGTGGCTTCATTCAAGTTTGTTGAGATGACAAGTACGGTTTCAGCATTTAAATAGGCAATTGCATTTTTGAAATAGCAGGTGCATTTTAATAACATGCTTCCATTTAAAAATAGTAATAACCAATAATAATGCTATTACACTAATATTTTAATGAGTCCAATAATAATATTAATAAAATTATTCAGTAAGATGCACTTCATAAATCAATCTTTTATTATAACAAATGTGAAAAAATAGAATAAAATTATACTACTTGGGATTTTACTCAAGGCTGAAAAAATTTAATAGCTACAGAAATAGATGCAGGTGATAAGTAGAGACAGAGAAGAATAGGAAAAATGTAATAGTCACAGGAATAGAGTTAGACAATAGGTTGTTGTTGTTAAGTGCTATTGAGTCGGTTCAGACCCATAGCAACCTTGTATAGGGTTTTCAAGGAGTGGCTGGTAAGCTTATACCTCTGACCTTGCATTTCAAACCGGCTTTTCAGTTCAGTGCATTAACCCACAGCACCACACCAGGACTTCAGACTCCAAGTAGAGACAAAAAATAAAAAAGTAAAGTCGTCCTAAGTAAATATGTTCAAAAGAACACAATCTAACATAGCTCATTTTTGAGAGACCCAAATAACCGCTGGTTTAAGAAGTGATTGTAGGGGTACTTTGGATTCCTGGTGTGGCTACTCAAGGTCAACAGTTCAAACCCATCAGCTGCTCCTTGGAAACCCTATACAGGGTTGCTATGAGTCAGAACAGATTCAATAGCACTAAATGACAACAGTGGTACTGTAGGATAAGCACTGGACTGCTAACCACAAGGTTGGAAGTTCAAACCTACCAGCTGTTATATGGGAGAAAGATGAAACTTTTTGCTTCCATAAAGATTTACAGCCTTGGAAACCCTATACTGGGTAGCTGAGTCTGAATCAACTCAATGGCAGTTGGTTTGGGTTTTGGTGGATGGTTTAGTCTTGGGGAGTTCACTGTTCCGAATGCGGGTTCAAACCTTCTTCTCTTTGGAGAAAGAATATTTACTGAGTGATTATGAATGTCTATGGTCTTTGATTTATTAATCCTTCCTACAAGCCTGGAACTTCCAGAATTGCTTTTCTTCCCTCAAAATAACATTAGGTGAAGAAACTGGCATATTTACGTCCAGAAATCCTAAGGCTAACACCAAAATCAATAAAACTGAACACACATCCAAATGGTTAAAAACACTCTGCTCACTACCCTAACCTTGGCCTCAAATGCAGTGTTGGCCTGTCCAGGATTCAACAATGGTCACCAAGCTCCAAGTTTGCAACCATGATTGTAGGTAGGAAATACCACAGATATTTTCAGCAATAAGGAATATGTTTTGATGAAAAAGCTCAATTTCGCCTTCATTGCCAAAAGAAGTTCTTCTCTTTATTACAGGAAATTAAATTTCTGTTCCAAAGGCATGATTCTAGGTTGATTCATTTATTTCCTTCTCAAGTATTTCTGAAAAATGTTTTCTTTTCTAATAACAGCTAGTTAACTTGAATACATTCTCTTCAGGGGTCTGTCTTGGTCCCTACATAAAACTTGAGTGTGCAGGTCTTTCTGCTAATTATACCCAGAACTTATCAAACTTCCATAGATGGATTAGGACTTAGAGAACTGTTTATATAATGTGAGTAAAAATACTTATGTACAGTGATATAAACCACTGTCCCTCCAACTCCCCTATAGAAACGATTAAGAAGATGATATTTTACTTTTGAATGAAAATGTTATTCAGATATATTCCAGCGTTATTGGAGTGTTGTTGTTGGAGTCAGTGATCTTATGGATGAAACATGTTGTTGTTGTTAAATGACGCGGTTCTGACTCATAGCGACCTTGTATAGGGGTTCTGAGGAGTGGCTGGTGAGTTTGAACTGCCGACCTTGTGGTTCAAACTGACTTTGCAGTCAAGTGCTTATCTACACCAGGACTCTATATGAAACATACTGTTGTTGTTGTTAAGTGCTATGGAGTCGGTTCCAACTCATTGTAACCCTGTATATGATTTCCAAGGAGTGGCTGGTGAGTTTGAACCTTGTGATCCAGTGTTTTATCCCATATATAATTGTCATGACCATTAGTATGGTTGAGTCCATGTGTAAATCCATTTAATAGAGGGATGTCCTCATTTTTGCTGATCTTCTGTGGTGCTGTAGGATCAGCACTGGACTGTGAACCACATGGTCAGAAGTTCAAAGCACCAGCTGCTCCTTGGAAACCCTTGGAAACACCCATAGTGTGGCTATGACCCAGAACTAAGTGATCAGCACTTAACAAGAATAACAACTTTTCTTATAGGAGCAGATAGCCTCATCTTTATCTCGCAGTGTAGCTAGTGAATCCAAACTGCCCACCTTGTTCTTAGTAGTCCAATGCATAACCCTCTATACCACCAGGGTTTTGTTACATGTTGCTGTTGTTGTTATGTGCCTTGCAGTTGAATTTGAAGGATAGCAACTGTGTATAGTGTTTCCAAGATTTGCAGTACAGTGCTTATCCTACAGCACCATACCTGGACTCCTTACATGCTATGTTGTAGTTAAGTGCAGTGGAGTTGGATCCGACTCTGACAGTGAACTTATATAGGGATTCTGAAGAGTGGCTGGTGGATTTGAACTGCCTACCTTGGGGTTAAGGAGCTCTGGTAGCATAGTGGTTATGAATAGGGCTGTGAACCTTAAGGTCAGCAGTTCAAAACTACCAGCTGTTCCACGGGAGAAAGATGAGGCTTTCTGCTCCCTTAAAGATTTACAGCCTCAGAAACCCTGTACAGGGTCACTATGAGTTGGAACCAACTCCACGGCACATAACAACAACAACCTTGAGGTTAGCAGTCCAATGCTTAGTCATACAGTGCCACACCAAGACTCCTTACATGAATCAGGACTAACCAAAAAAAACAAAACAAAACCAAAAACAAGTAACCGAAGTCCATTGCCATCAAGTTGATTTCATCCCTACAGGACAGGGTAGAACTGCACTGTAGGCTTCCCAAGACTGTAAATCTTTCAGAAGCAGATAACCGTATCTTTTGCCCATAGAGCAGCTGGTAGGTTTGAACCACCTTTTTCTGTTAGCAGCCGAGGAACTGAGAATATTGGAACTCAACTTCAAGCATGAAGTGTGGTTTAATGGGGAAAAAAAAGAACTATATCCATCATTGGTCAAGGACACTAGTGCAAGTATCCTTAATCCTATGCACTTTGCTGTCTGTGTTAGAAAAGGCATGGTGTTGCCCACTTCTCCCCATCTCAGTCTTTATGGAAGATCTGCTCATGTGGTATTACACTTAAAGGAATTCCACCTGCACTGTAGCCTGTCTCAGACTAGTTCCTCTAAATCTGCCTGGGATTCTTGGCCTAGAATGTTATCTCTGTAACAAGTGTTTTACCTTATTTTAAAATTTACTATTTTGAAATAATTTCAAACTATTGGGAAAGTTCTAAACGGCGCAGAAACTCCCATCTGTCCCTGACTCAGATACCCAATTGTTAACATTTTCCCTTTATTTATTTATTTATTTTAAACGTTTTATTGTGAATTATGTGATAGTTTACATGGGAGAATATTAGTTTTACATTCATTTTATCGTATATCGTTTCATTGCCATGG
>NW_006408558.1:7815950-7823131 GCF_000296735.1 Chrysochloris asiatica | reverse complement strand
TCTTGGAAGGGGGTTTACTCTGAGGGGACCCGACCCCTTGCCTTGATGTCTCCTGGGCGAGCAACTTGCTTGTTCTTGTAGTATCCCCTTATTTATTTTTATATTATTCTGTTACCTTCTCACTCCCTTCCTTCAGCTCTCCACTTTCTTATGTGTGTATGCACACACATAAACACAAACATACAAGGGGCTCCAAAAAAGTAAATTACATTTTCCCACAAACTTTTTGAAGCCCCTTAGTATATAGAGATTTTTCTGAATCATTTGAGATTAAATGCTCTTTACCACTAAATACTTTACTGTATATTAGCTAGAAAAATCCGTGTACTGATATACTCAGAACCATAGAACGATTATGAATGTCATTAATTAACATTAATAAATTTTTTTTTTCTGGTGCCATCCAGTTAGCTCTGACTCATAGCAACTCTGTGTACAACAGAGTTTTTTTTTTCATTGCCCAGTCCTGCACCATCCTCTTGATTGTTTGAGCCCATTATGGTTGCCATGGTATCAATTCATCTCATTGGGGCTCTTCCTCTTTTTCACCGATCCTCAACTTTACCAAGGATGATGTCCATCTCCAGGGTCTGATCCCTCATGACAACATATCCAAAGTTTGAGAGAAGTCTCACCATCCTTGCATTTAAAAATGAGCAAAAGAACTGATTCTCTAGGTGATGGTATATTAATGTTTTCCCCCCAAAGTAGACTCTGAAGAAAGGATTTTGGTGCATGTTAACTTCTTTGGGAGGTTCTTTCATGGAGAGAGCAAGAAAATTGAGACAGAAATGGTAGAGAAGTCAATAAAATGTGTGTATTAGTGAAAAGATAACAAACTATGGACAGTTGGGTCTTATGCCAACAGAGACCTTTGAAGAATATCTTTAACTAAAATAAAATTCACTTTTGCCTTTGCACATGTGCACGATGAAGGTGCTTCTCTTTAATAAGTATGTTGTTCAAATAAAGAATATTAATTATCCATGCTGAAAGCATGTTTGCAGGTTGATTACTTTATTTTCTTCTGAAGCATCCCTCTGAAACAATTTCTCTTTTCTAATAATAGTTGATTAACCTGAATGCATTTTCTTTCGTGCCCTTCATTAGTGCAGTTCATATCTAAGAATTGTCAGACAGTGAGATAGAGAAGATGGAAGATTTATTCATCAACCTTGACCTTCCTTGGATGGTTGATGGAGGTTCCTGAAGGTATTAAATTCCCTGTACTTTGGGGCTGCTCTATCTGCTATCTGAACCAGATCCTATAGCACTTAAGAGAGCTCTCAGGCAGAGAAATATGAAGTTTCAAGTCCTGGTGTTGAGAGTTTATTCAAAACCAATATTTTTCTTGTCTTTATAATCAAGGTTTTTTAAAAAATGTAACCTCTGCTCTATGAAGAATTATAAACAATGTATTCTTGAGTTCTGAAAACTATAGTTTCATCATAAAAGAAAACATAATATTAAAAGTAGTATTATTTTCATATGATTTAAATGATTTGTCATTAAACTTTTTGTATTGTGAAGCAGAATGCAAATTATACCAAAATTAATATATGAATTATAAGCCTAAATTATTTAATATTCTAGTTTACTATTTTGAAAAAAAAACTGAGTCTTTTAAAATACGTTTTAAATTGACTTTTCATTTTGAAAAGTTTTAGATTTCTAAAAAAGTTAAAATATACTGAAAGTTTCTGCATATCCTTCACCCAATTTCCCTGATGTAGAAATTTTTATGATGATGTACTTGTCTCAATTAGAAGTCAACACTGTACATTAGGATGAGCTAGATAGACTCCACTAACGTTATTCAACTAATGTCATTTCCTGTTTCAGGATCTCATACCAAATCACACATTAAACATACATTCAGCCACCATGTCCTGTTAAACTTCTCTGGTCTGTGGTGTCTTCTCAGTCTCTATTGTTCATGATCTTGAATGTTTTGAGAAGTATTGGTCAGGGATATTGCAGAATGTCCTTTATTTGTTTTGTAGAATAGCCTTTAGTTTTATTGTTTTCTATTCTGATCTCTTTCTCCTGAGTAGATTTGAATTTTACGGAAGAACACCACAAGATGGTGTGACCTGCTTGTCACATCATTCTACGTGACATGGCTTTTTCTCCACTTTTCCAGTGAGTTAAGGAGCCTAGTGGTGCTGTAGGATAAGCACTAGACTGCTAACCTACATGGTTGGCAGTTCAAACCCACCAGCTGCTCTGTGGGAGAAAGATGAGGTTGTGTACTCCTTATAAGGATTTACAGTCTCAGGGTCGCTATGAGTAGGAATGAGTTGATGGCAGTAGGTGGTTTCCAATGAATTAAATCACACATTTGACACAGGTAACCTCATTTCTCATAATCTGCGTTTCATGCTGGGATTCCCTCAACATTCTGTTTGATATTATTCTAATTTATGTCACTCACTCTTTGTGATTCACATTTCCATGAGTTTTAGCCCTCCACCACAGAATAGTTAAAACAATGCAACAACAACAACAATGGAAGTCCTGGTGTAGCACTGTGGGATAAGCACTGGACTATTAACGGTGTTTCTCGGCCAGTTTGTCATGCTATGGTGACTTGCATGTTGTTATGATGCTGGAAGTTATGTCACAGGTATTTTAAATACCAGCAGGTACACACATGGAGGACAGGTTTCAATGGAACTTCCAGACTAAGACAGACTAAGAAGAAGGAGAGAAGAACCATTTCTGAAAATTTAGTCATTGAAAACTGAATAGCAGTGGAACATTATCAGATATAGTGGCAGAAGATGAAAACATTATGAATACCAACAGAACATTGTTAGATATAGTGCTGGAAGATGAGCCCTTCAAGTTGAAAGGTATTCAAAATACAACTGGGGAAGAGCTGCCTTCTTAGAGTAGAGTTGATCATAGCAATATGAATTGAGCACAGCTTTCAGGACCTGTATTTGCTGATAGGGCACAAGAACTCAAAATGAAGAGAAACAGCTGTGAACACCCATTAATAATCAGAACATGGAATGAAGAAGTCTGAATCTAAAAAAAAATTGAAATTGTAAAAAATGAAATGATACACATACAGATCAATATCCTAGGGTTTAGAGAGTTGAAATGGACTAGTATTGGCCATTTTTAATCTGACAATCAAATGGTTTCGTATACTGGAAATGAAAAACTCAAGAGGAATCTTGTCACATTGATCATGAAAAAGAGCATTCCAAGATCTTTCTTAAATAAAGGACAATGCTGGTTGTGATAGAATAATAATACCCTTGCACCTCCATGGAAGACCACTGAACACCTCTATTATTCAAATGTACACAGCAACCACTGAAGCCAGTGGTGATGAAATTGAAGAATTCTGCCCACTTCTTCAGTCTGAAATTGATCAAACATGCAACAAAAGTGCATTGACAATTACTGGTGATTGAAAAGTGAAAGTTGGAATCAAAGAGGAAGGATCAATAGTTGGAAATTATAGCCTTGGTAATAGAGATGAGGCTGGAATCCACTTGACAGAATTTTGCAAGACCAATAACTTGTTCATTGTAAATACCTTTGTTAAACAGCATAGAAGATGACTGAACACATGGACCTAACCAGATGAAATACACAGAAATCAAACTGACTACATCTGAGGGAAGAAACAATGAATAAGCAGAGTTTGTCAGTCGAAATAAGATCAGGGGCAGACTGTAGAACTGACTATCAATTGCTCCTATGCAAGTTCAGATTGAAGCTGAAGAAAATTAAAACAAGCCTATGAAAGTAAAAATATGACCTTGAATATATTCCACTTGTATTTAGAGACCATGTCAATAACAGATTTGATGCATTAGACACTAATGACCAAAGATCAGAAGAATTGTGGAATGACATCAAGAACATCATACAGGAAGAAAGGAAAAGGTAATTAGAAGAATGAAAAAACCACAATCAATGTCAGAAGAGACTCTGAAATTTGCTCTTGAACATGCAGAAGCTAAAGCAAATGGAAAAAATAAGGAGGTAATAGACTTGACCAGGAAATTTCAAAAGTTATCTCAAGAAGACAAAGTAAAGTATTATAATAAAATGTGTGAAGAACTTGAGTTAGAAAACCAAAAAGGACGAACATACTCAGCATTTCTCAAGCTGGAAGAACTGAAGAAAAAACCCTCAAAAATCTCAAGCCTCAATTTGCAATACTGAAGTTTTGCCATGGGCAAAATTTTGAATAATGCATAAAGTATCAAAAGAAGAAGGAAAGAATACACAGAGACACTGTATCAAAAAGAAATGGTTCATGTTCAACCATTTCAAGAATTAGCATGTGATCAAGAACCGATGGTACTGAAGAAAAAAGTCCAAGCTGCACTGAAGGCATTGAAAAAAAAACAGAGCTCCAGGAACTGATGGAATACAAATGGAGATCTCAGTAGCAACGGAGGCACTCACTCATCTATGCCAAGGAATTTGGAAAACAGCTACCTGGCCAACCAATTGGAAGAGATCTGTATGTGTGCCCATTCCAAAGAAAGTTGACCCAACAGAATGCAGAAATCATTGAACAATGTCATGAATATCACACACAAGTAAAATTTTTCTGAAGATACTTAAAAAACTGTTATAACAGTATGTTGTTGTTGTTGTTAAGTACCGTGGAGTTGGTCCTGACTCACAGTGACCCTGCACATTATTTCTGAGGCTGTAAATCTTTATGGGAGCAGAACACCTCATCTTTCTCCTGCAGAACTGCTGGTAATTTCAAACTACTGACCTTGAGGTTGGCAGTCTGACTCGTAACCACTATGCTACCAGAGCTCCTTATGTATATCAGCAGTATATCAGCAGGGAACTGCCAGAAATTCAGGCCAGATTCGTAAGAAGTTGTGAAACTAGAGATATTATTGCTGATGTCTGATGGATCTTCACTGAAAGCAGAAAGACAGAGAGTCTTGTGTTTTATTGACTATGAAAAGGCTTTTGACTGTGTGGATCGTAAACTTTGGAAACATTGCAAACAATGGGTAGTTCAAAAAACTTAATTGTGCTCATGAGGAAGCTGTACATAGACCAAGAGGGAGTTGTTAGAAAAGAGCAAGGGGATTAAAACACTGAATGATTTAAAATCAGGGAAGATGTGCACCAGAGTTGTATCCTACACCATATTTATTCAGTTTGTATGCTGGACAAATAATCCCAGAAGTTGGATTATATGAATAGGAATGTGGTATCAGTATTGGAGGGAGACTCAATAACACCCTGCAATATGCAGATGATACAACCAACTTTGCTTGCTGGAAGCAAAGAGAATTTAAAATACTTACTGATGAAGATCAATATGGATTGTACCTCAATGTAAAGAAAAATCCTCACAACTGGACCGATAAATTGACACACAGAGAGCAGCAATGGGTTCAAACACAACAATTGTGAGGACGGCTCAAGACCGTATAGCGTTTCCTTCTTTGTGCATAGGGTTGCTATGAGTCGTAACTGACTGGATGGCACCTATTAGCTAACTGCAGGGCCGGTGGTTCAAATCCTCTAGCAGTTTCCTCAGAAACCCTCTACAGGGTCGCTATGAGTCAAAACTGACTCAGTGGCATGTAACATGAACAACAATTTGCATATACAGATCCCTGATGGTGTATACAGGGATGATGTATACAGATCCCTGATGGTTAACCACGAGGTCAGTGGTTCAAATCCTCCAACAGCTCCATTGAAGAAAGATGAGGTTGTTTGCACCTATAAAGAGTTATAGTCTAGGTAACCCTATGAAGCAGTTCTAGGCTGTCCTATAGGGTCACTGACTATCAAAATCTACTTAAGAGCAGTGGTTAATTCATGGATATTCATATCTTATTGCGGTTTTAAGATGAAATTTTTTTCCTATAGTAGATGATTAGTTTCATAGACTACTTTCTTACTTGCTTTTATCCTTTTCTCTTGGATAGTTTAAACATTTTCTAGAATAATAGCTGTGATCAAGAAACTCTTATTTGAAATGAAAAAGTGTTTTGTGTTTGCTTTTATTTTAGCAGAAAGATTGCTAAACTTTGAATGAATCCCTTTTCCTAAAATGAGAATCAATTTCTTGAATTTCACACCCAGCCATCCTTCCTATCAGGACTTGGTATTTATGGTATATGGAGCTCTTGTGTGGCACTGTAGGTTAAGCTCTAGATGGCAAGGTTGGTTTGAACCAAAAGGTCGATGGTTCAAACCTACAAACAGCTCCTTGGGAACCTTTTATAGTGTTGTTATGAGTCAGAATCAACTCAACAGCCCTTAACAGCAACAACAGTTCATGGGTGGTACAGATGATTAACCCAGTTCACTGCTAACAGGTTGGAGGCTTGAGCACACCTAGAAGTACCTCCAAAAAAATTCCTGATGATCCTGAATTCCAACTTAGTATTTTTTAAATTTTTATTTCGAGGATTGTGCTTAATGAGATTGTATCTAAACATTAATTTTCAAATACAAGTTAATGAAGATTTTCTTGTAAAATTTCTTTTAGAATTTAAAATTTTGTACTGTAGGACTATGATCCATTTTGATTTAATATTTAAATAAGTTGGGAGTTGTCATTTAAGGTTCATGCTGCCTATGAACATCCTATTGTTACAGCACTGTTTATTTTAAAAGATTATATTTTCTCCCAAGAATTTTAAATCTTTGTCAAAAATTAGTTGACTGTATAGATTTGTTTGTTTATATTTCTTTATTCTGTTCCGTTGCTCTTGGTGTCTATCTTTGGAAAATGCCACAGTATTTTGACTGCTATAGCTTTATAGTAACTCTTGATATCTGGCAATGCAATTCTTCAAGTTTATTCTTCTTTTTCAGAATTGTTTAGAATTGCTTTGTCTACTCAAGCTCCTTTGCTTTTCCTCATGGCTAGTATTCTAGATCCGTGACTCTATATATTGTGACCTAAGAAATATTGTATATGAACCGATACAACTATTTCTATGAAATGCTAACATCATTCCTTTGTTCACCAATTGCCTAAGAGCAAGTTGTGTTATAAACACACACACATTCTAGTTAAAAAAAAAAAAAAGTCTACAAATGCTAGCTATAATTAATTTATCAAGTATATTCTATAAAGAAATTGTCAAGAATAATTCAGTTGTACTATGCCATGTCTCTTTGTAGACTTTGTTGCTGTTAAGTGCCATCAAGTCAGTTTC
>NW_006408558.1:7794642-7814310 GCF_000296735.1 Chrysochloris asiatica | reverse complement strand
TGTCTTCCTTCCATCTTCTTTTAATGCCTTCTGCATCATTTAGTAATTTGTCCAGAGAATCCAATAATTAAAGTCGAGCCTTGAATTTTTTTCAGTTCCCCCAGCTTGAGAAACACTGAGCCTGTTTTTCCCTTATTGTTTTCTGACTCCAGATCTTTGCACATTTAATTGTTATATTTGACTTTGTCTTCTTGAGCTGACCATTGAAATTTTGTGTTCAGCTCTTGTACCCTCATTTCTTCCATTTGCTTTAGCATCTCTACACTGGAGAGTAAGTTTCAGTGTCTTTTCTGAGATCCATTAAGATATTTTCCTTCTTTCTTGTCTTCTTAATGATTTTTTGCTTTCTTCATGTATGATGTTCTTGATGTCATTCCACAAATCTTCTGGTCTTCAGTTTTTAGTGTTTAATGTATCAAATCTGTTCTTCAGATGGATAGATATTCCTTAATTTTAAACTATTTTTTAAAAAAGAAATAATATTTTACTGTGCTTTGTTGTTGTTGTTAATTACCATGGAGTTGGTTCTGACTCATAGTGACCCTGCACAGAGTTTCCAAAGCTGTAAATCTTTATGGGAACAGAACGCCTTATCTTTCTCCTGTGGAACCACTGGTGGTTTTGAACTGCTGACCTTGAGGTTGGCAGCCCGACTCGTAACCACTATGCTACCAGAGCTCCTTTTACTGTGCTTAGGCAGCATTTTATGTAGCAAATTCGGTTCCCCTTGAACAACTTCACACTATTTTTTGATACTAGATTTTCTTCTTCTGTGAGTAAATGAATTATTGATCTGGATAAGGTTCATGTATTTTTAGATGGCATATCTATGGATATCCAGGCTGTTTGAAGATGTGGACTAGCAAAATCCTTTCTAGAAGGGATACCAAAGCTTAGTAATTTACTATGAAGAATAATTTATTATTAATGTTGTCCAGAGGAATCAGTCCCTGGAGAAGGACATCTTGCTCAGTAAAGTGGAGGGTCATTGAAAAAAATCAAGAGTCCCAATGAAATGGATTGACACAGTGGCTGAAACAATGGGCATAAACATAGCAATACTTGTGAGGATGGCACAAGACTGGGCAGTGTTTTGTTCCATTGTGTGTAGGGTAGCTGTGAGTCAGAATCAGCTTGATAGCACCTACTAACATCAACAACAAAACAATTTATTATTCTTTTCATGCTTGGAGTTAAGGAGATCATTTTTAAAAACTATCTTATATGTCTTTTCAAAATGGGAGGTCTGTGTGCAGTGAAGGGGTAATGTTTTTATTACAGAAAAGGATCCAGACTTAGGGTATGAGAATTCTCTCTGCTTTTTATGATGTTACGATCACTGTGGGCTGCTTTTATTTTCAATATGTGTTGGATGTCCTTATATATTTATAGTCAGGAATTTTTGTGTTGTTCTTATGTGTTGCAGAGTTGGTTCAGACACATAGCAACCCTGTATAGGGTTTTCTGAGGAGTGGACCTAGCAGTTAGTAGTCCAGTGCTTATCATACAGCACCACAGTAGGACTCCATAGTTATGGATTAGTGATGACAGAAATGAAATATTTATCTTTATTGATATGTATAAATTATATATATTGATATGAGATACAGCAAAAAAATTATAACAATCTTCAACAAATGCTGTATGTTCAAGAAATGGAATCTGTGGAATAAAGTTCTAGGTCCTTCATGAGCTAATGTTGAGCAAAATTTCTTTTCAACAATCCAGTGGGAGGTTTGAGTTAACTTAAGATTTAAAATAGCATGAGATAACTCTCATGTGGTTTCAATGACAGACCCTATGAGCCTGGGCTTACAGTGTTCAGAAAGGAACAAATAAAGTGTGGTTTCTTTAGGAGTAAAATGGTATTAAAAACACTCATTGATAGTTCTGCTTACAACTATGGTGAAACTGCTTATGATTGACCAATTCTCCTGCTAGTATATATGTATGTATGAAGGCACTAGAGAGCATTCACATTTTATAGGACTTGAAGAGCCAAAATCCTGGAGAGAAAGGAAATGCTTTGAGATGAGTCCAACCTTAACCTACATGTCGGTTTACATACATACTTAGAGTATACTTTTCCCCTGATACTGGAAAAAAAAAAATGAAGCATGCTTTATGTCACAACCTCTAGTCAACTTTTAGTATAACTCCTAGTACAATAAGCCAATGAAAAAAAAAAAAAGGTAAAAATTTATAAAGACTGGAAATGGAGAAATAACTGTTATTCATAGAAAACATAGTTGTCCATGTAGAACACCCCAGCCCCCAAAATCTACAGATAAACTATTAGAATAAAATAATAAATTTATAAGGTAAAATCAATCTATTTTTGTATTTCAGAAAGATATAGACAATGAAATGTAAAATTAGACAATAATTTAACTGTGCTGTTTTTTAGTACCATCAAGTCATTGCAACTCAGACTCACCCTGAACAGGGCTTCTAAGGACTACCTGATGGATTTGATCTGCCAACCTTGTGACTAGCAGTTGAGTGCTTATCCTACAGTGCCACATCAGGATTAAAGCATCAATATATGTCAAATATAAGAAATACATCCAATAAAAGAGGCCCAAGACTAGGTAACTACTAAACATTATCAAAATATATTAAAGATTAAATAAATTGAGCAATATACTATGTTAATCGATTTGGAAACTCAGTATTTTAACACATGGATTTTACACAAATTGATCTAAAAATTTTTATGCAACACCAATCAAAAGTCAAAGACGTTCTTGTGGAAATTCACAAATTGATCCTAAATTTTATGTGAAAATGCAAAGAGCCAAGAATAGTCAAGGAACTTTTTATTTGAATAAAAAGAATAAGGTTGGAAGAACAGTACAGTACGTTTCAAGACATTATGAAACTGTAGTAATTATGATAACGTGAGATTGGTGTGCAAATCGAAAAATGCACTAGTAGGAGTCAACATGATATGAAGAAAAATCCTGAAAAGGTGACTGAACAGTTGGACACAGTACTAACAAAAATTAATCTTCATCCCTTCCTCACACCATACACACAAAACATTCTAGACTGTAAATAGAAATAAAGGAAAGCATAAAATGTCTACATGGCAAAACTGGGGAATCTCTTCATGGCTTTAGGATAAGCAATTTTGTATTGAACTGTATTCAAAATGTCTTAGTACAATGTGGATAATTGCTAAATAGATTAAATTAGAATTAAGAACTCTTACACTTACTCACGGAAGTAGCAGTCAAGAGATCAGATGACGTATTGCACTGGGCAAATCTGCTGCACAGGAACTTTTTAAAGTATTGAAGAGCAGAGATGTCAGCTTGAGGACTAGGGTGCACCTGACCCAGGCCATTGTGTTTTCAATAGCCTCATATGGATGCGAAAGCTGGACAGTGAATAAAGAGGATCGTAGAAGAATTGATGCCTTTGAGTTGTGGTGTTGGAGGAGAATACTGAGGGTGCCATGGACTGCCAAAAGAACCAATAGATCTGTTTTGGAAGAAGTGCAGCCAGAGTGCTCCTTGGAGGCCAGGATGGCTAAGCTTTGTCTCTCCTACTTTGGACATGTAGTCCGGAGGAAACAATCGTTGGAGAAGGATGTCATGCTGGGTAGGGTGGAGGGTCAGAGAAAAAGAGGAAGACCTCCAACGAGATGGATCGGCCAGGTGGCATCATTGATGGACTCGGGGGTGGCAGCGGTGGTGAGGTTGGCCCAGGATCGAGCATTGTTTCGTTCTGCTGTGCATGGGGTCGCTATGAGTCGGTTCCGACTCGATGGCACCTGACAACAACAACAACAACAACACATTATAAAATGCATAATTAAACTCGCAATGGCCTACGTACAATGGGAGAAGATACTTGCAGCATGTATAAGGGGTCTTCCAAAAATTTGTGGAAAGATGGAATTAAAAGGTAATGGAATTTTTCATGAACTTTTTGAAGTCCACTGGCATATTCCACAGGAACCAAAAAAACCTCAAAGCCAAAAACAACAACTTCTATAAATCAGTATGATAAAGGTAATATAAAAGTAAGATAAATACTATATAAAAGTATACAAAATTTGAATAAGCATATATGTTTAAATGGCCTCCAAAATATTAAAAGTGCTTAATCTTACTAATCATTGGACAACGATTGTGAGGTTGGCCCAGGACAGGGCAGCATTTTGTTCTGTAGTACATAGGATAGCTATGACTCAGTACCGACTCAATGGCACCTAACAACCACAATCATTGTGGAAATATAAATAAAACCACAAAGTGATACTATTATATACTTACCAGAATGGCAAATTAAAAAGGCTGGTGATTACAGATGTTGGAAAGGAGGTAGAACAATTGGAACTATCATATATTGCTGAAGAAAATACAATTTGGAACAAACACTTTAGGAAACTCAGTATCTGTTAAAGTCAAATATGGGGATTCAGCAATCTCACTCGTATTTACGCCCTCAGAAATACATTAACTTTTGACCCAAAGAGATATGTTCAAGTATCTTCACAGTAGCTTTACTAGCAATAGCCCCCAAAATGGAAATAGCAAAATTTAAGAGTTAAATATGTAGTTAGAGATGAGAAATTAGGAGTTTTTGTGTGGTTTTTATGTGGGGAATATGGCAGAATTAGCAGTCCACAACAAATGCTAGGTTTCTACCTTGGTCATTAAAAGGAAATGTAACATTTATAGCAAAAGAACATAGAGCAAATTTAAAGTGATAAAGGAGAAGCTAAAGTGATAAAGAAAAAGCTCTCTTTTAAGTCTATTGAATTTGAAATAAGTGAGATGTCCATTCAAATGGAGATATTTGATAAACATAGGGAATAAATCACAGTAGAGAAATCTGGGCTGTAGATAAGCATTATCGAGATATCAGCTAGGAATTAAAATGAAGGTAATTATCCATAGATATTGTGCAGATTGATATGTAAAGGGAACATATGATAGAATGTAATAGATATGTAAGAGCATAGAAAATAAAAATCCATTCAATCATTTCAAAGACAACAAATACTTATGTATCAAATATATGCCAAACACTGTAGCAAGCAATGGGGCTACAGCAGAGCATCAAACATGCAAAAATCCCTACAATCATGGGATTGCATTCTAGTGAGGAGAAAATACATAAATAAAATATGTATTACATCATTTCAGTTGGTTCTAACTCACAGTGACCTTACATACAACAGAAGAAAACACTGCCTGGTCCTGTACCATCCTCACAGTTGTCCCTATGTCTGAGTCCATTGTCGCACCCACTGTATCAATCCATCTCCTTGAGAGTCTTTGTCTTTTTCGCTGACCCTCTACTTTACCAAGCATATTATTGTATATTATATTAGCTGATAATCAATACCATGGATAAGAATAAAGTATAAAAGGTAAAAAGCAAATGTTGTTGGGAAATTTGTAATTTAAAGTAGGGTTATAAAGGAAAGCCATATTTAGTATGTGACAATTGAGTAATGACTTACAAGGAATGAGAGAAAAATCTCAGAAATAATCCAAGAAGAGGTCAGTCACAAGGAAAGCCAGAGAAGAAAGAAGAATGAGAGGGAGAAAGAAACAAACAGAGAGTGAGAAAGAGAGATATAGAAAGGAAGAAAAGAAGAAAAAAATGAAAGAAAGAAAGAAAAGACAAATCATTGTGTAAGCTAAGAGAGGAGGAAGAAGGAAAAGATTATCAATAGTTAAAGTAAAGTCAGCATACATATAATGATATAAATGTATATAAAGGAGCTCTGGTAGCGTAGTGGTTACGAATCGGACTGCGAACCTAAAGGTCAGCGGTTCGAAACTACCAGCCGCTCCGCGGGAGAAAGATGAGGCTTTCTACTCCCGTAAGGATTTACACCCTCGGAAACCCTGTACAGGGTTGCTATGGGTCGGAACCGACTTGACGGCACTTAACAACAACAACAACAACATAGAGATAGAAATAATTGTCCATTAATTTATTAACATGGCTATCACCAGTGTTCTTGACAAGATTCATTTTGCTGAAATGATGTCAGCACAAACTCCAGTCCAGTGGCTGGAGTAGGAAGCCATGAGCAGGAAGTGTGCACATATAGAAAGTGTTCACAATATTTTCTACAGAAGTTAGGTTGTAAAAGGGAATAGAGTGTCAGTGAATTGTTCAGGCTGATGAGTGTGAACTGATGAATACTTGCTTTTTGTTAATTTGTTCATTTGTTCATACTTTAGATTGAGTGTCTTGAACATGTGTAAATGTTGGTGATAAGAAGTCAGTAGATAAGGAGAAGCAGTGGATAAAGTTTAGGAATGAGAGAAAAATCAATGGAGTAAAGAGATTCATGGGAACATGGGAGAGATTGAGATCAAGGTAACAAATTAGGCTTTGGTGGAAGGTGGAAGGAGGAGATGTTGGGTCGGATAAGAAATCGAATGGTTTTTGGATGATGGTATCTACTCCCTGTGAGGGTGTTGTTGTTGTTAAGTATCTGTGAGTCGGTTCTGATTCATAACAACCCTGAGTAGGGTTTCCGAGAAGCGGCCTGTAAGCTTGAACTGCCAGCCTTACAGTTCAAATGACTTTGCAGTCTAGTGCATGGGCTAATTTGCTCATACTGCAGAAATGATGGAATTGTATGTTTAAGATTGAAGAGACAATGTTTGTCTAGGAATGTGTGGAAGATCTGACTAGAAAAAGATGAAAGACTTGTAGGCAATACTGAATACATTTGATATCAGAGATAATACAAACACACATACGTGTTATTTAATAAAGAACTACATTTTGCAGGAAAAATATGCTTCAATAAATATTTTACACAAACTTAATCAACCCCCCCCCACAATGAAAATGGATGTCAGAAGAGACTTTGAAACTTACTCTTAAATGTAGAATACCTAAAGCAAATGGAGGGAATGGAGTAAAACAGCAGAAGGGAAAATTCCAAAGGATGGCTTGAGAAGATAAAGCCAAGTATTATAATGAAATGTGCAAAGACCTGAAATTAAAAAGCCGAAAATGAAGAACATGCTCAGCATTTCTCCAATTGAAGAACTGAGAAAAAAATGTAAGCCTCAAGTTGCAGTATTGAAGGATTATATGGATCATGAAAAACTATGGACACCATTGTGGAGAATGAATATTCCAGAACACTTAATTGTGCTCATGAGGAACCTGTACACAGACCAAGAAGCAATTGTTCAAACAGAACAAGGGGACAGTGAATGGTGTCAAATTAGAAAATGTATGCACTATGATTGCATTCTTTCTCCATATTTATTCAACATGTATGCTGAGCAAATAATCCAAAAAACTGGATTATATGAAGAAAAACGTGGCATCAGATTTGAGGAAGATTTATTAACAACCTGTGATATGCAGATTATACAACCTTGCTTGCTGAAAGTGAAGAAGACTTAAAATGCTTACTGATGAAAATCAAAGCTCACAGCCTTCAGTATGAGTTGCAGCTTAGCATAAAGAAAACAAAAATCCTCACTGCTGGACCAATAAACAACATGCGTACAAATGGAGAAAGGATTTAAGTTGTCAAAGACTTCATTTTGCTTGGATCACCCGTCAACACTCATGGAAGCAGCAGTTAAGATTTGCATTAGACAAATTTGCTGCACAAGACCTCTTTAAAGTGTTGAAGAGCAAAGATTTCAATTTGAGGGCTAAGGTGTGCCTGACCTAAGCCAGGATATTTTAAATCTTCTTATATGCATGTGAAAGCTGGACAATGAATAAGGGAGACCAGAGAAGAATTGATACCTTTGAATTAATGGTGTTGGTGAAGAATATTAAAAGTAACTAGGACTGCCAGGAGAACAAGCAAATATCTCTTGGAGGAAGTACAGCTGGAATACTTCCTAGAACTGAATATGATGAGATTCTGTGTCTTGCACTTTGGACATGTTGTTAGGAAGGACCAGTCCCTGGCGAAGAACATCATGCTTGGTAAAGTAGAGGGTCAGTGAAAAGGGGGAAGACCCCCAATGAAAAGAACTGACACAGTGGCTGCAACAGTGGGCTCAGACTTACCATTTGTGACGATGGTGCAGGACTGGGGAGTATTTTGTTCTATTATACTTAGGGCCACTATGAGTCAGAACCAATTCAGTGGCACCCAACAACAACACCAATCATAATGAAGTAAAGCCCAGGTAGTTCATTCATACATTCCTAACTTGAGTTAGGGGCTACTGTTTAGCTTATGATACATGTCTGAATTGAAGGCATGATATTTGGATGGAAAATAAAAAAATCTGATTTAGTAGGATTGATCTTTTAAAACCTAATCAGGAAAGTGATAGAAAAGGCACAGATATGAACTTAAATGAATGGGAAATACTTTGATTCATAATAGATATTTAACATTGAAATGAGTATTTACCTGTTTAAAAAAATGTTACTTTGAGAGAATACTTTAGTTCTTTGCTGTCGAGGAATCTCTTGGTGAAACGTGCAATTATAAACTTTACAGATGAGGAATGCACATGTCCCCCGCCTGGTATCTGTTGCAATTGCCCTTTATTCAATCACCCACAGCTGGAGTAATTGGATCTTTAGGTACAGGTTAATGGGATAATTAGGCAAACACGATCAAACTTGTATACTGTGAGGAAATGGATGGCTGCTGTCTCCAAGCCTCCTGTTGTACACTGAACTGCTGCGTCCTGTTCTTCATTTCTATGGGCAATAAAGTAGGAGATGGATTAGCTGCAAGCGATTTCGTCTGTCTGTAAGTAGAAGTGTGGTTTGATTTAAATATATATATTTTATGATGCAGCTACCAGAATAGCGAGCTAGAGATGAAATCGATGAGGTGCGTCTGCTTCGCATAGAGCTGATGTCATTTGGTTCCAGTATTTCCTATAGCTCTTTGGATGCCATTTTCTCCCTAGTATTAATAAGATGCTCCACCAGGAAGCTGTTTTGTCATAGACTTTAGACATGTAACAGAAAACAGCATGATTCCATGGAAGAATGTAATTTGGAGTGTACAGATTTATCCAACAGAGGTCTCCCAACAAGAGTAATGCTCACGAGACAGGAAAAGTCCATGATATTGTCTTCTGAAGATGAATACAATTTAATCCGTATTCTCAACGTCCATTTCCATGAGTTCTAGGGCTAAAACTCTGTGCTATGGATTTGATCACCAAGTATTAGGAAATTTGGCAACTGATTTCCCTGGGCCTTTCCAGAAAGGCAGACCTACATTGTTGTTATGTGCTGTCAAGTCAATTCCAACCCATAGCGATCCTATATAGGGTTTCCAAGGAGCAACTGGTGAGCTTGAACCACAGACCTTGTGGTTCAAACAACTTTGCAGTCCATCACTTTAGGCACACAATTATACAGGAAGGAATAGAGACCTAGCAACACTTATGTGCATCTACTACCAAACTCCACTCCTCTCTTCTTCCTAATTTGATAAGTCTACTCTGAGAGTCAAGGAGCTCTGGTAGCATAGTGGTTACAAACCTGGCTGTGAACCTCAGGGTCAGCAGTTCGAAACTACCAGCTGTTCCGTGGGAGAAAGATGAGACTTTTTACTCCCGTAAAGATTTACAGCCTCAGAAACCCTGTACAGGGTCACTATAAATTGGAACTGACTCCACCCATGGCACATTACAACAACAACATGAATATCTACATGCCTACATGAATGTTATTTAATATAACAACAATGCAAATTTGCATATCAACCACTAATGCCAAAAGTTTTGTAACTAAAGATTTTTTTTTCTTTATCAACTTCTGCAGTCGGAATTGATTAAACATGCAATCAAAATGCATTGATAATTATTAGTGATTGGAAAGCAAAAGTTGGAAGCAAAGAAGGATCAGTAGTTGGAAAATATGGCCCTCATAGTAGAAAAGACACGGACACCACACAATAGAATATTGCAAAACCAACATCTTCATGGCAAATACCTTTTTTCAGCAATATGAATAGTGATGTGGACCTTGCCAGATGGAAGACACAGGAATCAAATTAACTGCATCTGTGGGAAGAGATGGTAGAGACGCTCTATATCATCAGTCAGAACAAGGCCTGTTTCAACTGCTTATATGTAAGTTCCAGTTGAAGCTGAAGAAAATTAAAGCAAGTCCACAGAAGTCTAAATGTGATCTTGAGTTATCACACCTGAAACCATATGAAGAATCGAGATGATGAATTGAATACCAGCGAACAAAGATCAGATGAATTGTGAACTAACATCAAGAACATCATAAATGAAGGAAGCAAATGATCATTAAAAAGACAGGAAATAAATAAAAGACCAAAACGGATGTTAGAAAAGATTCTGAAACTTGCTTTTGAATGTAGAATAGCTAAAGTGAATACAAGAAATAATGAAGTAAAAGAACAGAAAACTTCAGCATTGTTGCTGTGGTTAAGTGTCGATAAGTCGGTTCCAACTCATAACGACCCTGTATAGGGTTTCAGAGGAGCAGCTGGTGGGTTTGAACCACTAACCTTTTATTTAGCATTCCAGTGCTTATCCGACAGCACCACACCAGGACTCCATTTCAACATTGGAGAAGACAAGAGAAAATATCTTAATGAAATGTGCAAAGACCTGAAGTTAGCAAACAAAACTAAAAGTATGTACTTGATATTTCTCAATCTAAAAAAAAAATTGCATAAAATTTCAAGTCATGAGTGACAGAATTAGAGGATTCTATGGAGTCCGATAGTGGAGCTGTAGTATAAGCACTGGACTGCTAATAGTAAAGTTGATGGTTCAAACTCAACAGCCACTCCTTGGAAACCCTATACAATGTATACAAGGTTGCTATGAGGGGGAACTGACTCGACTGTGCTTAATGGGTAAAATACTGAATAGTGATCCTGTACAGGGTTTATGGGGAGTACAGTGACTGTGGACAATAAGCACTGGACTGGGAAACACAGGGTCTGTGGCTAGAGTCCACCAGCTGCTTTAGAAAAGAAAAATAAGGCTTTTTGCTCCCTGGAAGATTTAAAGTCACTGAAACTTATACAGGGTCGTTAAGAGTCAAAACTGACTTGAAGGTACTTTACAACAACTCCATAGGGTTTCTGAGGAGTGGCTGGTGGTTTTGATCAAGTTTGACCTTGTGGTTAGTAGTCTATTGCATAAGATTCCACACCCCAAAACCCATCTCTTTTTTTGTTAAAGAATTGTTGTTGTTGTTGTTGTTGTTGTTGTTAAGTGCCGTCGAGTCGGTTCCAACCCATAGCAACCCTGTACAGGGTTTCCAAGGGTGTAAATCTTTACGGGAGTAGAATGCCTCATCTTTCTCCCGGAGGTCAAATGACGTTTTCTAGGTCTTTTTGGTGAGAACATGAATTTGAATGATGGAATTTGAGGCACAAAACTTTCCAGGAGGCAGCTAGATAGGATCTAAAGTGCAAAGCAGATTAGTTTAGGAGATGGGATTTGACAGGGTCCCTGAAGTGGGTCAAACTTGGAAGTCTTGACCAGACAAGACTTCAGTGAAGCTTTCCACCCGTGAGTTGCTCATTGTAGGGGTCCTCTGTTTCTAAAAGAACATCCTTCTTCTCTAAATTGCTAGAACCCCAAATACCCCAAACACAAGGCAAGAACAGAGAAAGGGAAAGAATGCTCCTTTGAAGCCAGAATGGCGAGGCTTCATCTCTCATACTTTGGACATGTTATCTGGAGGGGCCAGTCCCTGGAGAAGGACATCATGCTTGGTAAAGTGGAGGGTCAGGAAAAAGAGGAAGACCCCTAATGAGATGGGCTGGCTCAGTTGCAGCAGCAATGGGCTCAAGAGTAGCAACAATTGTGACAATGGGACAGGACAGGACAGTGTTGTTCCGTTGTGCATTGCAATGCTGTGAATCAGAAACAACTCACTGGCACCTAACAACAATAACAAAGACATTGAAAAAACTTTTTAAATACACTTCATGATTATTTAAGGAGCTCTGGTAGCATAGTGGTTATGAGTCAGGCTGCGAACCTCAAGGTCAGCAGTTCAAAACTACCAGCTGTTCTACAGGAGAAAGATGAGGCGTTCTGCTCCCATAAAGATTTACAGCCTCAGAAACCCTGTACAGGGTGGCTATGAGTCGGAACCGACTCCACGGCACACCACCACCACCATCTTTGACTGTTTGGAAAAAGATCTATTAAGACTTTTGTTCATTAAAAAATTTTGATTGTTTGTTCATTTGTTATTGAGTTAAAAGAATTCTTTATAATTTCTAAATATTAAACGCTTATCAGATCTAAGGTTACTAATATGTTCTCCCATTTTATAGATTGTTGACTTTGTTGATGTAATCCTTTGATATAGAATTTTTTTCAGTTTGATGAAGTATAATTTTTCTAATTTTGTTTTTGTTATTTCTCATGTCTTTAGTGTCATGTCTGTGGACCCATGAAGTTTTACCCCTATGTTTAATTCTAAGACTGTGATTGTTTTTGCTTTTATATTTAGGTCATAGATCAATCATTAGTTACATTTTCTATGTAGTGTGAGGTATAAGTCCAACTTTACTCTTTTTTATTTTTTCATGTAGAGATTCAATTGCTCCAGTACCATTTATTGAAGAGACTGTTCTTTTCTTTATTGAATGGACTTGTAAACTTGTTGAAAATCAAATGGCCATTGGTGTATGGGCTTATTTCTGGACTCTCAATGCTATTCCATTGGTCTAAATGTCTATCTTTATAACAATTTCACACTTCCTTGATTATAGTATGTTTTGAAAATGGGAAGTATGATTCATCCTACTTTGTATTTTTTTCTCAGATTATTTTAGCTATACAGGGTGCCTTGCAATGTCATATGAATCTGAGAACTGATTTTCTCATTTCTGGAAAAAATGGTGCTGTAATTTTGATAGAGAATTTGATGTTGAACCTGCAAATAACTTTGGGTAGTTTTGACATTTTAAGACTATTAAGTCTCCCAATCCAAGATCATCGGGTGCCTTTTTATTTATCTTGGTCTTCTTTCTGTTATTTCAGCAATGTTTTATAGTTTTCTGTGTACATGTCTTTAACATTCTTGGTTAAATAAATTTCTTCCTAGCTAGTCATTGTATTCTTTTAAATGCTATGTTTTCTTGAATTTTTTTTTTCGGATTTATAATCATAATCCATTTTGAGTTATATTGCTATCTTTTTCGAGCTCAGTGTCAATATTCTTTGTGTGTGTTTTGATATTCAGTTAGTCCTACAGATGAATCTAACAGCAGCTTGCTGTAAGCTTGGCCTGTATGTGCTGCACATGTAGACAAATTACACCTGGAACATCCAGGCAGCCATAAGACTGCCAGGAATAAGACCACTCTATGGGTGCTGTGTTCATGTGTGATCTAGCTACACACATGTGACACAGTGTTGGCTAAGTGAAAGCCATTAATCTTTATAGAATAATGAAAGCAAACAAAAATAATAGCAACAAATCCTCCAAGGGGAAACACTTACCCTTCTCCGGTCACTCATGTCCATGCTGTGTCTCTGGGCAAGCTCTCTGTGGTTCAAGTTTGAGGTTGTGTTTGTGTTACTGTGCCTTCAGCTATCATCATGCTGTTAGGGGTGAGGGAGGTAGGCTGGGGGGAAGGGTCTGCATGGCTCTAGAGGTTGCTGCTCTGCTGCTTGACCTCACTTGTTTTGGATTCCTTTGCTTGTTGTTGGGTCCTTCTAAGCTTCTGCATTGCCCACCCCCACCCACCGCATGCTACCCAGGTCTGCGGGGCTCTCTTGCCATCCACCAAGACGACCCACTCACCAATCCCCTAGGTATACCACAAGTCACTCTGCTTGCATAGTCCCAATCACATTGTGGGAGTTACAATCCCATGCCTAGAAAGACCATATAAAAGCAATTCACTGCACTGGTCTCGTCCATCAATCACTGGCCCAGGTAGCAATGGAATAAATACCACTTCAAATGCTATGGTTGCCAGTAAAGCTGTGCTGGCCTAAGGAGGGGAGTTAAACAACAGTCAGACTCTTGTGCCGGTCCAGTCTGGTCTCTCCACCAAAAAATCCAAATCCAACCTCTTCTTCTCAAGTAGATTGTGACTCATGGCAACCCCATGTGTGTCCGAGCAGAACAGTGCTCCAGAGGGTCTTTAATGGTTGAGTTTTTTGGAGGTAGATAGCTAGATCTTTCTAAGTGGATTTGGATCTCCAACTTTTTTGTTAGCAGCTAAATATTAACTATTTGTACTATTCAGACACTTGTGAAAATTCCCAGGAAACTTCTAGATAGGCCACTATTTTGTGTCAAACGTTCATATTAACTTCCTGGTACCGGCAAGCGGCATCAGGGATCTGTCTGCCACAGCCACAGCTTCTGCTGGCTCTGCCCAAATCAAAAACAGTGGAGTGATTGGTGTTCAAAAATGCCATGATACTCCCTTACAATTTTAGTGTTTGCTGTAAATTTTGGATTAGACTCCAGCATTCGAAAAGAACTTTATTCTGTCAATATTTGTCAGCTGATGGTTGTTTCAGTGGCGAGACTGATATAGTAAGCACCCCAATTCACTATTTTCTGTGACGTTGTCGCAGTTAAAATGTCTCTGGAAAGGTGTTAACTCTCCTTCCAAAGAATTGGAAAGGCGTAACACACCTATCTCGTGCAAAACAAGTAGAAAGGCAAGAATCCTAGGGAAATGAAAGATAGGTTTATCATAAGAGACGTTTTCACAGAGAGAAATAAAAGTGGGCATCCGCCTTGTAGAAGAAAAGGAGTGGACCCCCAGTACAATTTCACGTCTTCTTTATATACCCTTTTGTTGGGGGAGTGGGCTAGGAGTGCCCGAGTAATGGTCCACATGCATTTCCACCAATCCTGGTTCCTCAGGTTTCAGATTCTCATCAACTATATTATCCTTACAATGGTTTCTCCTCTCACCTACCCTTCTTACCTAACTTTATTTCTCCTCACAATAGTTTCTTCTCTCTCCACCCGCACCCCCACCCTCCGCCTTCCCCCGCTTTTCAGAAAATTTCTTATTGTTGTGGTTGGCTTATTTCCTGCCTAGACAGGCCATAGATGACTTGACATGGCTTCTTTCTCCATTCTAACTATCTAATAATATCACTCCAGTTTGTATTTTACAATGTTTTCTCTCTCTTTTTTTTTTCCAGATTAAATAATTTCTATTGAATGATCTTCATTCAATAATTTAGATTGAATAATTTCTATTGACCTTCAGTTTGTTGTACTGTGGTAGCTTGCATGTTTCTACGATGCTGGAAGCTATGTTGTTGTTAATTGTCTTCGAGTAGGTTCCAGGTCACAGTGATCTTGTATAAGGTATCCAGGGAGTGGCTGGTGGATTTGAACTGCCTAGCTTGCAGTTAGTAGTCCAGTTCTTATCCTACAGTGCCACACCAGGACAGTGTCACCCCTGGTGGGCAGGTTTCAGTAGAACTTTCAGACTAAGGCTAAGCAGAAAAGCCTGGTGATTTATTTTTGAAAATTGTTGTTGCTAAGTGTCCTCAAGTTGGTTCCGACTCACAGCAGCCCTGTATTGGGTTTCTGAGGAGTGGCTGGTGAGTTTGAACTACTGATCTTTCAGTTCAAATGGACCTTGTGGTCAAGTGCTTATCCTACAGTGCCACACCAGGAAAATTAGCCAATGAAAACCTTATGGATCACAATAGAACACTGCTTGAGTTATTTGGTTTGGAATCATTACCAGGAGGGATCAATTGCTAAAGTAGAAGACCAGTGAAGGTGAGGGAGATTTTTATGAATGAACTTAGTGGTATGGCCACAATGATGCATTCACACATGGGCTGTAAGGGTGTTGTGGGACCAGGCAGTGTTTTATTCTGTTGTACATAAGGTCACCAGCAGTCGCTGTCTGTCCGCTGTCCAGTTAACTCTTTCCTTTCATCTCCATTCTGCTGTGAAGCCCAGTCAATACCTTTTTAAATTCAGATATTTTAAAGTTCTTACGTTTCTTCTGTATCTTTATCTAGTTTCACTTCTCTTTTGAGATATTCTATATTTTCATGTATTTCAAAGTTTTTCTTTACACACTTTTCCATTTTCATAGTAGCTGTTTGAAACTATTTGTCTGATCATTCCTATATTTTTTTGTGCCTCACACCTCTGTTCATTGTCCTTTCCCTCTGACTTTGCAGGTTCTTTTGTATGCTGAGTAATTTGGGGAGTCACCTTAGATATTACCATTTTTGTGTTGTGTAGTCATTGGGTTTTGCCACAATCCTCTACAGATTCTTGTTTTTTGGGCTTGTTTTTTTGTTTGGGCAGTAGCGGACCTCCAGCCAATTTTAAGTTTTTTCACCATCTATGGTGAGTTGTTGTTGTTATGTGCTGTGGAGTCGGTTCCGACTCATAGTGACCCTGTATAGAGTTCCCAAGGCTGCAAATCTTTACGGGAGTAGAAAGCCTCATTTTTCTCCCGCAGAACAGCTGGTAGTTTCGAACTGCCGACCTTGAGGTTAGCAGCCCGATTCGTAACCACTACACTACCGGAGTAGTTCATCTTAATTTTGTTCTCTGTCTTTGCTATGTTATTTTAGAATTTTCATTTAAGTTTTAAAAAACACAAGTCCCATTTCTGCTGAAATTCTATATTTTGAAATCTAAATCATTGAACATCTTAATCACTATTAGTTAGAATCTACATTTAATCATTCCATTGTCTCTATCCCCTTAGTCTATTTCTGCAATTTTCTCTTGATTGCTGATTAACTGCTCCTCTTCTGGTAACGCCTGCTGTGATAGTCAGGTTTTGTGTCAATTTGGCTGAGTCAGGGTTGTCAATGGTTTGGTATTCAGGAGTGGTTGTTGCCCATGACGAGATCTGACATATCTAATGTAATCAGCTCTCTGATGAAGTCTGCTATGAGCAGCCAATCAACTGAAGGGAAACTTCTTTGGGGGTGTGGTTTCCAATATATTAAACACTCAGACAAAGTCTGCTTGGTCTGAATCTTGCATCTGGTTGATCCTCTGACCTCTGGTTCTTTGGACTTGAGCCTGCTATATTACCTGCCGATCCTGGGAGTCATCTGTAGCCTACCTTCTTACCTGCCAAACCTGCCTGTCTGCCTACCATCTCACCTGCCTATTTTGGTTCATCTGACCTGGACTTAGGACTCTACCACCTCTATAACTGTGTGAGCCATTTCCTTGATATAAACTTCTCTGATATATACATTTATAAGTTTCACTGGTTTTGCTTCTCTAGAGAACCCAACATAAGACAGCTGCTAACAACGTATTGTAAAGAATTTGAGACTATGGATGCTATTCCTTAAGAGAGGTCTGTTCTATGCATGTATGGTTGAGGAATATGACTGGGTCTTGTGGAGGGGATTCAACTCTCAGTTCACTTCTCAGGTAGTGGTGGGTATGCGACCTCGTGTTGGCTCTGACTCATAGCGAGTCCCTGTATAGGATTTGTTGTTGTTGTTGTTGTTAAGTGCTGACAATTAAATTCTGAATCATGTTGTTGCTGTTAAGTGCCTTGGAGATAGATGGTTCTGACCCATAGTGACCCTGTATAGGGTTTCTGAGGAGCAGCTGGTGACCATGAATCGAAGATCTCGCAGTTCAAACTTACTTTTCAGCCCAGTGCATTAACCCACTGCACCACTCCAGGACTCCATTCCCATGCATAGTGACCCTGTATAGAGTTTCCAAGGAACAACTGGTGAGTTTGAGCCTCTGAGTTTATGGTTCAAACCAACCTTGCAGTTCAATGCCACACCAGGACTCTATTGTATAAGATTTATGAGGCTGTAAATCTTTATAGGAACAGGAAGCCTCATCTTTTTCCCATGGAGTGGCTGGTAAATTGGAATTGCTGACCTTGAAGTTAGCAGCCCAACAGGTAACCTACTTTACTCTACCTGGGCTCCTGCTCAGTTCTGTAAGCCTTTGCTCTTCTGATTTGTGTTTGTCTTATACTGGCGTCTTTGAGGATTCTGTTAATACATGTGCATGGTTGCACTTAGAATTAGCAGTCCTGGTGAGGTGCTGTAAGATGAGCACTGGACTGATAACTGCAAGGTCGGCGGTTCAAACCCACCAGCCCCACTTTGCAAAGCCCTGTATTAGGTCCTATGAGTCAACCAAGTTGACAGTTGACTTAACAACAACAATGTTCTATCCAGTCTCGTCTGGAGTTTTTTCTCACACTCTTAGTGGTTCCTCTAGCCAGAACACTGGGGTTTCTATTGTAGTTTAGTCTGTTTGTGCACGGCCACTCTGCTGCTGAGGCCTGTCCCAGAGCAGTGTCATGAGAGACAAAAAAGGAGAGCATGCAGCTGCCCTCCCCTGAAAACTGCCATATTTGGTTTGCTTTACAGTTTGTTTTGTATTTGATCCAGAACTCATCATTGTAAACAGCAGGAGTTAAGGGTTATAGAATGTGTACGCAGCTACAACAGAACTCAACCTGCAATTGAGTCCCTTTTTTGATTAAACTCTAACAGGGTTTTGGAAGGCAGATACCATCAGCACACAGTTTTCACTATTTTCTACCCCCTTTACTGTGACTTTCTTGGCAACAATTTGGGGAGGTGGTTGATAGTCATTTTACAGTAAGGGCTTTTCAGCCACAAGATCATCATGCTATCATTGAAGCTAAAATTGTTTCTTATCTAACACTGTGATGTCTCCAACTTACTAAGCATCTTATCCTACAGAGCCCTGGTAGTGTTGTAGGTTAAGTTCTGGGCTGCTAACCACACTGTCAGCAGTTCAAACCACCAGCTGCTCCATGGGAGAAAGATAAGGCTGTCTGCAACCATAAAGATTTGCAGCCTCAGAAACCCTACGGAACAGTTCTCCTCTGTCCTGTATAGGTGACTATGGGTCGAAACTGACTTGATGGCAGTGAGTTTGGGTTTTGGTTATAGTGCCTACACCTAGATCAGGCACTTGTCCCAGTGTGAATGTCATCATTTCTTTACTCCCAGACCCAGATGAATGACTTTTCCTTCTGGAATGTAGGGCATAGGGACTTCCTTCTTCCACTGCTCTTTCCTGATCCCATAGAAGAAACATTAAAATCAAAACAAGTGGAGTTGTCATGGATTCAGAGTTCTTTTGCATCTTTCTAAATCCTAACCAGTAGTTGATTTCCATTACAATAAAAATTATCTCATACTTTCATCAAGGAGGGAAAACACTTTAGAAAAATTAACTGTATTCAACTTCCTCCTAGCTTTTCTGCATTTGTTTCAATATATTTTAATTCTCAATGTACTTTCAAGGAGCCCTGGTGGAGCAGTGGTTAAGAACTCAGCTGCTAACACAAGGTCAGTGAGTGGTTGGAACCCACCATTTGCTCCATGGGAGAAAGATATGGCAATCTGCTTCAGTAAAGATTGTTGTTGTTGTTGTTAAGTGCCGTCGAGTCGGTTTCGACCCATAGCGACCCTGAATAGGGTTTCCGAGGCTGTAAATCTTTACGGGAGCAGATCGCCTCGTCTTTCTCCCGCGGAGCAGCTGGTAGTTTCGAACTGCTGACCTTCCGGTTCTCAGCCCGATTCGTAACCACTACGCTACCAGAATTTAAAAAAGAAGAAGAAGAAATGAATGGGTTAAAATAAAATAAGTAAATAACTTAAAGCAGGAATCCTGAAAGAAGGGATTAAGAAAACAAGTTTACTACCTAGAAAACATTGTGGGGTAGTTCTCTCTTCTATAGGATTGCTA
>NW_006408558.1:7791895-7793997 GCF_000296735.1 Chrysochloris asiatica | reverse complement strand
GCTCACCAGCTGCTCCTCGGAAACCCTATACAGGGTCGCTATGGGTCGGAACTGACTCAATAGCACTTCACAACAACAACACTATGATACAGTTAGGAGTTCTGGTGTGGCACTGTGGGCTAACGTGTCAGACTCCAAAGTCGTTTGAACTGCAAGGTCGGTGGTTCAAACTCCTTGGAAACCCTATGCAGGGTTGCTATGGGTCAGAATCAACTCAACGACACTTACCAACAACAACTATAATACAGTTAGGTAGCCTTTTTTTGTGTAATTATCTTGCAAAGAGTTTTAATTCTGTGATTTTTTTTGTTAGATTTGAAAATTTCTGTTATTCTGTCATAAACTATTGTTTTTACTCCATCACTCTGTCACTTCCTTTGACCCCAATTGTATAGATACTACACTTTTTTAGAGTGTCCCTTATATCTCTTGTGTATGCTATTTTCCTTCATTTTCTTCTTTTTCCCTCTCAGCCTTCTTTTTGTAATCCTTCTGATGTAGATTCTAGCGCAATAATTGTCTCTTTAGTTGCATCTTCTTTCCTGTTATACTGTGTTATGGATTGAACCGCAAATCCCCAAAATGTGTCTTGAAATCCTAATCCCAGTATGGTCCTGTTTAGAAATGTAGTTTTTTTAAAAAGAATTATGTTAATGAGGCTATAGAGTAAGGTGGATTCCAAACCCAATCACATTTGTGTTATAAAAAGAACAAAATGCACACACAGACACACACAGAGGGATAAGACATACACTGTATAAGCCAAGGAACACCAAACAACCAAGGAACCAGGAGCCATAGCCAAAGATGGCATTGATGCAGTCGAGACCCTGATTTGGATTTTTAGCCTTCAGAATGTGAGAAAACAAAATTCTGTCCTTCAAGGCCATCCACTTGCAATATTTGTGTTACAGCAGCACTAGGTAACTAAGTCATACTGATTTATTTATAGCTTTTTTATTTTAGTAGTTATTTTTATCAGATTGCAATTTTTCAAAACCTTACCTTGGTTTTACATTTTTCTGTTTTAGAATTTCTCTTTCGTTATTTTCAATAAATTCCATCTCTCTGCTGAAACTGAAATATTTTATATTCTGAGTCATTGACCAGTTTACTTTTCAAGGATCTTAGATTCTGTGTTTTGATACATCAAATATCTCCATCACCTTGGTCAATTTCTGCACATATTTTTCCATTTGATTTCTGGTAACCTGCTTCTGTTCTGCTAATGTTTGGTAAATTCTTCTTAAATGTTCGACATTGTATAAAGCATTGTAGCAAAATGTGTGGCTCTGAATGAAGTTATCTTCCTCCAGAGAGTCTGTCATTGTTCTTTGGGACATGACTTACAATACAGAAGGTCTTCTTCTCCTTCAGCCCCCAAATAGTGACTGAGGTGATTTGATCTCTGTGCTTCAGTCTCTGTAATGGATAGCCTATTTCAGGTTAACTCATATACTTTTAAGGTGTTTTTTGAGAATTCCTACCAAACACTTGTTACAATGATCAGACTCTTATTGGTAGATCCTAAACCCCCAAAATTTATCGTCTTAGCCCAATAAGATTACTGGAAACCCCAATCAGCTTTTTTCACCCATTTCTAGTTTTGCATGTCAGCCACTGTTAGTGAACTAGCAAATATCTCAGCAGGGAGAGCAGCAATGAACATTGGACTCATTCTTATGTGTTTACCTTCTCTTTAGATTTGATCTTTCACATCCATGCCACTCTGATAATTCTGCAATGTACTCAAGCAGATTTTTTTAGTATTTTAAAACTATTTTATTATAAAAGTTCTCATCAGAAGTGGCCTACATGAGACAAGTCTACCATTACTGAAAGCAGAAATTTGTTAAAAGTGAATTTTGATCTACCCATGAATTTTTTTAAGCTTCTTATTGTGAACTGAGTGAAAGTTTACAGAGCAGATCATCAGCTTTACATTAAAAATATATATTTTAGTTCATTACAATGATTACAATCCCTTCTATATACCAACAATTAACAGTATTTACCTCTATTTACTTTTTAAACTATATGTGTTTCCCCTTACCCTCTGCTATATTGCCTCTTGTATATTGCCCTCTCAGTCACCCATGTTA
>NW_006408558.1:7788678-7791690 GCF_000296735.1 Chrysochloris asiatica | reverse complement strand
TTGTGTGTATGCACCAAAGTTTGCTTAACCATTATTCTTTTGATGAACATTTGAGTTGTCTCCATCTTTTGATGTGTCTCTTGTAGACAGTATATTGAAGGATCCTATTTTCTTATCCATTGTGTTCTATCTCTTGACCGGTTGGTGCATTCAATCAATTTACATTCAGTGTAATTATCAGTAGGTCTGAACTGCTGTCATTTCTCTTTCTCTCGTTTTTGTGTGTGGTGTTGCTGGGTTTCTTTGTTCCACATAATTGTCTGCACTGAGCTCATTTTTATAGGGTTTCATTTTAATTTCTATGGTGTTAACGTTTACTAAATCTGATTCTCCTTTATTCCCTTATGTGTAGGTGTATTAACTTACTTTTAGGTTACCCTGTAATTTATTTTTTTCCCTGCTTAAAAGTGTTTTATCTTGAAATCTATTTGACCGCCTTGCCATTATTTGAAGTTCTGTATCTACATGATTCCCTCTTTTTGCTTTGTAGTTGACTTCATTATAAATTGACATCTCTGGTTCCCTACACATGAATTCTTGTGGCTATTGTCTACTGATCCTAAAAAGCGGAAAGGATGTGATTAATCAGTATTACAAAGCATCAAATATTAAGCTATTGTAACATCAGCATTGTCCTCATTATTTTAGGTTGTGTGAACCATATGATGAAAGAAAAATAAACAAGCATCCCCCAACTAGAAAGCAACTTATTAAAACTGCAATTTAATATGTGGTTGTTGTTAAGTGCTGTTAAGTCGGTTCCAACTCATGATGATCCTCTATAGGCTTTCTGAGTCTGTAAATCTTTGTGAAAGCAGAACGCCTTGTCTTTTTCTCACAGGGCATCTGGTGGGCTCGAACTGCCAGTCTTGTATTCATAGTCCAGTGCTTATTCTCCAGAGCCAACGTCCTGTGTGAGCTTGGACATAAGTATTGAGACAAGAATCATAGAAGAAGCAGCTGGAGCCTGATCATAAATGGTATCACACAGCAGGAAAAGAAATTTGAGCTATATCCTCTAAGGATTTAGAAGGTTTTGAAAGCACCCACTCCAAACAAACAAACAAACAAATAAACAAACAAACAAACAAACAAACAAACAAACAAACAAACAAACAGCTACTTCCATCAAGTTGATTCCAACTCATAGTGCATTCCTAACTACAAAGCAATATACTAAAACTACAATTTAGAATGTTGTTTTGTTAAGTGCTGTCAAGTCAGTTTCAACTCCTAGCGACCCTGTATAGGGTTTCCAAGGTTGTAAATCTTTACTGGAGCAGAAAGCCTCACCATTTTCCCTGGAGAGTGGCTGGTGAGTTTGAACTGCTGACCTTTTGGTGAGCAGTCCAATGCTTATCCTACAGTGCCACTAGGACTCCTTGTGTGTCCCTTTGGGAAGCAGTTTTTAGTTTTGATGACATCTGGATTAATGCACTGGACTATACAGTCAGTTTGAACCCCAAATTCATTGGTTCAAATTCACAAGACACTCCTTGAAAAACCTAAACAGGGTTGTTATGCGTTGGAACCAATTCGACCACACTTAACACATGGAAAGACCACTCCTGGCACTTAATAGTATGGTACCAATGATTCTATTCAGCTTTTAATGTGTGAGACATAGTGGTGGTGGTGGTGGTTGTTACCGTGAAGATAGTTCTGACTCATAGTGACCTTGTATAGGGTTTCCTAGGTTGTGAATCTTTACAGTAGCAGAAAGCCTCATCTTTCTCCCACAGAGTGACTGGTAGGTTTGAACTGCTTACCTTGTGGTTAGCAGTCCAGCTCGTAACCTACCAGGATACCACATAATGAAGATTTGTTTAGTTCCTCTCACTCGGATTTCAAATGTGCTGTGAGGCATTATTTATTACACAAAACTCAGTTCTGCTTATCTGATCCCTAACTCTGTTTTGTAGTGGTTACGAATCGGGCTGTGAACCACAAGGTCAGCAGTTTGAAACTACCAGCGGTTCCGTGGGAGAAAGATGAGGCGTTCTGCTCCCGTAAAGATTTACAGCCTCGGAAACTCTGTGCAGGGTCGCTATGAGTCGGAACTGACTCCACGGCACTTAACAACAACAACAACTCTGTTTTACAGTTAAATATACACTATTTGATTTTTTTGTTGTTTTGTTTTGCATCAAATTTTTCTGCAATGCAACAACCATGTAAATTCAAGAAAGCTTTTTCATAGTATTGTTTGTAACTTTACTAAGAGTTTTGTATTTTAAAGAAATTGTGTCATCAACGGTATTTGAACGTGGCATCTGTGTCACCAGCTCACACATCTGCACTGGACTGCATTAGTCCAGTGAGTGTATATATCTACGTGCATGCAACGGTCATAGCTTGATTGATGCATTTGAGCGATAGTGTATGAGGAGAATATTGAAAGTACCATGGCCTGCCAAAAGAACAAACAAATCTGTGTTGGAAGAAGTACAACCAGAGTGTTCCATGGAGGCTAGGATGGTCAGACTTCTTCTCTCATACTTTAGACATATTGTCAGGAGGGACCAGTCATTAGAGAGAGATACCATGTTTGGTAAAGTGGAGGGTCAGAGAAAAAGAGGAAACCCCCCAGCAAGATGGATTGGCAAGGTGGCAGCATCAATGGGCTCAAGCATGGCAACAATTGTGAAGTTAGCCCAGGACCAGGTAGTGTTTCATTCTGTTGTAAATGGAATCACTATGAACGGTACCTAACAACATCAACAACAATATAATGGTCTGCTTCATTATGCCTTCTGCTATATTGGTGTTGAGGATTTATTTCTATATGAAAATGTACATTATTTATTTTTCACAGATTGTTACTATTTTATTTCACTTTTATTACTTTTAGCTTGTTATACTGCTTTTTAATAATGAAGTTTACAAACAGGTTACAACATCTATAAATTTCACTTCAAGACAATAAAAGCTCATTATAAATTACATTTTACAAAAAAGAGGCATTATACAAGGTGGGGTCCCACTATATACAAGGAGTCCTGGTGTGGGGCT
>NW_006408558.1:7780298-7785013 GCF_000296735.1 Chrysochloris asiatica | reverse complement strand
GTTAAACAACAAGAACTATATACAATATATTTATACACACACACCATAAGGACCTCTTGTCACTATGAGTTGGACCTGACTCCACAGCACACCACCACCACCACCACCACCACCACCATGTATATATATACACGATAGAGTGTCACTGGTTAGAAACATTGCTGTAACATATGTTCATTCTGTGAAACATCATTCTGATAGCCCTGCAATAAGTGTATCTGTCAGGCATAAATGGCAAGGTGACCAGCTGAGTGACTGTAACAGCAGACCATGCAAGAGAAAATTCTGAGCAAGGTGGTGTCTGTGGCCATGGAGAGAAAAGAGCTTCATTAGAGACACATACCTCCCCCTCAGTTAACCTATTATCACACATTTTTACTTATGAGAATAATAATAATAAAAAAATCTACTTAAGTTACCCTACAGCCATGTAAGGATCCATGTGCTTTGAGTGAGAGAGTGTCTCCATCTGGAGCCCTCAAGACTTGATTCCTCCCAATCTTGGACAAGAATAAAATTAAGAGGAGAAAAAATAGCAGGACTCAGAAGCCTCGGGCCATTAACCGGCATTCCTGTTTCTTAGTGTCAAGGAATCCCTACAAGGCTGGTGGCTGTTCCCCTGCCCAAGTGGAACTGCGGGTTTGTGCCAGGCGTGTATGAGAAGGTGACAGAAGGGGACAGACAGGATATGCTGTAGACATTTCTTGTCAGACAGACCCCAACTGTGTGCCTGCACTTGGGGGTGCTGTGGCCAACAGGGGGCAGCCCTGGTGTGGGTTGACATGTTCCAGAAGAGCAAGAACTCTGCTTGGGTTGGGGTAGGACAAGTTCTCTTCTGGCTGCATATTGTGCCTCTATCAGCTCTACCTTTGGGTTTGAAATGGTACAAGTCTACCCACTTAAGTATGAAAGTCTCAGCAGAGAGAAAGAGAGCTTTGTAGCATGGCTCCAGGGGAGGGAGAAGTCCTACAGGACCACCTAAGAAATGACTTCTGGGTTCTGAGGAACATTTAGTCGCTGAAGTTTCACACAAGGCCTATTTTCCCATAATGACCTGGTCTCTGGAACCTAATCATGTTGATTACTTTCCTTAAGACTAACAAGTATCTGTTTCACCCAAATCAGTTGAAAGTCTGAAATTATTATTCCTTAACAGATTACATGGTTCTCAACAAAGCCCATAAAATGTGTTTAGCTCAATCAACTATTATTGGAAACGAGAATCATTTTCAAACCACTCCAAAGGAAAACAAACCAACAAACTTGTAAACAGGCACTTGGCCCAGAAATTCAGCTTAATTGAACTAAAATTAAGAGAGAGATAGAAAAAGAGAGCTGGAGTGAGACGCATATTTGATGAAGGCTGGAAAATCTACGTGTCAGCAATAATAAACTTGTTATTTAATAAGGTTAATAATAGATAAAGTCCCATAAAGATGAATTGTTATCACAGTTGACGACCGTTTTATTAAAATGTTAATGGCCTGAGGCAAAAGCAAACTGTTCTCTTAATCTGCCAGAAGAACTGTTTTGTTTTTTTTTCCCCAGGAATTATCATACCCTACAGCACATGGGATTTTAGGAAAACATAATAAACATATTTGAAATTTGGACTAGACACAGCTCCTGAAATTTTTAACAGAATTTGACTGAACTATGGGTGTGCTACATATGCATGTGCTTGGTCAAGCGTCTTCAAATTAGCCATATATCTGACTCTGTATTTTGTACATGGAAATGTATTGGAAGAAGTTTATGTAGATGAATTTTGGATACCTGCTCAAGGCTGAAGGAATTAATAGTAGCGTTTTCTCTCTCCTTACCCCAGCACGCATAAAAAATAAACCAAGGGCATCTTCTAGTGGATGCGATTGTGGTACTTTGCAATATACCTTTTCTGTAATGGTTGAAATAAAATCGAAGTATTCAGCAGCACTTTCAAGGACCATTGTGTGAGTCAACGAAAAGCCGATTCTGATTGTGTATGTGAGGGGGCTTCAAAAAGTCCGTGGTCATTTTCTATTATCTTTTCATTCTAATTTTCCATGAACTTTTGAAACTCCCTTGTACTCATGATTACATCACATTATCATTTGTTTGGGCCCACAACTACTACCCAAGGAGACCTCTGTTAGATAATGCTGTTTTTACCACTGTAATATTTGCTCAGATTATAAAACAATTTACGTTCAATCTTTCATAGCAATATTTTTCACAGATCCGGTTCTCAGGAAATAAACAAACCAAACAATTGTAGTGAAGTCAATTCTGACTCATAGCAAGCCCATGTGTATCAAAGTAGAACTATGTACCTACCACAGGGTTTTCAGTAGCTGATAATTCAGGAAGTAAATAGCCAGGCTTTTCTTCCGTAGAGTCTTTGGGTGGACCCACACCATATTTTGAATTATCCTATGATTCTATGATAAACATTCACATATGATTCTCTTTGACTAGTTATCCAATTTCTTTTAGGGAATTTTTTCTCTCATATTTATATTATCATTTAAAAATTATTATTTTTTATACTTTAATTTGCCTTACTTAAGTTTACCTTAGTTTCATTATGTTTTTTATTCTTGTTGTTAAGTGCTGTTGAGTTGATTCCGACCCATAGCGACCCTGTATAGGGTTTCCAGGGA
This sequence comes from Chrysochloris asiatica, assembly GCF_000296735.1. Lineage (NCBI taxonomy): Eukaryota > Metazoa > Chordata > Mammalia > Afrosoricida > Chrysochloridae > Chrysochloris > Chrysochloris asiatica. Next base: position 7,782,371 of record NW_006408558.1, on the reverse strand, counting down.
GCATCTGGTGAGCTTGAACCACCGACCTTGCAGTTCAAACAGCTTTGCAGTCGGGCGCAATAACCCACAGTGCCACACAGGGACTCCTTATGATTTTTAGTGGTGCTAATTATAAATAGCCTTTGCAGGAGCAGTGGACTGTGAACAAGAAGGTTGGTGGTTCAAGCCCACCAGCTGCTCTATAAGAGAAAGATGATACTTTCTGCTCCTGAATAGATTTATAGGTTTAGAAACCCTATACAGTCAGAACCAACTTGATGGCATTTAACAACAACATCTTATTCAAAATAGAATTTTAAAAAGCAAAAATTTATATGTCATCTAATAACCTTATTTTTAATTTGTTTACTTTATCGCCGTTGTTGACATTAATATCAATTTCTTTGGTCATTTCTCCTCTCTCAAATGTGTAGAAAGTTGTGTATATTATTTTTACTTAATTGTTTTCTACCGTTAAACAATTTTAAGACTTATTTTGTGTCTTCATTGCCTACTTCCTCATTTAGCTTCCAAATCTTGAAGAAATATTTACTTGCACACATTTTTATTGTTGTTTCAATGTCTGTTTCCAAGAATTCTTTTAAAATTTACTTTATACTTGCTTACCAAATGGACTATTATTTGATACATCTGCTAAACTTTTCTTGAGTTCTTTATTTAAATCTAACGAAATATGGTTCTTATTTGAAGTTCTTACCTGAGTGATTTTTTTTCAAAGTATTTAGGTACATAGGGTCTGTACTTGAAGACCTATTATTATTATTTTTTTACCCCATTGTCTTCACACATGAATAATAACTTACCTGGATATAGGATACTGAGATCACACTCCTTTTCCCTTACAACTCTGTAGAAGAGCTATTGCATATAATATGGCATATAAGAAATTGAGAACTATTATCTGCTACTCTTTCATTTGTATTTTTATCAACAGATTTATATGTTTTTACTCTTTATCCTAACAAGTCAGAGATTTGAACAAGATATGTATAGTGAATTTTAGTGAGTTCTTTTCAGTCTGAAGAGTCAGGTCTTCAGCTCAACAAGATTTTCTGTTTGTTACTTCTTTGATCAATAGCTCTCCATCTGAAACTCCTACTTTATGTTTAGTGAATCATCTTGTTCTATTCTTTGTGCCATGTATCATTTTTCTCATTTTTCACTTTTTAGTTTTCTTAGCTCCCTGCAACCCTCAGAGTTTTGGGGACAAACTATTAACTTGATAATCATTCAGGATTACAATTTGTTTTCAATGACTATTCTGCTACTTACTATTTCTGTTTAGTGTTTTTTGTTTGTTTGTTTGTTTTCCAAATAAAATTTTCCCCCTCATTCTTCCAGAACTCTATTGTTATAAGTTTACTTCAAATTCATGAGAGCCTGCCCATATTTTATTCATGTCATTTTTCCCTATCTCTCACTGAGAATATAAGAATTTTTTTTTTGCCCCCTTCTTCTTAAAGAAATACATTCTTTTTGTAAGAGTTGTTCATTGCACTGAGAAATATGTGCTCTGAAAATTCAGCTTGTTCCTCCTTTTTGGGAATATTGAGTCTCTGGGAATTTTTAGAAATATTTAGCCACACTTGTAGTTGAAGTATTAAGTTGCTCAGTTTTGGTACTTAATTTGAGTTCTTTTATGAATGTTTATGTCATTGTGTACTTTTTTCCTGTTATTAGACCAAAATCAGACAGGATATGTTTAAATATATTTTATCATTGCATTTTGCCAGAGATGCATTTGTTGTGCAAAAGCAAACATATGTTATAAAAAAATGAAAGAAATATCAATTACTCAGTAAAATAAAAATTGCCCTTTATCTCTAAGCCACCAGCATCGACATTTTAAGATTCCCAGTTAACTTATATGTGCTTTAGACTTTGAAAAGCCCCAATCTATATGACACAGCTAACAAATAAACATTTAAAGAAGATAAATGGTTTGAATTAAGCTAGTGTATATGTGTGTGTGTATCTATCTATCTATCTATATACATATATATATATATACATGTATATAGGAGCTCTGGTAGCGTAGTGGTTACGAATCGGGCTGCGAACCTTAAGGTCAGT
>NW_006408558.1:7765885-7779579 GCF_000296735.1 Chrysochloris asiatica | reverse complement strand
TATATATATATACACACATAGTTGAGTATTTGAATCCTGGTGTGGCACTGTGGGTTAATGTGCTGGACTGCAAAATCATTTGAACCACAAGGTCAGAGGTTCAATAGCACCTAACAACAACACAACAACAACAACATGGATCAGAACAGACTAAATGGTACTTAACAGCAACAACATGAATACACACACACACATATATTTCAATTCTCTCTCACCTTCTCACTGCCCCACCCTTACGAAACCAATGAGTGATTCAGAGTCTGTAATGTGTTCCAATTCTGAGTGTTTCCCATGTGATCCATGGAGTATTTTCCCTTTGCTGATGATATAAGCTTCCTGCCACCTGTGACCCAACAGATTTAAGTTGTTTGTTTGCTAATCAACACGAAGTTTAGTCTCCTTAGCCCTGGACTTGACCCTCACCGGCTTCATATGCTAGAGTGTAGTAATTTCCCCTGAGTTCTAGTTACAGCATGCACCTGGTGTTTCCTTTATTACCAAAGGTTTTCCTAGCAACACGACCCCGTGCTACATCCAAAGCTGAGACAGGAGGTACTTTAAGGATCAAAGTCAGGAATTTACGAGATGTAGAATTCAAGAACTCCCTGTCCTTTTCTGCCACACATATTCATGTAGAACGCTTGTGTGTGCTTTCTCTGACAGTTTGAAAGGGCCTTTGAGGTTTAATCAGTAGATAGTGGCAAAAGGATAACATGATGTTCATAGTGGGAATTCTTATCTCAGTGCTCCTGCCGGCAGAACAGCAAAGACTGCCTGCCTTGCAGTTTATCTAACTGTAAGGTATAGGGGTCAGGGTGATCCTTTGGTTATTGTCTAAAAAAATAAAATAAAATACTACTTCCTCTACTCAAAAGTGATCTCTTAGGCAACTTGTAAGAAGTTCAAGGTGAAATCGTGATTTTTCTGGAAATACATTCTTTCCCCCCATGGTTCATGCTACTAATATTAAATACTAATCTTGGTTCTTGTTTTGTTTTTGTATTTCTTTTCACTTTTCTTTTTGTAAGTGATCATTCCTAATGAAGTCAAAGATGGAAAGAAAGTTCTTTTCTACTGATGTACTAGAGGAAAAAAGAAGAATAAAAAAACCCCATGATTTTATGGTAGCTCAGAAACATTAGTTTTTAGAGCAATTAAACTCTGCAGCATATGATCTGGAGTCTGGTGTGGCACTGTAGGATAAAGCACTGGACCATTAGGTTGGTTTGAATCACAAGGTCAGCAGTTCAAACTCACCAGCTGCTCCTCAGAAACCCTGTATAGGGTCTCTATGAGTCAGAACTAACTCCAAGGCACTTAGCAACAATAATAATAGCACATGAGATCTGGGGTCCTGCTCTGGTACTGTAGGCTAAACACTGGGTACTGACAGGTCAGAGGTTCAAATCCACCAGCCACTCCTTAGAAACCCTGTATAGAGAGTTGCTATGAGTTGGAACCAACTTGATGATACTTAACAGCAACAACAACATAAGGTATAGATTCATAAAGATTTTTCAAGTCTCCTGTGAAAACACTTTTTTAATAATTAAATGTATTTTATATATTTATTTTACATATTTTATATAATTATTCTTTGGGGTTTATTGGAAAGGCTAGATATCACCCCAATTCTATGACTTCCGATTTCCTACAACACACTGCAAACTACTTTGAAACTCCTGATGTTGTTGGGTAGGAAGCACTGATATAACCTGGGACTTGGTTGAAAATGAAAATCTGTGCCACCCTGTGCTGATTCAGAATCTGCATTTTAACAGTATCCCTGCATGGCACAGATGCACATAATGATGCAAAGACTTTGGGGATTAGCAAGGAGCTCTGGAATTTTTCAGCACCAAAACAAGTTCTCAGATTCAAGACAAATGAATTTTTACTTTAAACAATTGTTATGAATTGAATTGTGTCTCCTCAAATTTGTTTTCTAAATCCTAACTTCTAGGCCAGAATCCTGGTAGCTATAGGGAAAACACTTGCTAACAGCAAAATTGTCTCCCCAGATCCACCAGCCTGAAAATCTCTGATCCAACCACTAAAACCCTATACAAGGTCACTATAATTAATAAGTAAACACAAGTAATTCAGTGCTTACTTTGCTTATTGGTTAATTCAACACTGAGTACAATGAAAAACATTACTGAACATATATATACATATATATGTTGTTGTTGTGCGCCCTGAGTCAGTTCTGACTTACAGTGACCCTGTATAGGGTATCTGAGGGCAACAAGTGGGTTTGAACTGCTGACCTTCTGGTTAGCAGTCCTGTGCTGATCCTACAGCATCACACCAGGGTTATGTACATATATGTATGAGGTCCTGGTGTGCCACTGCAGGATCAATACTGGAATTTGAACCACAAGATAGGCAGTTCCTCAGAAACCCTATACAGGGCTGTTATGAATCTGAACTGACTCAATGAAACTTACCAACAACATATCATATAAATGTAAAGATGATGAACATTTTAGTTCCAACTCATATCAGACCCAGACTTGTGGATTTGGATACAAGTAAAATCATTAGAAACCTGGGTCACTTAGTGTTGGTTAACAGATTCAGTTTCTATTTGAAGGTGGAGACACGGACAAAGGGGATCATAGTTTTTTAGGGAGTGTTCCTGCCAGATAGATGTTGACCTGAGAGCTCTTTTGTCTACAGATTTTGTTTGTTTGTTTGTTACATTTTTGAGGGATTTCTGCTTAAAGAATGCTGACTAGAGTGATTTATAAAAATCATCTACCTAGAGAGAAAGAGGGAGAGAGAGATGGGAAGTGGTTAGGGAACAGCCTGGCATTCTCTCACTAATAAGGCCCTGGTGGCTCCTATGGTAGTAACTCCACCTGCCATAAAGCAGAAACATGGTTGTTTGGTCCTTCCATACTCAAGGGGATTGAAACTGATATAAAGTCATGCTTACTGCAGGGCTTTTGTCTGAGAACTTAATTTAAAAAGACTCGCCTTGTGTTGCTTATGATACTTGGTACCACCTGAGGGAGACATGTAAGGACAGAAGTTTTCATGCAGAGGTCAAGTGAAGGAGCTCTGGTGATATAAGTGGGCTGCTAACCACAAGATCAGCACTTTGAATCTACTAGCTTCTCAGAAGGAGAAAGATGAGGCTTTCTGCTCCAATAAAGATTTACAGCCTCGGGAACACTATACAGGGTCATTTGGAGTCAGGACCAATTTAATGACACATAGCAACAACAGAGGAGAAAATCACCGATTATAAACAGTGTTGCCTGAGAGTTACCATATCAGACATAGGCTATTATGATAATGTCATCTGTGGGTTAGATATTGGGCTGCTAACTGTCAACAGTTCAAACCCACCAGTTGCTCCATAGAAGAAAGATGAAACTGTCTGTTTCCATAAAGATTTAGTCTCAGAAATCCTGTTTGGTTCGCTGTGAGTCTTTCTATAACCCCTTTTACCACAAATCCATTGCCCTCAAGTTGATTCAGATCCATAGTGACCTTTTAGATATGTTAAATTCTGACATAGAGTTTTTAATTCTATCATTACTTTCTCTTAAAGATGGGAAGACATTCATTGCGATCTATTTGTTGTTGTTGTTGTTGTTGTTAAGTGCCATCATGTCTGTTCCTCATAGCAACCCTGTATAGGGTTTCTGAGGAGCGGCTGGTGAGCTTGAATAGCAATGTTAAATAGGACTCGAATCAAGTAGTTGTAGTTTTCTAGAGCCCTGGACTGACAGCCCTCTGAAGCTAGACATGAAGCTCAACTGCAGAATAAGCACTGAACTTCTAACTGCAAGGTTGACAGTTCAAAACCATGAGTCATTCCTCAGAAACCATATGCAGGCTTTCTATGAGCCCACGGCACTTAACAACAACAATCTTTATGGAGTCCTGGTGTGGCACTGTGGGTTAATGTGCCAGACTGCAAAGCTGTTTGAACTGCAAGGTCGGCAGTTCAAGCTCACCAGCTTCTCCTTAGAAACCCTATACAGTGTCGCTATGGTTTGGAATTGACTCAACAGCACTTAAACAAAACCCAGAAGAAAACTAAGGCATCACACAACAACAACAACAATCTTTATAGAAGTAGACTGTCATGTTCCTCCAGTAGTTGCTTTAAACCACCAACCTTTCGGTTAGCAGCCAAGCACTTTAACCATCGCACCACCAGGGAACTTCCAGAGCATAACTTGTTGTTACGTGCTATGGAGTTAGTTCCAACTCATAGAGACCCTGTGTGCAGTTTGCAAGGAGTGGCTGGTGAGTCTGAGCCACAGACCTGAGGTTCAAACCCATCTTGTATGTCCAGTGTATTAACCCACAGTGCCATACCAGGATTCTAAAGCATAACAGCCAATCCTAAATGCATTTAAGACAATATTTCCAAAATCACTATTACACTTAACTGCAGTTCGGAAACCCACAGGAGTTTTGGATGAGTGGAAACCTCACCTATCACTGCAGACATTAGAATGAAGGAGGAAAGAACTTAAACTCTCAGTGGCATGTCAATCCCATGAGGAAACGTCATCATAACTCAGGTCAATGTGCTACTTTTCTTCTTGTAAAACCACCAGCCAAGTTTAGTTATGTAATTTTCTGCAGATGAGCAAAGGGTAGAGAGAAATCAACAAATTTATGTCCTCCTACAAAAAGAGATTTTAATGCTGTGGAAAAATCTCTCTCCTACCTACACACGCAAACATCCGGTGCAATCCAAATGCACATGCTCATACATCTTAAGACTCATTTTTTAAGGCAACCACTTTTTTGGTTTAGTAACCCTATATAAATTACCCCAGGTCTTAGACAGACAAAGAGTAAATGGCATGAATCCCTGAAATGTTTGCAGGAGTTGGTTGAGTAAATAAAGGAGAAGTCACGCAATATGATTGCTGTGATCCAGAAATACTATTATGTGTAATTACTTTTCTTGTCTTAGGGCACCTGTGATGTTCTCCAGCCTTCCCCAGAAAGGTGGGTTGTTGTTGTTAAGTGCCTTCAAGTCTTCAAGTAGATTCTGACTCATAGTGACCCGGTATAGCCTTTCTGAGGAGCACCTGGTGAGTTTGAAGCACACACCTTAAAGTTCAAACCACCCTTGCAGTCCTGTGCTTATCCCACAGAGCCATACCAGGGTGAGAGATAATGGTAAATGAGGCTTTGACATGTTCTTGTCATTTGACCATCTTTCTAAACATCAAAAGCTTACAGAATAAGGAATGTAGGAATAGAAATTTAAAAAAATCAATGTGTACAATAAATGATCCCATTCCAAGAAATGTGAGCCAACAGAATGTGGAACCTACCAAACAATATTATTTATACTACATGCAAATACAGTTTTGCTGAAGATAATTCAAAAACAATTGTAGCAATACATTGACAGGAAGCTGCCAGAAATTCAAGCCAGAATCAGAAGAGGACTTGGAATGATGGCTATCATTGCTGACATCAGATGGACCTTGGCTGAAAGTAGAGAAAACCATAAAGGATGTATACTTGTGTTTTATTTTCTGTGTAAAGGCATCCAATTGTGTGGATTATACAAACTATGGGTAACATTTCAAAGAATAAAAATTCCAGAACATCTCATTGTATTTATGAGAAACCTGTACATAAACCAAGAGATAGTCATATGAAGAGAACAAGGGGATATTGCATGGTTTTAAATCAGGAAAGCTATGGGTCAGGGTTGTTATAATTTCATCATACTTATTCAGTCTGTATGATGAGCACATAATCTGAGAACCTTGACTATATGAAGAAGAAAAGAATGTGATACCAGGATTGGAGGACTCGTTAGGAACCTGCAATATGCAGACAACGCAACCTTGCTTGCTGAAAGCTAAGAGAATTTGAAGTAATTGCTGATGAAGATCAAAGACTACAGCCTTCAGTCTGGATTACAACTCAATGTAAAGCAAACAACAACTGGACCAATAAAAAAATTATAATGAATACAGAAAAAAAAAAGTACAAAGATTTCATTTTATTCAGATTCACAATCAGTGCTCATGAAAACAGTAGTCAGGAAATCAAACAACATACTGCATTGGACAAATCTACTGAAAAAGACCTCTTTTAAGTGTTCAAGAATAAAGATGTCACATTGAGGACTGACTGTGTATCTGACCCAAGCCATGGTATTTTCAATAGTTTCATACACATGTGAAAGCTGGATAATGAATAAGAAAGAACTTAGAAGAACTGATGCATTTGAACTGTGGTGCTGGCAAAGAATATTGAAAGTACCATGAACTCCAGAAGAACAAACAAAATCTGTATTGGAAGGAGTACAGCCAAAATGTTCCTTGAGACTGAGCATAGCGAGACTTCATTTTAGACATGTTATCAGGAGCAACCAGTCCCTGGGAAAGGACATCATGCTTGGGAAAGTAAAGGGTCCGTGAAAAAGAGGAAGAGCTCCAACAAGTTGGATTAACACAGTGACTGGAACCATGGGTTCCAATGTAACAAAATTTGTGAGGCCAGATTAGGACTGGACAGGGTTTCATTCTGTTGTGCGCCTTGGATCACAGTGAGTTGGAGCCAACTAGGTGGTACCAAACGGAAACAACCAGCAGCATGATGATAGATATGAAAAGAAACAATTGCTACTTAAATATGAACCCAAATGGCATGGAAAAATCCAGACTGTCTTCTTTTCTCACTTCAGAACCATGATATGCACATGATATATTTATTATCGTTTCCTGTTACAATCTAAATTGCGTCCCTCCAAAATGTGTGTTATCTATCCTAACCCCTCCACATGTGGATATAATCCCATTTGGGAGTGGGGTTTCTACATTGTGTTGAGAGGCCATATCAGTGAAGAGTATGATTGAAGTCAATCATTTTGGAGAAAGAGAAAGAACAGACTTGGCATAGAGAAGCATGCAGAGACAGAGATACAGAGATGCAACACTATCTGAAGACCACCAGGGAACCAAGGAGCAAGGAATTTCTCTACAGCAGAAATGGGGAATGTCCAGTCCATGGGCCGTATAAGGACTGTGAAATCATTTAGTTGGGCCTTGCCAAGGCAACTACAGATCCAGCCATCACATTATTGTGTTATTGTTAAGTGCCTTCGAGTCAATTCCGACCCATAGTGACCCTGTATAGGGTTTCCAAGGAGCAGCTGGTGAGCTTGAACCACCAACCTTGCAGTTCAAACAACTTTGCAGTCCGTTGCGTTAGCCCACAGCGCCACACATTATAGCAGGCTAATTTATAAGTTGGTCATTTTGATGGCCCGTAAATGATGTTATACATATCCAAATGGCCCTTGGCAGAAAAAAAGGTTCCCCATCCCTGCCCTAGAGCCAATAGGAAGAGAAAGCCTTCCCCTAGAACTGATACGGGAGTTTGGACTCCTAATCTCTTAAACTGTAAGAAAATAAATTTCTGTTTGTTAAAGCCATTCACCTGTGGTATTGCTGCTAAGTAGCACTGATGGTGGTGGTGGTGATGTGCCGTTCTGACTCATAGAGACCCTGCATAGAGTTTCTGAGGCTATAAGTCTTTACAGGAGCAGAAAGCCTCATCTTTCTCCTGTGGAATGGCTGGTAGTTTTGACTTGTAACCACTATGCTACCTAAGCTCCTTATAGACGCACTAGATGGCTATTTATGAAATGTTTCCAATGTTGAATGTTGGCAATGAAGACTACGTCAAGACTGCTACTACTATTACCATTACTTCTACTCCTATGAGTTGTGGCAGGAAACAATAAACAGGACATTACCTGTTGGAGAGGTTAAAACAATAAATGGAAAACAGTGTTTATGCAGTCCAGAAAACTCAAGGAAGCAAGGGACCTACATGGCTTCTAAGTTAAACACATCTCTTCCCTCAGAGAATTTCGTCAACAGTAGACAGGTGTGAATTATTTACAATAGCGCTCAGGGTGCTTGGTTGCAAGATGATGTTAGCAACATCTTTAACAAAGGATTAATCTAAAATATATGACATTATTCTAAAATATATAACGGGAAGATAGAAAATCTTATTGAAAAACAGGGAAAAGAAATACTCAGTTTATAAAAGGGGTACCTGAATGACTGAGGAGTATATAAAGAGATAGCCAATCTCATTTATAAAGGTATAAATAAAATAAATAATAAAATGACAGTTCATGGGTATGTAATAGGTAAAAAAAATATTATGTCAAACTATAAAACTGGTCTTCAAAAAGTTCACGAAAAATGGAGATTATGCAAAAACTATGCATGGATCTCAAATTTCATTTTTCCACCAGAATAAACTTGTCCTAATTTATTATAACATGTCTGAACAACATCTAGTTTGATGCGCTAACAAGGATAAGATATCAGTTTGAAACAAACCCAATCAGAACAACATAAATTCTGATAAAACTGAAGAAAGAACAAGCATCAACTTTATGGAAAACCCTGGGTTGAAAAACGTTGAAATCACTGATGCTTTATGAGAAGTTTTTGGGGAAATGCCCCTAAAGAAATCAGCAGTTCACACACTGTTAAGTTGCTTTAACAAAGGACAAGGTGAGGTTGGAAATGCAGCACACAGCAGTAGATTATCCACATCAATTCATCTTGTCATGTCCTAATTGAAGAGGACTATAGGATTAACACGGGACAGCAAGGTTAGTGGTTCAAACTCACCAGCCGCTCCTTGGGAACCCTATACAGAGTTGCCTTTAGTAAGAACCAATTCCATGGCACTTAACAATAACAACAACAATTAATGGCATCTCAATTGGTCCAATTTATGTCATTCTGAATGAAAAATTAAAGTTGAACAAACTTTCTGTTCAATGGGTCTCAAAATTGTGCCCAGATCAGCTGCAGACAAGAGAAGAGCTTTTAACAGAAGTTTTAAACAAGTGGGAGCAAGATCCTGCAGCATCTCATAAAATAATTGTAACAGGATATAAAACATGGCTTTAAGAGGACAAGTATAAAGACCAAGCACAATCAGAGCAATGGCTACCAAGAGGTGGAAATGGTCCAGTTAAAGCAAAAGTGACCAGGTCTAGACCTGAGGTCAGGACAACAATTTTAGGGGATGATCAGTGTATTTTGCTTGTCGACTCTCTGGAGGGCCAAAGAACAATAACATCAACACATTGTAAAAGTGTTTTGAGAAAGTCAGGCAAAGTTTAACAAAAAAATACCCAGGAAAGTGTCACCATAGAGGCCTTCTCCACCATGGCAACACTCCTGTTCATTCCTCTCATCACTTTTGCAGAAGTTTTGATAGGATATCGTTAGGCATTCACCTTACAGTCCTGATTTGACTTCTTCTGACTTCTTTTTGTTTCTGCATCTTAAAAACCATGAAGCAAATACATTTTGCTGAAGATCATTGAAAACATGGCTGCAACAGACAGGAACTGCCAGAAATTCAAGTCAGATTCAGAAAAGGACATGAAACTACGGGTACCCTTGCTGACATAGGATGGATCTTACAAGGGGACAGAATGATTTAAATCAGGAAAGATGTGCACCAGGGTTGTAGTCATTCACCATACTTATTCCATCTGTATGCTGAGCAAATAATCAGAGACGCGAATTATGTGAAGAAGAACATGATATCAGGATGGAAGGAAGACTTATTAGCAACCTTTGATATACAGATGATACAACTTTGCTTGCTGGAAGAAAAGATTATTTAAAAAACTTATTGATGAAAATCAAAGACTACAACTCTCAGTATGGATTGTACCTCTCTGTAAAGAAAACAAAAATCCTCACAAGTTAACCTATAAATAACATCATGATAAATGGAGAAAATATTGAGGTGGTTAAAAACTTCATTTTGCTTGGATCCCTAATCAACACTCATGGAAGCAGCAGTCAAAAAATCAACTGACATATTATATCAGGTAAATCTGTTGCATAAGACCTATTTGAAAGCAAAAGTTAAAAAGCAAAAATATCACTTTGAGGACTAAGCTCTGCCTGACCCAAGCCATAGGCTTCTATGCATGTGAAAGTTGTACAATGAATAAAGAAGACTGTAGCAGAATCAATGCATTTGAATTATGGTGCTGGCAAAGAATGCTGAAAGTTCTGTGGACTTCCAGAGGAACAAACAAATCTGTCTTGGAAGAAGTGCAGTCAGAATGCTCCTTAGAAGCAAGAATGGTGAGAGTTTGTCTCTGGTACTTTGATTATATTATCAGGAGAGACCAGTGCCTTAAGGACATCAATCTTGAAAAAGTGTAGGGTCAGTGAAAAAAAGGAAGATCCCACAACAAGATGGATTGACACAGTGGCAGCAGCAATGGACTTAACTGTAACAATTGCTAGGGTAACACAGGAACGGGAAGTGTTTTGCTTTGTTGTGCACAGCGTTACTATGAGTCAGAACCAACTCCACAGCACCTAACAACAATCTTAAAAAATCTTTAAAGGATACGCATTTTTCTTTAGTAATATAAAAAGACTGCATTGACATTAAATTCCTAGGGCCTTCAGTTCTTTGTTGTTGATGTTAAATGTTGAGTCAGTTCTGACCCATAACGACTCTGTATTGGGTTTCCAAGGAGCAGGTGGTGAGCTTGAACCACCGAACTTGCAATTCAAATGACTTTACAGTCTGACGCATTAACCCACAGCGCCACACCAGGACTACTTTTAGGGATGCACAAATGGCTAATATTATTACTTACAAAATTGTTGTGATCTTGATGGATCTTAGGTTGAGAAATAGAATTTATACTTTTAATTTTTATCTTTGAATTCCATTTTTCAATGAATTTTTGGAAGCTCCTTTCCATTACTAAGTGTTGACTTGTTGTTGTTATTTAGTGCCATTGAGTTGGTTATGACTCATAGGGTTTCTGAGGAACTGCTGGTGAGTTTGAACCACCAATCTTGTGGTTCAAATGAACCTTGAGGTCGAGTGCTTATCCTATGGTGCCACACCAGGTCTCCTAAATGTCGATAAGCATGTGGAAAAGCCAGTATCCTCCATCTATGTTACTTTCTTGAAGATGCGTGCAGCCTTTTATGGAGCAGTTGAATAGTAAAACTGTATTAAAAATACCATGTGAGCTTTCTGGTTTGGCAGCGGCAGAGCAGAGTCAGGTAGGACAGGCTCCGTAGGGGAAAGGCTGAAAACCCAGAGACGCTCCTCACCTGGAATAGCACCAGAATTTTGGATCTAGCATAAGGTTCAGGGTGTCAGTTTCCCACAACTGCCAGTGGAAAAATCACACTATAAAGGAAAATACTACAACTTAGGAATTGGTCAAGACATGGGACTCCCTCTGAGGCCATCCCGCCCAGGCGGAGGTCAGAGGGCAGGGTTACAGCCAGACCAGCACAGGGAACCAGCGCTAAAAGTGATGCAGTGACATTTGCAAAAGGAGGTGTGGGGGGATTCTACACATTTTGTTCCTCCTCTTCCCTGTAATGCCTTCTTTGCCCAACCTGGATGCCCTCAGGTGGGTGGGTACACACCTCCCAAAAAAGTCCAGCATTGAGACCACAACTTTCCCATGGCACAGAGAGAAAGAGCCCCATTGTTCCAAGGGCAAATTCCTTGACTGCTGCTTTTGACTTCTGCCTGTGAGTCCCAGCCCTAAAGTTGACTTGTGCAGGACCCTTTACCCTGCCTATCCAGTAAGAAAAAAAGGAGGTTTGGCCTGACAGACAAACCAGATGAACAATCTGTAAAACCCCAACATAAAAAGAGCAACTATTTCAAGAATTATGCTGTGCACACGCAGATACCTAACTGACCTTCAGAGATAAAGATAGTAAACAATCTTTTTCCCATTAACTTCTCAATATCTGTCTGTGCACCTCTACAGTGGTGACTAGAGGAGGGGGCCTGAGGAAGTGAACACCCCCACCCACTACTGGAGGCTCCTATGGTGTACATACACTGCCTGTGTATCAAGGCGACTGGCCAGTTGGCCACAGTTTTATTTTTGTTTCAAAGTGGTGGTTTTTGTCTCTGCTTTTACATTACTTCTGCTTTTGGGGCTTTTGATCACACATTTTTCCTGGAGGTGGGAGCTTTTTTTCTTTAGAGAAAGAAGAGACAGACAGCAATCATGGCCATATAGCCAAGCTACAACCATACCCCATAATATTCCACCATTGAGACAAAAGCCAATAACAGCTGCTAAGCATTACATGTGAAAAGGGAAGCCTATCTCCTGATCACATCCACCAGAAGACACCCAGCAAACTTAATAACTCATCAACAAACATCCATTTAAACATTTTTAAAAACCCACAAAACTACTGGAAATGAAAAACAAAACACAACAAAAGATCTCAAAATACGTCCACAAACAGAAAAGAGTAACTGAGACAAATGAGTTGGAGACAGACAAAGGCTCCCCAGAAGAGGAAGAGCAGGTTTTGGATTTGCCTGAGAAGGAATTCAGAAGAATGATATGGAAACAAATTCAAATGCTCTGAAAAGGGGTGGAGGAAAACAAGGAAGAAGTCAGGAAAATACTACAAGAGCAATCAAGCAAGATCGATACAGCATTGGAAACAATTAAAAACCTGCAAAAAGAGGTCCAGATGATCAATAATAAAATATCAGAAATGGACAATACACTGAAAGGGGAAAGGAGCAGAATTGAAGAGATGAAAGTCAGAACCAGCGAGATGGAAGACAAACCTCTCAATACTGCTAAGATAGAAGAGCAAGCAGAAAAAAAAGGATTAAAAAATATATTATGTGATTCAACAATTCTTCACCGAATTTTTCTGCAGAGGAAATATTTTCAGCAAGAAAACCTGTACAAATGTGTTTGTAGACGTATTACAGATGATAGCAAAGAGTTGAAGTCAACTGCAGGTCTTAGTTATCTGTTGTTGTTAAATGTCATCAAATCAGTTCTGACTCATAGCAATCCTATAAAAGGAGAGGTTAGTAGGTTTGAACCTCGAACCTTGTGGTTAGTAGTCTAATACTTATCCTTCAGCACTATACCAGGAGTCCTTCTTAGTTGCCTAGTGCTGACATAAATCACAAGTGGGTAGCTTAAAAGAACAGAAATTTATTTTCTCATAGCTCAAAAATAAACCAAATCCATTGCTTTCAAGCTGATTCTGACTCATAGCGATCCCACAGGATGAAGTAGAAGTGATTCATAGTGTCACATTTTCCCCTGGTTCCTCTCGCTCTCAGGGTGTCTAAAGAATTAGTCCCACTGAGTCGACAGTTCTCAGTCACACACAAATAATAAACATTCACTTAGAATCTCTTTATTGCAAAGCAAAAGTTCACTTTACAGGGAGAAGTGGGTCTGTCTCCGAGAGTGGAGTAGACCTGGGAGCTGTATGGAGCATAGATTAGATTAGATCAAAGCAAAAATGCACTTCCAAGAGAGAAGTGGGTCTGTCTCCACGAGAGGAAAATAATTTTTGGGATTGGGGTGCACTGGCTTATAGAGGTATGGGGTCTCTTCCTCAAAGGGTGAGCTAACACATATTAATTAGGAGGAGTGGTACATTGAATATTGATGGCTTTTTAGCAAAGGGGTGCAGGCTTCATGGAAATGGGGCACCTCCTGCAGTTGTTAGCTTTAGGTGCTATCTTCATGGGTGTCTGCCTGAGACCAGCTACTTCTATCAGGGTTTCAGGTTCTGACACCCGTACTTCTGTCTCCAGGTGATTCTTAGTGTTATCCTTCCTGTTGGACTAGAGATGTCCTCCCCAATTTCAGG
>NW_006408558.1:7748490-7764415 GCF_000296735.1 Chrysochloris asiatica | reverse complement strand
CAGCTTCTAGTTGTTGTTGTTGTTAAGTGCCATTGATTGAATCAGTGAGTTGGTTCCAATCCACAGAAATCCTGTATAGGGTTTCCAAGGAGTGACTGGTGAGCTTGAACCACCAGCCTTGTAGTTCAAATGGCTTTGTAGCTGGCGCATTAACCCATAGCACCATACCGGACTGCCAGCAATCCCGACAAAAGCATCTGTTTCCACCATTTTCTTTTCTGCCTCTGTCTGTGTCTTTGTTCATTCTATTCTTTTTATAGCTCAGAAGTGATTAGGTTTAACATACACTTTAGAGAGAAATGGCCTCATTAACATAACAAAACCCATATTTCCAAATAGTGTCAGACTTGTTAGGTGCCATGAGTCGGTACTGACTCATAGGGACTTTATGCACAGCAGAATGAAACTGCCTGATCCTGGGTCAACCTCACTACTGTTGCCACGCTTGAGTCCATTGATGCTGCCACTTGGCCAATCCATCTCGTTGGAGGTCTTCCTCTTTTTCTCTTACCCTCCACCTTACCAAACATGATATCCTTTTCCAGTGACTGTTCCCTGTTGACAATATATCTAAAGTATGAGAGATGAAGCCCAGCCATCTTGGCCTAGGAGCACTCTGGTTTCACTTCTTCCAAAACTGATCTATTGGTTCTTTTGGCAGTCCATGGCACTTTCAGTATTCTCCTCCAACACCACAACTCAAAGGCATCAATTCTTCTACGATCTTCCTTATTCACTGTCCAGCTTTCACATGCATATGAGGTTATTGAAAATACCATGGCTTGGGTCAGGTGCACCTTAGTCCTCAAGCTGACATCTTTGCTCATCAACTCTTTAAAAAAGATCTTGTGCAGCAGAGGTTGGAATTTCAACACATATTTGCAGAGGGAAGGGGACACACAATTTAATACATAATGTTGTCATTACATGCCGTTGAGTTGGTTCTGACCCATAAATGACCCTGTTTAGGGTTTCCAAAGAGAGGCTGGTGAGCTTGAACCGCTGACCTTGTGGTTCAGTCCAGCACATTATCCCATAGCGCTACACCAGGACTCCTATAAGGGGCCTAATTTGTGTGGAAGTAAAACTCAAAAGTTCATTGTCCTAGAGTTCATTCCAACTCATAATGATCCAATAGGCCAGGGTTATTGTTGTTGTTGTTAAGTGCCATCGAGTCGGTTCCGACCCATAGCAACCTTGTATAGGGTTTCCAAGGAGCAGCTGGTGAGCTTGATCCACCAACCTTGTAGTTCAAACAGATTTACAGTCTGACACGTTAGCCCACAGCACCACACCGGGACTCCTTGCCCTTTAAGGTTTCCAAGGCTATCATCTTCACAGAAGCAAGCTGCTACGCCTTTCTCCCATGGAGCAGCTGCTGGGATGGAACTGTTGATCTTTTGGTTAGAGGTTAAGTGCTTTTAACCATGGTGCCACCAGGGGTTCTTTATGGAAAACAGACAAGTAAAACGTTAGTCATTAGGAAGAGGAAGAATATCCAGGAGGACTAAATGTAATCTATGTATTGAAACATGGACAGATTTCTTTAAATGCTGTAATAGATAAAAAATGGTGGTAGTAGTTATGTGTCGTGGAGTCGGTTCCGACTCATAGTGAACCTGTACAGGGTTTCTGAGGCTGTAAATCTTTACAGGAGCAGAAAGTCTCATCTTTCTCCCGCAGAACAGCTGGTAGTTTCGAACTGCTGACCGTGTGATTAGCAGCCTGACTCATAACCACTACACTACCAGAGCTCCTTGGATATAAAAATGAATAGTAGGAAACACAAAATTCATAGTAAAAGAAAACATGCACTTAAAAAATACACAGAATAAAATGAAATATTTTTTTCATGGGTGCATATATCAAGAAACAAATGCCTGCAATCTAGACTGAATTGAGTATGGATGTGTTAAAGGAATGGAATAGAATTGGATGTAAGAGATATAGGAAACTACATGGGCTTATGATGGTAATATGTCAGGAGTGAGGGATACGACTGACGTGATTTTGCACATCTGTGGATCCTGAATGCCTAACTACATATTATAAATAACATATTTGCTATTGTTATGTGCCGTGGAGTTGGTTCCGACTCATAGCGACCCTGTACAGCATTTCCGAGGTTGTAAATCTTTATGGGAGCAGAAAGCCTCACCTTTCTCCTGCACAGCAGCTGGTAGTTTCGAACTGCTGACTGTGAGATTAGCAGCCCAATTCGTAACCACTACGCTACTCGAGTTCCTTAAATAACATATAGAACTATAAATAAAATGAAGCTAAAGTAGGAGTATCTGACGCTGTATATGGTAATTTCCCACCAAAATATCAATGTGCACAAAGAAAAAAATGAAAAATAGCATCAACAATACATTGCCAGACTGGAGAATGAATTTTAGTAACTGTTAGGTCAAATTAAGCTAGAACATGCCTATCTTAGGACTTAGTGATGAGATAGCTTCATGAAAGAGAGAATCCCTGCATAACTGACAGGCACTAGGAAGGTATTTTAACCTACCCCTACACCCTTCTCCTCTTTGCCCCTGGTCCTTCATCACTTCTAACTGAACAACCTAGGATTTGTATCAAGCAGAAAACGGGGATACCATTCTTTGGTAACAAAGGACCTTAAAATACTAAAGTCCAGAAAGTAATCTCAGATCCTATTTTCTATATCAGAGGCAACCAAATAACGGACAAAAAATTGTCTAAGATATTTGCTGCAGCATTATTTATAATGGTTGGTTGATTGGTTATGTGCCGTGGAATTGGTTCCAACTCATAGTGACCTGTACAGGGTTTCCAAGGCTATACATCTTTACAGGAGCAGAAAGCCTCATCTTTCTCCTGAGGAACAGCTGGTGGTTTCAAACTGCTGACCTTGAGGTTCACAGCCCGATTTGTAACCACTACGCTGCCAGAGAAAACTGAAAAATACCTAAAGGGTCAATAATCAAAGAATGGTTAAATAAATTATGTTGTAACCATATGTTGTTGTTAAGTGCCTTCAGTTGTTTTGACTCATAGGGACCCTTTATAGGTTTCTAAGGAGCAACTAGAGGGTTTGAACCACTGACCTTGTAGTTAGCAGTCCAGTGCTGATCATACATATCAAACATATCATACATACAAACCATATATATCAACATATCAAACAACCATTTCAGGCAGAGACGGTGACGTGGAGAGATGGAGCAGCTGGAGACTCTAGACTCAAGGAGGGAGAGGTGCTGTGTGCTGGTGGCTGGGGGGCTGGTGTGCAGGCTATATCGTTTAGTTGTTTGAATAGTTACATATTCCTGAGTGTTTCAGTGTACATCCAAAAAAACCCCCCAAAAAACAGAGGGATTAGAAGCAAATGCTGTTGAATGATGACACATGGAGGGGATTGAAATCATTGCAACAAAATGAAATATGATAGGATGAATGTAAAGCTGATGCTCTCTGATGTAAACTACCACTCAATTCACAATAAAAACTTATATATATAAAGCAAAAACCCCCACCCGTTTAAGTCATGTTTTGAAGAATATTTAGACAATACTAAGTGCCAAGTGCAGAGGACAAAACTAAAAGCATGGCATTGTTTTTGTGTTTTTAAAAGTGAAAGAAATGCATCTATTAAGGCTTGTTATTGTTTGTCATCAAGTCGGTGTGACTCACGGCAATCCCGTGTTACAATGTAGAGCTATGTTCTGTAGGTTTCTGTGGGCTGCAATCTTTATGGCACTAGAGATCTAGGACATTTTCTTCTCTGGTGTTGCTGGGTGGGTTCAAACTACCAATGGTCTTTAATACACAAGAGCAGAGCTAAATCATTGGTGCCAGCCAAGGACCTAGACTAAGGGCAAATAGGTATCTTTGGATGTTAGCAACAGGCCTGATTTCAGTTGTCTTCCTTGCCTTTTCTCTAGTTTTCAACTTTTCAACAATGAATAGAAATTCTTTCATAAATGATATTTTAAAACACATACACCTATGCACAATAGTAACTAATGCTTATTTCATAATCTATTCTAGGCAAAGTTCTAAGAACATCATGGCATTAACTCATTTCACCCTGACAACAGATTAAATAGGTGATAATTGCACCCATTTAGCTTGTAGCTAAATGACACAACCTTGCTTGCCAGAAGCAAAGAGGACTTGAAATACTGATGGAAATCAAAGGCTACCACCTTCGGTGTGGATGGCACCTCAAAGACTCTGGGGTTTAATATATGGTGTCACCAAGAGTCAGATTAACTCAACAGCAACAGGATTGGTCTTGGATCTATATTCAGTCATTCATGCATTTAAAAAGTATTTATGGAGTTCTCATTATATACCAATATCAGAATTTGGTCTGCAGCTATTTTGTTTTCCAATTGGGTTAGGGGTGGTAATCAGCAGCTTTAACTAACGATTTAAGCATGCCTTCAACTAAACTCTGAATTAACACAAATGCAAATCCCAGCACCAGAAAACTATTGGCCTATTGGCCCTAAGGAAACAAAGAATAACTAAAGTTCAACAGGCTAACAAGGTGAACAATGAACTCCGGTTTTGCTCCCTCACAAAATCATCACTTTTCCTTTAGTGGTTGGCTCTACTTTTCCAGAACTATTTCCAAATTCTGAAGTCATGCAACTGCTTTGAGACCTTATTCACAGGTCTACTACAGTGCTTTTTAAAAAAATATAGTTTGAGCCTTTTCCTTATATCAGTGCACTGTAGCGAAACATCCCACTGTAAGCTGTCAGGGGACCAATTGAGAAACACAAGAGGAAGGTAAGAAATATTGCCTTATGGATTGCTGGACCAGCAATCAGAAGGTATGGCTTTTCCAGCTTCGCACATTTCTAACAAACTCTGGGTTGGAACTGACTTGATGGCACTTAACAACAACAAAAATAAAAATACTGAGGCAAGACCTCTTGGTGCCTCAGTTTCCTCATCTATGCAATGCAATTTAATAAGATAAGTAAAGTCTATTTTAGTTCTAACTTTCTGTAGTTCTTGTGTGGTTTGGGATTTTGTTTTAGTTAGCCAGTTGATTCCAACTCCTTGGCAATATCACGAATGCAGAGCAGAACTGTTACATAATTATCAAGGTTGTGGTCTTTCAGAAGCAGATCAGCTGGCCGGTTCATTGAACTGCTTCTAGGTAGTAGAAGCTAACTGTTTATGTCACCCAGGTACTACTTGTATGATTGGGAGATAAGAAAAAAAAAAAAGGAGGGGGAGATTTTTATGTAGAGGAAACCAGATTCTTCATCTTGAATATTCCTTTAGGAGATCGCTACAGTATCATCATTACTGCTTTGAGATCTGTCCCCCGTCTCCAAATTTAGGCATCCCAATGTCATTTTTCCTATTTTGCCATTGCATAACTTTTACCTCTGTGACTTCTATAATCTCCTCTGTGAAAATACTTTTCCCTCTTGCCCTCTAAGCCACCTGCTAATTGGCGGGGGTGGGAAAATCCCACCTGTATGATAACCTCTCTCCTGCTAATAAATGGCACAAATTAAGATGATCACACTTAACGTATATTCCACTTGAGGTTAAATAAGGGAATGTTTTATTCTGTGTAAGTATCTTCCAGCTGTAGGAAGAAAATGTTAATCAGACATTAAAGATGCCAAGAAATATAAATTCAATATGTAAATAGCTACTTTGAGTAATTAGCTATTTACTATTTAATAAAGGCGAAATAAGACTTCCCAGTTCACCACAACACTGGTGAAAAGGCAACACAAAAGGTACCACAACAGGTTAGTGTTGACAAGAGCCTACAGTCCCAATGAAACACCTAAAAGTTTAATCAGATTCTTATGGCATTAAAGAGCGCCAACAACAGAGCTTGAGGCAAATAAACCTTGTCTGATTAGTAAGAGAGAAAAATAATGGGACAACTTTTATACAGCCCACAGAGTGAAGTCATCAAATACCTGTGGTCATCAAAACCTTTTTAATTACATCTAACTTCTGCATGTGAGAGTTGAACCATAAATAAAGAATACAGAAGAATAATAGATGCATTTGAATTATGGTGTTGGAGGAGAATATTAAAAGTACCACGGACTGCCAGAAGAACCAACAAATCTGTCTTGGAAGAAGAATGCTCCTTAGAAATTAAGATGGTGAGATTTTTGTCCTCTTGCTGATTCCTCCTCATGGGGTTACTGTGTGTTACAAAGTAGAACTGAATTTCTTATGGTTTTCTTGACTATATTCTGTATAAAAGAAGATTCATGGGCCTTTCTTATGTGGTACTGCTGAATAGGTTTGAACTGCCATCCTTTGTTAGTAGTCAAATATGAGAAGTTAGCACCACCTAGGAAGCTAGCTAAAAGCTGTTGTTAACGTTCCATCGAGTCAGTTCCAATTCATAGCAACCTGGTATAGGGTTTCCAAGGAGCAGTTGGTGAGTTTGACCTTGTAGATCACAGTCCGGTGCTGATACTACTGCGCCACACCAGGAGATGCTGTCAGATCAATTCCAACTCATTACAACTTCATGTACAACAGAGGAAGCACTGCCTGGTTCTTCAATAGTCTCACTATTGTGGTTAAGTCTGAGCCCTTTGTTGCTGCCATTAGATCAATTCATCTTGTTAGGGCTCTTCCTCTTTTTCATTGATTTTCAACTTTATGAAATAAGATGTCCCTCTGCAGGATCTGCTTCTTTCTGATGACATATGCAAAGTACAAGAGATGAAGTCTGACCATCTTTCTTCTAGGCAGCAATCTGGCCATATTTCTTTCAGAACACATTTGTTCATTCTTCTGGTAGTCCATGGTACTTTCAGTATTCTTCTCCAACACCATAATTCAAATATATCTATTCTTTTCTGGTCTCCTTTACTCGTGGTCCAGCTTTTGCATGCACATAAGGCGATTAAAAATATCATGGCTTAGGTCAGGTGCACTTTAGTTCTCAAAGTAACAACTTTACTCTTTATCACTTTAAAGAGGTCTTTGGCAGGAGGTTTGACTAATGCAATATAGCTTTTGATTTCTTGACTGTTACTTCCATGAGTGTTGGTTGTGGGTGCAAGCAAAGTGAAGTCATCGACAACTTCAATCTTTTCTCCTTTTAGGCTATTTATTGGTCCAGTTGTGAGGGTCTAACATATGTTTCACCGTAAGTCAGGTTCCGTAGGGTTTTGTGGACTGTGATCTTGATTGAAGCAGTTTGTCCAACTTGTCTTGGGTGTGACTTGGGTGGGTTTGAACAGCTAACCTTTGGTTAACCAACTACTTGTGCCTTCCAGAATTCTTGCTGCCTTTTATGACCGTGCAGGTTGGGCCCTGCACAAGAGGCCCCAGCCAAGGGACACAAGGTGGAGCTGAAAAGTACCTAGCACTCTGGTTACCAGGCCAGGTGACCTAACATGAGACCGCTTCAGTTCTAGAAGAGGCACATTTTCCTAATCGGTCTACCTTCAGAGTCTGTCTTTTTCTGATTTGTAGGAATTATGCTAGCTGTAGCTTTGATTGAACATAGGAAAACGATGGTGAAGGTGGCAGGGACTGACTATGGGGTTCACACCTAGCTAAGTATTCTTTCAAGTGCTGACATTGCAGTGGTGGCTCCCAATAACTGATACGGTATCAACACAAGTATCTGGGAAGTGTTGATGTTCTTTTCCTGTGCCCCTATTACTCTCCTATGAATCCATAATGTCTAAAAGTTGGTACCACACCATTTTAGTAATTAGTAGAATTCTCTCCCTTGTATCTCTTTAATGCTTTCAAATGAACCTCTGCAATTATGTAATATACTACAATGTAATAAATGCAATATATCTCTGTTCTTAACACTGACTAGGAATTCAACAAATATTTGTTTCATCGTATAAGCAAATTAAATCCCAAATCCTCAGAAACAGGAAGTACATCATTTACTTTCCTTAAATCCTTTTCAGTCTCTAGCACTGAGTGCTGAATACATTTTGTTGTTGTTGTTAAGTGCCGTCGAGTCGGTTCCGACCCATAGCGACCCTGTACAGGGTTTCCGAGGGTGTAAATCCTTACGGGAGTAGAAAGCCTCATCTTTCTCCCGTGGAACAGCTGGTAGTTTCAAACCGCTGACCTTAAGGTTCGCAGCCCGATTCGTAACCACTACTGGAAATCCAAGATTATTCTTGAAGGTTTTTGAAGATTCTGACCTTCTTCTCTGGGTTGCTTTATTTTGGGCTGTTTTTCATTGAAGGGTGCAGGTATTCTAATGGAGAATATTCTACTTAAAGGCATATGTTTTGTGCTTACTTCTCTGCTTTCCTTCTCCATCTTCCTCTACCCTGCTCTGCACCTAGGGAGGCTGAGCACTTGAACTGTACAGACAGTTTCAGATAGGGTTCAGTGAATGGGCACCCTGGTAGGAGATTGGAGGGAAGAAAGGAAGAAATTGAGGTCTGGATTTGATTCTTCTCACTTCTTCCTAAGAGGTGACTTCAGGGTGTCTGTGTCCCTCAACCTGAGGTTCCAAGGTGGTCTTCTCATCACAACTCTCTCCTTGTTTGGTACCAATAAGCAATCTTTTATCTCATGCCACTAGTTCTGTGTGATTGATCCCAGGTGATTCTCCTACATCCCATCTAAGTCTTTGTAAATAGTCTTTTTGTTATACCCAAGGGAGGATTACCCAGGAAGCAAGGTAAGCATGGTCTTACTTGTGCTTACTCACTAATTTACAAGTGAACAGTTTCACATATTTTTCACCACATTAAAGACCTTGCTTGTTGGGTAATCCATCCCAACTTATGTCTTCCTCAAATTGCCCATTAGAATATGGCAGCTGTCTCATCCGGTCTAAAATGGACCCTTTGTCTGACTAACTAGCACCATGCAAAAGCATAAATAAAAGACGTAAAACAGCTGGAAATCTGGCCTTCTACCCTAACCCTACTTTATAGTTCCCTTTGAACAAAGACACTAACATTGTTTATGTCATTTTTAAGTTCATTGTTAGCCTTCACATCTTGGTTTATCAGCTTCTTATCTTACCCTCAACTCCAATGTCTGGCCCAGAATCATCTTCTCCACCTGGGCTAGATCATTTTTAAATGAATTTCCCTTGTTTCCTATTTGTCTCTGGGGGACATATCCCAGAATTCCCTGAGCCGGCTTCTTTCATGGGTTCAGCCCCTGACAGTAATATTCTGACAAGTTACCACAGAATAGAGAGTGAGAAACTCATGCAGCCTTTTCCTATTAATAATCTGAAACTTGTTGAGGTAAACCCACATTTTTCCATTTATGAGAAAACAATTTACTCCTCTAGTGCATCAGTTGAAACTTCAATCTCCTTGCCACCTAGAGTTGGCATCTTGACATACTCATATTTGGCAAAGTTACTGGACCTTGGTCTAACAGAGTAGTAGCTTTAATAGATTAATTCCTTACATTTGGGACCTTGGGTTATATAAAATTAAATGTGCTCCCTGATGTTATCTGTTCTATAAATCCAAAGTTCTGTTGTATTTACATAAAATGAAGGTTCATTAAATTTTATTCTCCTTGTACTCTGTCCCCAAAATGGTGCTATAAATTTTCTTCTCCTGAAGTTCTTAGTGATCCAAAACACATCCTTTAAGGCGATCAACTGATAATGCTCTGAAACAGAAATTCTGCTTCTAACTACAGATATTTTTTTTTCCACAACAGGTCTTATGTAGATTTGTCTTGAAATCTCTGTGTGTAAAATAATAAACACTGAATGCTGAGATGAAACAAATGAAAATACCAATGTCTCTCCATTTCCTTGAGAAAGAAAAGGCCTTACTTAGGAAATATTCATGAGAACACAAAGAGTGTGATGAAACAGGGCTCATATGCTGCTTAAATGTCAAGTCAGGATCAATAATCGCTTTGAGACTTGATCCTAGTAGGAATGGTTATGAGAATCGGATACTCTCAAGTATGACCTTCTGAAAGAAATGAATAGGGAGTAATTGATGAATTGAATAAAGCATATGAGTGATTTTAAGTTAAATACTAGTAATTGCTAGATACCCAAGAATGAATCTTGGACAGAAATGAAGCTAGAGAATTTGCTAGAGTCCTCACCAAAAAAGGATAACTGAATCATGTGTGCTCTCTAAAATGGTTATATGATTATAAAGTGCTCCTAGAATCGCTGACCTGTGAGAGAGATATCTTCACAAAAACAGGCTGAGGAAATGTCAGGATACCAATAAATGGTCCCATTGTCTCAATTCTCATAAGCATTCAGAGGGCCCCTGAGAAGGCTCCCTGAATATCACTAGAACTTGAAATTCTAGAACTATGTTTTTATCTCAGAGGCTCTGAAGATTGTTTAGAGGAGGAAAGAAAACATCTAAATATCTGCTTCTTGATTAAAGAAAATGTGTTAGAATAGGTGAGAAATAGCTAGAAAAAATTCAAACTAAAGCTGAAGAAAATGAAAATAAGTCCATGAGAGCGAAAATATGACCTTGACTATATCCCACCTGAATTGAAAGATCATCTGAAGAACAGATGTGATACATTAAACACTAAAAACCGAAGACCAGAAGTGTTGTGAGATGACATCAAGAACATCATACATGAAGAAAGCAAAAAGTCATTAAGAAGACAAGAAAGAAAGAAAAGATCAGAATGGATGTCAGAAGAGACACTGAAAAGTCCTCTCCAGCATAGAGATGCTAAAACAAATGGAAGAAATGAGAAGGTACAAGAGCTGGACAGAAAATTTCAAAGATCATCTTGAGAAGATAAAGACAAATATTACAACAAAATGTGCAAAGATCTGGAGTCAGAAAACCAAAAAGGGAAAACATGCTCAGCATTTCTCAAGCTGGGGGAACTGAATAAAAAATTCAAGCCTCGATTTTCGTTATTGAAGGATACTCTGGCAAATTATTGAATGATGCAGGAAGCATCAAAAGAAGATGGAAGAAATACACAGTCACTGTACCAAAAGGAAATGGTTGATGTTCATCTATTTCAAGAGGTAGCATATGATAAAGAGCCAATGATACTGAAGGAGGAAGTCCAAGGTGCATTGAGGTAATTGGCAAAGAATAAGGCACCAGGAATTGATGGAATAAAAAATGAAATCTTTCAAGAAAGTGAGGCAGCACAGGAGACACTCACTTATCTATGCCAAGAAATTTTATGACAGCTATCTGAACGAGATCTGTATTTGTGCCCATTCGAAAGAGAGGTGACCCAACGGAATGCGGAAATAATTGGACAATATTTTTAATATCCAATGCGAGTAAAGTTTTACTAAAGGTAATACAGAAATGGCTGCAAGCATACACTGACAGAGAGCTTTCAGAGATTCAATCTGGATTCGGAAGAGACTGTGGAACGAGGTATATCATTGCTGATGTCCGATGGATCTTAACTGAAAGCAAAGAAATCAGAAAGATATTTACCTGTGCTTTATTGACTACACAAAGGTTTTCAATTGTGTGGAACATGACAAGCTATGGGCAACATTGCGAAGTATGAGTATTCCGGAACACTTAATTGTGCTTACGAGGAATCTGTACATGGACCAAGAGGCAGTTGTTCAGACAGAACATGTGAACACTGAAAGGTTTAAAATTAAGAAAGATGTATGACAAGGTTATATTATTTCACCATACTTATTCAACCTGTATGCTGAGTAAATAATCTAAGAAGCTGGGTTATATGAAGTAAAACATGGCATCAGGATTGGAGGAAGACTCATTAGCTACCTGAGATATGCAGATGACACAACCTTCCTTGCTGAAAGTGAAGAGCACTTAAAACATTTACTGATGAAGATCAAAGAGCACAGCCTTCGGTATGGATTACATCTCAATGTAATGAAAACAAAAATCCTCACTACTGGACGAATTAACAACATTCTTATCAATGGAGCAATTATTGAAGTTGTCAAGGACTTCATTCTTCTTGGATCAATTAACAACACTCATGGAAGCACAAGTCAAGAAATCAAACTACGTATTGCATTAGGCGAATCTGCTGCACAAGACCTTTTAAAAGTGTTGAAGAGCAAAGATGTCAGATTGAGGACTAAGGTGAGCCTGACCCAATCCATAGTATTTTCAATAACCTCATATGCATTTGAAATCTGGACAGGGAATAAGGAAGACCATAGAAGAATTAATGCATTTGAGTTATGGTGTTGGAGAAGAATATTGAAAGTGCTATGGGCTTCCAAAAGAACAAACAGATCTTTGTTGGAAGAAGTGAAGCCAGAGTGCTCCTTGGAAACCAGGAAGGCCAAACTTTTTGCCTCATACTTCGGACATATTGTCAGGAGGGACCAGTTGCAGGAGAAGGATAAGGTGATAAGGTGGAAGGTCAGAGAAGAAGAGGAAGACCCCCAACGAGATGAATTAGCCAAGTGGCAGCATCAATGGGCTCAAGTGTTGCAACAGTAGTGTGGTTGGCCCAGGACCGGGTACTGTTTTGTTCTGCTGTGCATAGGTTCGCTGACTTGGTACCGACTCAATGGCACCTAACAACAACAAGCTAGAAAAAAATTAAAAATTAGTGTTGATTTTCTCTGTCTGGTCATGACAAATGTTCAGAAGGCTGGAAAGAGTAGGCACCATAACAAAAGGTAGATGGTGATATTGCTATTTGGCGTGCTTGTATTAGGACCCAGGCATGTGGTTGACTTTAGGATGGTTTCTTGTTAATAAAAAGCAAATAGAAATCAAAAGAGCATGATTTTACTAGCAGTCATTTCTAAGTCTGTAAAACTACCAGTCTAAACTCTGTAACTTCTCATCTCTCAGTCCCTGGTCCAGTACCCTTTTCTCCATAGATTGTCTCCTGACGAACTCACTTGCACCTGGTGATTGGCAGGCTAATAAAATAATTCTCAATTAAAACATGGGTTTTTAGCTGATTCTGACATTGACATTTATTCTGGAATATTCTCAGCTATAGAAGTCAGCCATTTTGGTCACTAACATTGTCTAGTTATTTACAATTTGTCTGTTGCTTTGTGCGGTGCTATAGGATCCGCACTGGATTGCTAACCACAAGGTCAGTGTTTCAAACCCACCAGCTCCTCCTTGGAAATGCTATATAGAGTCATTATGAGTTGGAACCGGCTCAATGGCACTTAACAGCCGCAACATTTGCTGATATTGCACTAGGTGTTTGATCTTAGAGAGGCACCTGGAACATACTACATGTGCATTTTGATTTTCAGGTGTTACATAATTTGATATTTTGCCTGCACATATATTGAATTGCTAAGCAAAGTTGCATGCTTTTCTCGGATACTCTACACATTGAATTGCACACACAAAAACCAGATCATTGAATGGCTGACCCTGTATTCCTCTAATCTCTCTATTCTTGTAATAGAATCTTCCACACTGTCGGTTCAGTCTCATGCCAGACTGACCTGGAACAGGGAGTAAAAGAAGTCTATCTTGTCAACAGATCTTAAGCTTATTGTCAACAAGTCCTTCTAACCCAGTGGCTCAGTTTTCCAGTCTCTAAGTTGTTAGCAACAACTTTTCTTATGATTTCTCCCAGCAGTCTCCATATTGCCATATGCCTTCACCTCTGCTCTTCTTTCTTTGAGATAGTTCCCCTCTCCTCTTCTCATGACTAATTCCTACTCAGTCTATAGATTTCACTTTCTCTAGTTAACTTTCCTGACTATTTCTCATGTCCTGGTCAGAGACTCCTTAGATATATTCCCAAAGTACCATGTACTCACCCCATTAAAGCACAACATCTCACTGATTTTGATGCTTTACTAGATTTCTAAATTCCTCACTAGAAGACAAGTGTCATGACAACAGAGACCACAGCAGATTTCTGCACAAATTACTCTCTCAGACACCCACTACCATCAAGTTGATTCTGACTCATCAAGACCATGACCCTCTGAAGAGTTTCAGAAGGTGTAAATCGTTACCGGAGCAGACAGCCTTATCTTTCTCTCATGGAGTGACTGGTGGATTTGAACCACAAACCTTGTGGTTAGTAGCCTAACACATAACACACTATTCCACTAAGGCCATTTATTGTTGTTGTTAGGTGCCATCGAGTCAGAACTGACTCATAGTGACCTTATGCACAGCAGAACAAAACACTGCCCAATCCTGGGCCAACCTCACTACTGTTGCCACACTTGAGTCCATCGATTCTGGCACTTGGCTAATCCATCTCATTGGGGGTCTTCCTCTTTTTCTCTGACCCTCCACCTTACCAAACATGATATCCTTCTCCAGCAACTGGTTCCTCCTCACAATATGTCCAAAGTATGAGAGACAAAATTTGGCCATCCTGGCCTCCAAGGAACACTCTGTCTAATGGCTAGTGATCGTGAACATTTCTTCATATGTTTGTGGGCTGCCTGAATTTCCTCCATGGTGGAGTGACTGTTGATGTCCTGTGCCCAATGGGGTTATTTGTCTTTCTCTTGTAGAGGTGTTGTAGTTTCCTATATATTTTAGAAATAAATCCCTTGTCTGATGTGCCTTTGCAAAATATTTTTTCCTATTCTGTGGGTTCCCTTTTTACTCTTCTGGTGAAGTCTTGATGCACATAAGTTTTTAATTTTCAATATGTCCCACTCATCTATTTTGTCTACTTTTGCTTGTGTAATTCAAAATGTTTCCCTGAATTAGTGCGTTCACATTTGTCCCTATGTTTTCATTGATGGGCTTCACATTTAGGTCTTTAATCCATATTGAGTTGGTTTTTGTATAAGGTGTGAGGTGAGGGTCTTGTTTCAATCTTTTGCATATCGCTTTCCAGTTCTGCCAGCACCATCTGTTGAAGAGACTATCACCTCCCCATTCCACCAGAAGTGGAATTCTCCACATCTGGTTCATCTAATACAGAAGACACAGGTAAAGTTGCTGGAACCTTGGAGACCAAATATAAGTGGTGTGAGGATGGTCTGACTTTCACAGAAAAATGGAACACTGATAACACTCTGGGAACAGAAAGAGCGATTGAAGACCA
Organism: Chrysochloris asiatica; assembly: GCF_000296735.1. Lineage (NCBI taxonomy): Eukaryota > Metazoa > Chordata > Mammalia > Afrosoricida > Chrysochloridae > Chrysochloris > Chrysochloris asiatica. The sequence continues at coordinate 7,749,466 of NW_006408558.1, read as the reverse complement.
GATTTGTCAAGGTTTAAAATTGAGATTTGATACTACCTTCTCACCAAACACGGGAAAGAAAAGTGGTAAAATCAAGTCTCCTTACAAGAGGGCGTGCATAAACCTTGGTTGTGATGTTGACTTTGATTTTGCTGGACCTGCAATCCATGTTTCAGCTGTCTTTGGGTATGAGGGCTGACTTGCTGGTTACCAGATGACCTTTGACAGTGCCAAGTCAAAACTGACCCGGAATAACTTTGCAGTGGGCTATAGGACTGGGGACGTCCAGTTATACACTAATGTCAATGATGGAACAGAATTTAGAGGATCAGTTTATCAGAAAGTATGTGAAGATCTTGACACTTCAGTAAACCTTGCTTGGACATCAGATACTAACTGTACTCATTTTGGTATTGCTACTGAATATCATTTGGATCCCACCACTTCCATTTCTACAAAAGTCAAAAACTCTAGTTTAATTGGAGTGGGCTACACTCAGACTCTGAGGCCTGGTGTGAAGCTGACACAGTAGACGGGGAAAGCATTAATGCTGGAGGCCACAAACTTGGGCTTGTCCTGGAACTGGAGGCTTAATCCAGCTGAAGAAACCTCTGGGAATGGATAGCAGAAGATTTGGCCTTAATATATTTCCATTGTGACCAACAGGCTTCCTCCCCCCACCCCCACCCCAGGTAGGTGATCAACACAACAGATGATCTAAGCAGGAGCTGTGTTTTCAGTCCTGAGACAGTTACTTGTTGGCTGAGTTCTAGTTCTATTGGTTCTGTCTAGTTCCCAGTGCTGCAGTTGTGTAGTGTCACCTACACATAATTTAAATGTATTTACCATTAATGCGCCTCCACCAATATTGAAATAAACATTTACCAAACTCTGAAAAAAAAAAAAAAAAGCCCTCAGAGTATTTATTTAGATATTTTGTCAAAAATCAGTTGGCTGTATGTAGATGGGTATTTCTGGATTCTCAATTCTGTTCCAT
>NW_006408558.1:7719899-7745980 GCF_000296735.1 Chrysochloris asiatica | reverse complement strand
TTCAGCTTCAGTTTGAATTTGCATATGAGTAATTGATGGTCTGTTCCACAGTCTGCCCCTGGGTTTGTTTTCATTGATGATATGGAACTTTTCCATCGTCTCTTTCCTCAGATGTAGTCAATTTGATTTCTATGTATTCCATCTGGTGAGGTCCATGTGTATAGTCATCGCTTATGCTGTCTAAAGAAGTTATTTGAAATGAACAAATCAATGATTTTGCAGAATTCTATCTCATGTGTTCTCCAGCATCATTTCTATCACCAAGGACTAAGGCCAACAATATATATATTGTTGTTGTTATGTGCCGTGGAGTCGGTTCCAACTCATAGCGATCCTGTATAGGGTTTCCGAGGCTATAAATCTTTACAGAAGCAGAAAGCCTCCTCTTTCTCTTGCTGAACAGCTGGTAGTTTCGAAGTGCTGACCTTGCGGTTTGCATCCCGATTCATAACCACTACGCTACTAGAGCTCCTATATATATATATACACACACACAATATATACATATATATATACAATCATATATATGACACATTATTATATATGCACATATATATAATTTATATTATATATGGAATCCTGGTATGGTGTTATGGATTAATGCACTGGACTTTAAAGTCTGTTGGAACCTCAAGGTTGGTGGTTTAAGCTCACCAGCTGCTCCTCAGAAACCCTATACAGGATCACTATGGGTTGGAACTGATACAATTACACTTAACAACAACAACATGTTATATATATTATCACAAAGGCCCTGGTGTTCAAAAGCAAAGAAGTCAGCTTGAGGACTAAGGTGTGCCTGACCCAAGCCATGGTATTTTCATTAACCTCATATGCATACAAAAGGTGGACGGTGAGTAAGGAAGACTGTAGAAGAGTTGATGCATTTGAGTTATGGTGTTATAGGAGAATATTAAAATATCATGGGCTACCAAAAGAACAAACCAACTTGTGTTGGATTAATTACAGCCAGAGTGTTTCTTGGGAGCCAGGATGGCCAGACTTTGTCTCTCATTCTTTGGACATATGATCAGGAAGGACCAGTCCCTAGCAAGGACATCACGTTTGGTAAAGTGGAGGGTTGGAGAAAAAGAGAAAGCCCCCCCAGCAAGATGGATTGGCACAGTGGCAGTAGTAATAGGCTCAGACTTAGCAATGATTGTGACGTTGGCTCAGGATCAGGCAGTGTTTTGTTCTGTTGTGCATAAGGTTACTATGAGTCAGAACTGATTCAATGGCACCTACAACTATGTATATAAATGTTAATAAATAGATGGTTGCCTATGCATCTCTCTTTTATTAGAGCTCTTTAATTATATTTTTGGATTCCCAGGGAAGGATAAGTCCAGCTGTGTCCTGGGATAAAGGAGAGCATATTCTTTCTAGGCAGCTAGAAGGACAGACGTCACAATAAAAGAGGAAGAGAGAGGCAGAGGTGGACAGGAGTAGGTGCCAAGAGACCAAAGGAAAACTTCACCTTCCTTTATGGAATACAAATTTTCCAAAAATGGTCTTTGTAAAATGAATTATTACTAACCAAAAGAAAGCCATGAACATTGAGGGAAATGTTGATAGATTCATAAAGCGTGATAATGACCACAAGTCCCAGTGTCTCGGTTTGCCTTGCTTGTCCTCCCACTATGTGACAGGTGTTCTGAAAGCTTGGTGCTTGTGAAATGACAAGACGTCACCTGCCTTAGGGAAGATGGTCACGTCCAGAAACGGCCGAGTCTTACCTCTAACAAAACATAGACCTCTTTTGTCCTGATTGTTTATTTGGCACTGGCCCAAAATTTCCCAGGGGACTTACTCATAACTCAACAGAAATTTGTTGCATGGAATTGTAAGAGGTGGGAAGGTTAAAAATAAACCAGATGTGAGAATCAGAAGGGGAGGAGTACTCAACTCTATGGGTCTTCTGAAATCACTGCAGAGAGCAAAAGTTCAAAAGGATCCATCCACAGATAATGATTAAACACTTTTTGGTTGGCTCTGGAATACTAAGTTTCTGGATACTGTGTATATATGATGTTCTGAGTATTCATGTGGTATGGTGGAATTGCCTTTGTGTAAAGGGGAATGGGTTGCAAATATGAAAGGAAGTTGGGGACTGACTCTAAGAGATGGTTGGGCTGTGCTTTCGTTTCAGAAAAAGTGCCCTTGTAACCAATACGAAGCAGCACTCTCAGCAGTAGGCAGCGATAGTGGGCAACAGATGCTACTCCACATATGGCTACCTTCTCAACTTTCAAGAAAACAGGCTTCTGAAATCCACCTACCTGTTCGCCATCAGCTGGTGTGTACAGTACACATAAGCTGTGGAGAGGAAAACAGAATATCCTGAACGGAATTGAACTGGTGTTTTGTTCTTTGAGATTTTATACAACTCTAGCTTTCAGGATGTTAGAAACATCATGTTCTCCACACGCTTCTCACTTTGAAATACACACCTTAGCCATGCTGAGACCCTTAGGGTTCTGGCTTGTCTTTTTGGATTTATAATTCTTGTTTGTCATGAGTGTCTACGCCCTGGAGGTAAAGACAACTTTTGAGCCATCAGAGTGGCACCCGCTCTATTGTCTGACTCTACCTATAGTCTGCCATCTCCAAGGGCTAAAAGAGGAGTATCTCTATCCAAGGCAATGACTCGAGGACCCTTTCCCATACCATCTGGGACCTTTTCCCACTCTGGCTGCCCTTTATACTTTTACTTCTGCAATTTAGTCACATTCCCAAAAGGTAAGGGAAGTTCAGGAGTTTATCTCTATATAATTGAAGAGAGAAAAACATAGTGCCTCCCATTACCAATGCTTTTACTTTGAGCTTAAAGCGTTAAACTTGTCCTTTCTCTTCAATTCTTCTTGTCTTTAGCCTCTCCTTTTAGATACCAGCTCCTTTAGGGGGAGATCTGGTCAGGTTAATAGTTTGTTCTCTTTTCTTTACTTCAAACTTAAAATACCCCTATGGCCATTTTAGTTTCTAGAGGAATATGGCTATTTGAGTACTGCAGAGTTTGGGAGCTCCCAAGAACACCCTCAACTTTTTCTATTCATCAAAAATTCTGGGATTCTCAAGACAACTGTTGTGTTTGATAACTCACTAGTACCAGAGAGCATCCCCACAACCAGAGACGTTTCAGGTGTGCACACTGGTTCCTTCAAGGTCTCACACAGAGAAATCCGCCGAGAAATACCGGGACGCCAGCACGCACCAGCACATCCCCTACCGGGAAAACAAGACCCTGACAGACACAGCGTGCTATGCCTCCATCAACACGCACCTGGGCATTGAGCAAAGCCGCCGTGATGACTTGGAGAGTCTGGGCTATGTCCTCATGTACTTCAACCTGGGCTCCCTGCCCTTGCAGGCCCTCAAAGCAGCCACCGAGCGCCAGAAGTACGAGCGGATCAGTGAGAAGATGTCCGCGCCCATCGAGGTCCTGTGCAAAGGCTACCCCTCCGAGTTCTCATCATACCTCAACTTCTGCCGCTCCCAGCGGTTCCACGACAAACCTGACTACTCCTACCTGCGCCAGCTCTTCCGCAATGTCTTCCACCAGCAAGTCTTTTCCTACGACTATGTCTTCCACTGGAACATGCTCAAATTCAGTGCAGCCCGGAACCCCGAGGACATGGACCGGGAACGGCGAGAACACGAGCGTGAGGAAAGGATGGGGCAGTTGCGAGGGTCTGCGACCCGGGCCTTGCCCCTTGGACGCCCCATGGGGGCCACTGCCAACCGGTGCCGCAGTGCTGCTGAGCCTGTGACTTCCACCCCAGCCTCCCGCATCCAGAAGCTGGCAATACTCTTCCCAGAGCCATCTCCCCGGTCGACAGAGAGAGGAAAGTGAGTATGAGGCTGCACAGAGGCGCGCTGGCCAACGTCTCGTCCTCCGACCTCACTGGGCTGCAAGAGGTGTCCCGGATTTCAGCTTCACAGACCAGCGTGCCATTTGACCACCTGGGGAAGTAAAGAGGAGCCACCACAGACCATTGTTTGTGTAGTGTCTTCACTGTGTTTTCTTTAAAAAACAAAAAAACAACAAAAAAAACAAAAACAAAAATGCAAAGAAAAGAAGAAAAACCACACACATCCAACAAAAAGAAAACAACCCAGCACAAAACCAACGGACTTCGTTTGCTTATTTTTATAATCAGCACTAACTGAAAGTCACTATCCTTACAGTTACGGTATATTCCAGTGAAATAAGAGGTGCATAGAGTGATGTTCAGGAGAGTTTTAGGCACAGAGCTTCCGCTTGTCCAGTCTGTGGAGGTATCCAGAGAGCATTTACTTCTCCCTGCAACAATGTGTGACAGACATTAAGAGGAGACTTCAAGAAATTCATGGGGAAATTTCATTATCTTTGGATTCCATTTTGCACATATTTTGGAAACCTTATCATTCACACAAAGCATTGACAACCAGGTATGCAGCCTTCTTGTCCAGAGATTTTACTTAGGTTTGGCCATGTTGTTGTTATGTGCGGGGGAGTCGGTTCTGACTCATAGCGACCCTGTACAGGGTTTCCAAGGCTGTAAATCTTTACGGGAGCAGAAAGCCTCATCTTTCTCCAGCGGAACAGCTGGTAGTTTTGAACTGCTGACCTTGAGGTTGGCAGCCCGACTTTTAACCACTAAGCTACCAGAGCTTGGCCATGTCGGCATGCTTAAATCTTCCCCCTACAAGTTAAGCAGATAATGGCATAAATTGCATTGTTAGTCTATATGATCTTGTGTAGCCCAAGGCCCCCAGGTCAACAAAGACATTTGTATTAAGCATAACATTCCAAGACCACCATAGGAGCTGTGGGCAAAGGTCAAAACTCTTTTTGAGCTAGGTTAAACCTTTAATATACTGATACTTAATAAATCCAGAGTCCTGATGTGATGCTGTAGGTTAATGCACCAAACTGCAAAGCCGTTTGAACTGCAAGGTTGGTGGTTCAAGCTCACCAGTCACTCCTGGGAAACCCTATAGAAGGTCGCTGTGGGTTGGGACCGACTTGACGGCACTTAACTAACTAACTTGTAACTCCAGTTGAAAATACTATTAGTAAAGCTGTTTCACTAATTCAGCTAGTATCTGTCACTTATTTGTATTTATTCTTTCCACTTCCATTTTGTAGACTCTCTTGAGAAATACTTTTGATCTTTCCCAACTGTTATCTATTTTTTTTTCTCTTCGGTAGCCATTAAAAGCTTCAATAGTTTGAGATAAGTGAGGATTTGGGGTCTCCTTCTTGACAACCTTGCTACTGAGTGAGATGTGTCTGAAAGTAAGTATTAAACTGAGTTATTAAGCTGAATTAAACAGACAGCACTTATTAGCAGGCAGTAAAGATAGCAGAGTTTTAGAAAAGCAAAAGTAATTTTTAAGCTCCATGAAGTTCTGGCTCTGAGTTTTTCTAAGTTGTTCTGCCAACCTTGGGCAAAGGGTTCACTTGAGGAAGATGTGGAAATGTTCTAGTTTCAGGATTCAGTTAACTAGTTGGTGACGGAAGCATTTGAGTCTCACACAGAACCCATTGTCCTAGGCCTACGATGCCCCTCAAATGATTGTAGGTTAACAGTCTTCTCATAACATCATACTTAAGCAAGGGCAGAGGTGCTGATAAAATATTCCGGCCAATCTTGAACATCATTCATGTCATCAGTGGAGAAACATTTATCACACTGAGTATATTGATTGTCAAACATTTTCATGACCATAAAAACGACAGAGTAAAAGCTTACAGCTCTCTGAAGTGTGGACTCAAGTAGTCCTTCAAACGCTAACTAAACACCTGGTATGTGTAATCCTAATTATTATTCTTAGGTGTCAAGGACTTGGTTCTGACTCATAGCAAGCCCATGCACGAGAGCTAAACACTGGCTGGTCCTACACCATCCTCAAAATTGTTGCTGTGCTTACGCTCATTTAAAACCCTTTGTGCCAATCCATCTCATTGACGGAATTCCTCTTTGTCACTGACCCTCTACCAAGCATGATGTCCTTCCCTAGGAACTAGTCCCTCCTAATAACATGTCCAGAGCACATGAGACAAAGGCTCTTCATCCTCTAATTGTAAAGAGCATTCTGGTTGTACTTCTTCTGACCATTTGTTCATTCTTTTGACTGTTGCTATGTTTCTAAGTACTGTCAAGTTGGGTTACCGTGGAGCAACTGGTAGGTCTGAACTGTCGACCTTGTGCTTAGCAGTCTAGTGCTTATCCTACAGAGTACATCAGGACTTCTACTCTTCTGCAAGTTCATATTACATTCATTATTCTTTATCACCATAATTCAAATGCATCAATTCTTCTTTGGTCTTCCTTATTGATTATATGACTTTAACAGGCATATGAGATGATTATAAATCCCCAGGCTTGTGTCAGGTACCAATTTGCCCAATGCAGTATGTCATTTGATTTCTTGATTGCTGTTTCTGTGGGCATTAATTGTGGATGCAAGCAAAATGAAAGCCTTGATAACCTAAATATTTTGTCCACTTACAATATTGCTTTTTGGTACAGTTGTGAGGATTTTTGTTTTGTTTACATTGGGTTGTAATCCATACAGATGGCTGGAGTATTTGATCTTCATCAGTAAGTGCTTCAGGTCTCTTCGCTTTCATCAAGCAAGATTGTGACATCTACATATCTCAGGTTGTTAATGAGTCTTCCTCCAGTCTTGATGCATATTCTTCTTCATATAGTCCATCTTCTCAGACTACTTGCTCAACATATAGATTGGACATGTATGGTAGAATGATACAACCCTGACACACACTTAGAAAATAAACCATGCAGTACCTCCTGTTCTGTTTGAAAAAATTGTCTTCTGGTCTATGTATAGGTTCCCCTTGAGCTAAATTAATGTTCTGGAATTCCCATTCTTGACAATGGTGTAGGACCAGGAAGTGTTTTGTTTTATTGTATACATAGGGTCACTATGAATAGGAAGTGACTCATAACACCTAACGACAACAACTCTAATTCTAGTAACCTATTTGGGCATTTGGTAAGGAATATTTTATAGACTGCTGTTGTTGTTGTTAAGTGCCATTGAGTCGGTTCCGACTCGTAGTGACCCTGTATAGGGTTTCAGAGGAGTGGATGGTGAGTTTGAGCCACCAACCTTGAGGTTCAGCAGTGATTTTTAAAATATTTGTTAATTCCTAATGAGATGTTGTTGCTGTTGTTGTTCTTAAGTGCCATCAAATCTGTTCTGACTCATAGCAACCCTGCAAAGGGTTTCCAAGAAACAACTAGTAGGTTTGAACTGCTGAGCTTGTGGTTTGCACTCCAATTCTGATCCTACAGGGAGGATATTATATCCACTGTCTTGTACATCATCACAACACACACATAACCATGAGCAGACCCACACATATACTCTCACACACAGACATGCTGGAGAAGAGGTCTAGGAAGATGTGTTGTCAAACATGAAAACCTACAGCAAACTCTATTCGCTAAAATTTTGCAGGCCACAGTGAAAGGACAACTTTCTGCAAGTTTGTATCATTTAGAACTGTTTTAAAAAAAAGAGCTCTGGTAGCGTAGTGGTTACGAATCAGGCTGTGAACTGCAAGGTCAGCAGTTTGAAACTACCAGCTGTTCTGCGGGAGAAAGATGAGGCTTTCTGCTCCCATAAAGATTTACAGCCTTGGAAACCCTGTACAGGTTCGTTTTGAGTCGGAATCGACTCCATGGTACATAACAACAACAACAACAAAAGAATGTCTCACTTAATTTTTTTCCAAAATCAAGGCAAATAGCTTAGAGGTTGCTTTGCCTTTAAAGCCATTTTCCTCTCAATTACTATCACGAGTGAATCCCAGGCTACTCCTTTCCTATATGATTATTTATAAGCTTTTCTATATTGTCAACTTCTCCCTTTTTGCAAGCCCCTCTGGGATGAGCCATGGGCTGCCCAAAGAACCAATAGATCCACTCTGGGAGAAGTGCAGCCAGAGTGCTCCTTGGCCAGGATGGCCAAACTTTGTCTCTCACACTTCGGACATATTGTCAGGAGGGACCAGTTGCTGGAGAAGGATACATGTTTGGTAAGGTGAGGGTCAGACAAAAAGAGGAAGATCCCCAACAAGATGGATTGGCCAAGTGGCAGCATCAATGGACTCAAGCGTGGCAACTGCAGTGAGGTTGGCCCAGGATCGGGCAGTGTTTCGTTCTGCTGTGCATAGGGTCACTATGGGTCGGTACCAACTCGATGGCACCTAACAACAACAACAACTAGGATGAGCAGAGACGCTCACGCTTTGGCGACATTTGTGTTTGTGATTGTCTGACCCCATTTTCCTCGAGTGCTAGAGTCATGAGTGACTTTCTGGGTTTCTGCTAGTCTGAAAGTTGTTGTTAAGTACCGTTGAGTCGATTCTGACCCATAGCGACCCTTTATAGGGTTTCTGAGGAGCAGCTGGTGAGCTTGAACTGCTGATCTTGCAGTTCAAACGGCTTTGCAGTCTGGCACATTAACCCACAGCGCCACACCAGGACTCCAGTCTGAAAGTGGTGGTACACATTTTCCTTTCAGTCCCTCACTGTGAAAACTTTGGTTTCTCTTAGAAGTCAGCTGACCCTTCTTCCACCTCACACCTGCCTCCAGCTGCCTCATTTCATGAACTTGTTACGCTAAAACACAGTAACGTGGCAGGCTATGACACTTTCATGTAGTCTCAAAAGCCAGGGAAGATGAAGTGTGTGTGTGTGTGTGGGGGGGAACATCCTGTGAAAACAACATTGAAGAACAAGTGGAAGAATTCAGCTCTTTATTTTCCATTTTGAGTTCTTAATCTGGAAATACTGAGAAAGCATGCCAACGTGAATCAGAAGCTGAGTATTAGAGGGCATGTTCCAATGGTCTGTGTTGTTCATTGTCATCAGATTGGCTCCTTGTGTTTAATAGCATGAAATGCTGCCTGGTACTGAGCCATCTTCATGACCACAGGTATATTTGAGCCTATTGCAGCCACCATGTCAGTCCATCTCATTGATGGCTTCCCTCGCCTTTGCTGGACCTCCATGCTACTAAACATGATGCCCTTCTCCAGCAACTGATCTTCCTGATGCTCCAAAGTGAGTGACCCAAAGTCTCTGGCAATATTGTGTGATCCATAGGGTCCACTGGATAATTTTCAGAAGCTAATCACCAAATCTTTCTTTGTCTTATTCCTAAGTGGAGGAGGAATGCGTTCATAGCAATAGCCAACTTAAAACTAGAGTCATAATTACAAATTGCATTTGTACTATCGTTTAAAGTTTATAAAACATGACTCCATTTGATTAGCACAGCATTTTGAGGGAAGAATTACTTCATCCTAGCTTATGAGTAAACACAGCTAGTTATGATGTTACCTTCACAGGACCAGTATCTAGTTAATGAAGCTGGGTTTCAGATTCTGAAAGAATTGTTTTACAAATTAATGTCCTATCTTACTTATCTAGTACTAGTATGACAGAAATATCACAGGGGTGGCTTCACCAAACAGAAATTGATTTTCTTACAATTTGTTATTTTTAGGTGTTGTAGAGTTGGATTCAACTCATAGTAACCCTGTGTAGGGTTTCCAAGAAGCAGCTGGTGAGTTTTTACCGCCAGCCTTGCAGTTCAAACCGACCTTAAGGTCAAGTTCTTATCCTACAGTGCCAAGCCAGGACTCCATAGGTACTTAGGTTTTTAATCAATACGAAAAAAGAAGTAAGCTGTTTTGGAGGGTGATTTCATTATATCTTTCAAATCAAACTTAAGTTAATATTGCTTGCTAATGAGTTAGCGTTGTGGTTACAAATTGGGCTGCTAACCCCAAGGTTGTCAGTTCAAAATTACCAGCTGTTCTGTGGAAGAAAGATGAGGCTTTCTGCTCCCGTAAAGATTTACAGCCTTGGAAACCTTGTGCAGGGTCATTAAGAGTCGGAACCTACTCCATGGTACTTAACAACAACAACAATGAGATATTGTTAGTTAAAGAAGAAAGTCATATCTAGACCACTATTAATTGATTATTTTTTCCTCCCTAAGTGACTTTGTTTTTGTTTTTTGAGAAGCTGGGTACATGGTACATGGCCTACTTGACCAACTCTTTAAGGTTCACAAGAGCAAATTAAAGAATTAAAGTTATCCCTTCTGTTCATTGCTTTTCAACACATACAAACACAGAGAAAGAATTAAAAAATAACTCATTTATTCAATTTTATAATATTTTTACATAAAAATATCAAAATTGCCATAGGTCTCAGTATCAATGAATAGCTATGCATCTATCTGTGTATGTATCTATGAATTTCCAAAAGCTGATTTGAATCTAAGGCATGCCTTGCATCTGATTGCATCTCAGAATCCAGGGACTGTGCTCGTGAAGCTGAATTATGTCAATTAAGATGTATGAAGAGAAATCTCTTTCTGCTATACACTGTGTATTCCGTCTCTTCTATATCATGGTTCTGATGTGTAAATAAATTTTACCAGAGTTTCCTTTACACAGAAAGTAACATTTTTAAAGTTCTTTGGTGGAGGGACATGTGGCCTGGCTTCACTGATCTGCAAACAACACACCCTTTGAGCCCTATTATCCTCCAGACGGTTTTCTTACTGAGCAGTTATGAAGGTTTATGACCAAGTTATAAACAGGAGAAAGAGCTTATGCTAATGAGGTCAACACTGCTTCTGTTATGTCTTTGACTTATTAAATCTCCCCCAAAGGGAATATCTCTTCCAAATGGTCTAAACATAAGAGAAGAACTTTTACCAAGCTGAAGACTTCAACTACAACTGTACTTAATGCTGTGGAGCTGTATGGAAAGTTTACTTATAACTGTACCTGTTTCTCTCCAACTATAATAGTAACACTTAAGTGTTTGTATTTAAAATCATTTCTACAAATGTATGTCCTTATTCCACCACCTGTGGTGGCTTGCATGCTGCTATATGATGCTGGGAGCTCTGCCAACAGTATTTCGAATACCCAGCAGGACCAACCCTGCTGAACATGTTCTAGCAGTGTCCAAACAAAGATAGATTAGGAAGAAAGGCCTGGTGATCAACTTCTGAAAATTAGGAATGTAAAGCTTATGAGTCACAACAGAACACCATCCAACATGCTTTATTTAAACATGCCATCAGAAGGGATCAATTGCCAGAGGGGAACACCATGTTTGGTGAAGCAGAGGGCCAGAGAGAATGAAGGAGACCCTTGGTGAGGTAGATTGGCACAGTAACCACATGTGTGATGGACTCAAACATGCCAGTGATTGTGAGAATGGTGCAGAACTGGGCAGCATTTCCTTCTCTTGTACATATGGTGGTCATGAGTCAGAGTCCACATGATGGCAACCATCTATCTATCTATCTATCTATCTATCTATCTATCTATCTATCTAACTATCTATCTATCTAAACTGTCTTCAGATGGGGAGTGAGGGAATGGGAGGAAATAATTATATATATTTTGTTAGATCTATTGGTTTGCACATTGTTGTTGTCGTTAAGTGCCACCTAGTTGGTTCTGACCCATAGTGACTGTGTATAGGGTTTCCGAGGATTGACTGTGGTGACCTTGAACCACTGAACTTGGGGTTCAAACTGACCTTGTGGTCTAGTGCTTATACTACAGCATTATGTCTTTCTTCCTTCAGATCCTGAGTTCTACATCAAGGAGATGCTTTTGCCACAATAAGGTGATATTTGATTGGGTGAGAGTGCACAGCATCATTGAATTAGAATACAAAATTATATAAAAGTTCAAGCATCATTCAGCATATGACTGAGTCCCTATAGATTAACTCATTCTAGTACAATGGATGAAGGCCTGCTGATTGCAACTTTGTAGTCAATATTTATCAATTTGCAATCCTAGTTTTAGCCCAGAATTTGTATAGTCTTTGAAAAGGAAGTCACCAGCTTGAGTTAGATGGGGTGGGTAGCCAGACATCTGCTCATGCATACAAATGAGGGTTTTGTGAATGCCAATTTGGAGAGCCCTTTTAAAAATGCAGCCCTGAGTGTCTACTTTGAGCTTCAGTATGATATGTGGTAGGAGACCACTTAACCAGCAAGTTTACCTCTAATTTTAGCTTCACCTGCATGAAAGCTGGTGTGATACAGCAGTGTGCCGCAGACATTAACAACATCTAAGGGCAGTGAGAAAGAACCTGGAATTTGATGTAGTCCAAGGGAAGAATCGTAAAAATATCACTGGTGGTTTTGTGTTGTTTTAAAATTTTCAGGAAATCTCTGATGAATATTAGGGTAAAAGAGATAATTTACTTCTTCACAGGAACACATTTTAAATACCATTTATTTCCTACTTTGGCAGCTTAAGAAAAGCTTCCTACATACAAAGGAAGCAAAACAAAACAAGCTGTTTGGAGAATTGATTCTCGAACAAAGCCTTCTTGAATGAAGCAGTGTCCCCAGTTTTGTTTTGTTTTGTTTTAAACTATATATACACATATATACGTTGTTGCTAAGTGCCTTTGAGTTGGTTCTGACTCACAGTGACCCTATATAGGGAGGGTTCCTGAGGAGTGACTGGTGGGCTTGAACCACCGACCTTGCAGTTCAGCCCATTAACTCACAGCACCACACCAGGACTCTCTCTCTCTCTCTGTAAATGCCTGTCCCCATTGGATTGAAGGAATGTTCTATCAACCAAGCTCATTGGCAGTCATTGTTCTGTATATGTGGCCAATTCTATCCATGTCTGGGCCCAGGAGTGTAAGCTTTGTTCTTTGGGTCAGGAGATAGAAAATATGTGGTTCCAAGTCTCCCCTCCTAAATAATTGAAGTGAATGTTATACTTAACCCTGTGTTAGCTGAACATGACTGCTTCCTGTGTGTCAGGCTGGCACCTCTGACTTCATCTACAATTTTGACAATGTTGTTGTTATTGTTAGGTGCCATTGAGTCAGTACCGACTCATAGTGACCTTATGCATAGCAGAACAAAACACTGCCTGGTCTTGGGACAACCTCACTATTGTTGCCACGCTTAAGCCCATCGATGCTGCCACTTGGACAATCCATCTCGATGGGAGTTTTCCTCTCTTTCTCTGACTCTCCACCTTACCAAACATGATATCCCTCTCCAGCAACTGGTCCCTCCTGACAATATGTCCAAAGTATGAGAGACCAAGTTTGACCATCTTGGCGTCTAAGGAGCACTCTGGCTGCCCTTCTTCCAACACAGATCTGTTGGTTCTTTTGGCAGCCCATGGCACTTTCAATATTCTCCTCCAACACCAGAACTCAAAAGCATCAATTCTTCTGTGGTATTCCTTATTCACTGTCCAGCTTTCACATGCATATGAGGTCACTGAAAATACCAGAGCTTGGGTCAGGTGCACCAATAGTGATATCCAAATGCCAACATGATGAATTGACACTCACCTGTGCTTATTGTCTGTTGCTGTTACAGGACACGCAGGTAGATAGAAAGGGGGCTAGTTATAATAAGGACAATAGTCGAAAAGCAACAAAAGGCAAATAACTATGTGATGGTTACAGTTTTGTTTCAATTTGACTGGGGTCGAATTCCCACTGGTTTGTCAGTTAAGATGTACTTAACCCCACAATGAGATCTAATATGGTGTAATCAATTCTATGGTGCAGTCAGCAGCCAATCAGTTGAAGCAAGGTTTCCTCGGGGGTGTGGCCTGCTTCCAATATATTAGATATTCAGGAAAAACTTGCTTGTGCTCTACTGGGTCTGGAGCTTACATCTTACTCATCCTCTGACCTCTGGTTCTTTGGACTAGAACCAGTAACCTGCTTCCTGTCTGCTTGCCTACCTACCAGACCTGCTGATCTTGGTTCATCTGACCCAGACTTGGGACTCTCCAACCTCTACAACTGTGTAAGCCATTTCTTTAATATAAACTTCTCTTTATATATACATATATTATTAGTTCACTTGTTTTGCTTCTCTAGAGAACCCAGTCTAAGAGTATTGAAGAAAGAAGTTCAATCTGCACTGAAGCGATTATTGAAAACCAAGGCTCCAGAATTTGGTGGACTACCAATTGAAATGCTTCAACAAACAGATGCAGCACTGGATGTGCTCATTCATCTATGTCAAGAAATTTGGAAGACACGTACCTAGTTAGTCAATTGGAAACTATCCATATTTGAGTACATTCCAAAGAAAGGTGATCTAACAAAAATGTGAATATTATAGAACAATTTAATTAATATCCCATGCAATTAGAATTTTGCAGAAATAGTTGCAGCAGTACATCAACAGGAAATTTTCAGGAAATGCACAAGCTGGATTCAGGAGAAGATTTGGAATGAGGGACTTACCACCACCAAGATAGAAGAGTCAGGAGTGGGGTGCATGTTTTGGACATGGACTCCCTGTTCTTTGAAGCTCTTAGATACAGGAGAAGATTGATGTTAAGACATGTGGATATTTCCAAGGAATGATGGGCCTACAGGTGCTGAAAGGAGACAAGGGCACTTCTCCAGAGCCAACAAAGAGAATGTCTTCTCCAAGAGCCGGCACTCTGAATGTGGACTTATAGTCTCTGAAACAGTAAGCAGATAAATTTCTGGTTGTTAAAGCCATCCACTGGTATTTCTATTGTTGCAGCCTTAGATAATTAAAACACCCTATAACTAGTGAGGGCTACCTGTGCAGGTATTTATGGTATTAATTAATCAATACACATTTGTTTTTTACTGGGAAGTGATGTAAGATTCAAAGACCCAAAGATGAAATGGTGTGTGTTTATCTTCAAGAAGATGGTAGACAAACTGTGGTAGAAGTTTGTACCATTCACATAAGAGACTTTGGAGTAAGGCAGGCTCCTTTTAGGGGAGGTCAGAAAAGATTTCAAAGGAAAGGCAGGAGATAAAATGTTGGGGGATTAAATAAATAAATATCACCAGTTAGTATGCGATGAAGGTCTTTTGGTGGTGCAAACAGTTTGGGCTCAACTGCTAACCTCAATGTTGACAAGTCAAACGTACTCTGCAGTATATGGAATAAAGGCCGAGGGATTTACTTCTGCAAGATTACAGCCAAGAAAACTCTACAGAGCAGTTGTACTCATTAATGCACCTGGCCACAATGAATCTGAATCAACTGAACAGCAACGAACAACAGTAGATGGTAAATGAAAGCAAGGTGTAGAAAGATATAAGCAAGGTAATAGAAAATATCTATTACTAGGAGTGTAGAGAAGGGAAAATGACTCCCATTTTGAGAAAGAAAAGATAACATACAGAAGGAAGAAACTGAACTGGGTCTTACATAACCTTTGTTGTATATTTGAAGACAGAAGAGTTGTTAATCCTGACTTGTACTGACACAGTCTTTGGCCCATCTTTTGCTAATTATTTTTGGGTGCCCAGGCCTAGTGGTCCTAGATTACTTGGGACAACACAAAGTCATTGCCTCCTTTTATGGAGATGAGAAGGTAGGGATAAATTAGCCTAAACTGGACTTTTGATTGTTATTTGGAATTTCCATTTTACTAAGTGTTGCTGTTGGTTTTAATAACATACATGTACTGAAACAGATATAGAACTTGCGTGTTTTTTGTTGTGGTTAAGTGCCACTGAGTCAGTTCCAACTCTTAGTGACCCTGTATAGGGTTTTCCAAGGAGCGGCTGGTGGTTTTGAACCACTGACCTTGAGATTAGTAGTCCAATGCTTATCCTATAGTGCTCAATGCCAGGATTCCTGCATGTTCTTTACAACAATGTAATTCCCACAAAGCAGTAAAAGTGGAACCTCTTTCCAAAGAAACTAAAATCTAATAAGAGAGAGATTCAGGCATTTATTTGTTATTATTAAAAAATAATAATCACATTATTATTTTTAATTTTTTGTAACAAAAATAATAATATGATTTTTAAAAATAATAACAAATAAATATATACTATTGGACTCCTGATATGGCACTGTAGGGAAAGCACTGAACTGTAAACCACAAAGTTGGCAGTTCAAACCTACCAGCTACTTCTCAGAAACCCTATACAGGGTTGGTATGAGTTGGAACCAACTTAATGACACCTAACAACAACAACAGCAATCAAATTATTTCGCTTAGCAACACAATGCTAAATATTGTTGATAATATAAAAAAAAAAAAAAATCCCTAAAGGATCTAGACAATCATGAAGATATTTGAGTTTGTATTAATAAGTGATGTTGGATGACATGCTAGGAAATACTTAGCTGTGTGCAGAAACCTAATCTAGTTCAGGCCAAGTGGATAGAATCCAAAGTAATTCAGGAAAAATAATTGAGTGTTAGAATTATTTTTAAATTTAAGAGGCAATGACTAATTTAATTTTTCCAAGTAGAAGTATGTAGGACAAATTGTAATAGACCATTTTACTGCTTAAGAAATTTTGATTACTTGTCCTGCATGAAACCCTGTCATTGAACATGGTTTTACCTTCCAGCTTTTGTGTTGTTCTTCTCCAATTTCAAGTCAGAGTGTGAGAGTGCTGGTACTTTTGATGTTAATATTCCAGTGAAGATGTAGGATGTGGACAATGATGAGAAACCAGAAATATAATTTCTTTGCTCATAAATGTAGGGTAATATTTAACCTGATTCCACAGTTCAAAGACTATGACTAGAGAGGAAAACTGCTTTTCCTACCAAAGTAAAGGACATTGTGTTTCCCAGCTGGCTTGGAGGAAGGTAATAACTGTGGTTACAAGGTCTTTCACTGCTTTGATTCTCTTATTTTCTAACTTTACTGAACATTGTAGAATTCCCTAGTGTCTGATTCTCACTCTAAGAAGAATTAAGAATTACATGTGAAAATACATAATGTGACCTGGTCACCCAAAATGGTTGAGGTGGAGAACACTCTCTTCTTCAAATGATCTATGCTTTGGGGTGATGCTGTTTAAAATTCTGGTACCTTTCACCAGGTTTAAGGAAGTGCCATTTTGTGTATAATGCATCTCTTGTCATTGTTTTTTGCCTCTCCTTGTTGTGGTTTAAATTGTGTCATCTCCATTGAAATCTAAGCCCCCTGTAACTGTGAATGTGACCTGTTTGGAAATAGAGGTTTTCTTCTGTTGTGTTAATGAAGTCATACCTAAGTAGGTGGTGGTTATGTGCCGTGGGGTAGGAACCGACTCATAGCGACCCTGTACAGGATTTCCGAGGGTGTAAATCTTTACAGGAGTAGAAAGCCTCATCTTTCTCCCGCGGAGCAGCTGGTAGTTTCAAACTCCTGACCTTAGGGTTTGCAGCCCGATTAATAACCAGTGGGTCCTAAATCTAATCACATCTGAGCAGAGACATAGAGTAGACACATACAATATGATGATGGAGACTAGTGTATCTGTAAACCCAGAAACACAAGGATGGTAGACAGCTATTAGAATCTGAGAATTTTTCTAAGATCCAAAGCCCTAAATTTGGACTTCTAGCCTTCAGAAGTAGAAGACACTGAATTTTTGTCCTTTAAAGCTACCCGCTGTGATATGTTGCTGCTGTTGTCCCAGGAAGCGGAAGCAGCTCTAGCTGTAGCAGGCATTAGGTATCCTGTGTATCAGAGTAGAACTATGCTAGATAGAAGTTTCAGTGGCTGATATTTTGGAAGTCAACACCTAGACCTTCCTTCTGAAGCCCCTCTAGGTGAACTCCAACCTTAAAGTTAGAAGCTGAGTGTGGTGTTTACACCACCCAAGCACTCCTTTGCCACAAAAGTACTAGCAAACTTAGATAATTACTGACCTAATTGTCTAATTAGGTCTATCTAAGATAAAACCCTGAAGGAGCTCTGGCAGCGTAGTGGTTACGAATTGGGCTGCGAACCGCAAGGTCAGCAGTTTGAAACTACCAGCTGTTCCGTGGGAGAAAGATGAGGCTTTCTGCTCCCTTAAAGATTTACAGCCTCAGAAACCCTGTACAGGGTCGCTATGAGTCGGTTCTGACTCCACGGCACATAACCACAACCACCAAGATAAAGCCCTAGGAATCCTGGTGTGGTACTGTGGGCTAATGCATCAGACTGCAAAGTCATTTGAACTGCAAGGTCAGTGGTTTAAGCTCACCAGTGGCTCCTTGGAAACCCCATACAGTGTCGCTATGTGTTGGAATCAATTCAATGGAACTTAACGACAACAACAAGATGAAGCACTGAGTTCTAGTTGTTGTCTTTAAAAGCGCTGTTGACTTGGTTCTGACTCATAGTGACCCTGTATAGGATTTCCAAGGAGCCACTGTTGAGCTTGAGCTCACTGACCTGGCAGTTCAAACCAACATTGCACTCCAGTGCAGGAGCACACAGCGCCACACCTGGGTGCTTAGTCAAAAGGCATTCTGTAGGTTTCAAAGTCAGATCAGTGCAATTGGACTCTCGGAATGGAGCCAATTTCTAGCTGACATCTCTCAGGATTCGTTTTTTAGTGAGGACTTCTGTAGATGAGTAGCATGGCTAGAACAGACCATGGTTCTAAGAAACACAGCATTGCAACATGAATCAGCTTTAAGATATTTGAGACTGGGAACAGCAGCCTCCTGACCAACATCAAATATCCACACTAATGGATCCCAGCTGCAACCTACCTGTCCACTGCTCCATCTTCTGTGCAGCCTCTGCACATTAAAATGCTCTCATTCCCCATGAGAATGAAAAGTCACCTCTTACACCTTATAGTGCAAAGCATAGGAACCAGAGATCCACCCAAGGCACACACAGAAATGCCATTTCTCCCTTCTTCCCATCCAAATAAAAAAGCACGATATTTCAAACCCTTCAAGGCTTAATGAAAGGGGATACCTAGTATTCCTTCAGTAAACAAAGTAAAAAAGACAAACACAACACAAAAATGGCGTCAGCTTTATTTCAAGAGTGCTAGTTTTCTCACACTCGCTGTTTCTTTCTGTCTACCTGCTCTTTCACTAGGCCTCTCTGCTTCCACCTTTTTTGTGTCTCCCCTCTTTCTCCCTCTCCTACTTTTTTTTCATGTCCTGCTCTCTTAGCACATAAAGAGGCCCTTTAGAAATCTCTTCCTTGATATTCGAAAAAGAATATTGTTTTACTTATAGTTGTTATGTATACTAAGTTTCGCAAAGCAAGCAATACTTCTCCTGTTTCCCAGAGAAAATAGCTAAAATAAGTAATCTTTTTACAAGCAGCCAATGTTGAAATAAAGGAGTTTTCACTTTTGTGGCACACGTGTACAATTTACAAAGAACTCTCCTAACCCTAATCTTGTATCCTCACAGATATTGCTATCATCTCTATATTTTAGCTGAGAAAAACTTTGAGGGGTTTGGGGCTCTGAATGAATTCATTTCTGTGAAGTATCTTTCTGAGAGTCTGAAACAAGGAAGATGGTCAGATGGTCAGATGGTCATGGTTTTCCTCTGTCTTACCTCCTGAGGTAACTTGCCCAGGTCTTAAACTCCAATGTTCTTATTTCAAATGGCAAAGTCTTTCCACATTAAACCATAATTTCTAAACAGATCAGTTCGTTGAGCCATAAACTTCTGAAATAGAAGTGAGTCGGGCTAGCTCTCTGGTGATTTCCCTAATTCTCTGTTTGCTGTCAGAGAGCATGTCTTTGATAATCTCAAGTGTAAGAGGCCCTATGAAATGGCCTATTGGTGGGGCATAAAAATGCACAGTTTGTTTTCAAACTTGAAATTCCAGTGCACACATCAAAGACAGAGATGTTTTTCTACTGTATTTGTTTTCCCCTCTCTGTTCATTTATCTTAGGTGGACTACCATGCAGAAAACACAGTAAAATACCCTGCCCTGAAGAGTCTTGAATTTGAGGTACACTTGGGGATAGAAGAGCCATACACACAAATACGATACAAGCAGTGACGCAGAACAGTGAGCGCTAAGTGGTCATTTTTGTTGGAAAGCTTCACAGACCAGATGGGCTTTTATGTGTTTTCTGAAGTTTGTTATTATAAATCTGAACTGTTGTTCTGAGGATTCTTTTCTTCTGTATACATTTTAATATCACTATTTGTATCTGGTGCTTATTTGTATTTAGTGCTTATGAAATGCAAAGACAGTTCCCCTTGAAACCAATCATCTCAGGGCAGTATAAATGTCCCTCGCTAGGCTCTCCAGAAATGGTCATTTTATCTACTCAAGCTGTTTTACTGGGTGAAGCAATTTGGCCATAGAGTCTGTGAACATACCTGAGACATTGGTCAGAATAGTCAAGGTCGTGCACAAAACCAAATGAATGCTTGGCTTTCATAATTCATTCAAGTTTGATTTCTTGCTTACACATTCTATCCAGAACATATTATGAGGAAGGACCAGTCCCTGGAGAAGGATATCAGGCTAAGTAAAGTGCAGTGTCAATGAAAAAGTGGAAGACCACCCCCCCCCAATGAGATAGATGGGCACAGTGACAGCAGCAATGGGCTCAAACTTAGCAAGGATTGGGAGGATTGCACAGGACTGGACAGTGTTCCATTCTGTTGCACATAAGGTCGCCGTCAGTTGGCACCGACTCAATGGCACCTAACCACAACAACAAGGGTGTCTGTGAAGGCATTCTCCTCCACATAGTCACTCAGGGATCCAAGTTAACAGAGGCTCCAACATCAGCACACAGGTCTTCAGGGTTTGGCAGAGCAAGAGAAGAATGCACCTGAAGAATCACAAAGGGAGTTTCCATTGCCATTGGTTAGAAATTACATATATCATTCCTCCCCAAATTTCATTAGCCAGAAATAGTCCCATGGCCTTGGCTACTTGCAAAGGGATCAGGAAGCATAATTTACTTAAGGCTAAAAGCAGGACTTGAATGTGGAAATTGGTGAATACAGTTTTATCTCAGCCTTATTTGAGGTTTGCAGATATAGCAACTTCACCTTGTTCTGGATTTTGCCTTGGCCACATGCTATGCAACTTTATATTTTATTCAAAGAGGACAGAAATGTATATAATATGAGCAATCAAATAAAAACCAAACAATGTCAACATGACTGTCTTCTCTTAAATAAGCCAACCTTACATTCTCCAAATCATTGGTTTTGCAGAATTCTATCATGTGTTCTCCAGCATCATTTCTATCACCAAGGCCATATTTTCCAACTACTGGTCCTTCCTCTTTGCTCCCAACCTTTGCATTCCAATCACCAGTAATGATCAATACATCTTGACTGCATGTTTGATCAATTTCAGATTGAAGAAGTTGGTAGAATTCTTCTATTTCATCCTCACTGGCTTTAGTGGTTGGTGCGTAAATTTTAATAATAGTGGTGTTAACTGGGCTTCCCTGTAGCTGCATGGATATTATCCTATCACAGACAGCATTGTACCTCATGACTGATCTGGATATGTTCTTTTTGACAATGAATGCAACACCATTCTTCAATTTGTCATTCCCAGCATAGTAAACCATGTGGTTGTCAGATTCAAAACGGCCAATACCAGTCCATTTCAGTTCATTAATGCCTAAGATATCGATGTTTATGCATTCCATTTCATTTTTGGCAACTTCCAATTTTCCCAGATTCATACTTCGTACATTTCATGTTCTGATTCTTAATGGATGTTTACAGCTATTTCTCTTCATTTTGAGTTGTGCCCCACCAACAAAAGAAGGTCCTGTGGGCTTTTCTCCCATGGTTTTACTACATTCGCATCATCAAAGTCAACTCTACTTTGAGGAAGCAGCTCTTCCCCAGTCGCACTTTGAGTGCCTTCCAACTTGAAGGGCTCATTTTCTAGCACTGTATCTGACAGTGTTTCTCCACTATTTCAAATACCTTTAGACAGCATAAGAGATAACGATACACATGGATCTCACCAGATGGAATACATAGACATTAAATTGACTACATCTGTGGAAAGAGACAATGGAAAACTCCATATCATCAGTCAAAACAAGGCCAGGGGCAGACTGTGGAACAGACCATCAATTACTCATATGCAAATTCAAAGTGAAGCTGAATAAAATGAAAACAAGTCCAGGAGAGCCAAAATATTACCTTAAATATGTTGTTGTTGCTGTTAAGTGCCATCGAGTCGGTTCCGACCCATAGCGACCCTGTACAGGGTTTCTGAGGGTATAAATGCTTAAGGGAGTAGAAAGCCTCATCTTTCTCCCGTGGAGTGGCTGGTAGTTTCGAACCACTGACCTTAAGGTTCGCAGCCCGATTCATAACTACTACGCTACCAGAGCTCCCACCTGAATTTAGAGATCATCTGAAGAACAGATTTGATATATTAAACACTAAAGACTGAAGACCAGAAGAGTTGTGGGATGACATCAAGAACATTATACATGAAGAAAGCAAAAAGTCATTAAGAAGACAAGAAAGTAGGAAAAGGTCAAAATGGATGTCAGAAGAGATGCTGAAACTTGCTCTCCAGGGTAGAGATGCTAAAACAAATGGAAGAACTGAGGAGGTCTAAGAGTTGAACAGAAAATTTCAAATATCAACTTGAGAAGATAAAGCCAAATATTACAACAAAATGTGCAAAGATCTGGAATCAGAAAACCAAAAGGAAGAATACACTCAAGCTGGGGGAACTGAAGAAAAAATTCAAGCCTCAATTCTCATTATTGAAAGATTCTCTGGACAAATTATTGAGTGATTCAGAAAGCATCAAGAGAAGATAGAAGGAATACAGCGAGTCACTGTATCAAAAGGAAATCGTTCGTGTTCAACCATTTCAAGAGGCAGCATATGATCAAGAGCCAATGATACTGAAGGAGGAAGTCCAAGGTTCATTGAAGGAATTGGCAAAGAACAAAGCTCCAGGAAATGATGGAATAAAAATTGAAATCTTTCAAGAAAGTGAGGCAACATTGGAATACTCACTCATCTTTGCCAAGAAATTTGGAAGACAACTATCTGGCCAAGTGATTGGAAGAGATCCATATGTGAGCCCATTCCAAAGAGAGGTGACCCAATGGAATGTGGAAATCATCGGACAATCTCTTTGATACCCCTTGCGAATAAAATTTTGCAAAAGGTAATACAGAAATGGCAACAATCATGCATTGACAGAGAACTTTCAGAGTTCCAAGCCAGATTCAGAAGAGGCTGTGGAATGAGGGAAAACGTCATTGCTGATGTCCAATGGATCTTGGCTAAAAGCAGAGAATATCAGAAAAATGTTTATCTGTGCTTTATTGACTATGCAAAGGATTTCAATTGTGTGGATTATGACAAACTATAGACACTATTGCGTAGTATGAGTATTCCAGAACACTTAATTGTGCTCATCAGGAATCTGTATATGGCCCAAGAGGCAGTTGTTTGAACAGAACATGGAAACACTGAATGGTTTAAATTTTAAAAAGGTGTGCGACAAGGTTGTATTCTTTCTCCATACTTATTCAACTTGTATGCTGAGCAAATAATCTGAGAAGCTGGGTTATAAGAAGAAAAACGTGGCATCAGGATTGGAGGAAGACTCATTAACTACCTGCAATATGCAGATGATACAACTTTCCTTGCTGAAAGTGAAGAGGACTTAAAACACTTACTGATGAAGATCAAAGAGCACAGGCTTCGGTGTGGATTACATCTCAATGTCAAGGAAACAAAAATCCTCACCACTGGACCAATAAACAACATTCTTATCAACAGAGAAAAGATTGGAGTTGTGAAGGACTCATTCTTCTTGGATCAACTGTCAACACTCAAGGAAGCAGTAGTCAAGAAATCAAATGACGTATTGCATTAGGCAAATTTGCTGCACAAGACCTTTTTAAAGTGTTGAAGAGCAAAGATGTCAGCTTGAGGACTAAGGTGCGCCTGACCCAAGCCATGGTATTTTCAATAAACTCATATGCATGCAAAAGCTGGGCAGTGAATAAAGAAGACCGTAGAAGAATTGATGCTTTTGATTTGTGGTGTTGGAGAAAAATATTGAAAGTGCCGTGGGCTGCCAAAAGAACCAATAGATCCATTTTGAAAGAAGTGCAGCCAGAGTGCTCCTTGGAGGCCAAGATGGCCAAAGTTTGTCTCTCATACTTCGGACATTGTCAGGAGGGACCAGTCACTGGAGAAAGATATCATGTTTGGTAAGGTGGAGGGTCAGAGAAAAAGAGGAAGACCCTCAACGAGATGGATTGGCCAAGTGGCAGCATTGATAAATTCGAGCGTGGCAACAGTAGTGAGGATCCAGCAGTGTTTTGTTCTGCTGTGCATAAGGTTGCTATGGGTCGGCACTGATTCTATGGCACCTAACAACAACAACAACAACAACAACATTCTCCAAGTACACATTGACTCTTGATCCAGAAAAGTTCCTAAAATGTCCTGGATGGCCAGGACAGATCAAACATATACAAATTAAATATGCCATTGATATGAGGGCTGCAGACATTAAAAATTTTAATGTGATGGAATTGGAAAATGTGGGGATTTTCTTTGCTTCTTCAGGCTGAGAAGGATACTGCTTAACAGTTTTTTTTTTTTTTTTTTAATGTGTATTTTCACCTACGTTTAAGCATAGAAAGAAATTAAAGTTTAAGTCTAAAATTGAAGGTGAAATGACATTACTGGTCTCATGCATTTCTGCTAGCAATATATACTTTTACAATCTTTTGGGAAAACAATACAGCAAAATGCATCAGAAGTTTTGGAAATGCCTGTTTCAAGAGTCATACGCTCATAACCTTACTAATATTATCTCTGGGAACTGAACTCAAAGAAAGACAGTAATCCCTTATCACCTGCTTTGGTAACATTCACAGAAGATTGTATGGTTGTTCACCATCCACCAAAAATCTTTTGATAAGATTATAATTTGATTAAAATTAATATATTAGGGGTAGAGAAAATATGGTATTATATAGTTGTTTTTTGGTTTTTCAAAAATCGAGTAAATAAGTAGTCCAGAAGTTATCTATTTGCCTAAATAAACTAGACAATTTGGAATAAAACCCTGGTTTGTCCTTTTTTATGCAAGATCGCTCTTAACTTTATGAGCTTTGTGGCTGAATCACTAAGTTTTTTCTTCTACAGACTGTAGTAGCTCTCTCCAGTTTTCAAATCAATATTTATTAGCTGCAAGTCTAGTGTATTTTGAAGCTGCACTCTTGTGTGGTTTATTTCATAAGGGATGGAGTAACTAAGAGGTCTTAAGATATATTCATCATCCATTTGGCACTTTTTTTTGGTCTGGTCTCCCATTCATAGGTTGAAAATATAGATCATATGTGGACTTCTTATCTTCCTATAGCAACCATAATCTGTTACATGGTGGTGGTGGTGGTAGTGTGCCATGGTGTTGGTTCAGACTCATAGCGATATATACATGTATACCCTGAATAGGGTCTCTGAGGCTGCAAATCTTTATTGGAGCAGAAAGTCTCATCTTTCTCCCATGGAACTGCTTGCTGGTAGTTTCAAACTGCTGACTTTGAAGTTAGCAGCCCAACTCATAACCACTACACTACCAGAGCTCCTTAATTTATCGCATGTTGTTGTTGTTGTTATGTTCCGTGGAGTCGGTTCCGACTCATAGCGACCCTGTACAGGGTTTCCAAGGCTGTAAATCTTTACGGAAGCAGAAAGCCTCATCGTTCTCCCACAGAACAGCTGGTAGTTTCGAACTGCTGGCCTTGAAGTTCGCAGCCCGATTCGTAACCACTACGCTACCAGAGCTCCTAAATCTATCGCATAGATAAGCACAAATTATTCTGCGTTTTTGTTTTTGCTTTTCTCTTTTAAAGTTGCATTGTTTCCTTTTAAAGGCCTGATTTGAATTGTAGAAAGAGTGCTGATGTTAAATTTTGGGTTACACTTAAACTTGTAACTGTTATTTCATCATTTGTACAGTATTTACCTGAACAGTATCACATATTTATTTCAACATCATTTCGAAAATTACTTCCTGAATAATAAAAATGAAAGCACTTCCTGAATAATAATAATAAAAAAATTTAAAACAAAAATAGTGTTAAATTAAACTCTATATGGATTATTATTGTTGTTAAGTGCCGTCAACTCAGTTCCAATTCATAGTGATCCTGTATAGGGTTTCCGAGGAGTGCCAGGTGAGTTTGAACTGCCAATCTTGAGGTTCAAACTGACCTTGAGGACCAGAACTTTATCCTAGAGCATCACACCAGAACTCCATATGGAATATTATATAAGGTTAAATTTGTT
>NW_006408558.1:7718126-7719025 GCF_000296735.1 Chrysochloris asiatica | reverse complement strand
GATAGCTAGAAAGCATGCAGTGCCTGTTTGCTGAGCAAAGAGTAAATATATATGTATCTCCAAAGAGTCATATGCCTGGTGTGATCACCAGGGGACTGAAGGGTACCACACATAGCAAGGGGGCAATAGACAGTACAAAGCATGTCACATAATTTCAGATTCTTAGCGTTTGACTGTTCTTCCTAAGAAAAAATATATTACTACACATATTATTCATGTTGGAGCTCTGGTGTAATGGATGAAAAGCTGGGCTGCTAAACACAAGGTCAGTAGTTTG
The DNA here is from genome assembly GCF_000296735.1 of Chrysochloris asiatica. NCBI lineage: Eukaryota > Metazoa > Chordata > Mammalia > Afrosoricida > Chrysochloridae > Chrysochloris > Chrysochloris asiatica. The sequence continues at coordinate 7,718,748 of NW_006408558.1, read as the reverse complement.
AGTCTACCATGGTTTCAAGGAAGAAAGATGAGGCTTCCTGTGCCCATAAATAGAGGGTTGCTGTAAGTCAGAACTGACTTGATGGCACATCACCACCACCACCATGATTCATGCCATTTTGAAGACAACACTTATTTATTTGAAAGATCATAGAAATCAATGATTTACAGATTCAGCCAAGCAAATTGTGAAGAGTAATTGTTATTTTTTTAAATTACTTTATTTTGGTAAAAACATACACAACAAAACATGTATAGTACAAGAATTCCTTCATGAACAATTCAGTGACACAAATTACATTCTTCCAATTGCACAACCATTCTTTTCCAAATGAGCCACCACCATAAACATCGACTCACTGGTCTCTAAACTTCTCACTTAGTCTTTCAGATTACTGTCATCAATTTGATTACATATAGATAATCCTTTTTTTGTTTCCTAACATTTTTATTGTGGTTTGGGTGAAATCTTACAGAGAAGTATTTTCCATTCAACAATTTACACATATTTTGTTTTGTGATATTAGCCGTAACCATCTCAATATAACACTTTTCCTATTTTCTCCCTAGATTCCCTGTTTCCGTTGGTTTCTTTGTTTATTTCTGCCCCTTTCTACCTTTTG
>NW_006408558.1:7703716-7716750 GCF_000296735.1 Chrysochloris asiatica | reverse complement strand
TGTGGACTAGACCATCATTTTCTCATAGACAATTTCAGGCTGAAGCTAAAGAACAATGAAACAAGTCCATGAGAGCCAAAATATGACCTTGAATACATTCCACCTTAATTTAGAAATCATCTGAAGAACAGATTTGATGGCTTAGACACTAAAGACCGAAGACCAGAAGAGCTGTGGTATGACATCAAGAGCATCATACAGGAAGAAAACAAAAGATCATTAAGCATGCAAGAAAGAAGGAAAAGACCAGAATGGATGTCAGAAGAAACTCTAAAACTTGCTTTCCAACATTGAAGTGGTAAAGCAAATGGAAGGAACGAGAAGGTAAAAGAGCTGAATAGAAAGTTTCAAAAGGCAGCTCAAGAAGACACACTCAAATATTATAATGAAATGTGCAAAGACCTGGAATTAGAAAACCCAAGGGAAGAATATGGTCAGCGTTCCTCAAGCTGAAGGAGCTGAATAAAGAATTCAAACCTTGACTAACAACATCAAAGGATTCTCTGGGCAAAATATTGAATGATGCAGAAAGCATCAAAAGAAGATGGAAGGAATATACAAAGTCACTGTACCAGAAAGAGATAGTTGATGTTCAACCATTTGAAGAGGCAGCATATGATCAAGAGCCAATGATACTGAAAGAAGCCCAAGGTGCATTGAAGGCATTGGCAGGGAACGAGGATCTCAGAACTGATGGAATACAAACTGAAATCTTCCAACAAACCAATGCAGTACTGGAGGCACTCACCCATCTATGCCAAAAAAATTGGAAGACAACTCCCTGGCCAACTGACTGGAAGAGATCCTTATTTGTGCCCATTCCAAAAAAAGATGTCCCAATAGAATGCAGAAATCATAATACAATATCATTAATATCCCATGCATGCAAAATTTTGCTAAAGATAATTTTAAAACGACTGCAACCATACATCAACAGAGAACTTCCAGAGGTTCAAGCCATATTCAGAAGAAGACATGGAATGAGGAATATCATTGCTAATGTCCTATGGATCTTGGCTGAAAGCAGAGAATGCCAGAAAGATGATTACCTCAGCTTTATTGACTATGCAAAGGCTTTCCATTGTGTGGATCATGACAAGCTATGGACAGCATTGCAGAGAATGAGTATTCTAGAACACTGAATTGTGCTCATGAGGAACCTGTCCACAGACCAAGAGGCAGTTATTTGAATAGAACAAGGAAACACCAAAGGCTTTAAACTCTGTGCCAGAGTTATATTCTTTTACCATACTTATTCAATCTGTATGCTGAGCAAATAATCAGAAGCTGGATTATATGAAGATGAATATGGCAGCAGGATTGAAGGCTCACTAACAACCTTCAATATGCAGATGATAAAACCTTGCTTGCTGAAAGCCAAGAGGACTTAAAATACTAATTGATGAAGGCCAAAGATTACAGCCTTCGGTATGGGTTGCACCTCAATGTGAAGAAAACAAAATTCCTCACCAATGGACCAATAAATAACATCCATATAAATGGAGAAAAGATTGAAAAGTCAAAGACTTCATTTTTCTCAGATCAACCATCAACACTCATGGAAACAGCAGTCAAATGATCAAATAACATATTGCATTAGGCAAATCTACTGCACAAGACCACTTTAAAGTGTCGAAGAGCAAAGATGTCAGTTTGAGGACTACGTTATGCCTAACCCAAGCCATGGTATTTTCAGTAACCTCATATGCATGTGAAAGTTGGACAGTTAATAAGTAATATCTTAGAAGAATTGATGCCTTTGCGCAATGATATTTGAGAAGACTATTGTAAGTATCATGGACTGCCAAAAGAACAAACTAATCTGTATTGGAAGAAGTACAGCCAGAATGCTCCCTTGAAGCCAGGATGGCCTGACTTTGTCTGTCATACTTCGGACATATTGTCAGGAGGGATAAATTCTGGAGAAGTATATCATGTTTGATAAACATGGAGGATTGGGAAAAAAGAGGAAGACCTTCAATGATATGGATTGGCACAGTTACAACAATGATATGCTCAAATGTAACAATGATTGAGAGGTTGGCATAGGACCAGGCAGTGTTTCATTCTATTGTGCATAGGGTCACTATGAGTCGGTACCAACTCAATGGCATCTAACAGCAACAATTGTTTGGCCAAAAGGTGAGGTCAGTTCCAGGTTTGAAGGATTTCTAAGGGCCATAGTTTCGGGGCTTCCACCAATCTCTATCATACCAGGAAGTCTGGTCATTTTTAAGATTTTAAATTTTGTTGTACATTTTTCTCCTGCTCTGTTCAATACCTTATATTGTGCTCCTGATGAAAATTGTTAGTACTGATAGTCAGGAACCATCTTGTTATTTTCATCTCAGGCTGATGGAGACTGTGGTTTGTGTGGCCCACTAAGTCCTTTGGATTAATTGCTTCCTGAGTCTTTGATTTTCTTCACTCTTCTTCGCTCCAAATGGGCAGAGATCAATAGTTGCATCTTAGATGGCTGCTCACAAATTTTTACGACCCTACTCACTACACAGCAAAGCAGAATGCAGAGCACAGTCTTTGTGGACTATGTTATGCGGATTGACCTAGATATCCCTTGAGGCTATCGTACTAAAGCCTGAGCCCAGTGATTCATCCCTTAAAGATGTCTGGTTATGGCTAAGAAATTGTTGTAACTTTCGCACCTGTATTCTGTACTATAAGGGGGCTTCAAAAAGTTTTTGGAAAAAAAAAAAAAGAATGAAAAATAATGGAATTTTCCCATGATATTTTTGAAATTCCCTCATGTGTGGTGGTGGTGGTGGTTGTGCCACCAAGTGGGTTCCAACTCATAGCGACCCTGTATAGCATTTCCTAGGAGTGGCTGGTGGTTTTGAACTGCCAACCTTGTGGTTAGCAGTCCAGTGCTCTGTCCCTCAGGGTCACACGTAGCACATACAAATACATATGTAGAAATTTCCTCTGCCAAATGAATCTTCTCATGAACATAGTCCAGTTCACCTTCCCACATCTGTGTCTGCCTAAGTATCCCCTCATAGGCTAGTATTTGTTATTACTGTTATTATAGGCTTGTGTATGTAATCATATTAATATTTACCTTTGTTGCTTTTTACTCTTAGGTGAAGAGTAAAGGATCTAAACGCAACATGTGTAATATGGTGAAAAGCCCTCATTTCTTTCCAAATGATGTTGTTATTAAGTGACATTAAGTTGATTCTGACTCATAGTGACCCTTATAGGGCTTCCAAAGAGAAGCTGGTGAGTTTGAACTGCCAACCTTATGGTTCAAACAGACCTTGTAATCCAGACTTTATCCCACAGCACCACACAAGCACTCCAACTAGCTAAGGGAAAAAGGAGAAACAAAGTTTGACTGTGTGTGTCTGTGTGCTGAGACTTCCACACTGTTGAATGCTTTACAGACATTTTCTCAATTAATCTTCTCAACAGCAACCATAAGGCAGTTACTAAATTTATTGCCATTTTACAGCTTTTTACAGAAAACTGAGACTTAGCAGGTTTAAGTAACTTACAAGATCTGGCTTTTGAATTAAAAAGCAAGCCAATGAAAACCCTACACATCACAAGGGTCAGATCTCATTGTGCATGGGGTGAACAGGAGTTGGAGTGGGGGCCCACTCAATGGCAGCTAACAACAGCAACTCAAGGTTATTCAACTGGTTACTGGTAGAGCCGAGCTTTTAAACCAGGATGTAGGACCCAGTTTTAGCTACTATGCTATATTCTCTTTGTATTAGGTAAAGGATACTTTAATGAACTCTTGGCTAGAAACTTATAATTTTATAATACGGAAAGTTGGGAGATGAAAAATATCAAAGGGAAAACAAAAATGGTGAAAATGGATTTTATTGTGGCTCGTTGAACCCAGAAATCACTTCTTAGAAACGTGACTGCTAAAATTTATCTTCTAGAAACAAATAATAACCTTTCTCTCGTTATTTTTTTTTTCACTTAGAATGCTTAAAAACTCTTTTTGATTGTGTTCTCTGAATGTTCTAGTATCTCTGTGCTTTAATTAGCAGCTGTTTCCAAGTGTGATAGGTGATTCATGCTAGTCTTAATATTGTATATAATTGGATCTCTAAGGCAAATTTATCTGTCAGAGTAAAATTGATCTACAAGTAGTTCCCTCTAGCTAATACCTAAATTAGTTTCACCTGGACTCTGCCCTCTGATTCCTTCGGAATTATACCCAAGGAAGGAAAGTTAACAGCTGGTGTAGGAAGCAGCAATTTTATCTTGAAGATTCTAAGTCCAAGCTGATTTTGAAAGAAACATGAAAACAAAACATCTTTATGGGCTATCTTTGGGAAAATCAATCTTAAAAACCATTGTACTTTAGACTCTCTGTTTAGAACTCTCTGTTCAGGATGGATACTTTAAGACAATACTGGTCAAGCCTTTTAAGTGAGTAATAGAAGATTCTATGATCGCATCAAGATTGCATTTTGATTCCATTGTGATTCTTTAATATTGTGTAAATAGAAGCAAACAAAAACTAACAACAGAAAAATTCAAAGCCGTTACTATCCAATTGTCTCTGATTTATGGTGATCTGTATGGTGCTGTGGGATAGTGCACTGGATCACAAGGTCACTTTGAACTGCAAGGTCAGTGGTACAAATTCACCAGCTGCTCCTTGGAAACCCTATACGGGATCGCTGTGGTTCAGAGTCGACTCAACAACACTTAATGAAAACAACAATGTATAGAGGAGGGAGCATGGTGGCTCCATATGATAGACACTGGACTGTGAACCACAAGGTCTACAGTTCAAATCCTCTTTCTGCTCCTTTGAAGATTCAAAGCTTTGGAAACAGGGTCGCTATAGTTGGAACTAACACTATGATGCCTAACCACAACAATGATGTATAGTGGAGTAGAGCTGTGCTCCATAACAGTTTCAATACTGCTTTTTTGAAAATAAACAGCAGGCCTTTCTTCCAAAGCACCTCTGAGTGGACTCAAACCTCCAATCATTCAGTCTTGTATATAGATCCATTTGCCTCATTCGAAACTACCTGCTGTTCGCAGGAGAAATATGAGGCTTTCTGATCCCGTAAAAATTTACAGTCTCAGAAACCCTGTACAGAGTCACTATGAGTCTGAACCTACTCCACCATACATAACCACCACCACCAATTTTAAACAACTTCAGGGATGAATCCAGAGAGAATACTTCTAACTCTCCATGGCCATGATGGTTTCTTATTAAATGGTTAGTGAATTAGACTTACTCTGAGGAAGAGTGAGTTTCCTTGGCATGTTTGGGGAAGTCTTCCTATTTCTTAAGTATATTCTCAAGAGACTCACTTTAGTGGGGTAGTGCCTCTCAGCCGTGTGCAAAATTTGGCACCTCGACTTTGTGTCTCATCAATTCTCATCATCTTCAGGGCTTCACATCTTCTCATCTTTCTTTCCCAATTATAATACTTATTGCATTGTACTTATTATGTACACTTTGTCCTATTATGGTATGAATGGATAACACATTGTCTTTGTATCCATAATACCAAGATAGATGGCAGTCAAAAGAATTGAGAATTGTACCATCATCATTTAATGGAAAGGATGGCAGCCAAGACATTGGCAGACATGGTTCTAATGGCAATACGACCTTGAGTATTACATAGATTTCTCTGATGACCAGTTTCTTCATCTATTCAATGTAATGAATTGCCTGATTAGTTTTGTCCAAATTTTGGAAATACTCTCTTATTTTACTTAGAAATCAAAAGTTCATGGGAAAGATTCTAATAAATCCTGAAGTTAAAAATAGCACAACAGGGACTGGCTTGGTTTTATACATCATTGCCAACAGATTAAAACCATCAGATGCTCTTTAGAGAAAATATTATTATATCTCATAGCGTTGAGACTTCCAAGAAAGTTAGGGACGATCTGTTTTCAAAATTCCTTCAAAAAACAAAACCTTCATGATTATGATCCCTTTTTAATCATTCATCAGTCTATCAGTGTTAAAAGCAAATATAACTACTGAGGTAACATATTAGCCTATTGCCATGTATTTTTATTATAAATGCTGTTGGAATGGTTTTAACTCATAAGGACACTGAATAGGATTTCTGAGGAGCAGCTGGTAGGTTTGAACCACCTGCCTTGCAATCATCAGTCCAGTGCTTATTCTATAGTGCCACACAAGGACTTTCAACTATTGTTGCTGTGTTGTTGTTAAGTGTCATCGAGTCAGTTCCGACCCATAGCCACTCTGTATAGGTTTCTGAGGAGCAGCAGGTGAGCTTGAACCAACAACCTTGCAGTACAAATGACTTTATCATCTGGCACATTAACCCACAGAGCCACACCAGGACTCTTTATTTCCTTTTTAAAAATCATGATTCAGCAACAACTATGTGTCTAGACAGTATATTAAATCCCAGAGATATAGATATGAAATCACTAGTATTTTACCTCAAAGAGTTTAAGGTATAAAGAGAGAAGACTAAAATGTAAACTGTAAAAAGAATATAGTATTCTTATGAAATTATATATGGAGTAAAGAAGAGATATAATGGATATTTGGCAAAGCTTTGTCCAAAGTGTGAGTCTACTCAAACAACCTTATTTCTCTTAGAGGTCAAAAGTGCATGGGAAAGTTTGGCCAAGTCTGGTATTGGTATAAGAAGGTTCCCCTGAAAGAGTGTTGAAAAAGAGCCAGGACTTTTCAAGGAAGGGAATGCTAGGCAGAGAGAGCCAAATGAACAACAGTTGCAAAGCCTAAACCCGCTCATTCTGAGGTCAGGGGCACCCTTTGTCAGAGCAGCTTCAATGGAATCTAGGGGGTGGAAGCCTAGTTTCATTGGGATGAAACTGAGAGTGGGGAGGTGAGAGACTAGAATCACTTTAAGAAGAAAGTGCAAAGGACACTGGTAATTAGACAAGGAGACTTTTCTGCAACTGGATTTACCAGAACACAATCCTCACCAACAATGAGATGAAGGAAGACACAGTGAAATACATTAGGAAGCCGCTGAAGGATGGGAGGAAGATGTTAGAGCATTGGTCAAAAAAGGGATGGGAATGGGAGGTGCTCTAGGGAAGGCAGTTTACAGTAGAGTTGGGAAAATAGAGCTGAAGACAGATACATTTCTAACAGTAGGCTTTGCTAATAATAATAATAATAATAATAAAACATATGTAGCAAATTCCATTCTTTTAACTTTAAATTTATAGAAAGCCTGCTTTATACAATTCAGTATAGAGAGATGACATTTAATTCAACTACTTCATAAAAATAGGAAATTACCTTTCCTTTCCTTGAGGGGATCCAAAGTGCTTCAGAGTGGCTGTATATAACACTGAGCTAGATAAATCCTAAAATGAAACCAAATGTAACCAGCACAGATGTATAGCCTGATTTTAAAAACTGTTTTCTAGGGGGGAAATAGGGAATTTCTGGAGAGGTAGCATTCCCAGCAAAGAGACCTACATTATTGTAAATATCAAGCAATCCCAGTCCTCTGCATTCTCTTTACAATTTATCCTCCTCAAGTTGGTAATAATAATAATACACACACTTCTACAGCATCTCAAACCCAAGGATTTCTGAGTGCTTTGTAAATATGAATCAATTCTTAAGACACCCATGTGAAGTAGGTAAAATTGTTACTAATATTTTATAAAGAAAGTAACAGATGAGGGATTTAACAAGTTCACACAATCGTTCATCTGTTGATGCTTAAGATTCCAAGATGAAAACACATGCTTGCCTGTATGCACACATGCACACAAACACACATACATTCATATATGCAGATATATACATTGCCCCCCCAACACACACACCCACACACTCCAATGGGGCCTCTAAAAGCCTATAGAAAGAGACATGTGCATGAACAGTTCATTGTGATGCGTGACAATGATTGATGGAAGAAAAGGAATATGGTGTGGTGCTGTAGTAGGATAAGCTCTAGACTGCTAACACCACAGTCGGCGGTTCTAACCCACAAGCCACTACTCAGAAACACTATACAGGGTTGATATGAGTTGGAGCTGACTCGATGGTACTTAGCAACAAAAGCCTTCATGACTCAAGGGGGAACCGGCTGAAGTCACACCCATGCAAATGGTTTAAACTCCAATAGAAAACCTATACTCTTTTTGGTCTAAGAATTATTGTTGTTGTTAAGGGTTGTTAAGTTGGTTCCAACTCATAGCGACCCTGTATAGGTTTCCTGAGGAGTGGCTGGTGAGTTTGAACCACCGATCTTGAAGTTCAAACCAACCTTGCAGTCCAGCGCATTAACCCCCAACACCCGCCACACCATCTTGTCCAGATACCTAACTGATGTTGAAACATGCATGCAGAAGGCAGATTCAAAGGATAGAAAGATAAAAGAATCCAACTCAAAGCTGAGCTTTTGTGTAAGAGACAGCGTTTAGTATTTGAGACCAACAAACAAAACAAAACTATCAAAACAATAAAAAGAAAATTCAAGAACTGGAAATACAATGTCTGAAAGGAAAGAAACTTCACTGGATGGGCTTAACCTCAAACAAAGCACTGCCACTGAGTCGGTTCTGACAACTTTCTCCCACAGAGTGGCTGCTGGATTTAACTCACCGAGCTTTATGCAAAACCAGTAAAAGACAAGGAGGGACATTATGTAATGTAAGGGATCAATCCAACAAGAATGCAAAACCTAATAAATATGCACCCAATGAGAGAACCGCAAAGTACATAAATTGAACCTCAAAGGAACTGAGAAGATAAATAGGCAACTCCACAATAATGTTGTTGTTGTTAAGACACCAAGTAGGTTCCAACTCATAGTGACCCTGAGTAGGGTTTCTGAGGAGAAGCTGGAGAGTTTGAACTGCCAAACTTGCAGTTCAAACTGACTGTGCAGTTAACTTGCTGCACAACACAATAATAGGAGGAGACTTTTAGATACGACTTTCCATGAAGGACAGAACAGCTGAAAAGGAACTTAATAAATGTACAGAAGATCTAAACAATACAATAAACCAATTTTGATCTCGTAGGCATATACAGAACATTCCACCCAACCACTGTACAATATGTATTCTTTTCCAGTGCACCTGGAATAGAGCATATGTTAGGTCACAAGCAAACCCCAGAAATTTAAATAAACATCAAAATATTACAAAGCATCTTTTTATATCATTGTTGTTAAGGGCCATAGAGTCAGTTCTGACTCATATGACCCTATACAGGGTTTGAACTGCTGACCCTGTGGTCAACAGTCCGATGCTAATCCTATAGTGCCACACTCAGAGTCCTTTCAGATCATAGCTCTATAAGATTAGAAATCAACAACAGGAAGATAAAGGAGGAAAAAAAACAAAACAACCTCAAATACATGGAACTTTATAGCACATTGCATAAGCACCCTGCTTAAAAACTGCCAACCATCCCTGGTGGTACTGTGGGGTAGGCTTTGGCCTGCTAACCACAAAGTCTGCAGTTCAAATCCACCAGGCATACTGTAGGAGAAAGATGCAGCTGTGTACTCCCATAAAGATTTACAGTTTTGAAAAAACTATATAAGGTCACTATGACTCAGAATCGACTTGATGGTGGTGGGTTTAGTTTTGGGTAAAAAGTAGGATAAGCACTGGACTGTTAAATGTGAGGTTGATGGTTCAAACCTACCAGCTGCTCTTTGGAAACCCTATACAGGGTTGCTATGAGTCAGAACTGACTCGATGACACTTAACAACAACAACAATAGGAGAAATTTAAAAATGTAATAGAAATTATTTGAATCAAATTAGAATGAAAACACAATATGATAAGATCTGTGGGACACAGCAAAAGCAGGGCTCACAGGCAGTTCCTAGCAACAACTGCACATACCAGAAAGTAAGAAAAAAACCCAAATCAGCAACTTAACCCAACATCTACAACAAAGAACAGCAAAAAGCCAGCCTGCAATCACCAGAAGTAACAGGGATAAATGAAACAAAAACCAGTAAATCAACAGAATCAGCAAGACCAGAAATTGATTATTTGAAAGAATTAATAAAATGGACAAAATACTTGCAAATTTAACAATGATAAAGAAAAAGAGGCAAATAACATGACTAGAAAGTGAAATGGGTGATGTTACAACAGAAACAACTGAAATGAAAAGAACAGTAACAGAATACAGAACTGTGTTGCAACAAATTTGTAAACCTACCAGAAATGGACACATTTCTAGAAACACACTACCTATCCAAACTAACAGCATCTGAGGTACAAAATTTGAACAGAATCGCCCCATCACTCCCCCAAAATCAAACAGATTATTTAAAAACTACCAACAAAAATGTCTTGGCCCAAGTCTCTTCACTGGTGAATCAGAGAAGAATGGACACCAATTCTGTTCAAATTATTCCACCTCATAGAAAAATACTCTCAAACTCATTCTATGAAGTAAACATCATGCCAGGCAAAGGCACCACTAAAAAAGAAAATTATAGAACAATATCCCTCATGAGCTTAGACACAAAAATTCTGCACAAAATCCTAGTCATAAGAATCCAACAACATGTCGAAATAATAATAATAATAATACATCCTGACAAAGTGGGATTCATACCAGGTATGCAAGGATGGTTTATCTTTAGAAAATCAGTCTAGGCAATCCACCACATAAATTAATACAAACAAATAAAAAGAACCACATTATCGTATCAATCCATGCAGAAAAGACATTTGACAAAATTAAATACTCATTCCTGATAAAAATGCTCAGCAATATAGCGACAGGAGGGAGATTTCTCAACATAATTAAGGGCATATACACAAAGCTAGCATCGAACATTATTCTCATTGGAGAGAGACTGAAAACATTCTCCTTGGGAGAGGGAACCAGACAAGGATGCCCTTTATCACCACTCCTATTCAATATTGTACTGGAAGTCTTAGCCCGAGTAATTGGCAACCTTAAGGGACTCAAATTGTGTTCCTTTTGAATGTTCTTTGAGTTTGGGGAACAAAAAGAAGTCTGAAGGGGCAAGATCAGGACTGTAGGGTGAATGGGATGAAGTTTCCCAGTGAAATTCTCTTGGGGCAGCCTTTGCTACCCTTGAAGAAGGAGTAGGTGCAATGTCATGATAGAAATACATTTCTTGGCACAACTTTCTGGTCTTTTTCTCATCAATGAAGTTTTGAATGTTCTTAAAACTTTTTCCTATAAGTCCCTATAACTACCCTGTGTCCCTTAAGAATATCTATCAATATGGCCCTTTTAAGGTCCCCAAAATATAATCCCTATAACCTTCTGAGTTGACCTTTCTGTCTTGAATTAATTTTTGAGATCTTCTTAACTTTTCTTAGAATGCTTAATCTTTCTAAAAATTTGTTTTATGTGTTATGCAGCATGCTTATATTCTATGCACTCTTCCAGTAAACGTGTTGCAAAGCTTCAATGATTTAGAAAGATGTTCACTTGAATTTTGTTAAAAATCTGATGTTCGCCCTGACCTCAAAAGTATTTTTTGCTTGTTTGTTTGTTTTTAATGCATCCAAAATAAGCCAATTTGAACCACAAATTTGCTGTTTCAAACTCACCAGCTGCTCCTCAGAAACCCTATGCAGGGTCACTATAAATTGTAACCAACTCAACGGCACTTACCAATACAAGCAGAAGAGACTATGGCAGGCTAACTGCAATGTAGGCAGTTCAAACTCACCAGTTGCTCCTTGGAAACCCTATACAGGGTCGCTGTGAGCCAGTACTGACTCAATGGTACTTAACAATGAAAGAGGCTAAGACAGGTGTATTACTAAGAGACCTTGTCTGTAGTCAGCTACTGATGTAAGAGACAGGTGTAACCATATTTTGTTTGGAATTAATTCATGTATGTATGAACTGGAGCCTGAGTTGAAATACTGTTGTTTTGGTGTGGTGTAGCTCAAAGACAGCAGAATCCTTTGGGGGAAGGCTGGAGAAATGGCAACACTGCCTTCAGAAGTGTGTAGTCCTAGATGGAGGTGATGTAGAGAAACAATAGTTTCCCATTTTGATATTTTTTGTTTAAAAAGGTTTCTAGATTTTGTAGCAGTACTTTTGGCTTTACCATAGGTTTGCATTTAGTAGAAGTCCTGGTGTGGAACTGTAGGATAAGCACTGGACTGCAAAGTCCATTTGAACCACAGGATTGGTGGCTCAAATTCTTCAGCTGCTCCTTGGATACCCTATGCAGGGTCATTATGCATTGGCACCAACTCCACGGCACTTGATGACAACTTAATATGCACTCAGTAACAGAGCTTCATATTACAAAAAGCATAAATTGACAAAAATGCAAGGAGAGATAGTTCCACAAAATCATTGTTGGATGTTCTAACTCCAGATTTTGTGCACTTGATAGAACAACTTGAAAAAACAAACAAACAAAAAAAAATGATATCATCTGAATAGCATTGTCCATCAAGTTGACAAGCAATTATAGAACATACAAGATTTTCAAGTGCATATGATGCATCATCTAAGAGACCACATGCAAGGCCACGAAACAAGGCTCAATCAGTTGTAAATAACTTAGATCATTTGAGTGTGTTCTCTTACAACAACTGAATTAAGTTAAAATTAATTTAAAAAATAGATCGTCTAGGAAACCTATAGACATTTAGAGATTGGACAATATGTTTTTAAGTGATATAAGGATCAAGGAGGAATTTTTATATATAGTAGATAATGTTTTGAGAAGAATGAAAACAAGAACACAACATATTAAAATTAGTGGGATGTAATTAGGCAATGCTTTGTTGTTGTTAAGGGCCATCCAGTTGACTCCAACCCATAGCAACCCCATGAATGAATACAATGGAACCAAACAATGACCAGTTCTGGGTCATCCTCACAATTTTTATACTTGAGCCTATTGTTGCAACCACTGTGCCAATCCGTATCATATAGGGGCTTCCTCTTTTTCACTGACTCTCCACTTTTTCAAGCATAATGTCCTTTTCTAGGGATCTCTTTGGAGCATGCTCCAAGTACTTGAGATGAAGTGCTTAGAGGAACTTTTCTAGTATAATTATAGTATATAATAAA
>NW_006408558.1:7700774-7702192 GCF_000296735.1 Chrysochloris asiatica | reverse complement strand
ATAGAATAAAGGCCTTGGAAACCCTATACAGGGTCTCTGTGAATTGGAACTGACTCGACAGCACTTAGCAACAACAATAACAATAGAATAAAGGAGTCCTGATGTGGCATTATAAGATAAACACTAGCTGCTAACTGCAAGGTTGATGATTCAAACCCACCAGCTGCTCCTTGGAAACTCTTGTATGGGTTGTTATGAGTCAGAACTGACTTGACGGCACTCAACAACATTGAAAACAGAAATGATTCTAGAGTTCGTTAGAAGTTAGAATAAAATATATGACCAATGCAGACACTCAACAATATTAGAATAATTAAGGTAAGAACAAGGTTCCAAGGTTGAGTTTAAGACAAAATCTCTCACATAGTTAATGGATATGGGATTTAGGGAAGAGCAGTCATTCATTATGAGAGGACTGGTTAACTTCTAAGATCAGGCCTCCAGAGAAAACACCTTCTGCTGGAATGAAAGAGGGAGGGGATCCAATGAGATCTGCATAGACATCATCAAGGAAGGAGACAGGAAGAATATCATCCGGGAAAAGTAGTTACTGAGTATAGTATTCAGTCTGAGAGCAGATATCGTATGCCTCTCAGGAAATGTGCTTTTCATGGCTTCCTTGGGTCTGAAGTGGTGGAAGGTAGACAATTGTTAATTCTCAGATTATTATTGACTAAGAGATTTGATTCTATGGGAACCATTGTTAATGGGTTCTTACAGGAAAGATGGTGCAAATGGTTAAGGCACTTGGCTGCTAAACAAAAGTTTGGAGGTTTGAGACTACCAAAGTGACCAGAAGCAAGGTCTGGTCATTTACTTATAAAAAAACAAAACAAAACAATCACTGAAGACCCTATGAAGCATAGTTCTACTCTGACCCACATAAAGCTGCCATGAATCAGGATCACTTAATAGCAACTAGAACTGGAACAGAGAGATGTTACTAGAATTGTGTGCTTTGTCTCCTAAATCAATTCATCTCCAATCTCTTGTTCCAACACTGATACCTTACCTTTTTTTTTATGTCATAACAGGAGCTGGCAGTTTCTATGCCCAGGATATTCTGTCTCTCATTAATCTCATCATGGACTGAAGTGAAAAGAAAAGTCAACTGTCCTTGAAATCTTATGAATCTGTAAATCTCAGTCTTCCCCCACCACTTCTTGCTATCCTTGTATTTGTTAACATTACCAATACCAATTGCTGTTGAGCCCATTCCAACTCATAGAAATCCTGTATAGGATAAAGCTGTTGTTAGGTGTTTCTCATAGGCACCCTATGCACAATGGAATGAAATGCTGCCCAGTCCTGTGACATCCTCACAATTGTTATGTTTCAGCCTGTTTGTTGCTGCCACTCTATCAATTCATCTCATTGGGGGTCTTCTTCTTTTTCACTGACCCTCTACTCTACCAAGC
>NW_006408558.1:7697803-7699189 GCF_000296735.1 Chrysochloris asiatica | reverse complement strand
GTTTGAATGGCAAGGTCGGCAGTTTAAACTCACCAGCTGCTTCTTGGAAACTCTATATAGGGTTGCTATGAATTGGAACCCACTTGATGGCAAACAACAACAACAACATGGTATTAATGATGTAGTTCAATGATTTCCATGGATCATTGGGTCATCTCTCTTTGAAATGGGCACACATATGGATCTTTTCCAATTGGCTGGCCTGGTAACTGTCTTCCGAATTTCAGGACATAAACAAGTGAGCACCTTCAGGGCTGCATTAATTTGTTGAAAGATTTCTGTTTGTTTTCTATCAAGTCATGGAGCCTTGCTTTTCGCCAGTGCCTTCAATGCAGCTTGGACTTCTTCCTTTAGTACCATGGTTCTTGGTTATAATGGTTGAACATCTACAATTCTTTTTGGTACAGTGACTCTGTGTATTCCTTTCATCTTCTTTCAATGCTTTTTCCATCATTCAATATTTTCCTCAGAGAACCCTTCAGTATTCCAATCCAAGATGTTAATATTTTCCCTCAGTTCTTTCAGCTTGAGAATGGCTAAGTATATTCTTTTCCTTGAATTTTCTAACTCTAGATCTTTGCACATTTTACCATAATACTTGATTTTGTCTTCTTGAGTTGCACTTTGAAATTTTCTGTTCAGTTCTTTAACTTCCATTTTTTTACTATTCGCTTTAGCATCTTTATACTCAAAAACCAGTTTCAGATTCTCCTCTGACATACATTTTATGTTTTTTTCTTTTTCTTTCCTGCCTTTTTAATGACCTTTTGTTTTCTTCTTGATGCCATTCCACAGCTCATCTGGTCTTTGGTCCTTAGTCTAGTGTGTGAAATCTTGTTTTGAGACAGTCTCTAAATTCAGGTGAGACATATTCAAAGTTTTATTTAATTCTCGTGGACTGGTTTCACTTTTTTTCAATTTTTGTTTTAACTTGCATATGAACAACTGATAGTCTAGTGATATTGAGATTTTCCTCCATCTCTTTCAACAGATGTAGTCAACTGTGTATTTCTTCCAGTGGAATTCATGTGTATAGTCGCTTTTCAAGGAGCTCTGGTAGCGTGGTGGTTATGAATTGGGCTGCTAACCAAAAGGTCAGCAATTTGAAACTACACGAGGTAGAAAGATGAGGCTTTCTATTCCTGTCAAGATTTACAGCCTCAGAAACCCTGTACAGGGATGCTATAAGTCGGAACCGACTCCATGGCATTTAACAACAACAACAACAACAACAACAAGTCACTTTTCATGTCACTTAAAAAAAATGTATTTGCAATGAATAAATCATTGGTCTTACAAAAAATTCTATCATATGACCTCTAGAGTCATTTCTATCCCCAAGACCATATTTTCAACTATGGATCCTTCATCTTTGTTTCCAACTTT
>NW_006408558.1:7694793-7696403 GCF_000296735.1 Chrysochloris asiatica | reverse complement strand
GCATTTAACAACAACAGCAACAATCCCAGAAATTATATCATTTGTCAGTTTGTATCTCTAAAGCTTAAGGACTTTTCTACTTTTTCTTCTTCTAAACATTAAACCTTCTAGTTCTACCAGGTTACTGAAAACATTGGGAGTATTTTTTTAAATGCCATGAAGATACAATCAGCAAAATTCTGAATGTTGGAAACTTCAGAATGCAAACTTGTTCACGTCAACAAATAAATTTCAAAAAATAAGAAAGGATTCAGGAGAACCCATAAACGCCAAGAGACTTAAGACATTGATTCTAACTAACAATTATTAGACAGTTGGAAAAATTTGAATACTGATTGGACATTGGACGATATATATTAACGAACTATGCTTGTCTTTTTGTTCTTTTCTGTTTTTAAGTAGGTGAAATAATTAGTGGTTATCAAAGAAATATGCCAATACAAAGAAATGTTTTCAATTTCAATGCCATGCTCTATAAAAACAAAAGCAAATCCTCTTCTAGCTGGGAAATATAGTAAGTTAGAATGACCCAGGACAGAAGAGTTCTGGGTAAGCACAGTCTTTCTCTCGTGATGTTGAAAACTTTCTAAATAATAAAAGAGAGGATATTATAAAAATGAATACAAGTACGTCAGTCCTTTGTCTAAGATAAGCCTACCAACTCAATTTCTTATTTTGAGAAGCTAGGAGCATTTTTCTTTTCTCTTTTTTTAAGGATTAATTAACAGAGCAAGGCAGTTGATAATTCTCTAAGTGCAACATTTTAACAGATACATCTAGAAATCAACCCTTAGGTTTGGCACGACCCTCCGCTTGTGATTTTTTTTTTCCATGTGGAAAGTAGAGGAAGTCATTGTTTTAGAAATCCAGTTCTCATGTTTCCCTCTGTCCTGCAGGGGTGACTTAGGTCATTGGGAAAGGCTCAGAGATGAGCATTGGACTTCTTTTTAAGCTTTCCACACTGTGCCATACATTTAAATAACAGTCTGAGAAGGAGAGATATGAGTCTCTCAAGAAAATAAATACAGAATGCTCATTAGAAGGTTCATTAAGAATAAAGTGCAGGAAGGGGGCTCTGAGAACTGGTTCTATTCTGGTATTTAATAGGACAAAACACTCTTTTTAATGGGACACCTGAAAAGCTCTTGGTTGCAATTATTATTAGGCATTGGTGCTTTTACTAATTTCTGGCGATCAGCTTTGCCCTTCTCTCGGCCTTGGTAAATAGATAACAGCACCCTTGTGTCATAACCTCCTGTGGTAAATTTGTCCTCACTTTACCTTCCTTTGTTAAGAAGTCCTAAACTTCCACTCTGAGAAGACACATGAATACTATTGATTCATTGAACTGATACTCATATGAGGATATATCAAAAAGTATTGTTACAAAGTCATAGATACCTTTACTAAACAAAAATATCAAAATGTGAAGCTATTATTTTTCAAAATATCTGCCATCTAGGTCTGCACACTTCTGATGATAGTGTTTCCATCTCCCTAACTCTTCTTGAAGAATTCTGAGCTGTTTGATTGTCACCATGTCAAATCAGCAGTTTCGACATCCACGCAGGACACAAACCATGTTTCTTTGAAGTAGTCTTTGAATTTGG
>NW_006408558.1:7684791-7694258 GCF_000296735.1 Chrysochloris asiatica | reverse complement strand
GTATGAACTGGAACCGTAGTAGCAATATTTTTTAACTGACCTTAGTAAACTGAAGGACACAACTCTACAGCTTATCTCATGGGCAGATACCACCCATCTGTTGTCGTGGAGGCTTGAATGTTGCTATGATGTTGAACCGGTTTCAGCAGAGTTTCCAGACTAAAACAAAGTAGGAAGAAAGATTTGGTGATGTATGAGTGCTTCTGAAAATCAGCCAATGTAACCCTTAAGAAACACAGTGGCTCTATTCAAAACCCATCATGAAGCTGGTGCCAGACCATGCAGTATTTTGTTTCATTATGCATGGGGCTGACTCAATGGCAGCCAACAAACAGCTCGAAGGCAGATAAAATTCTCAAAGGCAGAGGTCAAAAAGGTCTTGCTTTAGAGGACCAGATAGTAAATATTTTAGATTTTATGGGTTATACCACTATGGGTCAGGATTGACTCGATGTCACGTAACAACAACAATAACTGCTATGGTGCAAAATCAGCCATTGTTGTTGTTGTGAAGTGCCGTCAAGTCGGTTCCGACCTATAGCAACCCTCTATAGGGCTTCCGAGGAGTAGCTGGGGAGCTTGAACTGCCGACCTTGCAGTTCAAATGGCTTTGCAGTCTGCCCACAGTGCCACACCAGGACTCCAAAAGCAGCCATAGACAATACATAACTGGATTGTGTGGCTGTGCTCCAATAAAAACTTTATTTTCAAACACATGTAGAGGGTTGAGTTCAGCACATAGACTATAGTTTGGGGATCCCTGTAATCTAAAAGAGACGATTGTATTGCAGTTATAAGATGAAAGTAGCCATGTAGTATTTTCATATAGTTTTACCTTCATCTAAGGAGCTCTGGTAGCGTAGTGGTTACGAATTGGGCTGCGAACTGGATGGTCAGCAGTTCAAAACTACCAGCTGTTCCACAGGAGAAAGATGAGGTTTTCTGCTCCCGTAAATATTTACAGCCTCGGAAACTCTGTACAGGGTCACTATGAGTCGGAACCGACTCCACGGCACATAACAACAACTGCATCCTAAGATTCATCAGATAACTAAGTTCCAGGAGCTGTACTAAATATTGGTAATATGGACTTATAAAAACCCAAGGAGTTTAGTCTTGTGAGCAGTTGGACAGAGAGAAAAACACTTCAATGTGATACACTTAGTGTTATAGTAGGCACATAGGTAAAGGAACCCTGGTGAAGAAATGGCTAAGTGCTTTGCTGCTAACTGAAAGGTTTACAAAATGTTGGCTACTTGCGTAGTGGTTATGAATCGGGCTGCTAACCTCACGGTCAGCAGTTCGAAACTACCAGTGGTTCCGCTGGAGAAAGATGAGGCATTCTGCTCCTGTAAAGATTTATAGCCTCAGAAACCATGTGCAGGGTTGCTATGAGTCAGAACCGACTCCACGGCACATAACAACAACAACAACAACTTGAATCCAAACAGAGTTCCATGGGAGAAAGGCCTGGTGATCTGCTCCATCAAAATTGTTGTTGTTGTTGTTATCGAGTAGGTACCGACCCATAGCGACCTTATGCACAGAAGAATGACTTGGCCCAATTGTGCACAGTTGGCCCGATCCTGGGTCAACCTCACTGTTGTTGCCATGCTTGAGCCCATTGATGCTGCCACTTGGCCAATCCATCTCATTGGGGGTCTTCCTCTTTTTCTCTGACCCTCCACATTACCAAACATGATATCCTTCTCCAGTGACTGGTCCCTCCTGACAATATGTCCAAAGTATGAGAGATGAAATTTGGCCATCTTGGCCTCCAAGGAGCACTCTAGCTGCACTTCTTCCAAAACAGATCTATTGGTTCTTTTGGCAGCACATGACACTTTCAATATTCTCCTCCAACACCATCAAGATTAAAGCCTAGAAAACCCTCTAGGGTAGTTCTACTCTGTCACATGGGTTGATATGAGACAGAATCAATGTCCTGGTGTGGCGTTGTGGGTTAATGCGCCAGATTGCAAAGCCATTTGAACTACAAGGTCGGTGGTTCAAGCTCACCAGCTGCTCCTTGGAAACCTTATACAGGGTCGTTATGGGTCGGAACTGACTCAACGGCACTTAACAACAACAATAAGGTTGCCTGAGTCTAAAAGCATGAATACAATTGTATCAGGCAGATACATTTGCGAAGGAAAGTCAGGCATATGGATGGAGGCCAGAGGAAATACTCATATGAGGGGACTTCAAAATGTTCATGGAAAAATTAAATGAAAAGATAGGGAATTTCCCTGTAAACTCTTTGAAGCCCTTTGTATACCTATGGATTTCTGGACCTCTAGGAACTTGAATATGACTGAGCACTCACATATAAGTGGATCTCATAGGGAAGAGACAGCAAGGATGAGAACAAAGAGTGACCAGAAGAAGAAGCTAAGCAGGAAGGAAGACCTTTGTGCTCCATGAGAAAGAACTTTATTTTGTGGGCATGGTGAGCTATTGAATCATTTTTCAGTACAGGAATGTCATGATCTGACTTACCCATAACTTCCAATAAGCAATATGAAGCATCTAATTCTATCTATCACTGAAGGCTATAACTCTTCTCATGCCCAGTTTCTCAAAAAATAAACAAAATTTAGCAGAGGAAGACAATGCGAAGCAGTCTGCATAGTCTTCTATTTGATCTCCCTTGGCCAACAGTGTTGGAAATGGATGTTAAGTATTCATTTGCTGCAGAAAGAAAGAAACTTCCCTTAGTTCAGCAGCAAAAAGAAGAGAACTATAAGGTCTAAGAACTCCAGAGGGCTGGAAGATGAGATCTCCAGTTTGGCAGGCATTCAAAATACATAGTGGCTATAACAAACTATTGGAATGTGTTGACGACCATGGAATGGTACCGGAGTAGCCACTATTGCCTTTGATCTCCATGGAGTAGTCATGTGTCAGAAAACACTTGACAACTGTTTAACAGTAATAACAATTCCGAGATCTATACCAAATGGTTTCCTTGTGACTATAGTTTGAAGGTAACCTCGCTCTAAAACACTACCCCATCCAACGGCTACAGCATCTACAATTACATGTCCTGGAGATTTTATTCCTTTAGGTTGAGCATTGTCTTTGCTAGGCCACATATTTTAAAATGCACATATCCCCGGGAAGCACATACCTTATGCCAATCATGACTTAGTGTGAAATAACCCAGTGTGAAGGAGGGCATGAATCTGACCGAGGCTCAGGAGTACAGAAGCCCCTGAAATGGGGACTGGGATGATGTTTTCAAAATACAGTAAGGGCTACAGAAATGGGGATGTAGAAGGCAAAGGACAAAGGCTATCTTTGCCTACTTCTCAATCCACTGAGCATAATAAAGTGGACAAGGAAGAGGCATAAAATAGCAACTGATTAATAAACATGGGCAGGAGAAGTGTATGTTTTTCAGCCTTAACGGAATTTTTGCTGCCTAACAATTCCAGAGCCAATTTGTAAAGCTGTCTGGGAGTGTTTAGTGTGTGAGAGGCAGACACAGGAAAGGGGAGGGAGACAATTAGGAGGCTAAAGATGCTTTAGACAAGGGATGGGCTGCAAGTGACAACTGAATGAAGCCCCCTCCCTTCATTTCTGGCAGCTTTATTCTTCTCCCAACAAGCTTCTGTTTGCTGCTTTGTCTTCTGAATACAAAGATGAAGTGCCTGGGTGAATTAACAAGAGCTCTCTTTATCAAAGAGAGACAGCACCGTTTCTTTGAGCTTCAGTGTATTCTTGGGCAATGCCCATTGATTTGAAGCTGGTGAGAGACACTGGGGCATATAGCCTGGCCTGGTGGTGGTGGTGGTGCTGTGCTATGGAGTTGGTTCCAACTCATAGCAACCCTGCATAGGGTTTCCGCGGCTGTAAATCTTTATGGGAGTGGAAAACCTCATCGTTCTCCTGCGGAGCAGCTGGTAGTTTCTAAATGCTGACCTTGAGGTTAGTAATCCAACTCGTAACCACTACGCTACCAAGAGTCAAATCAACCAAGTTCAGGACCATAGACTAAGATGCATCAGAAGTTTCCTTGTATTCTGGCACAGTCTAGAGAATAAAGAATCAGACTTGATTCCTGCCTTCTTAAGGCCGGGGAAAAAAATCTTCAGGTTTTCTTGATTTATCGATTTGCGTACTAAGCATTTACAAAGGTTTTGCTGACCAACTCTGCACAAAGGTCTTGATCCAAGATTAAGGAGATTTCAAATTTTATATGTGGATGATGATTACATAAGAATGGTACACAGGGATGACAGAGAAATACTCCAAATAACATCCCAAATATAACCTCAGCTGTAGAAGTAACCTGAGAGTTTTACTGAAAAGGTTTGAAAAAAGAGTTTATGGAGAACCAGAGAAATGCATCAAGGTGAATTTGAGATGATCTCAGCCAGCTTGACTGGAAGTAAAAAGCAGGACTGGCTATATAGTTTACCTGGTCCAGTGCAAAATGAAAATGCAGAATTCCTTGTTCAATAAACAGAAAATGTTGTTGTTGTTGTTAAGTGCTGTCGAATCATAGTGACCCTGTATAGGATTTCCAAGGAGTGTCTGGTGAGCTTGAACCGCTGACTTGTAGTTCAAACCAAAATTGCAGCCCAGCACATTAACCCACAAAGCCATACCGGGATTCCAAACAGGATATTTCCTTTAAAATAAGTGCCCTTAAAGGTACTGAGGAATCCTTGAGTGGAATAATGGTTAACAGTGCTCAGTTACTAACAAAAAGTTTGGAGATACAAGTCATTTTGTATCAGTAGTGTCACTACAGGGAAGTGAGAGGTGAGGACCACACTGGGTGCCCCTGTCAGATGGGGTGACATCAAAATGACTGTCTGTAAAATTTTAGAGCAATGTTTCATTAGAAATGTACTCTTTTTTTTTAAATTAAAATATCAGTTACAACAACAAAAGCTACTTTTCACAAGCCTAGCTTACCTGCATTGATTTTCCAACATGGTTAAAGCTCTATACTAATTTACTTTCTAAACCTCTGAATGCCTGTTAGTTAGAGTTGTCATTATTAAGCACCAAATGATGTTTCAAATTACATGGTTTTATTTGCATGAGCTAAAAGCACACATTGTTGTTTTTGTTGTTGGTGGTGTTTTTTTAGGAACTGATTGTGTCAAAATTTCTGAGTTTTAGATACAATATGAGGGGGCTTCCAAAAGTTTGTGGAAAATGGAATTTCAGAAATTTTTTGAAGCCACTCTTATACTGTGGTCATTAGTATTTGGGAACCTATGTGAACTCCTAGTATGGCACTGTAGGATCAGCACTGGACTCCAAACCACAAGGTTGGCAGTTCAAGCCCACTAGTTGTACCTTGAAAACCCTATATAGGGTTGCTATGACTTGGAGCTGGCTTGACAGCACTTAATAACAACAACAATGCTAATAACATTTTGAGAATGAAGGTGCAAGTCTGACTTTATAATTGTTTTTATTTAGAGATTATGTATTATCAAAGAGATATGCACAGTTGTCAAGTTGGGTGGACTCTGATGGTTAAGATTATGTGTCAACTTGCTCAAATCATAATTTTCAGTGGTGTCTAGTTACGATGTATTATCTCCTATGAAGGGATCTGCTATCCACAGGAAATCAATTGAAAGGGAATTTCCTTGGGAGTGTGGCCTGCTTCCAATATTTTTGGAGATTCTGACAAAACTCTTTTGATTTTTTTTGCTGGATCTGGATCCCACATCTGCTTATCATCATCTGACCTCCGGTTCTTCAGACTTGAGCCAGCAGCCTGCCATATTGCCCGCTGACCCTGGGATTTGTTGGCCTTCTCAGCCAATTAGTCAGCAGCCTATTTTATCTGCTGATATTGGGTATCAGCCTTTGCAGCTACATGAGTCAGAAGAAGTTTCCAGCCTGACATCTGACCCACAGACTTGGAATTTGCCAGCTTCTCCAACTTTGCTAGTCATTTACTTGGGATAAATCTTCATCTCAACATATATAATTGTATAAGCTTCACTGGTTCTGTTTCTCTAGAGAACCTAGTCTAAGACATTTGGTCTTAGGAAGCCAAAAAAAAATTAAACTTCCTTTCGGGTTACAATGTTGTAACTGCTGTTGCAACTCAGCGTAGATAAATTTTATGAAACAGTTTCATTGCTAATAGTCATAGAATCTATGACGTATTATATGTAAGTAACTAACAAATATTTACTACAAATTATTCTATAAAATAAATAATAAACATTGCTAAGAATTCCTATGGCCTGGTATTGGAAGAGGTCCATAGGAGTGTGTGAATGACACTGTGAGTTACTATACTGGGTGATACCAACCGTATATGATGCCACAGCCTGGAAATGCTTCAGAACAAAGGCTTGGTGATCTATTTCTAAAATATCCACCACTGGAAAAGGAGGAACTAAGATGTCAGACTAGGTAGATATACTTCTCAGACCTTCTTCAACAAAGACAAGGGGACTAAACGAAACATACAAGATAACAATTCTGGAACCCTGAGCTTCAGAAGAAAGATGGGAGAAGTGGATTGAAGACTAACAGGGAGGAGAGGCTGAGCAGGGGAGGTGAAGGAGGGACACAGACTGGTGAAGGGGCTCCTTATAGACATGATGTGGATATTTTGAACTTTTGCCAGCAGCTTCAGAGACAGATACAATTTGGTAGAGCAGATTCATGCTAGACACTAACAAATGGAAAGGTATATTTCTTTCTTGTTCCCCAAGCTTCCTGGTAGCCAGAGGAATGGCCAACCCCACCCTCATCCACCCCCAGCACAGCCCCTTACTGTCCAGGAGTTCACAGGCCTGAGGTTGTGGCCTTGTCAGGATAAGGTGGTGGCAGAAGTCTCCATGGCTGGCAATCTATTTGGGCCTGTAGGAATTCCATTTAGGTCCTGAATCATCATCCTGCCCCCAACTACCTTGTGAACTCCTTGATTAACAGAAGGCCTATTAATCAAGGAGAACTGGACACTCTATTGTACTGCCACAGAACTGGGTATTCTATTTTACTGTTCATCTTTTTTCTTCTTAGGTATTGATTTTTCTCTTGTTGCTGTCTGTTTTTTCTGTTAAAATTTGTTTTTCCTTTATAATTTTCTCTTTTCACTACTGTTTGATTCTTTGTTTTCTGTGCCTGTGTGTATGTGTGTGAGTGTGTTCTCTTCTTGGCCACCTATAATGCAGGCACAACCATACCCTCTACAATTTCACCCACTGGGCAAGAGCCAATACAAGCTCCTATACCAACTGATCAGCTGTCAACACCAGCCAAACCCACCCTAAACTGGTGAACACACAACTGGGCACCAGCTTCCATTCTCTAATTACACTCACCAGGAAAGAATTGCTGGGAACCTAAGAATATATCAACATACAGTCATCAATTAACTACAAACACAATGGTAGTATAATCTCTTGGAAACAGCATACAATTTCAGTTCACATGGAAAAAACAAGAGAAAATGGCTCAAACAAATGTCTAAGATACAGAGCCAGAAAATGTTTCTGAAGTAAAAAATGTAATGGGACTATCTGAGAAAATATACAGAAGAATGATATTTAGGTACTTTCAACAGATTGAGAGAAAGATTGAGGAAAGCAAAGAGGACACAGAAAAACAGTTTAGAGGAAATCTGGAAAACTCTATAAGAACAAATAGACAATATAAATGGAAATTTTGAAATAATACAAAACCTGCAAAAGGAAATTCAGAAGATTAAGTCTCATATTTCAGAAATCTTGCAATATATTGAAATAGCAAAACAGAATATTTAAATCAGTGAAAGTCCAAATTAGAGTTATTGAAAATAAATCTCTCATTACTAGTAAACTAGAAGGACTGTCAGAGAAAATAATTTAAAAGTCTAAAGAAGGACTAAAATTAATATGGGATACCATGGAAAAGAATAACTTATGAGTAACTGGAATTCCAGAACAGAAAGAGACAATAAAATCCACAGAGAAAATTGTTGAAGGGCTACTGGAAGAAAACTTCTCTAACATCATGAAAGATGAGAAGATACATGTTCAAGTAACTGAAAGAACACCAAACCAGAGAAATACCAAAAGAAAATCACAGAGACATATAATTAAACTTCCCAAAACCAAAGACAAGGAAAGACTCCTGCAAGCCATTCAGGAAAAATGAAAAGCTACCTATAAAGTTGAACCCAAATGACTAAGCTATGATTTCTCAGCAGAAACCATCCAGGCAAGAAGACAATAGAATGACATGTACAAAACTCTGAAAGAAAGACAAAACAAAAGCAAACCTTAACATAACAGAAATGAAAATGAAAACACACAAACAAAATGAACTCAACACAGAAAATTATATGGAACAAAGAAACCATCAGCATCATAAAATCACATAGAAAAATAACAGCAATTAATTCATACCTATTGATAATTACACTGAATTTAAATGAATTAAACGCACCAGTCTAGAGCCAGAGAGTAGCAGAATGGATAAGAAAGCAGGATCCTTCAATATGTTCTCTACAAGAGACACACCTTACATAGAAATACAAAAGTAGACTAAAAACCAAAGGATGGATTCACTCAGGCCTTTGTGAAATGGCGACCTTGCAGTTTACACTGATTTTGCAGTCCAGTGCTTATCCTACAGCACCATACCAGGAATAGGAAAAAGGCCTACCAAGGCCATGTGGTGATTAAATTCTATGGGTTCCCGTGTGTAGCAAGCAGTTTGTCATGGACTCCTGGAAACTCAGAAGATTAAGTCCTGGTGTGGCACTGTAGGATCAGCACTGAACTTGGAACCACAAGGTGAGTAGTTCAAAGCCATCAACTGCTCCTCAGAAACACTATACAGGGTCGCTATAAGCTGTAACCGACTAGATGATGTAATAACACCAACTAACCTAAAGGTTGGCTGTTCAAATCCATGCAGCAGGGCCTTGAAAGAGAAACCTGGTGATCTGCTTCCATAAAGTCTGCAGCCAAGAAAATCCTATGGAGCAGTTCCACTCTGCAGCACATGGGCCACCGTGAGTCAGAGTCAACTCGATAGGAATGGGCTGGATTTGGGGTTTTATAGTCCCATAGTGAAACACACATGTTGTTGTTAAATACCGTTGAGTCAGTTCTGACCCATAGTAACCCTGTATAGGGAATCCTAAGAGCTTGAACCACCGACTTTGTAGTTCAAACTGACTTTACAGTCCAGTGCATTATCCTGCAGCGCCACACCAGGATTCCAAACACATATACTACAGGCTTACTAAATACCTTATGTGAATCTTCCTTTTCTGAGAATTAAAAGATAAGCTATTTTTACTTGAATGAGGAGGCTAGTTTACATATTTTCTATAATAAGGACTCAAAATATTAAATTCTGTAAAATTCTCACTTGGTTTAAAATAACTAAGAAAAGGCCTCTTTCAATGGTAAGAGGATTTACAGTATAGGTATATATATATATACCTGCAAAATATATATGCAACCCTGAAGTGATCAAAGTATATA
>NW_006408558.1:7670894-7680481 GCF_000296735.1 Chrysochloris asiatica | reverse complement strand
TCTGACCACTTCCAGGAAGATGTGATCAGGATGTGGACTTCCCTTTTCACTCTTCTTATTGCTTAACTCAGAGTAACTTTCACAGGTATTGTCTGTTTCCCTGGTATATGGCAGTTGGTATTGGTTCTTGCCTGTGTTTTGGTGTTTTATGCAGTGTGATTGCAGCTTGGTTATATGGCAGCAGTTGATGACTCTTCTTATGTAATATAGGGAGACAAAGAGTCCTCTAAAGGCAGAAGGTTGGGGTGGGGGGTGGGGGCATATAACAAGCAAAACAGAACCAGCAGAAAAAAACAAGTGAAAGAAATAAAAAAGACTAAAAAACAGCAACAACATAAACTAGACTGAATACTGCATAGAAAAGGGAGAGGAGGGAGAGAAGAAAAAGAAAGAAAGAAAGAAAAAAAAATCTGTAGCCTAATATGAGAATGACTTTAATGTCCTCTCTTCAGCTTCTTGCTTCCAAAGCTGCCTGAGATATTTGAAGATGCCAGTGTTGGTTGTTATGCTATACCTCAGGCTTTAGTTTAATTTTGGGCCTGTTTTGTTTTTAAACTCTCTTTCCCTTGCTACAGCCCTGTCTTGCCCTTTCCTGTATTAAAAAAACAGAACAACAACAAAAAAAAAAAAACAAATAAGAAACGTTCAGGGCCTGCTCTTGGGCTGAGTATCTGTGTGTATACATGGCAGAGGAACCCACCAGTGGTGAGGGTGGGGTGTCCACTTGCTAAGACTCCCCCTCTAGTCACCAGAATGAAGGTGGGCAAACAGTGGATGTGCCAATGAGCAGATACAAAAAAGAAAGAAAGAAAGAAAGAAAGAAAGAAAGAAAGAAAGAAAGAAAGAAAGAAAGAAAGAAAGAAAGAAAGAAAGAAAGAAAGAAAAATCAGAACAAAGCAAAACTGACAAAGTGTATTGTCCACCTTTGCCCCAAGGTTCCTGTGGCATTTTACCATGGTGTTTCTGCTCCCCCCGCTTGGTATTGCCATTTGGTCTAGCCCAAAATGTTGGCTCCCAGCCTCCGAGTCCATCCCGGCAGATTCAAAAGTACACGATATTTTACTTTAGCTACAATTTCCACAAGCTATAAGCCTTCAAACTTTTAAAATACTCCTATCTCTGTGGTTCTGAGTTTTGGAGCTCTGCCCTGGATCTGCTTTGCCTGGTATTCTGTGTTATTACAGATGGGGAACTTCACTGCACCTCCTCCCTAGCCACCATCCTTTTCTATGTTTTTTTTTTAACTGTTTCCTGTGAATTGAGTAAAAATTTACAGAGTAGATCATCAGTGTTACATTTAACATATCATATATTTGGTTTCATTTTAAATATTGCAATCTTTTCTTATTCCACTTTCTCCCCATGATTCCTATTTACATCCTACCTTCTTTCCAAACCCTTCTGAATTTTGTCCTCAGGTAAATGCTGCGCTTTTGATCTCAAACTGTTGGCCATTCTATGATGTGTGTACTTCACTAGTCTTGCTGTTCCCACTATATACCTACTTATTGCCTGGCTGAAAATTGAGCCACAAGGGTGAGTTCAGTTGCAGACTTGAAGGATGATCAATTTCAGACTGAAGAATTTGGT
Organism: Chrysochloris asiatica; assembly: GCF_000296735.1. NCBI lineage: Eukaryota > Metazoa > Chordata > Mammalia > Afrosoricida > Chrysochloridae > Chrysochloris > Chrysochloris asiatica. Next base: position 7,678,891 of record NW_006408558.1, on the reverse strand, counting down.
AGAGTTCTTCAATTTCATCATCACCAAACCTTGTTGTTTGGTGCACAAATTTGAATAACAGTGGTATTAACTGGTCTGCCATTAACTGTGTTGTTGTTATTGCTAGGTGCCATTGAATTTGTACCAACTCATAGCTACCCTATGTACAACAGAATGAAACATTGCCAGGTCCTGCACCAGTGTCACATCCGTTGCTATATTTGAGCCCATCGCTGCTGCCACTGTGCCAATCCATCTCATTGGGTGTCTTCTTTTTATCCAATCCTCCATTTTACCAAACAGGATACTCTTCTCCAGGGACTGGTCCCTTCTGACAATATGTTTGAAATATGAGGGGTGAAGTCTGGCCATTCTGTCTTCCAAGGAGCACTCTGGGTGTACTTCTTCCAACACAGATCTGTTTGTTCTTTTGGCAGTACATGGTACTTTTAATATTCTCCTCCAACACCATAGCTCAAATGTAACAATTCTTTTATGATCTTCCTTATTCACTGGCCAATTTTCACATGCATATGAGTTTATTTAAAATACCATGGCTTGGGTCAGGTGTACCTTAGTCCTCAAGCTGACAACTTTGCTCTTCAACACTTTAAAGCGGTCTTGTGCACCAGATTTTCCTAATGCAATACATTGTTTGATTTCTTGATCGCTGCTTCCATGAGTGTTGATGGTTGATCCAAGCAAAATGACGTTTTTGACAGCTTTTCTCCATTTATATGGATTTTGTTTATTTGTCCAGGGGTGAAGATTGTTGTTCTCTTTATGTTTAGGTGCAACCCATACAGAAGGCTATGATATTTGATCTTTATCTGCAAGTATTTTAAGTCCTCTTCACTTTCAGCAAGCAAGGTTGTATCATCTGCATATCACAGATTGTTAAAGAATCTTCCTTCTATTCTGATGCTACATTTTTCTTCATATAATCCAGCTTCTCAGATTATTTTCACTACATACAGATTGAATTGTTGTTGTTGTGAAGTGCCATCAAGTTGGTTCCAACCCATAGCGACCCTGTATAGGGTTTCCGAGGAGCAGCTGGTGAGCTTGAACTGCCAATCTTGCAGTTCAAATGTCTTTGCAGTCTGGCACATTAACCCACAGCACCACACCAGGACTCCACAGATTGAATAAGTATGGTAAAAGAATACAACCATGGCACACAACTTTCATAATTTTAAACCATTCCGTGTTCCCATATTCTGTTTGAACAACTGCCTCTTGGTCTATGTTCAGGTTCCTCAAGAGAACAATTAAGTGTTCTGGCATAGTCATTCTCCAGAATACTGTCCATAGTATGTCATGATACACACAATGGAAAGCTTTTTCATAGTCAATAAATCATAGATAAATATCTTTCTAGTATTCTCTGCTTTCAGCCAAAATCCTTGTGACATCAGCAATGATATCCCTTGTTCCACATGTGAGTATTATCATATCACAGACATAATTATACTTCAAGATAGCTCTTGAAATGTCTTTTTGATGATGAATGTGAAGCCATTCCTTTTCAATTTGTTATTCCCAACATAGTAATCCATGTGATGGTCAGATTTTGAAATCACCAGTACTAGTCCATTATAATTCACTAATGCCTAGGATATCAATCTTTATGAGTTCCATTTCATTTTTTACAATTTCCAGTTTTCCTAGATTCATACCCCATACTTTCCATGTTCTGATTATTAATGGATGTTTGCAGGTGTTTCTCTTCACTTTGAGTTGTACCCCACAAGCAATCAAAGGTCCTGAAAACTTTCCTCCATTTACATCGTCATGGTCAGCTCTACTTTGATGAGGCAGCTCTTCACCAATTGTATTTTGAGTGTCTTCCAATCTGAGGGGCTCATCTTCTAGCACTATATCTGACAATATTCTGGTGCTATCTGATAGTATTCCACTGCTATTCAAAAGGTTTTCTGTGGCTAAACCTTCAAAGTAGTCCATCACTCCATCTTCCTATGGAAGCAATGGTTGGTTGGTTATTTATTGTAGAGTTAGTTCTGAGTCAAAATGATCCTGTATAGGTTTCCAAGACTGTAAGCCTTTGTAGGAGAAGAAAGCCTCATCTTTTTCCAGTAGAGCATCTGGTGGACTAGAACTGCTGACCTTGTAGTTAATACTCCAATGCGTAACCCACTACGCTACCAAGGCTCCTTTGACAAGCAGTAGGTGCTCAAACTATATCGGTTGTTTGATTGGTTTACTGCTTTCCCTAATGTGTTAGTTTCATTGCCAAATCAGAGAACAGCTGGGGTTAATAAAAGAAAAGTTTAGTTTTGAGAGGGGCACAAAGCTATGTATACTAATTAAAATAAAATATTAAATACTTAGGGCAACATAGTTATGAACCTGAAGTGCATACTAATGTGAGAATCATTTTGATGTAAGGCATTTTCAAAATCAGCTATCTGTCCTCAGAGTGGCCAAAACAGCAGTCCAGAGACGGACAAGGAGCATTTTGGATTCAGCAGTATGCTCTCTTATTGGCCCAGGGATAGCTATAACACAAGCAGCAGCTGGTAAGAATCTGGGTCTATGCTGACTAAATCATGTGGCCTAAGAGTTTAATTTTGCTTCAAAAATAGTCTAATTTTGCTCACAGTGGAAAAAGTGGTATATTCCTTTAGTGTCAACAGACCAGATTGCATCTCTAGTTTGTTTGATGGGAGAACTTGGTTCTGTTCCCAGATATGGCTCTCCTTCATGGCTCATTGAATTATACTGTTTTGAACAAAGTCAGTCTCAAAGCATACTGCCTTCCTACAAAACCTTGAAATTCATCTTCAAATGGAAGTTATAAGAGCCTATCTTCCCAGATAGAGAATCTCCTACAAATATAGTCATCCCAGTTCTTGTCATCAGCTTCTTCATCTGTGAGTAGGTATACTTTAAAGACTCTTCAAGAGCCCCTGGAGGTGCTGTTAACAGTTAATCCTGGAATTTGTAGAAGGATGTGTGCGTTCACAAATTAGTGAATAAAAAATATTAAGCCCTTTCTGTCTAGAAATATCATAGATTTGGGCATGTTAAGTTTTAGCTACCACCTAGGGAGCTTCTGGTATTTTCTTGGTTATGTTCTATCATGTTTCTTCAAGAAGTAGCTATCTGTAAAAAGATCTACTGTTTCACCAATATTTTATTTTTCTTAACAGTATTTCTGCATGAAGGCCCATTTCCTCTTTCTAATTCACTTAGTTTCAAACTCTTTGGTTCTAAGTAATGAGCCATGAAGGAGACCAGGTTAAAAGATGACCTGCAGCCTCATATTAGAGGACTTGCAGCCTCTTGTGGGGCTGGGAGATGGAGGGGGCTGCTCTCTGGGTGACGTGCCCTTTCTTCCCAGCCCAAGTTCCTCCATGCCATTGCTTGTGGCAATGCAACAAACCCAGAACCTTGCTTTAGGCATCCCACATTATGCTGAAAACCTGACTTTTAAAGTAATGACCCTGGGAAAGTGTGCGGATGATGTATCTGTCCTGCTAATACATATCCCAGGAGTATGAGGCTGACAGAGGAGGATGCAGAGGATGGATGAAGGTTTCTATTTATATTCTACTGATGGGCTAATCTCTCACACACACCTGGAGGTGATCTGAGCCCCTGCCCACACAAAGGAATCCGGCATTGGCTCCAGCTCGAACAAGTTCAAACTGAGCTCAGACTTCAGTGGGGCTGGAATGTGCAGGTGTAACACCAGGAGAACCAGCTGGGGTCCACTGTAGCTGGCAGTTGCTCTTGTCATAAAGAATGGGAGGAAAATAGGAAAGAGAATCTTATAGATAAGGGTATTTCTTATGTCTCATCTGGTTCCCAGGTTTCTGGTCCTTTACTTTCTCTTTGGTTTTTAAGATTTCAAGAAAATGTGATAGAATCAATAAAACCAGTTTTCAGCAAGTTACCTTTGAATCATGGCAACCCTGTGTGTGTGAGAATAGAACTTGGTTTTCCAGGATGTTCAGTGACTGACTTTGGGAAGTAGTCACCAGACCTTTCTTCCAAAGGACTCTGAGTGGACTCAAACCTCCAACCTTTTGGTTATTGACTGAGCATGTTTGCACCACCCAGGTTATCCAAGAAAATGTGATGCTTAGCTTTATTTGGTAATCAACTACATTTACTAAAAAGAAACTGCTTTCTAAATGTCTACCAACAGATGAATGGGGAAACAAGATGTGGTGTATATAACTACTCAGCCATGAAGACAAATGAAGCCTTGGTATATACCATAGCGTGGATGGACCTTGAAAACGCCTAACTGAGTCAAGTAAGTCAGTGATATAAGCAAATATATAAAAACCAAGGTTTTAGTGGTTTTCAGGGATGAGAGGGAGAGGGGATTTTTTTTTTTTTTCTTATGAGGCATTGATGTTATGTAAAATAATGGTGGAGCAGAGCTTTGGGGACATTGTGGGCTAGGTGTTGGACTGCTAACCACACAGTCAGCAGTTTCAACTCACCAGCTACTCTGCAGGAGAAAAATGAGTGTGTCCGCTCCCCTAAAGAAGCACAGTCTCAGAGTCCAACCACTCTGGAAAACAGTAGGGAGTGTCCTCAGAAAGTTGGAAACAAAAATACTATATGATCCATCAATTCCTCTACTTGGTATATAGCCACAAGAAAAATGGGCCACAGTTTGGCAGTGGCAGAGCAGAGTCAGGTAGGACAGGCTCCATCGGGGAGGGTTTGAAAACCCAGAGACACTGCTCTCATGGCACAGCACCAGAGCTCTGGGTCTAGCATAAGGGTCAGGGCATCAGTTTCCCATAGCCACCAGTGAAAAATCATGGTATAAAGGAAAATATTACAATTTAGAAATCAGTCAAGACACAGGACTCACTCTGCTGCCAGCCCACCTGGGTGGAGGTCAGAGGGCAGGGCTACAGCCAGACTGGTACAAGGAACCAGCACTAAAAGTAGTGCAGTGACATTTGCAAAAGGAGGTGTAGGGGGATTCTACACATTTTTCTCTCTTCTTCCCTGTTGTGCATTCTTTGCCCAGTCCAAATGCCTTCAGGCGGGGGTGTGTGTACCCCCCAAAAAGTCCAGCATTGAGTCCACAGGTTTCCCCCAGCGCAGAGAAAGAGCCCCATCAGTCCAAGGGCAAATTCTTTGGCTGCTGCTTTTGACTTCTGCCTGTGAGTCCCAGCCCTAAAGTTAACTTGTGCGGGGCCCTTTACCCTGCCTATCTAGCAAGAAAAAAAAAGCAGGTTTGGCCAAACAGACCAACCAGATGAACAATCTGTAAAACCCCAACATAAAAAGACACAACTATTTCAAGAATTACACTGTGCACACAGAGATACCCAACTGATCTTCAGAGACAAAAATAGTAAACAATCTTTCTCCCATTAACTTTGCATTATCTATCTTAGCACCTGTACGGTGGTGACTAGAGGAGGGGCCTGAGTGAGTGGACACCCCCACCCACTACTGAAGGCTTCTACAGTGCACATACACTGGCCTTTGTAGCAAGGCGACTGGCCAGTTGGCCACAGTTTTATTTTTGTTTCAAAGTGGTGTTTTTTCTCTGCTTTTATATTGCTTCTGCTTTTGGGCCTTTTGATAACACATTTGTCCTGGAGGTGGGAGCTTTTTTTACCTACGTTACCCAAAAAGAGTCAGCAATCGTGGACATATAGCCAAGCTACACGCATACCCCATAATGTTCTACCATTGAGACAGAGCCAATGACAGCTGCTAAGCATTACAACTGAAAAAGAAAGTCTATCTCCTGATCCTATCCACCAGAAGACACCCAGTAAGCTTAATAGCACAGCAACAAACATCCATTTAAGCATGAAAAACCCACACAACTACTGGAAATGATGAAAAAAAACATAACAAAAGATAGCAAAACATGTCCAAAAGCTGAAAAGAGTAGCTGAGACAAATGAGCTAGAGACAGACAAAGGCTTTCTAGAAGAGGAATAGTAGGTTTTGGATTTGCCTGAGAAGGAATTCAGAAGAATGAGATGGAAACAAACTCAAATGCTTCAAAAAGGGGTGGAGGAAAACAAGGAAGAAGTCAGGAAAGTACTACAAGAGCAATCAAACAAGATCGATACAGCATTGGAAACAATTCAAAACCTGCAAAAAGAGGTCCAGATGATTAATAATAAAATATCAGAAATGGACAATACACTAAAAGGGGAAAGGAGCAGAACTGAAGAGATGAAAGCCAGAACCAGTGAGCTGTTAGACAAATCTCTCAATACTACTAAGATAGAAGAGCAAGCAGAAAAAAAAGATTAAAAAAATCTGAAGAGAGTCTTAGATTCATGCTGGATAACATGTAGAGGAACAACTTAAGAATTATTGGCATTCTGGAACAGGAAGAATCAGAGAAGTCCACAGAGGAGATAGTGGAAGAGCTTCTGGAAGAAAATTTCCCTAACATCTTGAAAGATGAGAAGATAAACATTTAAGAAGCCGAACGTACCCCAGGAAGGATAGATCCCAAAAGAAAATCACCAAGACATATAATAATCAAGCTCTCCAAAATCAAAGACAAGCAGAGAATCCGAAAAGCAGCCAAGGAAAAGAGAAATGTTACTTACAAAGGCAAGCAAATCAGATTAAGCTCTGACTATTCAGCAGAAACCATGCAGGCAAGAAGGCAATGGGGGGACATATACAAAATCCTAAAAGAAAAAAACTGCCAACCAAGAATCTTCTATCCTGCCAAACTGTCAATCAAATAGGATGGTGCAATCAAAACATTCCAGGATAAACAGAAACTAAGAGATTTTGTCAAAGCCAATTCAGTACTTCAAAACATCCTAAAGGGAGTTCTTTGGACTGAAAACCAACAAGAACAGACAACAACCAGAGATTGACAGGCGTGACATCACCACCTGAAACTCAAAAGAACGGATAGCAGAGACCAGCACAGAACAAAATTACAACAATGATTTAAAAGGAGCTGGGAGGTCAACCAAAGATCAAAATAATAACAATGTCAAAGAAGGGGAAAATGTAAGAACAGAGATCCCGGTGGTGAGGAGGTCAGGTAAATTACAGGATACAAAAGATTGTCTTAAATGGAGGGAAAAGTTAATAGACTATAAGGTAACCCCAAAGAAAGTTAAGACTTCACAACTTACCATAAAAATGAACTTCCAAGCAGAACAAGCAAACATGAAAAGTAAGAAGAAACTGAGAAGAAATAGCACAAAAAGCACAAACTCAGACCAAGAAGTCATGAAGAACAAAGGAATGAACAGCTCTACCAAATATTAACATAATGGCAGCAATTAATTCATATCTATCAATAATTACATTGAATGTCAATGGATTGAATGCACCAGTGAAGAAATAGAGAATGGCAGAATGGATAAGAAAACAAGACCCTTCGATATGTTGCCTGCAAGAGACACACCTTACACACAAAGACAAAATCAGACTAAAAGTTAAAGTATGTAAAAAATATATACCAAGCTAACTGCAACAATAAACAAGCAGGAGTGGCAATATTAATCTCCAATAAAGTAAACTTTAAGACAAAAACCAGCATATGAGATAAAGAAGGACACTATCTCATGATCAAAGGATCAATTGAGCAAGTCGACATAACCATAATAAATATCTACCCTCCCAATGGAAGAACACCAATATATATGAAACAAACCTTACTAGAATTGAAGAAAGAAATAGATAAATCTCCAATTATAGTGGGAGACTTTAATATGCCACTTTCGAAAAGGGGTAGAACAACCAGAAAGAAACTCGACAAAGTTACAGAGGAACTAAACAACACAATCAACCAACTTGACCTCATAGATGTGTTCAGAACATTCAACCCAACAACAGCACAATATACATTCTTATCCAGTGCACATGGAACATTCTCCAGAATTGACCATGTGTTAGGTCACAAAGCAAGCCTCCATAAATTTACAAGCATCAAAATACTACAAAGCATCTTTTCAGACCACAATGCTATAAAACTAGAAATCAACAATAAGAAGACCAAGGAAATAAAGTCGAATATATGTAAA
>NW_006408558.1:7669365-7670794 GCF_000296735.1 Chrysochloris asiatica | reverse complement strand
ATATACTTTGATCACTTCAGGGTTGCATATATATTTTGCAGGTCTCTCTCTCTATATATCAGATAAAGTTATTCTAACTGGTTAAATAGTTTAAACTATTAAATAAATAATTTGTTGTTTCATAAAATTAATGGAAAATATTTTCTCAAGTCTTTGGTCATTGATTCAGAAATCATTGTATTTCAAAAACTCAATGGAGGAGATGATAAATAAATTAATAGTGACATTAGATGCATATTAAGTTATCTTGACTGTCCACGCACACAGACACATTAGCACAGACTCATTATTCACATCATTGTCTTTTGGTGCAGTGAGTTCACAATATCAGAAATGCAACCATCATACACATTGAAGACCAGGTAAGGTTTTTAGGCTACATTTAGAAATAAGAAATGAGGTTTTGATTACTAATACTGATGAGATTTCTCTTTGAGTGACCTACAGGTTATTTTTGTACTGAATTCTTTCAACTCTTGACATATGCCATAAAAGAATGCAGCAATGAGGCCAAAAGAAGAAAATCTCCATCTACTGGAAAGTATGATATTCCCTGTATGTTTGTTTCTATTAGAATAAAACCACTCTTGGATGGTAGGGCTAGAAGACGCTAGAGAGATCACTCATTGAATCCTGCTAAGAATGAGTCTGGTTTCTAAAGCATTTTAGAAAAGAAGCTGGCCCAATCTTCTTTATTATAATAGGAGATTTCAGGAGCTATTTTGTATTGTCTAATAATCCTTCCTGATGTTTCATATAGAGTCTTGTTGTGTTACTCTAGGATAAGCACTAGATTGCAAACCACAAGTTTGGTGTTTCAAACTCATCAGCCACTCCTTGGAAACCGTATAGAGGGTTGCTGGAACTGACTCAGTAGCACTTAAGAATAATAACAACAAGTCTCATCTAATTTCCTCTTGCTATCTATCCTTGCATGATTTCTGAGAGTAAAGAATAGACAGCCTCATTTCTAAGTGAGATCCTGGTATACTTGGAAAATTTCTATTAATCCCCTATTCTCTTTTCCTTTTCTTGTTCCATAACCACTATTCTTTTCTATGTTTTTGTTAAATGTTTTATTGTGAATTATGTGATAGTTTACGTGGGAGAACATTAGTTTTACATTCATTCTATCATATATCGTTTCATTGCCATTGTTACAATCCCCTCCATGCATCATCAACCAACCAAAGGGTATACACTATAAGCCTGCACCCCGGTCTTCAGAACACAGCCCCTCTCCCTCTCTGGATCTAAAGTCCCCAGCTGCTCCATCTCTCCATGTCATCATCTCTGTCTCCACCTCTGGTGTCACTGCTTCTCTGGGTAGGGTCCCACTCTCTGCTCTTCTCCATTGATGGTCCCAGGGACCTCCGCTCCTAGACTGAAAAGTTAATCACTCCCCTCCTTGCTATAAAATGTCTACCTT
>NW_006408558.1:7653503-7669265 GCF_000296735.1 Chrysochloris asiatica | reverse complement strand
AAAAAAAAAAAAAAAAGAATTACAGTTTCAGAAACCCTAGATAGGGTCTCTATGACTTGAGATCAACTTGAAGACAGGGGGTTTGCTTTTGGTTTGGTGGTGGAAGGATTTGGAAAATGGCAAGATTGATTGTACAACTTGAGGAATGCAATCCACATCACTGAGTTGTACATAGAGAAATTATTGAGATGGTATATGTTTTGCTATTCATATTTGCTATTCATATTTTCACCACAATACAAAAAAAATAGGAATAAACTGTTCATTTGTTGTCATCTGGGATTTCATGGAATTCCTGACGGGGTAGGATTTTACTCAATCCCATATCTTAAATCCACTGAGTATGTATTTTTGTTGTTACGTGCCATCGAGTCAGTTCTGACTCATAGCAACCCAGTGTAGGGTTTCCAAGGAGGGGCTGATTAGTTTGAACCGCTGATCTTGTGGTTCAAACCAACCTTGCAGAACTGTGCTTTACCCCCACCACACTAGGATTCCAAGTATGCAGAGTTCTTAATTCCCCTTCTGTTGGGCAGGGCACAACCACCAGGGGGAAACCTACACGCCGGCCTTAGTAATGCTGGTAGAAAGGCTACCTCATCGTGCCCACGGTGTTGTGTGCTGACTGGTCCCCTGATAGACCCCTTTGGATTGAATAAAGGCAGCTGCAACAGTGGGTGAAGTCATTCCTCACACTGACATTTAATTTACCTGAGAGCACAATAATCAGGGGATGAATCAAATACTTGAAAATTTTGCTTCAGTGAGCAAAAAGCTAAATGTTTGTGCCATATTGAGAAGTGATACTTTTCTACAGCATTTAAAGGGAAAAGGGAAAAAAAAAATAGAAGAAAAGGCCAACAGAGTCACTGACTAAAAGCAAAAGGAAAAGTACAGAATGCTTCTTTGACACATTCGTGATTACAAATTGGGAGAAAACAGTGTGCCCTCTCTGAAATTTTGCACATTGTGATGATGTGTTACCAGCTACTGTTTGATAGAGCAAGGTCAATGTAGCCAAGATAAAGGATGTGGTGGTAAAACCTTTAAAAAAGGAAGAATATTTTTAAGTGTGTTACAGAGCAGGAAGCAGCTGGACTTAATAACTAACAGTGTGTGGGAGGTGAAAGTACATTGAATCTTGTACAAAAGTTTGATGATCAGAGAAAGGGCGGGTAATGTTACTGCCCAAATCAAAATAGCCATCTATAATTAACTCCACCTGTGCTAAGAAATTATGCTCACAGAATGTCCACAACTTGTTGGAGTTTAAGACTGTAGAACGTATATATGTATCCATCTTTGTCATCTTAGCACCCAACACAATGCGTGACACATGTTGTTGTTGTTAGGTGCCGCTGAGTCAGTTCTGACTTCTAGTGACCTTATGCACAGCAGAATGAAACAAACACTGCCCGGTCCTACACCATCCTCACAATCATTATGCTTAAGCCCACTGTTTCTGCCCCTGTGATTTCTTTTTCTCTTTACCAACATCTTCTTCTCCAGGGACTGGTCCCTCCTGATGATACTATGTCCAAAGTATTATAATATGGCTTCTAAGAAGCATTCTGGCTATACTTCTTCCAACACAGATTTATTTGTTCTTCTTACAGTCAGTCATGCTAGCTTTAACATCGTTCTCCAACACTGTAACTCAAACGCATCAGTTCCTCTACAGTCTTCCTTATTCATTGTCCAAATTTGCATGCATGTGAGGCTACTGGAAACACCACGGCTTTGGTCCCACTTGAACATTTTAAAGAGATCTCGTGCAGCAGGTTTGCCTAATGCAATACATCATTTGATTTCTTGACTGCTGCTTCCATGAGTGTTAATAGTGGATCCAAGCAGAATGAAGTCTTTAACAACTACAATCTTTTCTCCATTGATCATGATGTGATTTATTGGTCCAGTGGTGAGGATTTTTGCTTTCTTTACACTGAGATGCTATTCATACTGAAGGCTGTGTTCTTTGATCTTCATCAGTATTTTGAGTCCTCTTCACTTTGAGCAGGCAAGGTTATGTCATCTGCATACTGCAGGTTGATAATGAGTCTTCCTTTCAATCCTGATGTCACATTCTTCTTCATATAATCCAACTTCTCAGATCATTTGCTCAGCACACCGATTTAATAATTATGGTGAAAGAATACATCTGTGACACACACCTTTCCTAATTAAAAAAAATTCAGTGTCTCCTGTACAAGACCAAGATTCAGTGTTCAGACAACTGCTTCTTAGTCTTGCACAGGTTCCGTATGAGCACAGTTAAATGTTCCAGAATACCCATTCTCTGAAATGTTGTCCATAGCTTGCCATGAGACTCAGAGTCAAAAGCCTTTGCATAGTCAAATCTATCTGGTGTTCCCAGCTTTAAGTCAAGATCCTTCTGATGTCAGCAATGATAATCCCTCATTCCACATTTTCATCTGAAATTGACTTGAACCTCTGACAGTTCCCTATCAATGTACTGTTGCAATCATGTTTGAATTATCTTTAGATAAATTTTACTTACATATGATATTGATATTGTCCAATGATTTTCGCATTCTGCTGGGTCAGCTCTGTTTGGAATGGGCACAAATACGTATCTCTTCCAATCAGTTCGTCAGGGCTTCCAAGTTTCTTGTCACAGATGAGTGAGTGCCTCCAGTAGTGCATAAGTTTGTTGAAATATTTCAGTTTGTATTCCACCAATTCTTGGAGCGCTGTTCTTTGCCAACGCCTTCAGTGCAAGTTGGAATTCTGGATAATTAATGGGTGCTTAGAGCTGTTTTTCTTCATTTTGAGTTTCGTCCCATCAGCAAATGAAATTACCCAAAACTTTACTCCATTTGTGTCTTCATGTTCAATGCTACTTTAAGGAGGCAACTCTTCCCCAGTCACATTTTGGAGTGCCTTCCAACCTGAGGGGCTCATCTTCCAGCACAATATTCTGGTGTTATCCATAATATTTCAGTCTTTAATATTCTGGTGCTATCTGACAATGCTCCACTGCTATTTATAAAGTTTTAATGGCTAAACATGCAGAAGCAGTCTGCCTCTCCTTCCTAGCCTGTCTTAGTCTGAAATGTCAGCTGAAACCTGACCACCATGGGTGACCCTGACGGTACTCAAAATACCGGTGGCATAGTTTCCAGCATCACAGCAACATGCAAACCACCACAGCACGACAAACTGACAGATGAGTGGTGGGCTTGACACAGTAGAGTTTCAAAATGCTGGATATAGGAAATGACAAAATTGTAGTAGGCTTATTAACTCTTGTCCTTATAAATATATCTGGTTGGGCTAAATTAATTATTTGCTCTAATGGGGTGATTTGATTATTTTGGTCCATAGAAATCTGGCATTGTATCTCCATGTTGTTTGTGATGCACTAATGATCAGGGATTTAGACATTAGTGTCTGTTTAGATGAATCTTACAAGGTAGTCACCATGATGAAAGATGGAATATTTTCCAGATTTCCAGCTTGCCAAAGCAGAGATCATGCTCAATACTGCCTCTCCCTACCTGCCCTGCCCTTGTGTTTTATTACTACATGATCCCTTAGGATAATGTTCTTAAGGGGTATGGGAAGTCATTTCAACCACTCCATCTTATAGCTCCTCCTCTTCTCCCAAATATTTCTCAATATATCCTGGTCCTCTGGAAGTGGTTTGTGATAGCATCCCAGATTATCCCATGATGACAGGTCCCCTCTTCTCTAGTTATCCCAAAAGGTAGGCGATCAGACCTAGAATGTTCTGCAACCTTCTGATGTAGTTACCATAGGTGAAGACTAGACCATTTTCACAGCTGTCCTCCAAATCTGGACTATTAACTCCTTTATTTACAAGATGGAAACTAGCAGTTATGCCTTCTTATTTCTTAAATAACTGAATTCCTGACAGAAAACTCACCCACCTAAGAGGTGAGCTGTCTAACACAACACATTTTTTTAACTGGGTGGTATATAAGGTTTCAAAGAACTCTTAGCACTAATCTAGTGAAGCCATTGAACAAAGTGGTTAACAGCAACAACTCTGAGTCAGGTAAACCAGGGTTGCTCCACTGCATTGCATGACCTTGGACAAGTCACTTAACTTCCTTGTGTGCAAAATGAGAATAATCCTAACATCAATTTAATAGTGCTGGTTTAAGGGCTGAATTGTTTAAAAAATGTTTAGCATAGAATCTGAAAACCGAAAAATGAACCAAACCTGTTACCATCAAGTCGATTTCGACTCATGGCCATGCCATGTGACTGAATAGAACTGCTCTGTAGACAAGAAGATCACCAAGCCTTTCTGTACTGTACCAACGGGTGGGTTCAAACTGCCAACTTTTAGGTTAGTGTTGTTGTTGTTGTTAAGTGCCATCGAGTCTGTTCTGACTCATAAGGACCCTGTTTGAGCACAAATCATTTACATCACCACCCTAATTGTATCACCCTGAGAATTTCCAACCATGTCGTGGTAACTTAAGTCTGAGTTTTCAAATAGAGTTTCTTGGAGATTAAAAAGCATAAGGGCTGCTTGTGATCCTAAGAACAAGGATAAGGATCATCCTGGCTCTCCTACAGTTACCATCCCACGCAGCCAGAGATGATACCTGGTGGGCAGAATCTTCCTTGGAAAGAAGGCAGTAGGGATGGTACTCAATGGTCACTCTGTTGAATATACAAAGCCCTGGGTGTCTGTGATTCATAGAACCATGCACATGAAGACTTCCAACAATGAAAAGGTCCCAATTAGGGAACTAAATGGTCCACGAATAGCACCAAAGAAGTGACCATAAGATCAGTTTGTAAAATGATCATTTGTTTCAAGAAGTAAAATAAGCATAACTTATGCCCATCAACTGTTTGCTAAGCCCAGATGAGTTTTTAGCTACAAAAATCTGTGAACACTGACAGTTTCCTGGACAACATAATGGGGAAGAAAGGGACCAAGAAGAACTTAATAAATAAGAAAATCTTACAAATAAGAATGTTCTTAAATTGCTTTACTCCATGTCTTTACGCAGACTGCACTAATTAATCTCATGCAAACATGGATATTTTTGTAAAGCAGAAGCCCAAGTGCCATTTTATGACCATGTAATTTACAAGTCCTCAAATTACATTAAAATCACCACACATAGTGTTTACAGTTTAATTACATGGTTATTTACCATTCCCAATCAAGTGTTATTCATTCAGTACCTCTTTGCCTGATCTTACCTAAATAAGAAAACACTTTTAGGCTGGATGTGAGTGGTAAACATTCAAACATGCCAATACTCTAAGGCAACAAAGATGGGATCTGGAGTAAACAAACTCCATTCACAGAGATATTTCAGAGAACTTCTCAGAGAAAGTGAATGGGAAGAGATCAATAATTTGCTGAAATAGTCTTTCTTTGGTGGCTTTGTTTCTATGGGAAAACAAGACAAAACTATCACTTTATGAAAAATAACTATGTTTATTATCCATATTTTGTATTCTAGAAATATAATCCTTCAGTACAGAAGTCTTTATTGGATCCTGTGATATTTTCTGGATCCTCTGATAAAAATAACAGTACAAAAATTAAGGAGTGCCCTTTTTTCCTGATGGACTCAAAGACTAAGGATCCACTAAACATATGCACACCTCAACATACATAAAATGTCTACTTCTGATCTTCCTTTTATCATGAAATTAGATAATCTTAGTACCACTGTCTATCTTTAGGCACGTGCGTAACCTTTCTGGGTCTGAGATTTCTCGTCTGTAAAATATGAGGGTGGAGGAATATAATGATAGCAATCCCAGTTTTACCATCTTGATAGAACGATTACAAAGATCAGATAAGGCTGAAAATACTTTGTAGACTTCTTCAGGATCTTTCTTTTTGGCTAATTTAGATCCTTCAAACCCCATCCCACTTAAACCTTATTTGCTTCCTTATGTTGCTTAGCAACTCACGATGCCTCATATTCCAGTTAAGGTACTAGACAGTTATACCAGAAGATAATTATTTAATGCACTAACTAGGATGACCTTAATTACTAAGACTTAATTTTGAATTCTGCTCATCAGGAACTAAAGTTCTTGATGAGCAGAATTCAAACAAAGTCATCCTTATTATGAAGTACTTGGACTACCTACATCTAAATTCTTTGAGGGGCTTGAGAAATAGCCCTATTCCTTAGGTACACTGGAATCAGACTTACTGAATTGGAATCTTTAGCAGTGGAACCCAAGTACCTGCATTTAAATAAGTACCTCTGATCATTTCAAGCACACTTCAAGTCCAAGAACCACTGTGGTATATAGTTAATGTGTCTGTCCACATATGTTGTTGTTGTCAATTGCCATTGATTCGGTTCCTAGGAGAAACTGGTGGATTTGACCTGCTGACTTAGTAGTTAGTAGTCAAGTGTTTATCCTAAAGCACCTCACCAGGAGTCCACAAATGAGAGGACTTTTAAAAGTTCCTGGAAATTTTAATTATATTTTAATTCTATTTTTTTTTTCATGAAATTTTTGAAATACTCAGATATTTTTAGTTCTCTCCTTTTTAGCACCTGATAGAATTTTACTTTTCAGTCCACCAGGTATTAAAAGTGTATATCACTTCTTTTACCCAAAAAATCTGAATGGAAGTAGCACATGACCCATGTGACATCAAATTGAAGTGATCTATCTCGGATGATTTTACATTCCTCATAATCTTTGCATTTTATCTCCTTTCTCCCATTCTTAGAAAACAACTCATTACCAGTTTTATCCAATATGATTTCATCCCAGATAGATCACTTCAATTTGATGTCACATGGGTCACTTGCTACTTCCATTCATATTTTATTGGACAAAAGAAGTGATATACACCAAACATTATAATGGAGTCCTGGTGTGGCGCTATGGGTTAATGCACCAGACTGCAATGCTATTTGAACTGCAAGGTCGGTGGTTCAAGCTCATCAGCTGTTCCTCAGAAACCCGATACAGGGTCACTATGGATCAGTATCGACTCAATGGCACTTAACAACACCAACAATCATTATAATGTTATATTTAGTAAGGAAAGAATTTAAATGGCAAGGTTGTTGACAAGCCTTTTTCTTCTCCTTCTTCAGACTTGAAATATAGAAGACACAAAGGTATCAACATGAGGAGATTTTGCATGTTATTTCAAATTGGAAACACCAATTCATGCACTAGACTGGGTCTACTTTGGCAAATAGAAAGCATAAATGACTAGGAGGGAAATAACTCATTTAATACATTGAGCGCCTACCATCTGCTAGTCACTCTGCTAAATGCATTATACATTTCATCACATTTGACAATAGTTCTAGAGAATGCCCATTATTAGCCACATTTCAAATGCTAAACAGTTAAAGTAGCAACTCAATTAGAAATTGGGGCTCAAAACAACATTTGACTGTCCAGTGCATAACCTTTTTAACTGCACTTTGTCAGGCAGTTTTTTGACATGGCAATGGTTGATCTAATTGACTTATTCTTTCTCTAATATTGAATAACAAAAATCTATAGACCCTGTGCAGGCTGCATGCAATGTGTATCCAGACACTCACATGCATTTTTCTTTAGAAAACTAGGAATGACATGCCTAAAATGTTGCTTGGGCTCTTTGTGACCAAGTTTTGCAAACCAGTATCTCTTTCTGTCTGCAGTGGATGCAAATGTAGCAAACTAAACTAGGATGATGACCTTTGAAAATTGTGGGCCCTAACATATAGATATCGAAAATGGCTTTCAATCTAGAAAGCACATTAGACATATGACACATCGTTACCATCTACCAATTATCCAAATGGAATGTAAGACATACAATTATTTCAGATATTAAGATTTTGGAGATGCTTCATTTTTTTTTTTAACAACAAAGATATGCATTGAGGAATATAAACCCATTTTGTGAAGTGAATCTTGATAAATGCTGCAAGAACACAATTACAAATTATATTCTATCTCTGCTACTTACATTTGGTTCTAAACCAGATAAACCAAAAATAGAGCGAAAGAATAGGATTTCAAATCCATTTAAAAACTGGGGAGAAATGAAAATAGTCACAGCGTCATGATTTTGATGGAAAATCAGCAACAGGACTTTCTATTCTGGCAGTGGAATATTATATATCCATTGAGAGATGTATTTAGTCGATAGTCTCCTGCTGCTGCTGCTGCTGCTGTGTGTGTTGAGTTGGATCTGACTCAGATTAAACCTGCATAGGGTTTCTGAGGCTGTAAATCTTTATGGCAGCAGAAAGCTTCATCTTTCTGCAGGGATTGGCTGGTGCATTGGAACTGCTGGCCTTACGGTTAGCAGCCCAACACATAACCCAGTACACTACAAGGGTTCCTTAGCTCCAGCCACATACTGCTCCTACTAGAGGGAGACCTGGTGTTACTCCCTCTCATAGGCCCTTAGATGATACCTATAGTATAAAACATGTGTGTAACCAATATACATGACAGAAAAAGTATAACATAGTAAGTATAAACATCGGTCGACCAAAAAATAGCAATAAAAGTATAATGTCATAATGTGAATATTTTTCTGTATATGTAATTTTATGATGAGTTTGTGGGTACGCTATTGTGCACTTTGATTGGAAAGTATTCTCATTAAGGATCAATTAATATTTGAATATTTGGGTAAGAGTTTTGGAGGTAAAGGAGACATGATCTTCTTTAAGTGTTGGCTCTCACACTAGGAAGTGAAATAATTTGTCTAATGTCACTCAGCTATAAATGGAAGGGACAGTCTTCTGCCAAGCCCCCATTTGTCACTAAAAGAGTGACAAAAAGTAGCAAAATAGACTCAGGGAGTCATGCACCAACTCAAAATCCTGATTACTTACAAAAAAGTGTTTTTGTTTTTTAAAGTCTATTAAATCCATGCTGTATATTATATACATAAATGTAGCCTAAAATAACCTTCTAGATATTAAAAGCAAAAAAAGAAAAAGAAAACTAGCTTTGCGTTGATTTTGACTTTACTGTGACCCCATGTTTGTCAATGTTGAACTGTGCTCCAAAAAAGTTTTCAAAAGCTGATATCACCAGACCTTTCTTCTGTGTGCCTCTGGATGGACTCAAACTAGTATCTTTTCAGTTAGCAGCTGTGTGGGTTAAGCTTTTGAACCTCCCAGGGACATTCTGGACATTAAGTGGTTGGACTTATCATATGAATGACTACTATTTGCACATAGAATATTGCATGTGAGTTATTGCATCATTCGAGTGGAGAAAGCAGAAGTAAATACAAGTTGTGCATCTTTCCAAGATCATATGGTATAAAACTGAAAGGGTTGGAGTTTGCACTCAGATCCTTCTGATTCTAGAATGCATCTCCTTTCCACATAAACTGCCTTTCACCAAGGGAAAAGAACCTTATAATGTGGATCTTGTTAACAGAAAGATTGCTGCAATAAATACACTTATAATGCAAAATACAAGACATTAAAGAAAACCAGGCAGTGGGAAAAATTGGGATAAAATTTGAGAGGTTAGGAATAGAGAAAAAAGAGAGGCAAGAGCAATCCAAATAAAATACAATAGACTGTACTATTAAAATTTTCATCATCATGCAATTCATTTGAAGAATCTTAGCACTGTGCAAAATGCAGAATCTTGCAATGAATATTACAATGAGGACTTATAATAAAATCCCTAGGAAAAATTACAATTAACTGTGCCAATTAGATTTCTCAAGGATCCCTGACTTCAGCTCTGGCTAACAGGAATACTAATGAGTCAGTCAATATTAGCTAATATCAGCTTGATTGATTTAAAGGGTATATATAATTATATAAATGTGAGCATATAAAAATATGTTTCTGTGTGAGTCTATGTGTCTCATACTTACCCATGACTTTCAAAATTGTTTCAAAATACTTTCGAAAAAAAAATTGATACAAGAATCCTCACTAGTCAGATAAAAAACTGAGTTTTAAAAATCATTTATTCTGGGGATCAGAACCAAGTTAAAACTCAGAAAGTTTGACTGAGGTAATGCCCTAACCTATTGATATGTTGGTACGGTTAAGTAAAGGTGAACGTTTGGTGAGTGTTCAAGCGTCAACCATATGTCGTCCACTTTCAGTGAATTTCCTCTTTACTTATCACAATTTTGGAGGAAACAGTTAGGACCCCTATTAAACATAACAGGAAAGTGAAGCTCAACAACTTTAAGTAAAGGTCAAAGAGAGTGGCAAGGGTTGCCATGCATGATTGTACAGTTTGTATACTGCACAACAGTCACTGGATGGACGTGCGTCAGGGGCACATGAAGATTTGACCTTTTGTTTCTGAATGTACCCAGGAAAACAGGCTTCTTGTTAAGCCTTGGTGGAGTATGGGGCCTTTGGTGGAATCCTGAACCCCACCCAGAACCTTCAGGGGTGGGACATTCTCTATGGAAAAGACATGCAGGCCAACCCAGAATGGCTAGAAGAACAGAAGATACTTCTTGAAAGAAAGACCAACCAGGGGAAGAAGAAGGGGGGTGGGGGACGGGGGAAAGAAAGGAAAAGCAGACTGTTTGGTTGTGACGTTATCAAGCAAGCTGCTTGCCCTGGAACCATCAAGGGAAGAAAAGCCAACCTGCCAGGGTTAACTCCTGCCTAAGACTGAAACTCAAAGAGAACCTATGAACAGACCTATATACTCGATGGCAACCATCTTGGTTGACTTATGACTGGAAAGGGGAGGGAGGAATTGCAGCAAAGATGACATGGGCTGAGATTTGCCATATTCCATGGATGCCCTATAACCTTGAAATGAGAAAGAGAAAAGGATGGGGTGACAGGTTTGAAGTTCAGGGTGATGTGTGAACTCCCGAGCCTAAAGACTTGTCACTGAGGGCTAAAGTCAAGAATGAAGCAGCCACCAGATCTGAAGGAGGCAGAGGTATGTGAGAATTCCTGGACTTGCAGACAGTGCTCGTTGGACCTAGCATGGATGGCTTTATGGCTGGCTGACCAGAATTTGACCAGATGAAGACAATGATATAATACAGGGAACAAGCATAAATTGCTATAACCTGATCAATCAGACCCTAGATTATGGATAAGGCTGCACAAAATTCCATCCAAATAGGGAAGGACTCCTCATATCAAGGATAAACCATGTCTCAGATGAGCCAACCTTGCATGTGAAAACTGGACAGTGAGTAAGGAAGACCGTAGAAGAATTGATTATTTTAAGTTATGGTGTTGGAGGAGAATATTGAAAGTGCCATGGGCTGCTAAAAGAACCAACCGATCTGTATTGGAAGAAGTGCAGCCAGAGTGCTCCTTGGAGCCCAGGATGGCCAAACTTCGTCTCTCATACTTCGGACATATTGTCAGGAGGGACCAGTCACTGGAGAAAGATATCATGTTTGGCAAGATGGAGGGTCAGAGAAAAAGAGGAAGACCCCCAACGAGATGGATTGGTCAAGAGGCAGCATCGATGGACTCAAGCGTGGCAACAGTAGTGAGGTTGGCCCAGGATCAGGCAGTGTTTCGTTCTGCTGTGCATAACGTCGCTATGGGTTGGTACTTACTCAATGGCACCTAACAACAACAACAACAACAAGGGTATGTAGAGGGTATTGTAATCATTACAATGATCTGCTGAATAAAAAAAAGTATATGTGGGAATTGTCAAAATGAGCGGAAAAAGGTATATGCTAAAGGTTCTTTAAAGTTAGCTTTGTATAGTTTAACAGTAAATTATTAATTTAATCTCAGCCTTATTCTTGGAAAACATTATATAAAAGTCTATTTGTGTCTTAATTTAGCTCTAAATGACTTTGTATCTCCTCATTTCTACTGGAAATAAAGTTCAAAATATTTAAAACAAAACAAAACCCTGAATTGCAGTGATTATAATCAAATGCAATTTAAAAAGCTACTGTGACCTCATAAAGAATAAAGTCCACAAAAAGGCTGGTCGGTTGCACTTTTCACTGACCTCACAGTCATGACTTTCTGTCTCCTCCCACGACAAGCCCTATGGATAATTTAACTTTACCTCTGCCACACTTAACACATACTAAGTGCTTCATTCTTCCATCAGTAAAAACCAGTAGCCTTCTAGTCTAGTCCAACTCATGGTCACCCCACGTGTGTCAGAGTAGAACTGTGCTCTAAAGGATTTTCAATGACTAATTTTCAGAAGTAGATCACCAGGACTCTAGATAATCTTGAACCTTTGTAGCTGAGTGCATTCCTTAACCGATTGCATCACCTAGGGATGTCCCTAGTGAATGGAACTGAAGAAATAACCATTTCTTTTCTCCCCTCTCTCATGGCTCAGGACCTTAAATTGCCCCCACTGGACTCAGGTCTCCAAATGTAGTGGAAAGGAACAGCAAGGATACTTACCTGGGAAACAAAAAGCTAAAGAGCAATAGAAGACAGACTGTAGTTACATTTTCCAGTGCATAACCCATAAAGAGCAGAGGTTCCAAGAAGAGAAAAAAAAAAACCTAAGAACTGAGGGTGCTCAAACAGGTCTACACTGTTCTATAAAGTAGTTGTGAGTCGGAATTGACTAGGTGGTAGTGGGTTGGGTTTGGTTTTGAGGTTGCTGTTGAGTTGGTTCTAATAACAACAGCACTGTTAGAGGAGGCCAAATTATACTTTAAAGGTAGAGAGGATGAGAACAAACCATGCAGGAAGATAAAAATATCTTGAGTGCAGAGAGGGGGTTTTAGAAGAATGTTTGTAAGGACAGTGAGAAGCTACTGACATGAAAAAAAAAAGTACACATTAGAGATGCTCACAATGAAAGTTAGAACTTTAAACCTTGACCTTTGAAACAGCTGTAATCAATGGCTTGCAGTAGGGTTAGGGGTGGCGTACAGAGGAGATGAAGGGATCTGGGCAGTTTAATATGTTATTTGTTGTTAAGTGCTGTCCAGTTGGTTCTGACCCATAGTGACCCTGTATAGGGCTTCCGAGGAGTGACGGGTGAGTATGAATTGCCAACCTTGCAGTTCAAACCAGCCTTGCAGTTGAGTGTTTACCCACACCAGAATTAGGAGGTGGGCATGCTTTACTTAGTTTTGTCTTACTTATATTTTACGCAGAGTAGATAAATGGCTTCTTAGGTGATATTGCCTCCTCTCAAAGACAAGAACATCATCTGTGGGGAGGAGGAGATAATTTTGAGTAGGGGTATCTACTTGCCAGGACCCTCTGTCAGTTGTCATATTGTGTTGGCTCACATATTGCTGTGATGCAGAAAGCTATGCCTGCAGTATTTTAAATACCAGCAGGGTCATCCATGGTGACAGGTTTCAGCCGAGCTTCCAGACTAAGACAGACTACATGAAGAAAGGCCTGACTATCTACTTCTGAAAATTGATAACTGTGAGGACGATGCACAGTTGGAGTCCGATTTGACTCGATGGTAGCTAACTATGTGTCTGTCTCTCTGACTGCTGCCTGTGTGCCTCTTTAGCTAGCTAACTGGTTGTGTTTTCCTATTCAAACCAGTGTTGAGACACTATAACAAGCAGTAGAATATATGTGCACATATGTGGAATGGTACACTGAATCATGTGCCCATGGGCATTGCCAACAGCTAGAAACAGCACAGAAGAACCTGTTCAAATCTTTTAGTTCAGGGGTCCTTTTCTTTGCCTTACTGCTCTCCAGTGTACCCAAGGCTAAAATTATTCCCATTTTTTAAACAGATTGAAAATAATATGAATATAAACAAGTTTAGTTCTTCATTAGCAGCCAGTACCAAAGAATTCTCCTCTATTGACCTATTTAAAGAGCTCTGGTAACATAGTGGGTTATAAGCTGGGCTCCTAACCACAAGGTCAGCAGTTCGAATCTACCAGCTGCTCCAGGAGAGAAAGATGAGGCTTTCTGATCCTATAAAGATTGACAGCCTCAGAAACCCTGTACAGGGTCGCTGAGTCAGAACCAACTCAACAATAACAGTACCTCAACATAAAGAAAACAAAAACCTTCACAACTGGAACAATAAATAACATCATGATAAGTGGAGAAAAGATTGAAGTTGTCAAGGATTTCATTTTATTTAAATGTGTGTGGTAGCTGCAGTCAAGAAATCAAGATGTATTGCACTGGGCAAATCTATTGTAAAAGACCTCTTTAAAATATTAAAAAGCAAAGATGTAATTTGTCTCATATATATGTGAAATCAGGTCAATGAATAAGAAAGACCACTGAAGAATTGATACCTTTAAATTCTATTGTTGGTGTAGAATATTGAATATACTATGGACTGCCAGAAGAATGAACAAATCTGTCTTGGAAATATGACAGCTAGAATGCTCCTTAGAAGCAAGGTTGGCAAAACTTTGTCTCGTGTACTTTAGACTTACCAGGAAGGACAAGTCCCTGCAGAAGGGTATCATTCTTGCTAAAGTAGATGGTCAGAGAAAAAGACGAAAACCGCAACAAGATTGAATGACACAAGGCCTGCAATAGCATTATTGGAAGGATGGTGCAAGACCAGGCAAGGTCTTGTTCTGTTGTACACAGGGGTTCCTAGAGCTCTGGTAGCATAGCGGTTATGAGTTGGGCTGCTAATCTCCAGGTCATGAGTTTGAAACTACCAGAGGTTCCACATAAGAAAGATGAAGTTTTCTGTTCCCATAAAGATTTACAGCCTCAGAAACCCTATTCAGGGTCACTATGTTTCAGAACAAACTGCACATAACCATCAACCACCATAGTAGGAACAGACTCTAGGGCACCTAACAACGAAATCGTTCTGCTTGAATAACAAATTGATTTAAAGTCAGATATAGTAGAGTCCTTGGATCATGCAAACAGTTAGGTGCTCAACTACCTACTGAAGAGTTGAAGGTTCAAACTCACCCAAAGATTCAGAGATACCTCAGAAGTAAGGACTGGTGATCTACTTTTGAAAGGTCACAGTCTGAGACAGTCTATGGAGTTCATTTCTACTTTGAAAACATGGGGTCACCATGAGTTGGAATCAACTTGAATGCAGCTGATTTATGTTTGTTTGTTTGGTAGTAGAATAAATACTAGCTTGGGAAAGTCTGACCTGGGTTCCAATCTTGCCTTTATCACAAACCCACTGGGAGATTTCTTCATTGTACTTGCCCTGGGGATTAGAACTGCCTTTAGTTTCCATGACCTTTTAGTATCATTTCAGGGAAGATAATTTAAACAAGTGTCTTCTCAGTTCTGCACAAAGATGTTTTGTCAGGTAACATGTTTCCCTGATATTGCTGACAACAGATTTGAAAACCTGATGTGCTTGAAGAACTATAAACACAAACTAGTGCCCGTCAGCTTTTGTTTCTCCTTATGCTTTCTTTAGGGTCTCAGAAAGCATCTGGCAGAGCTGACCTGTTCTACAAATGTTATGATGGTTGGCTTGGGGTAAACCGCTCTGTTCATTTTGTAAATATACACTCTTGAACTGTGTATTTTTCCTTCAGTGGACTTGTAGAAAAATATTAAACCTTTTTCTTAGGTTGGGTTCTCATGAGAAGCAAAACCAGTGCAGTGAATATATAAATATACAAAGATTTATTTCAAGGAAATGGTTCATGGAACTGTGCAGGCTGGCAAATCCCAAATCTGTGGAACAGGCATTGGGCTTCCTCTGACTCATGTGGTGACAAGGCCCGATGAACCCAGTAGCTACAGATCAGATGACAGGCTGAAGGCTTTTCATGTCCCAAGAACCAGAGGTCATAGTATGACGAAAGGGGTGTAGAATTAAGATAGAGCGAGAGTAAAACAGACTAAATGCTTTAGAGAAAGGAAGATCGCTTAA
>NW_006408558.1:7646884-7652517 GCF_000296735.1 Chrysochloris asiatica | reverse complement strand
AAAAAAAAAAAAAAAGAGCGAGAGTGCAAGCTGTACAGAACATCTCTGTATGTCAAATGCAGACCAAGCCCCAGGGAAACTCTCTTTCTGACTGATTGTGATCATATCATATCATAACATGAAGGATGGTAACATCTGCCAAACCACAGAGAATTATGGCCTCACCAAACAGACACATATGATTACCCATCACACCTTAGAAATCATTTAAGACCATATTAGACTGAAAGGCTTCCAGTCAGAAAAGCCAAAGGGTTTTCTGGTTGAAAATGGCTCTGAGTTCTTTTAAGTTCTTCTGGCTACAATTTTTACCAGAAGGAATCGATGTATAAGTTTAGGGCTGGAAGGCAGAAAGCTGGATTCTTGTCTGAGCTCTGTCATTGTCTCTTACTCTCTGGACCAACCACGTAGGTGTTCTTTGTTTTAATTGCTTCCTTTTTTTAAATAAGGAAAATTGGAAACACTGGACCAGATGACCCAATTTTAGTATTTTCTGCTTTACAGTAAATTAACATGGAGGGATGGGCAAAGAAATTTTTACTTTAGGCAAAAATTCTGTGAAAGTTCTTTTACCTGAATCTATTTCTTGCCCATCCAAAAATTTTTGGAGAAACTGAAGATGAGAGGCACTATTATCAAGTCTAACAATTCATGCTAGGTCCCAATGGATTTCTGAATGTGAATAACAATATATTGTTGTTATTTGACACTAAAACGGTCTGTTTAGTAAACACATCAAGTAATTTTCCTTTTGTGACTTCATACAAAAATGCTTAATTAAATCTTTTGGCAATAGGTGTCGCAAAATGATCCCTTTGTCCTCTACTACTCAACCACCTTCAGAAGTTTTCCAAGTGTACTATGCCGTATATCTGGTTTTCCTTAATGTAAGCCTCATATGATGACCCTGAGTATCGCTCAGTCTCTCACCTGTGGTATTCTTTCCTCCGACATTTAACACATTAAAGAATCACCGTTATGGAATGATTTTTTCAAGTCACACTGCTTCTTTCGAAAGGCCTCATCACCTTTTACAGCACATTCCTCTGTGTCTGGCTCTACTGTCAACAGGGGAAATAGGCAGTTAGGGTTTGTTCATCTTGGAGGAGAAACAATGACTGTGTTCTTTGTCTAGGTGGTTTGATTATTATTGTCCTTTGGCAACCTATTATTTTATCAACTGCTTTCCTGAAATTAGCTTGTCTAAGGGTTTTACTTTCCAACAGAACTGATTGAATGCCCTCCCCATCTTTTGTGATACCATTGGCCACCTCTAGAGTGGTCCTTAACCTTATTAATGATGCCTTGGATTCCAAGATTGTTTAAGATAAAAAGGAAAATGGAGATTGTATTCCCTGGAAACACAACCCCAGACCTAGTTGCTTTTAAGAATAGTCTTTTCAGCTTTAATGGTGCATATGTGAAACTTAAATGGACAAGAATGATTTCAAAAGCATGCCTCCACAGAAAGTCCGGTGTGTAGCTGAGCCTGGAAACTATGAACAGATGTTGCAGGTGTAAACATGTTTCCTTATCTGGGTTCCTGGATTTTACATCCTCCTAGAAGACTCTCTGTACTGCAGAAAAGGGTTATTGGTACAGATGGTAAACTGCTGAAATGCCCAAAAGGTTCAAGCTCATCTGTGCTTATAAAGAAGGGAAGGGTTTTTGAGTTGTTGGACTCACAGGTGTTTGGAAAGCTCCAAATTGCCTTCAGGTTCTTGAGTATTACTTTGCTATAACAGATGTCTTGGGTTATATGTTGGAAGTATCCACTCCTTATGGTGTCCAAGAGCTTAAAATTGGAAAGAGTGTCCCCAGAGCAAGGGGGTGGAGCTGAGTTCTTGGCACAACTGCGCATGCAGGCATTGCAAATGGAGGTTTTGAGGCTGTTCTGTCTCTGGGCTGCTGCCACAAAATTTCTCTCTGGCCACTGGCTCCTTCCTTCCCTGCCTTGTGCAATCTTTTTGGCACAGACACTTCATTATTTCTGAACCTTAGTGTCCCCCGTTCCTCTGTCAGTCTCTTTCAGCCTGACAGCAACAGGTGCAAGCAGGCGGTGACCACATGCTTTCAGGTGTTCTGTTAGAATGCTTTCTGAGGCGTGAGCATCAGAGGGACACTTCTGTTCGAACCAAAGACCAGCACTGAAATTTATGAGCTTCCTTTCCCAGGGCAATCAACTTTTATCCCCTCTCTATGAACAAAAGCAAAACGAAATTAGACTCACATATAATAGAACACCCTCCATTCTATAACTTCTACCCATGACATCACCCTACCGGCTATGTTTCCTCTCCTCTAGTTTGTCTCTCCCTACTTTGAACTGAAAGGAGCCTTTCCTAAGACACATTTCATGGGAATTTTAATAGGTGGGATTTGGGGAAAAACTGGAGAAGTCCTATGAAATATAAAAGTAATTTTTTTTTTTTACTTTTGGGATATCTTGGAGCACTGAAATATGTCAGTGTGGGACTCAGTATCCATAAATATATTATTCAAGATTTGCCATAGTTATTTGAACTCGAATTTAAAAAATTTTTTAGTTTTGTTTTGTTTTTGGAAGGAGCTCTGGTAGCGTAGGGGTTACTAGTCGCGCTGCCAACCTCAAGGTCAGCTGTTCGAAACTATCAGTGGTTCCGTGGGAGAAAGATGAGGCATTCTGCTCCCGTAAAGATTTACAGCCTTGGAAACCCTGTGCAGGGTCGCTATGAGTCGGAATCAACTCCACGGTGCTTAACAACAACAACATGCCGTGATTAGAATGTACTTGATCTTTGGAATACACTTCTGAAAATGTTTGCCTAGACCAAACAATACAGCTCCAGAGACTCATATCGTGAAGTAGTCTACCCTAGGGGAACTCAAAGCACAATTAATGGTGTTTTGTTTTGCTTTGTTTTATCACAGGCAAAGGGAACTTACTTTGAAGGGTTTCACAGATTGTAATGGACCTTTTGGTTATATCTTTGCAGCAACTTTTTCTTGCCCACTCATGTGCTTTGAGAGGGCTCGCCCTTACTCTCAGTATCCATTGGGCCGGGTACTAAAACATTCAAGTTAGAAAAATCAGTCTCCATCCAGTTGACTCTGACTCATAGCATCTCCTATTTGTCTCAGAATAGACCCATGCTCCATAAGGGTTTTAATGGCTTATTTTTCAGAAGTAGATCACCAGGCATTTCTTCCAAGGTACCTCTAGGTATACTGGAACATACAATCTTTTGGCTTGCTGTTAAGCATGCTGTTTGCACCACCAAAGCACTTCAAGTATTAGGGTTCTCCCATGCTATTCCCACCCCACAATTGTTTCAGATAACCATGACCCAAGGCAGGCAATCTCAGGATGTTTCTGTGGACAAATGGGTTGATTTAGGCATGTTCCTATTAGCGTAGTGCTTGAGACTTTTGTGTCACGGTGTGGAGAACTGCCCTTTATTTCCCAGATGCATGTGAGGGAAGAGAATGTCACTTCACTTCCTGTGGGCAGCCATCTTTCAGAGAGCCTGTCAGAGTATGACAGAAGTAGGCAGAGACAAGAAAACAGAACAGAAATGCATTTGGAGCTGCGATTGATCTGTTTTACAATGATGTAAGGAGTCTACAGAGTCTCCCATATTGCTCAAGTTACATTGTATTTTGTTGTCCGTATTTTCAATAAAAGCCATCTCAACTGATAACGTGGTTTACACAGGGGCCATATTGTATGGGTGTCCTGATATGGTGCTTTTGGATAAAGCAAAGTTGGCTTGCACTGAAAGGCGGCAGTTCAAACTCACCAGCTGCTCCTTGGACCTTGGAAAGAAACCCTATGAGTTGCTATGAGTCAGAACTGACTCGAGAGCACTTAATAACACCATATTATATCAACCTTCAGTCCCATTATAAAAGGTCTAAACTATTATATGTCCAGATTTGTCATTTCTGAGTTCCAGAGCAATAAATTGTGTTTAGATTTCACTGGCCTATGTCCCTTGTATCAAGTTATATATTCCTGATGTGTCGCTGTGGGTTAATGTGCCAGACTGCAAAGCCTTTTGAATGATAAGGTAGGTGGTTGGTACAAACTCACTAGCAGCTTCTCGGAAACCCTATACAGGGTCGCTATGGGTCGGAACCGACTCAACGGCACTTAACAACAACAACATGGTTCTTTTAATTGACTACCTTTCTTAATTTTCTCTAAATAATTAAATGATAGATTTCAAGTATGATCTCTCCCACAGGGGGTGCTATATGATAAGAGCTGGACTGCTTACCAGAAAATTGGTGGTTCAAACCCACCAGCCACTCCTTGTATACACTCAGCAATGTATGACACTCAACAAAAACAATTTGAAGGCAGAAATGCCTGCCTTACAAGGGCTAGAGGGCCTTGCAATATTATGATATAAGCCCACCAGATGGACATAGTTTGAGGTAGGACCTCATATCTGTTAAAGTTAGCCCAACTCTAAGTAAAATCTGCCCCTGGGAACAGGTAAGATGAAGACGTGTGCCTCACTTCAGCTGTAGGAATTGAGATCTTTTCAAGGAATTTAACAGAATGAATTGCCAACACCTCTCCATCTGACTGCTGAAGCATGCATCTCTGCAACTTATTTCCTGGTTTCACTCCTGAGTGAGGACAGTGGTGGCTTAGGGCTAGAATTCTGGTTCTCCATGTGGGAGACCCAGGTTCAATTCCTGGTCATGCACCTTATACACAGCCATCATCAAGCTTTCAACGGAGACTATTTCTGCGAAGCTGAACAAAAAGACAGAATAGGAAGAAAGACCTGGTTGTCTACTTCTAAAACATCAGACAATGAAATGGTCTAATCACAACTGATCATGGGGTACCACAGGACCACAGGGCAGCATTATGTTACCTTGTAAATGTGATCTCCATAAGTTGGGGGCCAATTTGATAAAAGCCATAACAAGAAATGATGGAAAACTGAGTCCATTAACACATAAGCCTTTTTTCTTCTGTACCCTAGTTGTTGTTGTTGTTAGGTACCATTGACTCGGTACCGACTCTTAGCAACTTTATGTACAACAGAACGAAACACTATCCAGTCCTATGCCAACTTAACAATCGTTGCTATGTTTGAGTCCATTGCTGCTGCAACTGTGCCAGTCCATCTCCTTTTATCTACAACACTCCATTTTACCAAACATGACATCCTTCTCCAGGGACTAGTACTCTCTGACAATATGTCTGAAGTATGAGAGATTAAGTCTGGCCATCCTAGCTTCCAGGGAGAATTAGCTGTACTTCTTCCCATAAAATTTTGTTTGTTCTTTTCATGGTCCATGGTACTTTTAATATTCTCCTCCAACTCCAGCGAGATGGATTGGCAAAGTGGCAGTATCAATGGGCTCAAGCATGGCAACAATAGTGAGGCTGGCCCAGGATCAGACAGTGTTTCATTCTGCTGTGCGTAAGGTCGCTGTGAGTCGGTACCAACTTGATGGCACCTAACAACAACAACCAACACCATAGTTCAAATACTCCAATTCCCCTACAGTCTTCTTATTCATTGGCCAACTTTCACATGCATATGAATTTATTGAAAATACCATAGCTTAGGTCAGGCGCACCTTAGTCCTCAAACTGACATCTTTGCTCTTCAACACTTTAAAGAGGT
>NW_006408558.1:7641361-7646134 GCF_000296735.1 Chrysochloris asiatica | reverse complement strand
TCTTTGGAATGGGCACAAATATGGATCTCTTCCAGTTAGTTGGCCAGATAGACTTCCAAATTTCTTGGAATAAATGAGTGAGCACCTCCAGTTACCTATCAGTGTGTTGAAAGACTTCAATTTGTATTCCATCAATTCCCGGTGCCTTATTTTCGGTCAAAGCCTTCAATGCATCTTGGACTTTTTCCTGCAGTGTCACTGGCTTTTGATCACATGCTACCTCTTCAGATGGTGGAATATTGACCATTTCTTTCTGGTACAGTAACTCTGTGTATTCCTTCCATCTTCTTTTCAATGCTTTCTGCATCATTCAATAATTTGCCCAGAGAATCCTTCAATCTTTCAAGTCGAGGCTTGATTTTTTTTTTTCTTCAGTTCTCTCAACTTGAAATATGCTGAACATGTTCTTCCTTTTAGATTTCCTAACTCTACATTCATTTCACTATAATATTTGACTTTGTCTTCTTGAACTGCCTTTTGAAATTTTCTATTCAGTTCTTTTACATCATCTCTGTGTTGGAGAGCACGTTTCAGAGTCTCTTCTGACATCCGTTTTGGTCTTTTCCTTCTTTCTTGCATTCTTAATGACCTTTTGCTTTCTTCCTGTATGATGTTTTGGTTGTCATCCCAAAACTCTTCTGGTCTTCTGTCTTTAGTGTCTAAAGCATCAAATCTGTTCTTCAGATGATCACTAAATTCAGGTGGAATATATTCAAGGTCATATTTTGGCTCTTGTGGATTTGTTTTAATTTTTTTCAGCTACAGCCTGAACTTGAATATGGGCAATTGATGCTCTACTCCACAGTTTACCCTTAGTCTTGTTTTGGCTGATGATGTGGCGCTTTTCCACTGTCTCTTGCCACAGATGTAGTCAATTTGATTTCTGTGTATTCTAGCTAGTGAGGTCCTTGTGTACAGTCATCTTTTATGTTGTTTAAAATATGTATTTGCATTTAAGAAGTCATTGATCTTGCAAAATTCTATCATGACCATCAAGGGAAAAGAGTATGAACAGAATGTGGGACCCTATCCAGAGACGCAGTGACACCAGAGATGGAGGCAGAGATGAGGACACTGAGAGATAAGAGCAGCTGAGGACTACAGACTCTTGGAAAGAGAAAGGCTGTGTGCTGGTGGCCAGTAGACAGGCTTGCAGAATGTGCCCTTGGGTTTTTTAAATGATTATATATTCCTGAGTGCTTTTGTGTACATAAAACAAACAAAAAAAAAAACACCTAAAGGGAATAGAAGCAAATACTGCTGAATGGTGATGCGTGGAGGGGATTGTAATCATTGCAATGATACAAAATACGACAGGATGAGTGCAAAACTGATGTTCTGCCATGTAAATTGTTACTCAGTGCACAATACAAGCTTAAAAAAAAAAAAATCTATCATGTGATCCTCAACATGATTTCTATCACCAAGACCATATTTTCAACTACTGATCCTTCCTTTTTTGTTTTCAACCTTTGTATTCCAATCACCAATAATTATTATCTTGATTCCATGTTTGATCTATTTCAGATGGAAGAAGTTTGTAGAATTCTTCAATTTCATCATCATGGGCTTAGTGCTTGGTATATAAATTTGAATAATAGTGATATTAACTGTTTTTCCTTATAGGAGTATGGCTATTATCCTATCACAGACAGCCTTGTACTTCAAAACAGATCTTGATAAATTCTTTCTGATGACAAATGTGACGCCATTCCTCCTCTATTTGTCATTCCCAGTATCGTAAACCATGTGATTGTCAGGTTCAAAATGGCCAATTCTATTCCATTTCAGCTCATTAATTTCTTATGTGTTCCATTTCATTTTTAACAATTTCCAGTTTTCCTAGATTCATACTTCATACATTCCATGTTTTCACAGCTGTTGTGTTGTGCCCCATCAGCATATAAAGGTTCCGAGGGCTTTACTGCATTCATGTCATCGCAGTTAACTCTGAGAAAGCAGCTCTTTCCCAGTCATATTTTGAGTGTCTTTCAACCTGAGGGGCTCATCCTCTGGTACTATATCTAACAATAATCTGGTATTCTTCATAATGTTTCAATAGTCAATATTTTGGTGCTGACAGTATTTCATTGCTATTCATAAGGTTTTCAGCAACTAAATATTCAGAAGTAGACCATCTCTCATTCTTCCTAGTCTGTCTTCATCTGGAAGCTCAGCTGAAACCTGTGTGCCATGGGTGATCATGCTGGTGTTTAAAATGCCTGTGGCATAGTTTCCAGAATCACAGCAACACACAAGTTACCACAGTATGACAAACTGACAGATGGTTTGTACTCTAAGCCACCTTTCAATTTTCCTAAAGTTAAAGACAGAAATAAGGTAACTTCTAGTAGCAGAGTCAACTTTCTTATAAATGAACACCATGTCAGTTCGATAGTCGTTTATCTACTGACAGATATGGAGGTCTCCAAACTTGGTGTAACCACTAAGTCAAAGTTTTTTTACTAAGGCTTTGCCCACAGTTATAATTCAAGTGTTATTGGTCAGAATCAAGTCCAGTGTGGGACTGTAGATAGCAAAGTTGGTTTGAACCACAAGATCGGTGGTTCAAACTCACCAAGTGCTCCTAGGAAGACCTATGTAGGGTCACTATGAGTCAAAACCGACTATATGGCACTTCACAACAGCAGAGGGTAGAAAAATTGGAGGGGATAGATGTGGCTGTAAAGAGACAAAAAGGAGCCTTTTGGTGATGGTACAGTTAAGAATGGTGATAATATTATTGTTGTTAAGTGCCATTGAGTCAGTTTGAGTTACAGCAACTCTGTACAGACTTTCCAAGGAACAGTTGGTGGATTTGAATCACCAACCTTGTGGTTTAGCAGTCTGGTACTTATCCTACAACACCACACCAGGATTCCATAGAAAAAGCTGAAGTGATTATAGTATTTAATCAAGGCTGCAATATCTTTAGATTATCTCTGCAAACACACACACACAAATGAGCTCATGGTTCTTTAACTGTGCTTTATATGTTGTATCTATTTTAGTTTTCTGATCTTTATATTATGCTGGTATGGCACTGTAGGATAAGCACTGGACCACAAGGTCAGTTTGAACTGTAAGGTGGTTCAAACTCACCAACTACTCCTTGGAAAACCTATACAGGGTTGCTATGAGTTGGAACGGACTCAATGGCACTTCATAACAACAACTGGTTAGAATCCAGAGTCCTGGTGTGGCGCTGTAGGATAAGCACAGAACTACTAACCATAAGGTTGGTGATTCAAACTCAACAGCCGCTCCTCAGAATTGCTGTATCTGGCATGGGCTATATGTTGTTATTTTGTTGTTAAGTGCCGTTGAGTTGGTTCTGACCCATAGCAACCCAGTATAGGATTTCCAAGGAATGGCTGGTCAGTTTGAACCACTGACGTTGCCGTTCAAACTGACCTTGCAGTCCAGCACATTAGCCTAAAGTGCCACACCAGGCTGTATAAGGCCAGTGAAATCATTTGGTCTGGCCCTGCCAATGCAACAACAATTCCACCCATCACTCTAGGGGTGAGTTAATTAAATGTTTGACCAAATATAGCAGGATAATTTTCAAGTTGATAACTTTGTATGACCCACAAATGTTATAAATTTTAGCAAAAAAAGGTTCCGACACAGGGTTGCTATGACTGAATGGCATTTAACAACAGTAAGTCAGAATCTCAATCAACAACTATTGTTAGCTGCATGAAGTTGGCTCCGACTCATGGTGAGCTTTTATGTATAACAGAATGAAGCACTATCTCTCTGGTCTTATACCGTCTTGAATACTTATGTGCCAAACAGTGATCCACACACAGAATGTGGTTGTGTACAAGACAAACAAAACTCCTGACACTTGAAGGACTTACAGTTGTATGTGCTCATCCATACAGAGAAGACAGAAACATATAAAGTATGTTGCTGCTATCATTATTAAGTGGTATTGAGTTGATTCCAACGCATACCTACCATATAGGGTTTTTGAGGAGCAGATGGTGGGTTTGAACTGCCAACCAATGCTTATCCTACCATTCTATAGCAGGAGTCCACGCAAAATATAAAGTATGTAAAATGGAATCCCTGGGTGGTACAAACGGGGTCATCATAATTTGAAATTGACTCAAAATCAACTAGCAATAACAGCATTTAAGTAAGATGAGGTTAAAAAAAAAACAAAAAATTGGTAGTTTTTATACTATGTCAAATTGGCATTGCTGGAATTACATTTCCATAATCCTTTTCTTTGTATATTGTTGTTAAATGTCTTAGAGTTGGTTCCAGCTCATAGTGACCTCTGTAGGTTTCTGAGGAGCAGCTAGTGAGTTTGAACTAATGAACTTGCAGTTAGAAGTCCAGTGCTGATCCTACAATGTCACACTAGGAGTCCTTTCTCTATATGGTGGTGGTGGTTATGTGCCATGGAGTGGATTCCAACTCATAGCAACCCTATATAGTTTTTCTGAGGCTGTAAATCTTTACAGGAGCAGAAAGCCTCATCTTTCTCAAACATATGGCTGGTAGTTTTGAATTGATGACCTGAGGTTCACAGCCCACTTGTAACCACTTCACTACCAGAGCTCCTTTCTTTGTATGTTATTGTTGTGAGGTGCTGTCAAGTCAGTTCCGAACCATAAAAACCCTGTATAGGGTTTCCAAGGAACCACTGGTGAGCTTGTTTCTATGTATCTTGTTGTTGTTAGATGATGCCATCAAGTTGGTACTGACTCATAGTGACCTTATACACAGCAGAATGAAACACTGCCTGATCCTGGGCCA
>NW_006408558.1:7634555-7640423 GCF_000296735.1 Chrysochloris asiatica | reverse complement strand
AAAGCCTTTGTGTAGTCAATAAAGCACAGGTAAACATCTTTCTGATATTCTCTGCTTTCAGCCAAGATCCATCGGACATCAGCCATGACATCCCTCATTCCACGGCCTCTTCTGAATCCAGCTTGAACCTCTGGAAATTCTCTGTCAATGTATGCTTACAGCCATTTCTGTATTACCTTTATTAAAACTTTACTCGCATGGGATATCAAAGATGTTGTCTGATGATTTCCTCATTCTGTTGGGTCACCTCTCTTTGGAATGGTTACAAATACGGATCTCTTCCAATCAGTTGGCCAGATAGTCGTCTTCCAAATTTCCTGTCATAGATGAGTGAGTGTTTCTTGTGCCACCTCACCTTCTTGAAAGATTTCAATTTTTATTCCATCAATTCCTGGTGCCTTGTTCTTTGCCAATTCCTTCAGTGCGTCTTGGACTTCCTCCTTCAGTATCATTGGCTCTTGATCATATGCTACCTCTTGAAATGGTTGAACACGAACCATTTTCTTTTGGTTCAGTGACTCTGTGTATTCCTTCCAGCTTCTCTTGATGTTTTCTGCATCATTCAATAATTTACCCAGAGAATCCTTCAATAACGGAAGTCGAGGCCCAAATTTTTTCTTCAGTTCCCCCAGCTTGAGACATGCTGAGCATGTTCTTCCTTTTTGGTTTTCTGATTCCAGATCTTTGCACATTTTATTGTAATATTTGTCTTTATCTTCTGGAGCTGATGTTTGAAATTTTCTGTTCAGCGATTGGACCCCCTCATTTTTCCTTTTGCTTTAGCATCTCTGTGCTGGAGAGCAAGTTTCAATGTCTCTTCTGACATCCATTTTGATCTTTTTCTTATCTCTTGTCTTCTCAATGTCTTTTTGCTTTCTTCATGTATGATGTTCTTGATGTCATCCCACAACTCTTCTGGTCTTCAGTCTTTAGTGTTTAATATATCAAATCTGTTCTTCAGATGATCTTTAAATTCAGGTGGGATATATTCAAGATCATATTTTGGTCTTGTCAACTTGTTTTCATTTTCTTCAGCTTCAGTTTGAATTTGCATATAAGCAATTGATGGGCTGTTCCACAGTCTGCCCCTGGCCTTGTTTTCGCTGATGATATGGAGCTTTTCCATCATCTCTTTCCGCAGATGTAGTCCATTTGATTTCTATGTGTTCCATCTGGTGAGGTGTCTTACGCTGTCTAAAGAAGATATTTGAAATGAACAAATGATTGGTTTTGAAGAATTCTATCATGTGATATCCAGTATAATTTCTATCACCAAGGCCATATTTTCCAACTACTGATCCCTCTTTGCTCCCAACCTTTGCATTCAAATCACCAGTAATGGTTCTATGTGTTGTTGTTGTTGTTAAGTGCTGTCGTGTCGGTTCCGACCCATAGTGACCCTGTACAGGGTTTCCGAGGCTGTAAATCTTTACGGGAGCAGAACGCCTCTTTTTTCTCCCGCGGAACAGCTGGTAATTTCGAACTGTTGGCCTTAAGGTTCGCAGCCCGATTTGTAACCACTACGCTAAATAAAAATTTGTCATGGATTCGATTCCGACTCAAGGCAACATCATGTGTGCCTGGGTAGAACTGTGAGCCACAGGATCTTTAATGTCTGATTTTTAGAAGTAGCTCACCAGACCTTTCTTCTGAGGTACTTCTGGGTAGACTTAAACAACCAGACTTACATTTAGTAGCTCCACATTTAATTATTTGAGCCATACAAAGACTCCTAGTTTCAGGTTGTTGTTGTTGTTGTTAAGTGCCGTCGAGTCGGTTCCGACCCATAGCGACCCTATATAGGGTTTCCGAGGGTGTAAATCCTTACGGGAGTAGAAAGCCTCATCTTTCTCCCGCGGAGCGGCTGGTAGTTTCGAACCGCTGACCTTAAGGTTCACAGCCCGATTCGTAACCACTACGCTACCAGAGTTTCAGGTTAGAGTTGATTAAAAGTGAAATTTGCACAAAGTTTGGCATTTGGAAGTGAAGCCTCAGCCATACTATCTGAAGTTTTTTGTGGTTAGAGACCATGAGAGACTGAGAAGTACCAGGGGGGTTGCTCTTCAGGGCTCTGTGCCAGCACTTATTTAGGTCTGCATGCTCTGTGGTCCTATCCTGACCTCAGGGCCACCCCAGGAAACAGAGGCAAGAGCCCTCCCTAGACTTCATCAGCTGTCTGACAACACTCTGCACCAGTTAGATCTGCCTTCCTTCTGAGTTCTCTTGCAAGCTCCCCTTTATCCATTTGCACCAGTGCTTCAGAAGAACTGGGTTTTTTTTTTTCTCTTTGATCTATCCACTTCCCATTCAAACCCTCACTTCCCCTGCTTCTTATTGAAATAAGGTCTAATTTCAATAATATACTCCATGTTGAGTCATACTTTCCTGATGAGGCTTCCCTGGGTGAACCAGAGCTGTAACACGTGCTATTATAGAAAAGTAGGAAGCCTCACAGGGAGGTAAAGGGTGCTGGTAGTGGGTGGGATGTAGTTTTCAATAATATCATCCAGGGAAGTCCACACTGTGGAGGAGACATTGGAGCACAGAGCTGAAAGCAGTAGAAAAAAATAATGGTAAAATCCTTTCTAACGCACATGAAAACTATTTAAAGGATAATCCAAATAAGAAAAGATTTGGCCCACAAACGCTTATTACTAAGTATCTTAAAATGCTGCATAAACACAGTAATCGCTAAAATAAGGTATGATTTCCTTTAAGGCTGCCTTTGGAAGTAATATTTTCTTCAACCTTAAGGCATCTTGCTGAGGTGAAGTCAAGGCCAGAATTGTTCTTGGAGCTTTTAGTAGGAAAAGAGCTTTGTAGGTATGAAGCCATAAGTATAAAATACCCTCCTTAAGTCACATTGCACCGCTGAGTACG
This sequence comes from Chrysochloris asiatica, assembly GCF_000296735.1. Lineage (NCBI taxonomy): Eukaryota > Metazoa > Chordata > Mammalia > Afrosoricida > Chrysochloridae > Chrysochloris > Chrysochloris asiatica. The sequence goes on along the minus strand of NW_006408558.1, from coordinate 7,637,543 downwards.
GGAGCCCAGCCACCTATTTTCCCAAACACCCTCTGCCTGCTTTGTTTTGCTCTTTCTAGAGTAACAATGAAAAGGAACTAGGAAAGAGTGTAGGGAGATCAGGGGGGAAGGGCCCCTGAGAAGGAGAAAGTGATACTGGAAGGTTTCTCCAGAGGGATCCGAGGAGATGAACTCCTTAGCTTCCCAGCGTTCATGTAGGATCTGCGCTCAGCTGGTGTGCTGGAGAGAGAGGAAACTGCCTAACAAAACAATGTGCAGCAAGGAGACCCCTCTGCTCCTGTGTTTTCCTGTCTGCAGCACTTAGGGGTTGGTTTCCTGGCAACCTGCCATGGAGCGTTCCCTCTGCGGAGACGCGTCTGCCCCTAGGGGGAGCCCATTGGCTGTCAGCCTCCCAGGAACTTCCATGTTTAAGGACCTCCTCTTGGGATAGCAACTGGCTCTCTCTCTGCAGAGCACACTTAGAGCATCTGCCAGGAAAAGATGATTTCAAGGCAGGTATGTATGTGATAAATTGGTGTGGCAGGCCTCCTGTGCCGTCGCTTTGTCGATTGCTATGGACCACTGAGGATGTTCTTTAGATGCTGAAGTCTGAAGGTAAAGAGAAGGTGGAGGTCCTTAACACTTCTCTTTGGGTCATGGCAAATAAACGCTGAACAACAACAACATTTGATAATCAATACTTATGAGTTTTGTAAGGAAAAATGCGTATTGTATTCTTTCCCCATGAAGGCCCTTTTTAAAAAATGAGTTATGCGTGAAATGAAATAGATACAGGATAATGACATACATTTTAACACCACAAGAACGCACATATGGCACTTGGCAAGTGTGTTTTTCCTACCCCCAAGACTTGGGTTAATGCGTTGTGGGTTAATGCGCTGGACTGCAAGGTTGGCTTGAACCACAAGATTAGTGGTTCAAACTCACCAATCATTCCATGGAAACCCTATACAGGGTCTCTATGGGTCAGAACCAACTTGATGGGACTTAACAACAACAAAGACCAAACCCAAGCCAGTTGCTGTTGAGTCAATTCCGACTCTGTGTTTTAAAGAGTTCCCTAGGGTTTCTTGGGTTTCATCTTTACAGAAAGTTTGCCAGACCTTTCTTCCACAGCACCACAGAATGAATTTTTTTTTCTTTCATGTTTTTATTGTGAGTTGATTGATAGTTTACATGGGAGAACATTGGTTCTACACTCATCCCATTGTACTTCATTTCATTGCAATAACTACAATCCCCTCCATGCATCATCATTCAATAGTATTTGCTTCTATTCTCTCTGTTTTTTTTGGGGGGAGGGATGTATATAAAAACCCTCAGGAATGTATAATCATTCTGCAAGCCTGGCTCGTGGCTGCCAGCACACAGTCTTTCTCTTTCCATGAGTCTAGAGTCTTCAGCTGCTCCCTCTCTCTGTGTCCTCATCTCTGCCTCCATCTCTGGTGTCCTTGCCTCTCTGGATAGGGTCCCACATTCCACTTGTGCTCTTCTCTCTTGATGGGCCTAGGGTCCTCTGTTACCATGGAGTGAATCTGAACCACCAACCTGTAAGTGCAAGCCATTTGGACTAAATTACAATTTTGCGGCAACAATAAACACAAACCAGAAAAGTTAGGTAGACAGGGATCAAGCGGTTCCCTTTTGAGAGGTACCAGGTGAACATGTTCTTTTGTGCATAAGAAAGGCAACTTGGTAAACGAAAGTATGTCCCACCCTATGATGGAATGCCATTGCTTCCCCTGTTTCACTAATACTCTTTTGGAGCAGTGCTGATCAGTTTGGAAGCAAGCTCTCCCCCACAACGCTGATTACTACAGCTTGAATTAAGTCAGAGGGAAGTCTGTGTGTTAGAATAGGAAAGCACCTAACCTTCCCATGTGACAACTCCTCCATTGATTTGCCAGCAGTTTACAATAGTCCCTATTGACTAAAATCCATGAAAAGGAAGGAAGAAACCAACAAAGGTGCCTGGTACTTAGCCAAGTTCATGGCAAAGTTCAGTGATGGAAAGAATTTCATTCCTTTGGTCTCTTCCCACCTTTTTTGTTTTTTTTCCACACGTTGATTTATACTTCTGAAGTTCTAGAAACTTTTCTGTTTAGGCCAAGACAATGCCAATAGTTTCATAGATAATATCACTCACTGAATTGAACTAAGGTAAAGCAATTCTTTTTTTTCCTTTACGGTAAACTGACTTGAAAGCAAAACCAAGAATCTGCTGTTTCATAAAATCCAAAGGACGGAATAAAGAATAGTATGAACAGCATGCAAATGCTCAGTAACGTTCTCTCCCACGATAAATGCAATGTAACCTAACCTGCAAATACTCATAGAGACATTTCAATTAGCAGTGAGTGGGCAAACTGAAAAACCCAAATCTGTGCTGTCAAGTTGAAGACATGTGTAACAGAGTAGAATGGAGCTTCGTTTGGTTTGTTGTGGTTGTTAGGTGCCATCCAGTCGGTTCTGATTCCTAGTGACTCTGCACACAGAAAGGAATACTACCCAATCTTGTTCCATCCTCACAATTGTTGCTATGTATTAGCTCATTGTTGCAGCCACTGTTTCAATCCATCTCATTGGAGAGGTTCCTCTTTCTCCCTGAGCCTTCACTTTACCAACCATGATGTCCTTTTCCACAACTCATCCCTGCTGATCACACGTCCAAAGTACATGAAACACAGGAAGTGCATCCTTGTTTTTAAGGAGTATTCTGGCTTTGCTTCTTCCAAGAAACAATTGTTGGTTCTTCTGGCAGAATATGATATTTTCAAAATTCTTCATGTATCAATTCTTCTTCTGTCTTCCTTATTAATTATCCAACTTTTATATATCATGGTCATGATGTGCCATGGAGTCGGTTCCAACTCATAGCGACCCTGTACAGGGTTTCTGAGGCTGTAAATCTTTATGGGGGGAGAAAGTCTCATCTTTCTCCTGTGGAACGGCTGGGAGTTTCGAACTGCTGAACTTGAGGTTCGCAAT
>NW_006408558.1:7628323-7633439 GCF_000296735.1 Chrysochloris asiatica | reverse complement strand
AAAAAAAAAAAAAAATCCTATCTGAAGTGATTGAAGCTGACTTAAAATTTGAATGTTGCAAATCTTGCCTTGCCTTGCGATTAAATAACATTTGACATATTAGAAAGTCTTCCTTTCTTGTTCATCTCAGTGAGAATTAATTTTAAGGCAGAAAACAAATTGCATCTTCTTGAGATTTAATTACTAAGGTATTGCTCTAGTAATTTTATTTTTGAGTTAGTTTATAGAAAATGTGTACTTTAAAAACATCTAGCTATCATTTACTTTAAAAAATGTCATCGTCCTATACTTTAGAAATATGACAGCATTAAATAAAATAAATTCCTGGAATTAAAATTAGAGTATCTTTACATTCTACCCACCTTTCCTACTTCGTGTTTTAATTCCTGTGGTGTTTACAAAGCTTAAATACTAGAAGCTTTTTGTCCCTTTCTCATAATTATTCATGAAATTCAATTAACCTGTCATCAGATGAACTATTATGTTTTCTTGGTCCTTTTACCCCCAACAGCTAGACAACCTCTGAGTTCTCTAAGTTTTCCATGATTTTCCACAATTTTCTAAATTATGCACTTCGTGAAAATGAAACTTTTCATGGGGTCATCTAAGCATCATTTTCAACAAACTATTTATAAAAGAAACTATTTATAAAATCAACAAAACTCTTTATAGCAATATTTAAAGACTTTAAGTATGTGGATATATTTAGCTGCCTTTCTCCCTAGCCTAACCTTTTATTTCCCTCAGAGATTTTTCAGAAGTCACACTTGATCTTTCTGTCTCTAATAAAATACTTGCTAAGTTTATGTACAACTCCAAACACATTTTGAGCATTTTTTACTTACTGTCCAAAACCCTTATAAGCCACCCTCTAGCAAGAAGACACGCTTATCTTTGGTTCACTTAAATAAAAAGAGCAACTAGCCCTTCCGATTTACCAGATGTTTTCCCTTCTCTTGCACCCTCAAAAATCTCAGAAGGAATAAATAAAACTATGGAAAACAACACTATAAAGAATGAAGGGAAGAGAAGGTGCAAAAAAGTCGTGCAATGCTGGTAGTATACGTGGAAGACCTAAGGTGGCCTTTTCCCAGTCATCAGGGAACAATTTTCCCTTCTCAAGTGAGGGACCTTCTTTGCTCTTTGAAACTGGAGTTGATGTTTACTAATTAATTTATAGAGAATGGTCCCTTAGCAACCATTTCAAACAGAATCGGTTACCTCTGCTCTCTAGGTTTAAAGATACATATCCTTTTCCAAGACTGCAGTGTTTGTAGAAGCAAGTAGAACATGACACCATTCTAAACACAGGGATCATGCAATAGTTCCCCAACACCAATGTGGATTCCATCTACAACATGGATGAATCGATGTCTTTGAAATTGTGAAATTACCGTTTGGTGTAGAGACAAGCTTTTTCATATTATTTAATTTGTATTTATACCAGATGGGAAGAGCTTTAAGCATACAAAAAATTTCACCATCTGCCATCCTATATATATTTACTTACTTACTTGTATATTGTTGTCTCTTATCCCAGTTATGAAGTATGTAGGCTATATAAAGAAACGGTGTCTTGTCTATTTTGTTCATGTTACATCCTCAATATCTTATCTCTGGCACAGAAGAAGCATTTGTGGATTGAGTAAATAAATAAGTTTTTTTTTCCTTCAAATTTTTATAAGGGGGCAAGGAACAACTATGAATAAAAGCTCCCAATTTCACTCATTGCTTTTTGAAAGGATTTTTGATATATGAACTTATTTATTGTTGTTAGCTTCCATAAAGTTGCTCTCACAGTGACTCCAGAAACTGGACTGTTGTTATCCATAGGTTTTCATTGGCTGGTTTCCAGAAGAAGCATCACCAGGCTTTTGGTCCTAGTTCCTCTTAGTCTGAAGTTTTACTGAATTCTGTTCAGCATCATAGCAACACACAAGCCTCCACTGATTGGGCGGTGGTAGCTGTGCGTGAGGCACATTGGCAGGGAATTCAAGTCAAGTCGGGTCTCCCACATGGAAAGGGAGAATTCTTCCATTGAGCCACCACTACCGTCAAGTGCTTATTGCTGGTGGTGGTGTAGTGTGACGTGGAGTCAGTTCTGACTCACTGAGACTCAGCTAAAGGACTCCTAAGGCTGTAAAGCTGGTGGGGAAACTTTATCTGCCAAAATTTATAACATCACCCACAGGCCATCCAAAATTATAAACTTAAAAATTAGCCTGCCAATTGAAAATGCCATGACTTGGGTCAAGTGCACCTTAGTCCCCAGTGTGATATTTTTGTTCTTTAACACTTAAAAAAAAAATCTTCTGCAATACATTTGCCTGATGCACTAAGTTGTTTGATTTTTTATTTTTAAGTTGATCGAATTCTAGTCTACTGTTTCCAAGAGCATTTATTGTGTTGTTGTTGTTGTTGTTAGGTGCCATCGAGTCGGTACCAATTCATAGTGATCCTATGTACAACAGAATGAAATGCTGCCTGATCCTGGGCCAATCTCACTATCGTTGTCATACTTGAGCCCATTTATGCTGCCACTTTGCCAATCCATCTCGCTGGGTGTCGTCCTCTTTTTCTCTGACCCTCCACCTTACCAAACATGATATCCTTCTCCTGTGACTGCTCCCTCCTGACAATATGTCCAAAGTATGATAGACGAAATTTGGCCATCCTGGCCTCCAAGGAGCACTCTGGCTGCAATTCTTCCAACACAGATCTGTTGGTTCTATGGGCAGCCCATGGCACTTTCAATATTCTCCTCCAACACCATAACTCAAATGCATCAATTCTTCTATGGTCTTCCTTACTCACTGTCCAGCTTTCACATGCATATGAGGTTATTGAAAATACCATGGCTTGGGTCAGGCGCACCTTAGTCCTCAAGTGGACATCTTTGCTCTTCAACACTTTAAAAAGTTTCTGTGCAGCAGATTTGCCTAATGCAATACGTCGTCTGATTTCTTGACTGCTGCTTCCATGAGCGTTGATAGTTGATCCAAGAAGAATGAAGTCCTTGACAACTTCAATCTTTTCTCCATTGGTAAGAATGTTGTTTATTGGTTGAGTGGTGAGGATTTTTGTTTTCTTTACATTGAGATGCAGTCCATACCAAAGGCTGTGGTCTTTGTGTAGCCAAGCAAAATATATTCTTTGACAATTAAAAAAAAAAAAAAATTAGCCTGCGATATTTGGTCAAACATTCAATTAACTAACTGGAGTCCTGGTGTGGCACTGTGGGATAATGTACTGAACCACAAGGTTGGTTTGAACTGTAAAGTTGGAGGTTCAAATTCACCAGCCCCTCCTTGGAAACCCTATACAAGGTCACTGCGAGTTGGAAACGACTTGATGGTACTTAACAACAACAACAACAATGTGATGGCTGAAACTGTGGTTGCCTTGGCAAGGCCAGACCAAATAATTTTGTGGTACTAATATAATCTGGCCTGTGGGTTGCGCTTTCCCTATCCTTGCTGGAAATCTTTACAGCACTAGAAAGCCTCCTTCTTCTCTCTCAGAACAGCTGGTAGATTCAAACTGCTGACGTTGTACTTAGCAGCCCAATGCATAACTCACCACCTACCAGGGTTCCTTCAAGTGCTTGCTAGAATTTTCTAAATTATAATAGAATTTGGATATTGTTTTCACTGCACCTTGTAAAAATGGGATTCTCTTGTAATGAACTTTGTTTTCACCTTACCATACTGGCCATATCTCAGATTGAGTATCTGTGCTCCTTTGCCTAGAGTCTGTGGGTTAATGCTCTGGACTGCAAGGTCAGGTTGAACTGCAAGGTCAGTGGTTCAAGCTCATCAGCCACTCCTCAGAAACCCTATACAGCATAGCTATGAGTTGGAACCAATTTAACAGCACTTAACAACAATTCCTTTGCCTGGGATCATTCTCCTGCTGCTAGGGCCAACTGTGCCATTCAGGTATTGTTCACTACAGAGGTGGTTTGGTTGGTTATGTGCTGTGGAGTCAGTTCCGACTCATAGCGACCCTATACAGGGTTCCCGAGGCTGTAAATCTTTATGGAAGCAGAAAACCTCATCTTTCTTCTGTGGAACAGCTGATAGTTTTGAACTGCTGACCTTGCGATTTGCAGCCCGATTCGAGTAAGCACAAAGAAGCCGATGTTTACCTTGCTTACTGGATATTCCATCCCTGTCAGGGATTGTAAATGTGAAAAGAGGTTTTGAGTCTATGGGAAGGTGCTGTGGGATTGGAAGAGAGACAGATGTCAGCCATACCTAGATGTGGAATCTTTGATGTGTTAGGAAAAAAAAAAAAGTGTTCACTACAGATTGGTAATCAAGCATCAGTAAACCTGCACTGCTTTATCTTGCCTATTGAGTAATCCAACTCTGGTGAATCAACAGTATATGTTAAATAAGATGCCTTTAAAGAGAACTGCATGTAAAACATGCTCAAAATCCATAGCTGTTGAGTCAAGTCTGACTCATAGCGATCCTATAGGCCGCAATAGATATGCCCATTGGGTTTGTAATGCGCTGTATTGAAAAATAGGTTTGAACTGCAAGGTGGTGGTTCAAGCTCACCAGTCGGTCCTTGGAAACCATGGGTCATCATGAGTCAGTACCAACGTGACTGCACTAACCACAACAATAATCTTTACAAAAGCCCACCGCCGTATCTTTCTCCCAACTGCTGACCTTTAGGGTAGCAGCTGGGTATATAACCAGTGTGCCACCAAGAGTCTACACATAAAACAAGGTTATGGATTCATCAGTTGACATAAATGTTGTCATCAGCAACACATGGGAACCTAACCCTGTATTTTCCTCAGGAACAGTGGTTCAGATTTCACAAGTACAGTGATTGGGGCAACTTTTTTTTTTTTTTAATTGCTGTTTCCTTTTAATAACCATTGAGAAGGGAGTTTCAAAGTTAAAATTAGTAGTGAAAGAGCGTTTTACAAAAGCCATTATGTTAAATATATATGTAAAGATATTGTACATAAGCAAATGTAGGACAATACCTTTGATTTTTACTGAATTTGTTGATTCTTTAGGCTGGTGAATTTTTGATCGTATTATTCTAACCCTTTCTTCCAAACTATGTAAGTCTCAACTTCCTTACTTCTTTTTTT
>NW_006408558.1:7616357-7624268 GCF_000296735.1 Chrysochloris asiatica | reverse complement strand
AGCAATGGATTTCTTGCCTCTACTACATATTACTCTAGCTGTAAGCCTTCCAACCTTCTAAATATTCCTTTATATGTGGTTCAGAGTTCTGGCACCATCCCCTGAGCCTGCTTGTTCCTTTATTCTGTGTTGTTGCTGACAGAGCTTCTCACTGCACTTCCACCCTCTCTGCCATCATGTGTGTTCTCTCTGGGGCAACTTTTTAAAAGAACTTATTGTGTGTCGATGTTTCCCTCTATTTGGTCATCTCAGGCCCCAAGAGGCTGTATGACTGAAGATAAAGGTGTTCTTGGCAATTTCACTGTTTAGTCTCCTTCCCAATGAAAGCCTCTGATTTTCTAACTGAGTGTTTTATTATACAGTATGAAACAGTTCACAAAGAGAATTGATTTTCCTCAGGGACATCACATATTGATGGATGATATTTATACTATTTTCAAATTATGGAGTGCAAATCATTTGGCTTTCTCTTGTTCCTCTCGAGATTAGGCTTCCATCTCTGATGCACCAGTTCTGGTTAAATTATTGGATTGGAGGTTTTGCTTTCACAATTTAAATACAGCCCATACAAGGTAGGGACTGTGACCAACATCTAGCCTTAAAGAAACACCAGAATCACCATATGCAAAGAAAGTTGTTGGATATATCTTACACATATTGCTGTGGTGATCTACCACTATATTGTTCATTGGTAAAGCACATATGCACTTTCTGCCCCCAGAAAAGGCTTGAACAGCATTGCCTTGGAATTTGAATGGAGGGAAGATAGAGACTAAGTTCCGGTTGCTAGAGTGTCAGTCTAATCACATGCCTATTCAACATCCTTCTCCCAAAGGCTTTAGTAAGGTCCTATTTAAACTGATTTTCTTTGACCTTACCTTCTCTTCTCCTGGATACCTAGACATTTGCTAGATTCCTTAACCATGGAGAACACCTGCAGAGAAAGACAAGTGAGAGATTCCACACACAAGAATAGAATCGAGTGTTCAGTTCAGCTGGGGTATAGGGTGCCACCCAATGGGGGTGGGTAGGGTGGACACAAGTGAGAGATGAGGTAGAAAATCAGGCAGGTGCAAGATGAAGAGCTGAAGATGCCAATATAAGGATGTGGACTTAATCCTAAGGAGGTCCTAAGGCCATTAATGTGCTTAAAGTAGGATCTAGCCCGATACACTGAAGCACGTCTGAATCCGGAATGCCTGACCTACTTCTTTTAGTGAAGTCACTTTTCCTTGCAAACAATGCAAATTAAGGTTTTACACAAATATCTCTGATCATTTCAGACACACACCAATTAGGTACTTTGTTCTCAGGCTCAGTAGGGTCTGTGCATGTTGCCAATACCACATGACTTTCCCAGTCATGCTATGACCATCTTCTCCGCTTTTCTCAGCTGTCTGCCCATCATTACTGTTCACCTGAAAGAAAAGTGAGCATTGGACCCATAACTGTAGTATGGCATAGATTGTTGAAACTCCAAAAAGTCAGTGATTCAAAATCACTAGCAACTCCTCAGAAACCCTGAATAGGGTTGCTATGAGTAGGAACTGACTCAACGGCACTTAACAACAACAACAAATGTGAAATACACTATTGTATCTACAGCAAAGACTGCTGGTAATGATTTGTATTTATATGTTTAGTTGTGCTTAAAGACATGACCAGAAATCTTAACTGAAAAATGTCTCAAAACATATGCCATATTTTAATAACTCTTTTGGCATGCTATACTATAAAGAGTAAGATGATACATCCAAGAGAGATACTGTAGTATGTAATTCCTATTTGAGGAAACAGAAAGGTAAATGACCTGTATATATAAAATGTGTTTGGTTATGTGTGTTCGTATATATAAAATGTGTTTGGTTATGTGTGTTGTTGTTGTTAAGTGCTGTCAAATTGGTTCTGACTCATAACGACTATGTCTAGGGTTTCCAAGGAGCAGCTGGTGAGTTTGAACCACTGACCTTGTGGTTCAAACTTACTTTTTGGTCCAGTTCTTGTCCCATAGCACCACACCAGGCTCCAACATTGTGTATAATAATAAATACATGTGCATGAATAATGCATGCATATTAGATACATTATGAATGTACTTATATAGTACATACATATTTTATCTTGTATATACATATTTTCTAGGCGGGGGATTCAAAAAGTGAGTGGAAACATTTCATTATCTTTGAATCCCATTTTTCCACAAAACCTTTGAAGCTCCCTTATCCAGGTATCTCACGTACTCATGCAATATGCTTTCTTTGTTGCTGTCAAGTTGCTGTTGACTCATGGTGCCTCTGTGTATGCAGAGTAGAACTACTTCAAGTGGATTTTGAGACTGTGATGTTTTGAGTCATATCTCAAGGCCTATCTTCCTAATTAAACTGCCAACATTTTGGCTAGTAGTTATTTGTGCCAATCAGTTCCCATAGAAACATACATGTGTGCGTGTATATATACAGAAATGTGTATATGTGTGCAAATACATAAACATATATGTAAGTGTATATATGCATTTTTGAACCATAATCCTTGTCTATAAAATAAGAACTATAACTCAAAGATTGGTTCAGATGATCAAATAAATCACATAAGCAGAGAATACTAGAAAAATGTTTTCCTGTGCTTTATTGACTATGCAATCTTTTGACTATGGCAAACTGTAAATAACATTATGAAGAATGGATATCCCAGAAGACTTAATTGTGCTCCTAAGGAACCTGTGTATAGACCATGAGGCAGTCCATTGAACAGAACAAAGGGACACTGGATGGTTTAAAATCAGGAAAGGTGTGCGTCAAGGTTGTATTCTTTTTATCATACTTATTCAATGTGTGTGCTGAGCAAATAAATTGAGAAGCTGGATTATATGAATGAGAACATGGTATCAGGATTGGAGGAGGACTCATTAACCACCTGCAATATGCAGATGATACAACCTTGCTTGCTGAAAGTGAAGAAGACTTAAAATACTTACTGATGGAGATCAGAGACTACAGCTTTCAGTATGGATTGTACTTCAGTATTTAAAAAAACAAAACGAATATCCTTACCACTGGACCAATAAATAACATCAAGATAAATGCAGAAGAGATTCAAGTTGTCAATGGCTTCATTTTGCTTGGAATGCAAACCCTCATGGAAGCAGCAGTTAAGAAATCAAATGCCATATTGCATTAGGTAAATCTGCTACCCAAGATCTCTTTAAAGTGTTCAAGAGCAAGGTTGTCAGTTTGAGGACTAAGGTGTACCTGACCTAAGTCATGGTATTTTCAGTAGCCTCATATGCATGAGAAAGTTGGACAATGAATAAGGAAGAACATAGAAGAATTTATTAGCATTTGAGTTGTGGTGTTGGAGAAGAATATTAAAAGTACCATGGGCTGCCAGAAGAACAAATAAATCTGTGTTGGAAGAAGTACAACCAGAATGTTCCCTAGAAGCCAGCGCTTTGTCTCTCATACTTCAGACATATTATTAGGAGGGACATATCCTGGAGAGGGACATCATGTTTGGTAAAGTGGAGGGTCAATGAAGAAGAAGAAGACCCCCAATGAGGTGGACTGGCACAGTGACAGCAGTGACGGATTCAAGTGTGACAATTGTGAGGATGGTGCAGGACAGGGCAGTATGTCATTCTGTTGTGCATGGAGTTACTACGGGTCAGAACCAACTTGAAGGCACTCAACAGCAACAACATAAGTAATGTGCTTAACACAAAGCCTTTACTACAGGAGAACTACAACTGTGGTGTTATCTGAAAAATTAAAATTTAATTAATAGAAATATGTTGTCATTAAGTGCTGTTGAGTCACTTCTGACTAATAGCAACCCTGTACAGGGTTTCCGAGGTTTTAAATATTTGCAGGAGTAGAAAGCCTCATATTTCTCTCATGGAGTGACTGGTGGGCTCAAACCACCAATCTTGTGGGTCACAGTCCAGTGCTTATCATATGGAGCCACCATGCTCTCAATAGAAATATAATCATGAAGATATTTTTGAATATGCATTACTTACAATAATTAGTAAAGAAAAATCAAGGGTCATATTTATTTTCCTAAGTCTAACTATCTAAATTTATTTTCAGTAAATCAAGGTATCAGAAATAATTGTGCTAATTTCTAATTTCTCTCTGCTCTTGCAACTGAAACAAGCAAACAAAAACCCACTGCAGATAAATGGATTCCCACTCATAATGAACCCAAAGGACCGAATAGAACTGCTCCATAGGGTTTCCAAGAGTTCAAATCTTTATGGGAACAGTCAGCCTCATCTATCTCCTGTGGAGCAACTGGTAGGTTTGAACCACTGATCTTGAAGGTAGCAGCCCAATACTTAACCCACTGCACCATCAGAGCCCAGCTCTTATTTAATAACTCCATATAAGAAAAGATCTGGCAATCTATTCCTATAAAATCACAGTCTTGGAAATCCCATGGGACAGTTCTACTCAGTGGCACATCACAACAACAAAGTATCTAGAATCAGTAAAAATTTTATTTTTATTTCCAAATTTCCATTCCAGTTATGGCTGGATTGAAATTTATATACAATCATCCTTCTTTTTTTAAAAAAAAAGAGATTAATACACTTGATAAATCTTACTATTTCCAGATTTGCTTTTATTTTCTTTTTGGAACCTAAGTTGGTGTACACACGCATATGGTATTCAGTGTCATAAATAAGTTATTGTGTGTGTGTGATGGTTCAATTTTTGACACTTCTCACGTTGAAAGGTAGGTCTATGTTCCCGTGAATCAGTGTGGTTTTTATGACTATTTGACAAAGTGATTACAGTGGAAGTAATTCTGCTTTTCAGGCTCAAATGTTAAAAAAAAAAACACCCTAGTGTCTACTTCCTGTCTCTTAACACTGTTTTAATTAGCCAGAACCACCATCAAAGAAATATGGCCACTGTAAGATCACTGTGTTGGAGAAGCCACTTGTAGTTACTTCAGTTGATAGTCATGACTGAGCTCTGCCAGATCTACTAAGGTGTAAGTGAGTAAAGCCTCTTTGATCCTCTACTTCAGAGGTGGGGAATATTTTCCCTTCCAAAATGTATAATATTTTTCAAAGTTCATGTGAAATTACCAACTTAAAAATTATCCACTATATTTGGTCAAACATTCAAGTAACTCACCCCTAATGTGGTGCTATGGGTTAATGAGCCAGACTGCAAAGCCATTCGAACTGCAAGGTTAGTGGTTCAAGCTCACCAGCTGCTCCTCGGAAACCCTACACAGGGTCGCTATGGGTCGGGATCAACTCAACGGCACTTAACAATAACAACAAAGTCAGTTTGAACTGCAAGCTCAGCAGTTCAAAACCACCAGCCATTCCTCAGAAACCCTATAAAGGGTCGCTAAAGTCTGAACTGATTAGATGACACTTAACAGCAACAACACTGTGATGGTTGGAACAAGGTGGTTACCTTGGCAGGGACAGATCAAATGATTTTATGGGCTGTATAAAGAGCTCTGGTAGTGTAGTGGTTAAGAATTGGGCTGCAAACCACAAGGTCAGCAGTTCGAAACTACCAGCTGTTCCGTGGGAGAAAGATGAGGCTTTCTGCTCCCGTAAAGATTTACAGCCTCAGAAAGCCTGTACAGGGTCACTATGAGTTGGAACCAACTCCACGGCACTTAACAACAATAATAAGGAGCTCTGGTAGTGTAGTGATTACAAATCAGGCTGCTAACCTCAAGGTCAGCAGTTCTAAACTACCAGCTGTTCCATGGGAGAAAGGTGATATTTTCTGTTCTTATAAAGATTTACAGCCTGGAAACCCTATACAGGGTCACTATGAGTTAGAACTGACTCCACGGCACATCACCACCACCACCACCATACGGCACACGGCCAGAAGTTCCCCACCTAGCTCCACCTAATTCATTCGTCAGTTGACTATCACCATTTGACCTCATTCAATTGCACATGGAGCAGGGCAGTTTTCCAGCTAAGCCCTGCCAGCATTCCTTATCCACAAAATTGTGAGACAAAATAAGACTGCAGATGTTTTAAGTCACAGAGCAAGCAAGCTATAGCCCCCAAACAAGGCTATACAAACAGGGAAACAGAATGGGCATTGTTAGTATGAAATCAGAGTATATATTGCAATATCCACTTTATTGGAATGTGCAACTTAGTCTTTAGAACAAAACTATAATCTTTTATGATAATTGTATAATTATTTCTGAACATCTTATAGAAACCTAGGGACATTTAGTATTACATGTGGGTTTAAAAATGTGGTTGTTCTAAAGAATAATCATGTTTCTAGGAGAATATTATGAATTTAGACCTCTGAAATTTACTTATGAGACAATAAAAGTAAGTTGACATCAATTTTATTTAAATTGCAAAGTATTTCTGAAATAACTATCATCATATCAGATTCAATCTAAGACCATTTTCTGATAATATTCTGGTTCATCCCTGAGGGATAGATAAATTATATTTTGTGGAAGGAACACCTCTTGATACTTGTGGTGTTTCTAATAATAGTTGTTAGACTTAGAAAATAGGTACCAAAGGACAAGAGAGTACAATGGTTGCTTGGATCCACTGAATTCTTTAGACCTGTTTGTTGTCGTTGGGTTGATTTGGACTCATGATGACTTCATGTGTGGAGTAGAACTGCTGCATAGAGTTTTCAAGGCTGTGCCCTTTCAGAAAGATCTCTAGTTCTGTCTTCAGGGTGCCTCTGGGTGGCTTTGAACCACCAACTTTTGACTAATTAGTTAACCATTTCTGCCACTCAGGGATTCCTTAGACATGTTGTTGTTAAGTGCTTTCAAGTCAGTTCCGACTCATAGCGACCCTGTATAGGGTTTCCGAGGAGCGTCTGGTGAGATAAATAGCCAGGGGGATTCTTTCTTGAAGTTCCTTCCTTGGCTACCCGTTAATTTATGCTTTCTGACTTCTCCTAGTTAGCCTTCCCTCTCTTCACACTTCATATTTCCCACGTGTGCGAATGGAGGATTGTGTCTATTCTTAGGGCTTCGGTCATAAGACATACATTTGAAAAGACTCAACTTTACATTGATCTTTTTCTTAAACTCCACACCCATATTTTGAATTGCATTAAAAATATGTTTTAACGCCTTCCTCTCCTTGAAGACCATCACTGTAGCTTCTGTGCCTTGACAGAGATTTTTTTAGACTTATTAATAGGCATATGTATATTGTTGTTTTTGTGAAGTGCCATTGAGTCAGTTCTGACTTATAGTGATGCTGTATAAGGTTTCCAAGGAGAAGCTGGTGGGTTTGAACTGCCACCTTGCAATTCAAACTGACCTTGAGGTCTGTGCTTATCCTACAGCACCACACCAGGACTCCATGCATGTGTGTAGGAGTAAGTATTTCTCCTTTTAATACTGCCCAACTCCATTTTTCAACTACAATACAGCTTAGCAATGGTTCTATACCTATAGCTCTGCCTCATTCTTGTTGTTGTTAAGTGCCATTGAGTAGGTTCTAACCCATAGGGACTTTGTATGGTGTTTCCAAAGAGTGGCTGGTGAGTTTGGGCCGCCGACCTTGTGGTTCAAACCAACATTTCAGTCCAGTGCTTTATCCCACAGTGCCCCACCAGGACTCCTCATGATGAACATTAAGTTGTTTCCAAGCTTTGGGTACTAAAAACAATGGTACGAAATGATGAATATTTGTCTGGTTACATCTTAAAGTGTATTTGCCAAATTGAAATCCAGTGAGATTATAGGCATTTATAGCCATTTCCCCAAACTTGTACCAACACAGTATATTACCCAACTTAATCTTTCCTAATCTGTCAAAAAATAAAAAGGTATCTATATAGTTGTGTGGTGCTGGTTAATGAGCTGAACTGTAAGGTTGGTTTGAACCACAAGGTCGGCGGTTCAAGCTCACCAGCCGCTTTTTGGAAACCC
>NW_006408558.1:7607090-7616257 GCF_000296735.1 Chrysochloris asiatica | reverse complement strand
ATATATATATATATATATATATAAAATAGACACGTTTTCAAAGGCACAATCATTCAGATCTACCAGGCTACAAACTTTGGTATGATTTTTATCTTTGTTTTCCCGAAATCCTACAGATAACTGAGTCAAATGCTGTTGTTTCTATCTCTTAAACACTTGTACGCTTCAGCTTAATGTCCCTTTCCCATATAATATAGAGTCTCATTATCCATCTCCTGCACTTATGCAATAATCTCTTTCTTTTATTTAAACAAATCACTTCAATATTTGTTGTTGAAACCGTTGACCAAGAAGGAACAAAATATAGCAAGAGAGATGTTTTCTTACATCATAATGCTGGTAAAAGTCATGTCCATATCCAAGAAAATCACATGCCTTCTCTCCTCTGATTAAATGATGATCAAATGTTTAACTTTATTAAAGTAGAGCATACATATTGATCCCTGGTGGTGGTTTGATGAGTAAGTGATCAGTAACGAACCGGAAGATCAGTTGTTTGAACTCACCCAAGAGGACTACACAAGAGAAAAAACCTGGTTGGTGATCTGCTACCATAAAAGTTGCAGCCTGAAACTCAGTGAGGCAGTTATATTGGGAATGTTCTCAATGGCATGCAACAATGATAGAGCATACATACACATGAGTACACAGTGCTAAGTACACAGGCCGACGAGTATTCAGTAAAGGAACACATGTGTCTAAATGCCACACAAATCATGAAAAAAAAAAAAAGAAAAAAAGAACTTTTTCGCAGTCCTGAAATAATATCAAAAGCAAATATGGCACTTGGAGGACTGAAGAGTGCCTGACCCTAGCCATGGTATTTTTAATTGTCTCCTACAGATGAAGCAGTAGGGTATGGAGCTGTGGGTTAATGCGCTGGACTGAAAGGTCGGTTTGAACTGCTAGATCAGTGGTTCAAGCTCACCAGTCACTCCTCTGAAACTGTATATAGGATCGCTATGAGTCGGAACTGACTCCACGGCATTTAACAACAACAACATGGATTCGAAGGCTGAATGATGAATAAGGAACACCAAAGAACTGGTGCCTTTGAATTCCATTCAGGGGCACTGTGAGTGTTAAGTGCAGAGTACCTAAGGCAATCTCTACAGTACTCCCCAACCCCCAAGTTCAAGATGAATAGATGTAGATGCCAGCAAAAATGCCTTCTCCCCTCCTGTCCAGCTGCCCCATCCAGGTGTCTTTCATATTTCTGACACTTGGAATGCCATTTCCTGTCTCATCTGGAACCCCCTTGGACTTTCACCTGAGAGCAAGCTACCTCCTCGGTCTCTCTTCCCTCTCCACCACCCCATGCCTACTGCACTTGAAGAATGACATTGGGTTCATCAGAAGCAGCTTAGTGACTTCTTAGGGCAAAGGCCACAACTGCTATACCTTAGATATACCTCTAATTATGGTGTTTGTGAAGAAAATCAAATTTCCATGGACTGTCAGAAAAATGAATAAATATGTCTTGGAAGAACTACAGTCAAAATGTTCCTTAGAAGGGAAGATGTTAAAAGTTTGATACTTCCACCGTGCCAATCCATCTCGCTGGGAGTCTTCCTCTTTTTCTCTGACCTTCCACTTTACAAACATGATATCCTCTCCAACAACTGTTCCCTTCTAACAGTATGTCTGAAGTATGAGAGATGAAGTCTGGCCATTCTAGCTTCCAAGGAGCACTGTGGCTGTACTTCTTCCAACACACATCTATTTGCTCTTTTGGCAGCCCATGGCATTTACAATATTCTCCTCCAACACCATAACTCAAATGTGTCGGTTCTTCTGTGTCTTCCTTATTCTCTATTCAACTTTCACATGCATATGAGGTTATTGAAAATACCATGGCTTGGGTCAGGCTCACCTTAGTCATCAAACTGACATCTTTGCTCTTGAACACTTTAAAAAGGTCTTGTGCAACAGATTTACCCAGTGCAATACATCAGGTAATTTCTAGACTGCTGCTTCCATGAATGTTGATGGTTGATCTGAGAAAAATCAAGTTTTGACAAGTTCAATCTTTTCTCCATTTATATGGATGTTGCTTATTGATCCATTGATGAGGACTTTGTTTTCTTTACATTGAGGTGCAATTCATACCAAAGTCTGTGGTCTTTGATCTTTGTTAGTAAATATTTTAAGTCCTCTTCACTTTCAGCAAGCAAGGTTGTATCATCTGCATATTGCAGGTTGTTAATGAGTCTTCCTCCAATCCTGATGCCACATTTTTCTTCATATAATCCAGTTTCTCAGATTATTTGCTCAGCATACAGATTGAGTAATTATGGTGAAAGATTATAACCCTGTCACACACCTTTCCTAATTTTAAACCATTTCAGTGTTCCCTTGTTCTGTTCTCACAACTGCCTCTTGGTCTGTGTAAAGGTTTCTCATGTGCACAATTAAGTGTTTCAGAATCTTCATACTTTGCAATGTTGTCTATAGCTTGCCATGATCCACACAATTGAAAGCCTTTGTGTAGTTAATAAAGCACATTATTAGGCATTAGTGAACTGAAATGGACCATTTTGAATGTGACAATCACATGGTTTACTAGACTGGAAATGACAAATTGAAGTGGAATGGCATTGATTCATCATCAAAAAGAACATGTCAAGATCAGTCATGAGGTACAACGCTGGCTGTGATAGGATAATATCCATACGCCTTCAAGGAAAACCAGTTAATACTACTATTAGTCAAATTTATGCACCAACCACTAAAGCCGTTGTTGGTGAAACTGAAGAATTCTATCAACTTCTTCAGTCTGAAATTGTTCAAACTTGCAATCAAGATACATTGATAATTACTGGCAATTGTAAGGCAAAGGTTGGAAACAAAGAGGAAGGATATCACAAGTAGGTGGCTTTAAGAACAGAAATTTACTTTTCCATGGTTTTGGAGGCTAGAATTCCTGATCAGGAACTCAACTTTATCAGTTTCTTTCTTTCTTTCTTTCTTTCTTTCTTTCTTTCTTTTTTTTTTATTTTTTATATCCCTGGGTATTCCGTGTTTCCTGGACTGGTAGACCATCCTCCCACGGCATTTGTGTTCTCCAGTATGCACCTGTTTCTTTGTCTGATCTGCTATTTTTATAACTCAGAAGTGATTAGATATAGGACACACTGATATAACTCTATTAACATAACAAAGAGAACCCTAGTCCCAAATAGGTTTACATCCACAACTTTGGGAAATCATAATTCATACCCAAACAACAAGTGATTTCTTTTTCTTTTTTTTTAAACTGCCAGCCACAGTATATGACAGTGTCCTTTGATCCTCATCATGACACACTTGACATTGTAATTGTTTCTCACTGTGGTTTTAATTTGTACTTCATGATGACTAATGGGATTGACCACATTTTCATATGTTTACTGGGCACTTTGGATTGTATGTATGTGAAGTATATGTTCAAACACTGTGACTATTGTATTTAAATTTGTTTGCTTACTTTGCCTTAATATTATTGTGTGTGTGTTTCTTTTTTACTTTTTTTTAGGTGTTGTTTATGTATTTGGTACTTGATACATTTGTTAGGTAATATGTGTGGCAACTCTTGGTATACCTTATTACTCTTCTAATATTTTTTACTGTTACTTTTTCGTAATAAACAAAGATTTAAAAATTTATTGTAGCCCAATTTATACATGTTTTTCTTTTTTGTGTCCTGTTCTAAAAAGTAAATAACTTCTGTGTAAGAGATGCTATTTTGTGTACATTTATTATTTTACCTTTAACTTTTTATCTTTGAGCCATCTGAAATTAATCATTATGCCTGGAGTGAAATGTGAATAAAAATTAATTTATATTTTTCTATACAGATATCCAATGGACCAAGTACCATTCACTGAAAAGCCCATCTTTTTTTTTTACTGTAGTATAGTGGTACTTGTGTCATAAATCAAGTGATATTGTGTGTTGTGAGTCCATGTTTAGAATCTCTATTATGTTCCATTGATCTATTTAGTTATTCTTATGATGAAGTTGTTGTTGTTAAGTGCCATTGAGTCAATTCTGACTCAAAACGACCCTATATAGGGTTTCCAAGGAGCAGCTGGTGGATTTGAACTGCTGACTTTGTGGTTCAAAGTCCACTGCTGATCCTACAGCACCATTGAAAATCTGCGTCGTATATGATCAAGGCATTATACACAGTACCGACCTCTGTTCTAACTTTGTTTGACTTTTTCAAAATTGTCTTGACTATTTTTGAACTTTAGCATTGGTATAGTGCTGTAGGATAAGCACTGGACTGCTAACTTCAAGGTATGAGATTCAAACCCACAGCCACTCCTTGGAAATCCTATACAGGCTGGGTATGAGTTGGAACTGACTCAATGAAACTTAACAACAACAACAACAAACAACATTTAGAGTAAGCTTACTGAATTTCACAAAATTTTATGGATTTTTATTTGGATTGCTTTGGATTTATAGTATATTTTTCAAACCATGCTTATATTTAAAATATTGTCTTCCAATCTATGAGTTATGGGTGTTTTAAAATTTTTCTCTCAAAAATACTTTGAAGATTTAAGTGAAGAGAATTGAATATATTTGACTAATCTTGTTGTTAAGTCTTCTTGTCAAGTCAATTTTTAACTTATGTGGACCCAGTGTAAAGAGTAGAACTGATCTCACAGAGTTTTCTGGGCTAAATTTGATGGGAGAAGATTGCCAGGTTTTTCTATAATGAAATTGTTAGGTGAGCACAAGCTGACATAGCACTTAATTTATTCTTAGGTTGTAAATTTTTATGAAGTTAAATTTAAGTATTTTATTGCTTTGGTTACTTTAGAAATATAATTAGTGATTTTGTTGTTGTTGTTAGGTCCCAGCAAGCCAGTTCCAACCCACAGTGACCCTGTATAGGGTTTCTGAGGAGTGGCTGGTGAACTTGAACTGCCTAGATAGGCAGTTCAAACCAATTTTGCAGTCCAGCGCATTAACCAAAAGCACCATACCAAAACTCCAAAGATCATTTACTGACTCAGTAATATTGTTAAATTAATTTATTATAGCTTGTTATTATTGATGTTGTTAAGTGCTGTCAAGTCGGTTCTGACTCATAGTGACCCTGTATAGGGTTTCCAACAAGCAGAGGGTGGATTTGAACTACCGACCTTGCAATTCAAACTGACATTGCATTCCAGTGCTTATTCTACAGCGCCACATCAGGTCACTTAATAATTATTTTTGTCGTTGTTATTAAACGCCATCAAGTTGGTTCCAACTCATAGGGTTTCCGAGGAGCAATTGGTGTGTTTGAACTGCCCTACTTGTGGTTTCCAGTCCAGTGCTGATCCTACAGTGTCACACCAGGAGTCTATACATTAACAGTGTGTGTGTGCAGCACTGCAAGCTAATACATTGGAATCCTAGATCAGTTTGAATTGCAAGATGAGTGGTTCAAACCCACTAGCTGTGCCTCGGAAACCCTATAATGGGCTGCTATGAGTTTAAACTGACTCGATGACACTTAGCAACAACAACAATATTCTTTTCTACTTCCCTGGACACAATAATGACTGAATTTTTCTTTTCAATCTATTTGCCTTTTATTTCTTTTTCTTGATTTATTGCATTGACTAGGGTATCTGGTATAATGTTGACTAACAATGTTGTTAAGTGCCATCGAGTTGGTCCAACTCAAGGTGACCCTGTACAGGGTTTCTGAGGAGCAGCTGGTGAGCTTAAACCGAATTTGCAGTATAGCGCATTAACCTGCAGCACCACACTAGGACTCATAAAGTTGACTGTTGTTGTGGTTAAGTGCCTTTGAGTTGGTTGCAACTCTAGAGACCCTGTATAAGGTTTCCAAGGAGAGGCCAGTGTGACTGAACTACTGACCTTGCAGTACAAACCGACCTTGCAGTCCAGCACATTAACCCACACCACTGTACCAGGACTTCATAATGTTAACTAAAAATAGTAAAACTAGGCATCCTTGTCTGAGTCTTGGTGAAAAACTTCAATATTTCATCAATGAAAAGAAAACTTCGCAGAGTATTCCTTTAATCTACCTTTTATCAGACTAAGGTATAAACATGCACACAAACATACACACACATATGAAGGACTTCAAAAGTTCATGGAAATAACAGATAATGGAATTTTTCTATAAAGTTTTTGAAGTCCCTATGTATATGTATTCTATAACAAAATAACTCTCATTTTAAGCCATTTAATCATAAAAATGTGTTTAATTTTATAAGATAGCTGTTAAAAATGTTATTGAGCTGTTGTAACAACTGCCATCAAGTCAGTACTGACTCATAGTGACCCTATGTACAACAGAATGAAACACTGCCCAGTCCTGTGCCAACCTCACAATCGTTGCTAGGTTTCAGCCCACTGCTGCTGCCGCTGTGCCAATTCATCTCATTGGGAATCTTCCTCTTTTTCACCGAGCCTTCACTTTACCAAACATGATATCCTTCTCCAGGGATTACACCATCCTGATAATATGTTGAAAGTATGAGAAACAAAGTTTGGCCATCTTGGCTTCTAAGGAGCATTCTGGATGTACTTCCAACACAGACTGGTTTGTTCTTTTGGCAGTCCATGGTACTTTTAATATTCTCTTCCAAAACCATAACCCGAATGCATCAATTCTTCTACAGCCTTCTCTGTTCATTGTCCAACTTTCACACGCATATGAGGTTATTGAAAATACCATGGTTTGTGTCATGTGGACCTTAGTTCTCAAAACTGACACCTTCAAAGAAGTCTTATGTAGCAGATTTGCATAATGTAACATGAAACTTGATTTCTTGACTGCTGCATCCATGAGCGTTGATGGTTGATCTGAGCAAAATGAAGTCTTTGATAACTTCAATCTTTCCTCCATTTATATATATGTTATTTATTGGACCAGTAGTGAGACTTTTGTTTTCGTTACATTGAGGTGCAACCCTTAGAGAAGGCTGTGGTCTTTAGTCTTCATTAGTAAGTCTTTTAAGTCCTCTTCACTTTCAGCAAGCAAGGTTGTATTGTCTGCATATCACAAGTTGCTAATGAGTCTTTCTCCCATCCTGATGCCATGTCTTTCTTCATAAAGCCAACTTCTCAGATGATTTGCTCAGCATAGATATTAAGTATAGTGAAAGAACACAACTCTGACATACACCTTTTCTAATTTTAAACCATTTGGTATTCCCTTGTTCTGTTTGAGCAACTGCCTCTTAGTCCATGTACAGGTTCCTCATGAGCACAATTAAGTGTTCCAGAATACTTGTTCTTCACAATACTGTCCATAGCTTGTCACGATCCACACAATAAAAGCCTCTGCAAAGCCAATAAAGCACAGGTAAACATCTTTCTGGTATTCTCTGCTTTCAGCCAAGATTCATTTGACATCAGCAGTGATATCCCTCATTTCACATCCTCTTCTGAATTCAGCTTGAACATCTGGAAGTTCTCTGTCAGTGAATAGCTACAGCTGTTTTTGTATTATCCTTGGAAAAATTTTATAGCTGGTGGGTTTGAATTGCTGACCTTGTGTTTCAAAGTCCAATGCAAATCCTACAGTTCACCAAAACCACACTAAAACCTATACTTTCAGGTACTGGAGTATTTTAGAGTTACATGGAATACGAAAACATATCTAATAACAGATGTACCTTAAAACTCACCTCTCAAGAAAAACCAAAGAATCTCCTTGCTGCTGTGTGCCTAAACTCCTTATAGTTTAGGGATGCTGTAGATTAACTACATCAGAATCACCCGAGACCTGAACCCAGACCTTCCAAATCAGTGATATTGGAGCCTAAAAATCTACATTTCTGACAAGCATCTGAAGTTGTATCTATAAACATTAACTTTTGAACTTCATGGTCTTAGAAATGGTTTTTAGAGCTATTCTTTTAAATGGCACCACTGGATCTCTAAGCAGAGGTATTCTTTGGGATCTATGGTTTCAGAATCTCTCTCTGGTTTCCATTTATTCCGAAATGATGTACAGTAGTCTAAAAACAAAATACCAGGATCATAGTAGTCAGAAAAGCTCTAGCAGGAGAAAGCTTCTGTTGAAAGCAGGGTATATATAAGAATCTATCAGAGGACAGGAGGGGGGGAAACATGAAGAAAAGTATGTCCTCATTACTGTGACTATCATCCACCTTGATGGTAGCAGGGTTAAAGGGTGATTGACTCCTTGGTTTTTACCCATCCTATTTTGGTCTGTTTTCTACCTTCAGTGTATTGGGAAGGCCCAACAAATGGCATTCACAGTTCTATTTTCATTGCAAGAGCATTTAAAGAGCAATCTCTGGGGGTCAGAGTTGGCCATTCATGCTGACCCATATAAAAGGTAGAGGAAGCAGTGAGTGAATTATTTCTTTCCCCTTCAGGGCACAGTGGCCATCAGATTATGTGATATTCTAGTGAAAAGAGGTAGAGAAACATTTGTCCTTTTTTTTTTCTCTAATATGCCATGAGGAGACCCATTTCTTTTTCATTGTGATACATGCATATATGTAACAAAATCCTTAGTATTTCAACAAACTTCACATGCACAGTTCAGTGACCTTAGTTAGGGTCATCATATTGTTTAACCACTATCTTTATCCATTCTCAAGTTTATCATCACTCTTTATAGATGCTCAATGACCTCTAGGAGTCCTGTTGTGGTGCTGTAGGCCAGGCACTGGACTGCCAGATGAAAGATCAGTGGTTCAAACCTACCAGCTGCTCTTCGGAAACCCTATACAGTGTTATTATGAAGCATAACAGACTTGTCGGCACATAACATATAATACTTGTCATTTTTGACTGACTTATCTCATATAGCATATGTTTTCAAGCTTCATTCATATTGTAGAAGACCCATTTCTTGCCATAAGCTATATGAACCATGCCTACATAGGCCATATGAGCAATTTTATTCTGTTCCAAAGCTTTGTAATTAAGAAAGCCCCTTGTTATATTGCAAACCCAATGAATAAATGGGAAAAGGTCCAGCCTTGTCCACTAACCTGTGGCAAAATAGAAGCAACTCAGCTGACGTTTTGTTGTTGTTAGGTGCCATTGAGTTGGTACTGACTCATGGTGACCTATGCACAGCAGAATGAAACACTTCCTGATCTTGGGCCAACGTCACTATTGTTGCCACGCTTGAGACCATTGATGCTGCCACTTAGCCAATCCATCTC
>NW_006408558.1:7600203-7604785 GCF_000296735.1 Chrysochloris asiatica | reverse complement strand
ATGGATATTATCCTATCACAGACCACAGGTACTTCATGACTGATTTGGATATGTTCTTTTTGACAATGAATGCAACACCATTCCTCTTCAATTTGTCATTTCCAGTATAGTAAACCATGTGGTTAGCAGATTCAACATGGCCAATACCAGTCCATTTCAGCTCACTAATGCCTATGATATCGATGTTTATGCATTCCACTTCATTTTTGACAATTTCTAATTTTTCTAGATTCATATTTCCTACATTCCATGTTCTGATTATTAATGGATATTTACAGCTGTTTCTCTTCATTTTTGAATTGTGCCCCATCAGCAAATGAAGGTCCTGTGGGCTTTACTCCCACAGGCTTTACTCCATTCACGTCATCACCGTCAACTCTACTTTGAGGAGGCAGCTCTTCCCCCCGTCTCATTTTGAGTGCCTTGCAACCTGAGGGGCTCATTTTCTAGCACTATATCTAACAGTGTTTCTCTGCTAGTCATAAGGTTTTCAGTGACTATTTGGAAGTTATTTGTCACTCCATCCTAATCTGTTTTTGTCTGGAAGTTCATCTGAAACCTGTCCACCATGGGTGACCCTGCTGGTATTTAAAATACTGGTGGCATGGCTTCCAAAATCACAACAATTCACAAGTCACCACACTATGACAAACCACACAGCTGACATACTGATAAACAAAGTCAGAACAAAATAAAAACCTTCCTTGTTCCTGAGTAAAATGCAACCTAAAGAAATATTTCAGCACTCACTTAATTCTGATGAGGATTCTATGTCATGTCTATGAAAACTATAAATATCTGTTTACACTCTTCTTGGTGGCCTGATGCTGGTAGGTACATACATAACAGCAAGGGAATGGAAAAGTTCCTGAATCTGGAACCACAGTATTATTCAAATTATTGGGAGGATGCAGTCACTGGGACACATATTGAGATCATAAGTTTTGATCCATTCACAGAAGTATACAATTTGATCTCACAATTACAATGAGTCACTGAAATTCACTGAGCAAAACAATGACAATTCTGTTTTGTTGTTGTTAAGGGCCATAGAGTCAGTTCAAGCTTATAGTGACCCTGTGCTGTGTATTGTTTCCAAGGAGGAACTCGTGAGTTTGAATCCCCAGCCTTGCAGTTCAAACCGACCTTGCAGTCCAGTGCATTATCCTGTAATGCCACACGAGGACTCCATTAGCAAGAGATAATAATATCCAGGTGGAGTTTCTGGGCAGTGCAAACAGTTAATACCTGAAAGTTCAGAGGTTTGAGTTCACCCAGAGGTGCTGCAAAAGAAAAGACCTGAATGTCTGCTTTTGGAAAATCAGCCATTGCAAAGCCTTTGGTGCTCAGGTCTACTCAGACATGTGGGGTTGTCATGATTTGGAGTGAACTCATTACAGTGGCAATAGGATTACTATCAAGGTGCAACTGCCCTGCTTTGGAAAAATAGTGATAACATAAATAACATGAATTCCCCTGGGGTTACAAGACACCAAGGAATGGTTTACTTGAACAATACAGGTTTACATAAAGCCAACTGTAGAGAGTGTGATGGCTCTGTAGGCTAAGCACTGGACTTTGAACAACAAGGTCAGCGGTTCAAGTCTACTAGCCACTCCACTGAGAAAGATGAGACTGTTCCCATGAAGATTTACAGTCTCCGAAACCCTATGTGTGGTTGCTATGTGTTGAAACTGACTTGACAGCACTTAACAAGTCAACTGTACAGTCCCCAAATCCAGAAAACATAAACGTTGTCAATAGTATTAAAAAGTTCAACTAAGAGAAAACCCTCAATGTTCAGAATACCAAGGCCAAGTTCAGGACCAAATACGTTGATGTGATATTGATAGTTGCTCTCAGTTAAGTATTACTTCTTAAGACATTGTGAAAGCAAATACGAGCATGTCAGGGACATCAGAGGTAATTCTCAGATGAAACTGTGGGTTAATGCACTGGACTGCAAAGTCAGTTTGAACCATAAGGTTAGCGGTTCAAGTTCACTAGCTGCTCCTTAGAAACCCGATACAGTGTCACCATGGGCCAGGACAGACTCAATGACACTTAACAATTCATCTTAGTAATGGTACGAAGGCATTTGAAATTAATTTTGTGAATTCCATATGTAAGACAAACATGAGGTATCTGAGTCATGGTGAGTTGAAATGTAAGACTGCAGAGTGGATCATTTGATGCTTAATGTACATCATCACCATTACATCCCTGGCATGGTGTAAAGCAATGGTTCTTATCTCTGCTAGCACACTGTGGGGAGCTGTCAAAAAAACACTGATGGTTAGGTTTTGCTCCCACCCCATTCATAGTTAATTGGTCTAGGGTATGTCCTGTACTTCGGTATTTTTTAAAAGCTCTCCAGGTGGTTCTAATGTACTACCAAGGTTGAGAGCCACTGGGATATGGCAGTCTTTCTCAACTTTGGTTACTCATTAAAATCACCTGAGGAACTTAAAAACAATCCCAGTGTAGTCTGGACCACATCCCAGACCAATTAAGCCAGAAGAGGGACACTTCTGGTTATGAGTACATTGTAAAGCCTGCCTAGCCTATTCTGTTTTGCAATCAGGGTTAAGGATTACTGGTAG
Organism: Chrysochloris asiatica; assembly: GCF_000296735.1. NCBI lineage: Eukaryota > Metazoa > Chordata > Mammalia > Afrosoricida > Chrysochloridae > Chrysochloris > Chrysochloris asiatica. The sequence goes on along the minus strand of NW_006408558.1, from coordinate 7,602,182 downwards.
ACGGTCAGCTTTCTCATCAATCATTTTAAATGTGCTTTGTTGATGTTGTTAAGTGCCACTGAGTCAGTTCTGACTTATAGAGATCCTGTACAGGGTTTCTGAAGAGTGACTGGAAGATTTGAACTACTGACTTTCAGTTCAAACCAACATTGCTGTCAAGTGCTTATCCTATGGCGTTATACCAGGATTCCAAAATGTGCTTTAATAACTTCCTAATTTGGAAGGCATGTAGTAAATTCTCACTTTTAAAAGATTTTCTGAGTTGTCAGAAACCTGTTGCTTAAAATAACATACTACGTTTATTAAATTACTGCAAGTTTTTTTTTTTGCCTGTACTATGAACTGTAACATAGAGGTTATAAAAGAAAAGGGCATGTTCTTTCAAGAGGAGTTTCTGTGCAATGTAAATAGTTAACACCCTTGTTTATTAACGGAAAAGTTGAAGGTTTGAGTCCGCTCAGGGGCATCTCAGAAGAAATGCTTGTGAAGTATTTCAGAGAAAATCAGCCACTGAAAACTCTATGGAGCACAGTTCTACTCTGACACACTTAAATCAGATTACACTCAACAGCAACTGGTTTTTGTTTGTTTGTTTTTCTTTCTGGAACTGATAAAGGGATTGCATTGACCCTGAATGTTTCCATCAAAATTCCACCATCAGAAAAATATTGGTAGAAAAGGCACTAGAATCTGGGTATGCGTCTAATTCGTAAAACTGGACAGGTGATTTTCCATCTCAGGTTCTGTGAGTAGAAAATCTCTTCTCTAGGAGGTACTGTCATTCACCTACCCAAATCCTCATGTGCTTGGAAAATGCTGATAGGTTAGATACTGTCTCCCTTTCCAAAGTAGTTAGTTATGAAACAAAAGAGAGGGTTAATTTATAATTGCTCTGTGAGATTGTTTTATGCAAATTCTGGCAGATTGGTGGCTTCACTTGCATATCTCAAAATTTGAAAGTCAGCAATTCTTCAGTGTGTAGAATCGTGGTGTTCAAGGATTGTGTAAATATACTTGCAAATGTTAAGTTAACTTAGAAGAGAAATGAAAGCATGCTTAAAAGATCTCTTACTGTGTTTTTATGATCCTTTCTCCATGTATGTTATATAACATTGATAGCATTTCTGGGATGCAGGAATTATTATACATGTTTTCAAAAGGAGAAAACAGAAGCTTCTAGAATTTAAGAAATTTCCTCAAGAATAGCACAACCAAATGTATCAAGTAGATTTGATCTCAGATTACTTGTCTACCTGTCATACTTGGGACATGTTGTCAGGAGGACCCAGTCCCTGGAGAAGGATATCAGGCTTGGTAAAGTAGAGGGAGGAACCCTGACCGGATGGATAGGCACAATGGCAGCAGTAATGGGCTCAAGAGTAGCAGTAATTGTGAGGATGTTGTAGGTCCAGGCAGTTTTCATTCTATTGTGCATAGTGTAGCTATGAGTTGGAACCGACTTAACAACAGCACTTAAGAATACCAACTACAACATCTGAGACGGTTTTCCTTTATCAGAAATAAAAGTATTTCCTGCCTCTCTACAGAAATAACATTTAGGAATAGCCTTCTGCTATAGAGTGTGTCCAAAAATACGTGCTGCTGTCCTGGCCCCTGTACTTGTGGATATGATCCTGTTTGTAATGAAGGCTTCCTTTGTCACATTAATGAGGTTTTTTCAGAATGGAGTAGGTCCTAAATCTAATCACTTTTAACACACAGGGAGAAAATAGGCCAAAAAATTGCCAAGAATTGTAGGCAGTAACAAAAGTTAAAAGAGACACATTGGCCAGGTTGTTGTCTTCTAACTTTCTTGGCATAGATGAGTGAGTGCCTCCAAAGTTACTTCAGTTTGTTGAGATTTTTCAATTTGTATTCCATCAATCCTAGAACCTTGTTTCTTACCAATGCCTGCAGTGCATCTTGGACTTCTTCCTTCCATACTATCAGTTTATATGATATCTCTTGAAATGGTTGAA
>NW_006408558.1:7576959-7598649 GCF_000296735.1 Chrysochloris asiatica | reverse complement strand
AGACATACTGTTAACTGATGGTACATGGAGGGGATTATAATCATTGTAATGAAACAAGGCATATGATTTGTTGAATGTAAAACTGATGATCTGCCCTGTAAACTTTCACTCAATCCACAATAAAAACCCTAAAAAACAAAACAAAGCAAACAAACAAACAAAAAAAAACAAATCACAGAAATATATATATACATTCAAATCTCCATTCCTTTTCTGTTGGTTTTTTATGTACTTCACTCCTGGTGTGGCACTGTAGGATAAGCACAGGCACTCCTTGGAAACCTTATATAGTGTCGCTGTGTACTTGAAAGCCACTGAAGAGTGTTGCTCCCAAGTGCTGCTTCAATTCTTCCATAGCTCTTAACACCTTCCCAGGTGCTGTAAAATTGATATATTTTGCATATTTACTGTCTATTGTGTGCCTCACTAGATTGTACATTCCTTGAAAACAGGAGTTTGGGTCAGATTTATTCAGTATGGTACAGGGCAAATAAAATAATTCTTTGTTTTTGTCTCCAACTCTGGTGTCTCTGCTTCTCTGGATAAGATCTGGCATTCCACTTGTGCTCTTCTCCTTTGATGGTCCTAGGGTCCTCTGTTTCTGGACTGTAAGATTAACCACTCCCCCGTTTTTGCTACAAAACTTCTACCTTTACAATTGTGACAGTCGCAATTAGTCATGATAACAATTACTCAGTATTGAATCATAAGAATCTTATCCCCATCTCTTTTGACCAGACCCATCTACACAAAATGAAAGCTATTCAGTGGGGACTCTATCTTCCCCCACACCCTCTTAAACTAAACTTCCTCTTGAAACCTTGTAAACCAGTCACTTCATGCCCTTATCGCCCCCTCATTTTTGGTAGCCAATTTCTAAGTTGCCTGCCCCTATCTACCCTGTATACAGATGGGATAGCATTGATCCTTGATGTGAAAAGTCCTTCCCTCTCTTGTGGTATTTAGAGCTACTTCCTCCGTGAGTCCTGGTATGGTGCTGTGGGTTAATGCGCCAGACTGCAAAGCCATTTGAATTGCAAGGTCAGCGGTTCAAGCTCACCAGCTGCTCCTCAGACACCCTATACAGGGTCACTATGAGTCGGAATCGACTCGATGGCACTTAACAACAATAACCTTCATGGGTATAGGTCAAGTTCATCAAATTGTAGCATTTTACCTTTGTTTCCTTTTTCCAAAAAATTTTTTTTTAATCTTCCTTTAGTTGAGTTCCTCTAGTCATCAAGCTATCAAGGGTAGGTCAAATGGGTGCTATCTGCCAGTTGGGGTGTTCTTGTGTGTCTACCCTCACTTCATATCAGTTGGATGCTTCACTCTCAGCGTGTCAGTCTGTCTTGTTGGGGGTCTTCCTCTTTCTCACTGACCCTCCACTTTACAATGCCACACCAGGACTCCTTACACATGGTAGCTAGTATTATTTGTAATACTAATTTAAAGTAAAGCTATCCTTCCTACTCATTGGCAGCCTTGCCACAGCATGTATGTATTGACCTGTGTTCTTGTTCAGGCTTTTTAGTAGTGTGACAACAACAACAATCCTGTAGAGAGTTGAGAGTTAGTGTTGAAGGAGACAAAATAAGAAGGACATGAGTTTGACTTCAAGAACTAGATGGTATAGCAGAGAAGCACACAAATAGTTGAAATGAAAACTATAAAATACAATAAAATGCCAGAAGGATAGTAATCTAATGTGCTATAAAAAATCTTTCTTCTGAAGCATTTTGGATATTTTTTTCATGAATGTTATTTGATTGATCAGAAGTTATGACATATTTTTAAGATTTGGAAAAAAATATGTAACAATGAAGGAGATACAGACAACAAAAGGAAAGGCTAGAGAAGACAGAAATAGATGGCTGATTAATGAGCTTCCTCGGTCTCCTCAGAATCCATATGCTACAGTGAGTCATGATTTGTGAAGCTGAGCAGAGAAAACTTTAGCTACTCATTCTGAACATAGTCAGTCAGTTTCCTGAAATAAGATCATTTTCCATAGGTAAATATTATGTACTGGATTGTTGTTGTTGTTAGGTGCCATTAAGTAGGTACGATTCATAGCAACCCTATGCACAACAGGATGAAACACTGCCCAATCCTGGGCAAACCTCACAATTGTTGCCACACATGAACTCATTGATGCTGCCACTTTGTCAATACATCTTGCTAGGGGTCTTCCTCTTTTTCTCTGACCCTCCACCTTACCAAACATGATATCCTTCTCTAGTGACTGGTCCCTCCTGACAATATGTCTGAAGTATAAGAGATGAAATCTAGTCATCTGGTCTCCAAGGAGCACTCTGGCTGTATTTCTTCCAACACAGATCTGTTGGTTCTTTTGGCAGCCATGGCATTTTCAATACTCTCCTACAATACCATAACTCAAATGCATCAATTCTTCTATGTATTTCGCATGTATATGAGGTTATGGAAAATACCATGGCTTGGGTCAGACACACCTTAGTCTTGAAGCTAATATCTTTGCTCTTCAACACTTTAAAAAGGTCTTGTGTTGCAGATTTGCCTAATGGAATACATCCGTTGATTTCTTGGCTGTTGCTTCCATGAGTGTTGATGGTTGTTCCGAGAAAAATGAAGTCTTTGAAAACGTCAATCTTTTCCCTATTGATAAGAATGTTATTTATTGGTCCAGTGGTGAGGATTTTTGTTGTTTTTTTTTACATTGAGATGGAATCCATACCAAAGGCTATGGTTTCTGTTCTTCATCAGCAAATACTTTAAGTCCTCTATGCTTTTAGCAAGCAAGGTTGTATCATCTGCATAATACAGGTTGTTAATGAATCTTTCCCCAATCCTGATGCCATGTTTTTCTTCATATAACCCAGCTTCTCGGATTATTTGCTCAGCATATAGTATGGTGAAGGAATACAAGCCTGTCACACAACTTTCCTAATTTTAAACCATCCTGTGGTCCCATGTTCTTCTGGAACAACTGCCTCTTGGTCTATGTACATGTTCTTCATGAGCACAATTAAATGTTCCAGAATACTCATACGTTGCAATGTTGTCCATAGCTTGTCATGACAACACAATCAAAGTATTGTTGTTACTGTTGTGTGCTACCAAGTCTGTTCTGACCCATAGTGACCCTGTATAGCATTTCTAAGGAGTGGCTGGTGAGCTTGGACCACAACATTGTGGCTCAAACGACCGTCCAGCGCATTAAGCCACAGTGCCACAAAGAAATGTAGTTTTGATATATGCTACAAAATGGATGGCACTTGAAAATATCATGCTGAGTGAAATAATTCTGTTACAAAACCACAAATATTGTATGATTTTCTTATATGAAATGAATGTTGTTGTGGTTGTTGTTAAGTGCCATTGAGTCAGCTCCAACTCATAGTGACCCTGTATAGGGCTTTTGATGAGCTGATGGTGAGTTTGAATTGCTGACCTTGCAGTTCAAACTGATCTAGCAGTCCAGTGCTTATTCTACATCAGGAGTCCATAAGAAATAGAACTGGCAGATATATAGAGACATTATTAGTAGTGACCAGGAGAAGAATAAGGGAGGAAGAAGGAGTCATTACTTAAGGACACTAAATTTCTGTCAAAGGTGTTGGGAAACTTGAAAATCTGATATTGGTGATGGTTGTACAATTTAATGTGTATATTGGTCACTGGAATCCTGGTGTGACACATTGGGATAAGTACTGGACTGCTCGCTGCAAGGTCAGTGGTTCAAATTCATCAGCCACTCCTTGGAAACCCTATACAGGATCACTATGAGTTGGAACCAAGTCGGTAGCACCTAACAACACCACCAACAAATATCACTGAATTGTACATGTAATAAATGCTGTAATGCTTTGCTATATATACAAGGGGACCCTACAAAGTTCGTGGAAAACTTCCATTATCATTTAATTCTCTGTTTCCGTGAACTTTTTCAAGCCCGCTCTTTTTTCACCACCATGTTGTTGTTGTTGTTAGGTGCCATTGAGTCAGTCTTAACTTTTAATGACCCTATGTACAACAGACAAAATACTGCTGAGTCCTGTGCCATCCTCATAATTGTTGCTGTGTTTGGGCCCATTGTTACAGCCACTGTGTCAATCCATCTACTTTCCCAAGCATGATGTCTGTCTCTAGAGACTGGTCCCTTCTGATAACATGTGTAAAGTACATGAGATGAAATCTTGCCATCTTCAATTCTATGGAGCATTCTAGCTGTACTTCTTCCAAGAAGTAGTTTTGCTCATTTTCCTGGAAGTTCATGGTATATTTAATATTCTTTGCCAATACTGAAATTCAAGTGCATCAATTCTTCTTCAGTCTTCTGTGAATTTTGTCCAACTTTCACATGCATAGTAGATGGCCAATCCAGGCTATGGTATTTTCAATCAAATCACCACAATAAAGAAATTAATATCAGTAAAAGTGGAAGGGTGGAAGACAGTGTAACATGACAACATGAATCAAAAGACAGTGGAATGGCTCTGTACATCAAACAGTGCATTCTAGAAAAAGGAATATTAGCAATAGTAAAAGGGGGTGTTTCATAATGTTAAAAGGATCAATTCATCAAGATATAATGATCCTAAATGTTTGTGTACCTAATAACCAAATATCTGAAGAAAAAACCTGGTGAAATTGAAATTCACTAGAAAATGCCTTCTATTTTAGGTATGGTGCTGCAAGATGATGCACTGGACCATAAGGTCAGTTTGAATCACAAGGTCAATGATTCAAACCTACCAGGTACTCCTTGGAAACCTTATATAGGTCGCTATGAGTTGGAACCAACTTGAAGGCACTTAACAACAACAATAAATCTCTTTCTTAATAGTTAATCATACAAGTAACCATAAAATCAGTAGGATATGAAAGACTTGGAAAACAAAACCATTACCTTCACCCAATTGATGTGTTAAGAATGGTGCACCCAACAAGTGTATATTATACATTTCTCCCCTAGTATCTACAGGTTTGAAAGAGCTGTGGTTCTGTATAATAAACACTAGACTGTGAACCACTGCTCTATGGGAGAAATATGAGACTTTCTGCTCCCACAAAGATTTACAGCTTCAGAAACCCAGTACAGGGTCACTATGAGTTGGGACCGACTCGACGGCACTGAACAACAAAAACAACATATATGGAGCATTCACCATATTCCAGATATCAAGCAAATCTCACCAAATCTGAAATTACTGAAATCATATGAATAGCAATGTAATTAATGGTTTTAAAATCCTGTCTATAGCAATAGCAAAATAATAGTTTTAATAGAAAATAAGTTTTTAATTACCCCCATTTGCAAAATAAAATATTCCCCTTTTCCACTAACAAATAACAAAATAATAGTTCAATTACAAAATAATAGTTTTAAAATCCTGTCTAGAAGAAGACTTATGAGAAAACCTTCACGAACTTGAGCAGGCAATGATTTCTTAGCTAGGACACATAACACAAACAAAAGAGAGAATAAAGAAAAACCCAATAAATTGAACTTTGTCAAAATGAAAAATGTTTGCTGTTTCAAAAGCACTATTAAAAAGTAAATAGGTAAACTATAGATTGCAATTAACATGCTATATCTGACCAAGACTTATATTCAAAATACAAAAAGAACTTTTAGGAGTCAATAATAATAATGCAAACTACACAATTAAAATAGTACCAATAGTTACCAGGAAAATGCAAGTCAAAATATGAGTAACAATACATTCCCACTAGGAGGGGTCCAATAAGAGCTTGGGTTGCAATACTTATGTGCTGGGTTGCTAAACAAGGTTGGGAGTTGGATCCAACCCAGTGGATCTACAGGAGAAAGAGCTGGCAATGTACTGTAGTAACTGTTGTTGTTGTTGTTAAGTGCCATCGAGTTGATTCTAAACCATAGCGACCTGCATAGGGTTTCTGAGGATTGGTTGGTGAGCTTGAACCACTGACCTTGCAGTTCATATGGCTTTGCAGTCTGGCGCATTAACCCACAGCACCATACCAGGACTCCCAACACAATATTATGGGGAAAGTCTTTTCTGCCCTATGTGCTCACTGTAAATTGCTAATCATCTCAATAAGAATAGCAAGGACCATGGTAAAACAAAACAAAGCAAAAATCTTGATATTGTCAGATGTTGGTGAGGATGTGGAGCAACTATAATTACCCTCCATAGATTGCTAGTGGTCATATAAAATGTTGCAAACACTTTTGAAAAGAGTTTGAAAGTCTCTGTTGCAAACATATGCTTCCCATATAACCCTCCACTTCCACTCTTTGACATTTACTAAAGAGAAATAAAAACAAAAGTCCTCACAAGGAGAAAGATACCTGAAAGTTTTTGACAGTTTTGTTCATTATAGCCCCAGACTGGACACAACCCCGAAGTCCGTCATCAGGTGAATGGATGGACAAATAACTCCATATTCACTCAATAGAAAACTAAGAGATCAAAAAGCAAGATTCATGCAAAGGGGTGATTTAATCTCAGAAACACCATGTTAGTAGGAAGAAAACAGACCCAGAAGCATGGACCATTCCTATGAAATTTTAGATAATTCAAGTAACAGAAAGTTGTTAAATATTTTTATGAAGTTTGCAGTGGGATGAGAGGACCTGATTTTAAAGGAGGCGTAAAAGAACATTGTGGCTTGATAGAAATCTCAATTGTGGTGGTGTTTACAAAGGCATATACATTGCCAACATTTATTGAAGTCTACCCTTAAAATTATAAGGAGCTCTGGTAGCGTAGTGGTTACGAATCGGGCTGCGAACCTTAAGGTCAGCGGTTCGAAACTACCAGCTGCTCCGCGGGAGAAAGATGAGGCTTTCTACTCCTGTAAGGATTTACACCCTCGGAAACCCTGTACAGGGTCACTATGGGTCGGACCCGACTCGATGGCACTTAACAACAACAACAACAACCCTTAAAATGGGTGCAGTTTACTGCATGAAGAGCTTACCTTAATAAAATTGATTTTATGGGAAAAAAAAAGAGATATCAGTCTCTTACCCCTTCCTAACACTAGTCCTACAATGATGAATATCAGCTGGTATGTTAATTAGGAAATAGCAGTCTTTAAGGAAGGGCATTCTGTGGAGTTAATGGCTACCTAAGTGAATTGTTGCCTTGAGAGATTTTTAATTACAATTGGTGCTCCCTTCCTCTTTTCTGAAATGGGATTGTAAACACAAATGAGTTTCATCTAGAAGTTAAATCCACAAGCCATTATAGGTACCCTCTCTTGATTAAGAAGATGCTACATCAAGGGGCACAAATAAAGCCCCCAAATGAAAATCGACTGTGTATATCACTGTTATTTCCTAATGTCTAATGAATGAAGCATTATAGTCAGCTGGATAGCTATGATCTATGGAGAACTGAGCAGTAACTCGGTGCTTTACAACTCTTTTAGCACTTCCTGGAAGTGAAGAATGAGTAAGAGAAAACTAGGGAATTTTTCTAAGTGATTCCTGTAAACTGAGCTGAGACATAATGAAAGAGGAGAATGTTTTATTTAACAAAGGGAAGGTGATTAATCTTCTTTCAGATGCACTGAGTTTGGGGTACCTATGAAATCTCTAGTGGGAGATACTATTTGGAACTTTAAAGAAAGCCATAGGATATGTTAAGGATATAGACATGGAAGGAGATGTTGGGAGGTTAAAAAAGAAAGGAAGAACTAAAAGAATAAAAGGAAAGAAAATCTCAATTGTAGACTTGTCTTTCAGGAGTTTGTATGATTAATGTGTAGAACAAAACTCAAAATTATTTTTTAAAAAAGACTGGACTTACTGGTCAGAAAGAGACTGGAGGAACATGTCACAGTGGCCCTCAACCACCCTTCAAGTCTAGAAAGGAACCCAGCCACTTTCAGGCATGTAGATAGGTAGATAGAGAGATCACCTTGTAAGGCATGCCCACGATGAATAATCAAAATCAAAGGGACAACATGTATCTAGGGACAAAGTGGAGAAGGATGGGAAGGTGGATGGAAGGGAAATCGGAACCACAGGGAGGAAGCTGGATAACTGCTGTTCCATGGAGGGGATTACAATCATTGAGATGAAACAAAGTGTATGATTTGTTGAATGTAAAACTGATGATCTTCTCTATAAACCTTCACTCAACTCACACTAAAAATAATTTGTATGGTTAAAGGAAAGTCTTGAGAGTTTGCGTGAGATGAAAAAGACCAGACTATACCTATCAGATGAGGCATGTTGTTGTTGTTGTTAAACGTCTTCCTGTGGGTTCTGACCCATAGTGACCCTGCATAGGGTTTCCAAGGAGCACCTGGTGAACTTGAACCATTGACCTTGTGGTTCAATCTGACTTTGCAACCCAGCATTAGTTTACAGTGCCACTCCAGGACTCCTGCTGAGGCATAGAAACTAGCAAACAAAAAACAGCATAAAACACAACAAGAAAGCTGGATTTATATAAACTCTATGGGAATAGAGAAGTGCTAAAGAACAGGACACAAATGGTAATGTGGACTTTGAAAAGAAGAACAAGAAATATAGATTTGGAGAACATGTGGGAGAGGTCTGGCAGGAATATCTATCTGTATACACACACACACACCCCTACTTCCTTGAAGTTTTGGGGGTAAGTTGTTGTTGTTAAGTGCCATTGAGTCAGTTCTGACTCACAGTAACACAGGACAACCCTGGTGTATCGCTGTAGGTTAATGTGCTGGACAGCAAGGTGGGTGGTTCAAGCTCACCAGCAGCTCCTCAGAATACCTATACAAGGTGACTATGAGTCAGAGCCAACTTGATGGCACTTAAGAACATTTCTGAGGCTGTAAATCTTCATGGGAGCAGAAAGCTTCATCTCTCTCCCACAGAATGACTGGTAGTTTCGAACAGCTGACCTGGAGGTTAGTAGCCCGACTGGTAACCACTACACTAGCAGAGTTCCTTAGAGTAACAGTAGGGAAAATAAATGCTTAAGTATTGGTTTGGAGGAATTTTGGATTTATTATAATGCCATATGAGAAAATGTTCTTTTCTTTTTGAACTTGAAAATTATTTATTGATCACATATCTCAAGATTGCAAAGAAAATTGTAAGCTCATCAAAACATTTGGTGAGGAACTGAGGCAGGGATTATAGATCAAGAAGAAGTGTTAGTAGCTAATGGGTTGGCCTGCTGGGAATTACCCATCATGGAAAGATCTAAGATTATGGAGTATGGAAGTTAAAGTTTCAAGATGGATGCCCTTGGAGGAGAGAGAGAAGAGTTTAGTGGAGAAGGATTCTCAGTATATTTAGGGACAGGAGAGCTATGAGAATCAGGATCAGAACTACGTTTCTATAAAGGAAGGAACAGTTGAAGAAACAGAAATAGCGATGTGGGAAGGGGAACAGTAGACATCGAACTTTCTTTTGCCTTCAAAACTCAAATTAACCAAATGGGAAAAGGAGAAAAAGGAAATTGATAGAGGGTAGGAGTATATGAGGAGTAGGCAGAGCAAAAAGTTGCCAGCAAAGGTCCCTGTCCTGACAGTTTTGTTGTGGTTACCTGACAACTAGTCAATTTTGAATCATAGCGAACCTTATAGGTCAGAGTAGAACTGTTCCTATGGAGATTCCTAGGTTGTGTCACATAGTGGATAAGGTCTCCACTGCTAACCAGGGGAGAAAGATGTGACTACCGACTTCCATAAAGATTACAGCCTTGGAAGCCCTAGGGGCAATTCTACTCTCTGTCTTACAGGGTCCCTTTGAGTGAGAATTCACTCTATGGCAATGAGTTTGATTTTCATAATTGTTACAGGAGCACATCACCAGGTCTTTTCTCCTGAAGTAGTTAATGGCTTTGAACTGCTGACCTTTTGGTTTCCCACAATTGTACTACCAGGGCTCCTTTCTCCTGAGAAGTGATTAGAGCTGGATTATAATAGGAGCAGTTTGTAGTTCAGACACTCTGTGGAGCAGTGAATTATTCCATATGACTCTTCTAGCCATTGTCTTTGTAACTGCCACCAAACAACTCCATGGGACCATGCAGATTGGGTGTATTTCCTGATGGGTTTGGATAAGAGAAGGTGGAGAAAGATGCTGATAGGATTATATTACTCATTTGTGAGTGGTTTTTAATAGGGTTAATTGTGATTGGAAAAAGTTGGAATTCTAAAGTGGGGATTGGTCAATTTTGTCATCCTTTGTTGTTGTTAAGTGTTGTTGAGTCGGTTTTGACCTATTGTGACCCTATATACGGTTTCCAAGGAGTGACTGATGACTTGAAATGCCAACCTTGTGGTTCAAACAACTATGCAGTCCAGCACATTAATGCACAGTGTCACATCAGGAATCTGGTTGGATTTTAAATGAGCCATCTCAGAAGCAGGAAGGGGGAATGTCACAACCATCAAGAAAGAAGATTCAGGAGTGGAAAGTGTTATCTGGATCCTGAGGCCCCTGCACATTGAGCCTCCAAAGAAGTGGCAGCAGCAAAATCAAGAGCTAGATCGAGCACAAGACAGAGCAGTAGGCTTCCTGGTCCACAGCGCAAGGAAAACCATTAGGCAGAAAGCTCTTTTATAAAGTGGGGTGCCTCTTCACTGAGGGAGCTAGGTTTGCTGACACACGGAACTAGAACTGAGCATGGCTGAAGTTTATGGCTGAATGGTGTGCCCTTTGGGCATTTATCAGTCACCAAAGGAGTCCTGGTATGGCACTGTGGGTTAATGTGCTGGACTACAAAGTTGGTTTGAACTGCAAGGTTGGCAATTTAAATTCACCAGTTGCTCCTAGGAGACCCTCTACAGGGTTGCTATGAGTTAGAACCGACTCTATGGCACTAAACAACTACGACAAAAGAACTTTGTAACATTCCCTGAACAGAGGAGAACCCAAGCCAAGAGGCTGATGGCCAGTGAGATGGCTGTCTGCAGGCATGGCTGGGAAGAGGCTGTCCTGATCAAAGAACTGTATCCTGAACATTTCTGACTCTGAATTGCAACCTGTTAACTTCCTCAATAAATCTGATAGCTGTGCGTATGTGCCATGGAATCAGTTCCAACTCATAGCGACCCTGTACAGGGTTTCCGAGCCCATGGAACAGTTGGTAGTTTCGAACTTCTGACCTTGTGGTTCACAGCCCAATTCATAACCATTACGCTACCAGAGCTGTGAGTATAGTCAGTAAATTCCTGTGTGACCACTGAACCCAGCAAAAAGAGAGCACCATGGGAGGAATGGTTGATGTCAGAGATGGTAAGGAAGGTTAGAGGGCGGAGGCATATCTGACCTCCGCCTCTCAGAAACTGGCCTTGGGCTGATGCTGGTGGTGATTCTCCCCTCCCCACACTTGTGAAATTAGACACCTTTGCCTCACCCTTCTTACACACACCTAAATCAAAGGCTAATTTTTTTGTACATGTATATCTGTATCCCAAAACTGATGATTCATTTTTTCCCCTCCTATCACAAATATTTGAAACTTTACAAATAAATAACAATTTTAGAGTCACAGTCTTTTAGACTGATCAAGTAAGTGATATGGGGGTGCTAATTACCCAATGAGCCCGAAACTTTAACTTTTATTCATGGATAAGCTCAGTAGATGCTTTCCAAACTCTTTATTATCTACCTGTCCTTTCATATTCACTTGAAAAAGAAAATATATATATATATATATTTACCTATAAATGTATGTACTAGAGTAAGTAAAAATGTATTGCTAGTAGGGTCCCAATTCATACATGCATGGATTTATTCCAAGTGAAACATGTTTAAACACATTTCTGTCCATAAGTGGATGGCTACAGACCAGTTCTCTTAATAATGCACTTGTATTTATCTCATTAGAATGCCTTTACAAAAAATAAACATACTTTCTGTGCCATGGGAAAAATTGACTTTAAGGTCAGGACTAATATCAGATTTTTAATGAAACTCAAGGAAACACCTTCCTGAATCATTGAAGTCTTGCATTCAGTTTATGAGAATGCTGCCCCACATAAAAACAACAGTTTTTGGATGGATCAAGTGTTTTAAGGAAGGTCAGGAAGACCTCAAAGTGAATTCAAGGCTGAGAGGTCAGCTCAGAAAGTTCTGGCAACTGCTTTATGGAGTCTAAAGAGGTGATCTTGATAGATTTTCTTGAAGGACACAGGACGATCCTTATAACCAGGGGACGAGAGGGCTTATTAAGAAGAAGTTTTAAGAAAATTGAAAACTGCATTGTTGAAAAGCAGGTTCAGAAAGTTGTACTGAGGAAACTTTTTCCATCATGACAATGTACCTGCTGACTCTTCACAGCTAACAAGGGCTGTACTAAGAGAATTTCATCGGGAAATCTCACCACATCCACCCTACAGCCCCGATCTTACCCCTAAGACTTCTTTTTGCTTCCCAAACTCAAAGAAAATTCTACAGGAACATGATTTGAGTCCCTTGAAGATGCCCAAACTGCCATTTTGAAATAGTGTGAGTTGAAGAGTGCAGATTATCTGTGGAAGGAGCAGAGAGTTGGAAACATGACCTTCAGAAGTGGATAGAACTGGATGGAGCAGATGTCAAGAAACAATAGATTCACATGTTGATATTTTTGTTTAATAAAGTGTCTATGATTTTGCTGCAATATGTTTTTCACTTACCCTTGTGCCTATGTGAGTGGGCTTCAAAAAGTTCTTGGAAAAATGGAATTAAAAGACAATGGAATTGTTATTTGTTGTTAAGTGACTTTGAGTCAATTTCCCATTTATAGCAACCCATAGGACAAACTTTAGCTGCTCCATAGAGTTCTCATTGAAATGTTTAAACAAACTCATGCAGTACTGGAGGTGCTTACTCATCTGTGCCAGGAAATTTGGAAGACAGCTAACTGACCAATTGGAAAAGATCTGTATTTGTGCCCATTCCAAAGAAAGGTGGTCCAACAGAATGCAGAAATCACCCAACAATATCATGCACAAGTAACATTTTGCTGAAGATGATTTTTTAAAAATGGTTGCAGCATTACACCGAGACGGAACTGCCAGAAATTCAAGTTGATTCATATAGAGGATGTGAAATGAGGTATATCATTTCTTACATCAGATGGATCTTGGCTGAAAACAGAGAATACCAGAAAGAGGTTTGTCTGTGTGTGGTGTTTTTTGTTTTTGTCTATTAAAAGGCATTTAACTATGTTGGACATAACAAATTATAGATAGGATTAAGAAGAAAGGTAATGCCAGAGCACTTCATTGTGTTCATACAGAACCTATACATAATCAAAGGCAGTCATTTGACCAGAACAAAGTGATACTGAATGATTCAAAATCAGGAATGGTGTGTATCAGGGTTGTATCCTTTCACCATACTTTTTAACCTGTATGCTAAACAAATAATCAGAGAAATTGGAGTATATGAAGAAGAACACAGCATCAGGATTATTGGAAGACTCATTAACAACCTTGTTTGCTGAAAGCAAAGAGGATTTGAAAGATTTACTAATGAAGATCAAAGACTACAGGCTTTAACATGGATTACAACTTAACATAAAACAAAAATTCTTGCCGTTAGACCAATAAAAGAAGAAAAGACTGATGTTATCAAGGCTTTCATCTTACTGGATCCACAACCATTGCCAGTGGGGGCAGCAGCCAGGAAATCAAAGGTTGTTTTCAATTGAGCAAATCTATTGCAAAAGATCTCTTGAGAGTTTTAAAAAGTAAAGATGTCCCTTTGAAGGCTATGTGTGCCTGATCCAAGCCATGACATTTTTAATCATCTCATATGCATGTAAAAGCTGGAGAATGAATAAAAAAGAACTGATGCTTTTGAATCACTGTGTTGGAGAAGAATATGAAGTATACCATGGACTGCTAGAAGAATGAGCAAATTTATGTTCCTTAGAAGTGAGGATGGTGAGACTTTGTCTCACGTGCTTTGGAGGTGTTATCAAAAAGAACCAGGTCCTAGGGATGGAGACTTGGTAAAGGGCCAGTGAAAAGAGAGGAAGAGTCCGCCATGAGATGGATTGACACAGTGGCTTCACAATGAACTAAAACATAGAAAATATTCTGAGGATGCCATAGAATGGGACAGTTTCATTCTATTATACATAAGGTCGTTATGAGTTGAAACTGACTCAACCACACCTAACAACAACAATAACAAAAACAATGTTTATGAGAGCCGATTGCCAGGTCTTTATTTCCACAGAGCTGCTGGTTAAGTGTGAATGCCCAACCTTTCAGTTAGGAGTCAAGCACTTAACTGATGCACTTAACTATCAATCCACACACACACACACAGACAAGGGGGGGTGTAAAAAAGTTTATGAAACAATGTCATTATCTTTCCGTTTCCATTCCATTTTCTAAAACTTTCTGAAGACTCTGTGTGTGTGTGAGTATGGATAAAAAGATGATAGATAGATAGATAGATAGATAGATAGATAGATAGATAGATAGATAGATAGATAGATAGATAGATAGATAGATAGATAGATAGATAGATGTTTTTGTTGTAAGTGCCATTGAGTCAGTTCTGACTCATAGCAACCCTGTATAGGGTTTCTGAGGAGCAGCTGGTGGGCTTGAACTTCTACCTTGTGGTTTGCAGTCCAGTGCTGATGCTACAGCACCACATGATAGGTCCATAGATACAGATGTATAAGGAGCTCTGGTAATGTTACAGTTACATCAGGCTGCTAACCTCAAGGTCAGCAGTTCGAAACTACCAGCCATTCTGCAGGAGAAAGATGAGGCTTTCCACTCCCTTAAAAATGTGTAGCCTTGGAAACTGTTTACAGCGTCGTTACAAGTTAGAACTGACTCCACAGCCCACAACCAACAACAACAACAACAACAACAACACAGACATATGTAAATCTTTTCTTCTTCAATTGAATATATATTATATATGTACGTAACTGAATAAAGCCAATGTGTAAAGTTGAGATATCTAAGTTCAGTTTGTATTCAATTAATTTGTTTTTTGGTCTTGGTTTTATATGAGATGTACTTCTGAAGAGACAGAATCTGAAGTGTCCAATTTTCCTAAAAGAAAATATACCACCCATTATGTACTGCAATAGCTAGAGAAAATATACAAGTAATATGTATGGCAGTGAAGAGCAGTCATACTGACACTGAATTGCATCTTCCTCCTGACAGATTTCTCACAGTTAGGAAATAGTTATTCTGTATAATTCAAGTTGATGTTTTTAAATCCTTATGAAATAGTAAGAGTTGCAAGTCTTTCTATGGCCATAATATAATCATGTCCTGAAACAACATACAAAAAATGTCACCATAAAAATCTCAGATGACTTATAGCCACCTTAAGAGTTGAGATCGTTCTGACAACTTTCAGAAAATAAATATGAATGTGGAACTAAACAGAAGTCGGATCCTTTCATATATCCTTACTTCTTCTGATAATCCCTAGAACCTGATTAATACAGAGAAAGACATGTGTAAGTTGAAAATGTTGTCTTTTAACATACTGTACTAATGTCTCCCTACCTTGTAATTTGGTGAGAGAATTTAGTGCAATGTTTCCATAGTAAATAGGTTTATCTTCAAACATTATGCTTTTTGCATCTTAACTAAGCATAAAATTATATTTTTAAAGATCTGTAAGTAAGAAAAGCTTGATGCCTCTTGAACAGTTCAATATGACATATGGTTTTAAATGCAATAATTTTATCTGCAACACACAGTATCTTCAAACTTCAGCTAATGTTCCTGTGAAAACAAGAAGGGATTTATGCCCAAAAAACCAAAGAAGAAAATAAAATTTCCATTACCATATGTAGAGCACTGAAAACTATATATAAGTAGAAAACAATATTGACATTTATGAATGCACAATTTTTAGAAACATGTTTTTATGTCTAGCTACTCTATTCAAACAAGGATGTTAACTGGAGTTCCTACAGAGCCCAAGCGAGAAATGGATACGAGTGACGCAGGTTCTATGAGGATGAAGATAAACTAGAAAGGACTCCTCTGTCTAATGCAGGCATGTGCTTCACAAATTTAACAGACTATTGTCATGGAATATATGTGGCCTAGGGTCTCCAGATCAACCAACTATCCAAAAAGAAAACAAAAAACAAATACAGTTGTCCAGTTGATTCCAATTTACAGTGACCCTGTAGGACAGAGGAGAACTCCCCGTAGGGTTTCCAAGGCCACATCTCTTTCCCACAAAGCAGCTATGGGTTCGAGCCCACCTTTCAGTTAGCAGCTGAGCACTTAATCACTGCACCATGAAGGCTCCTCAACTATTCAAGAGGTACCCCATATTGAATCTTGTGTCAGCTCTCACAATCATGTTGGCAACAGAATTTTTGTTTTGCTTTTTAAGCACAATATGTTTTAAAATAGTTGTGTGAATCAGATTTGGTATATGGGTTTCTGATGCACAACACTTGATGCCTGCTGTATGGGATCAGATGAATGTAAAGGTGAATGGGTAGATTTATGAAAGGAAAGGAAGGAGGGAAGAAGGACGGAAAGAAAGCAAAGGGAAAAACAGGGAGATAAAAATGGACTCTTCCAAATATCTACATAAAAGTTTCATCTTAACCTCAGTAAGGACACTTTCCAAAGTATTCATCTGAATCTTAAAGACAAATAAAAAGGGATTTTGTTAAAAATACACAACTGATTGGCTTCAGAACTCAATTCCTTTTGATGATCTGTACACCTGGTAAAGAATAAAGCTCTTAGTGGGTTTTGTGGAATTGGTTTCGTATATGGTGTGAGATAGGGATCAAGATTTCTGTATTTCAACATGGAAGTAAAATTGACTCCTTACTATCGGTTGAGAAAAAGAAAATCCTTTCTGAAATGCTTTATGTTGTTACCTTTATAATAAATCATATATATATAGATATTTGTCTCTTTCTATACTACATATTATTTACCATTGGTTTATTTGACTATTGATAATTTCATACTGTATTAATTACTGCACCTTAGGGAGTTTCTAGTAATGCAAGTCTTTACACTTTATCATTGTATTTCTAGAATGTTTAACTGTTTTTTGGTCTTTATTATCAGCATATAAATGTTATGTGTTAAATCGTCTTGTCAATTTCCAACAAATTTGGACAACATTTTGGCATAAAACTGAGTATGTGTACTCAGTGATTTCACTTAAAAAATGCAAACATAGTGCATCAAAAGGCACATACATACAAAAATGTTCATAGCAGCACTCTGTTTAAGGGTCAAAATCCAGAAACAATTCACATGTTGAAGCACAACAGAATGATTAAATTGATTGCCTTACATTTACACAAGTAAATACTACACACAACAATGGAAATTACTGTTATAAGCAACAACATGGATGAATCTTATAATATTGAACTAAAAAGCCAGACACATTGAATATATACTGATTCTATTTGTACGAAGTTCAGAAACCAGCAAAAGAAGTTAGTGGTGTACTGTTGTTTGGTGCCATTGGGTCGATTCCAACTCATAGCAACTCTGTATAGGGTTTCCAAGGAGCAGCCGGGGGGGGGTTGAACTGCAGACCTTATGACTCATAGTCCAGTGCTGATTCTACAGCACCATACCAGGAGTCCTAGCGGTATACTGGAAGTCAGAATATCAGTTGTTTTTGAGGTGTCCAGTAATGACTGGGAATGGCATAAGGAAGATTTACCAGGTGTTTATGATTTTCTGTTCCTTAGCCTGGGTGCTAGGTAAATGAGAGAATTTACTTTGTGAAAATTCGTCCCCATATAAATATATATATATATATTTCTTGTACTTCTTTCTTTGTATGTTGTATTTTGATAAAAGTTTACTCCAAAATATAGATGTGCTACTTCCGGCATAATAGCTTCCTTGGTTTTGTTCCTTTTTTTCCTAAGAAGTAAAGATGGAAGCAAATAGAGCCATCTATGGGACCAGCCACATGATTTTGTAGTCTCCATTATAAAAAACAAGGCTTTTAGTTTCATATTGCACTTTCATATAGCAACTGAACCTATGGAAGAATACAAGGAAATTTCTAGTGCTATAGTAATAAAACGGTCCGTGAGTGTCAGAAATGGTTTGTACTCAACCACAAGGTCAGTTTGAATTGCAAGGTCAGTGGTTCAAATCAACAGCCATTCCTCAGAAACCTTATACAGGGTCACTATAAGTCGGAATTGACTCAACGACACTTAACAACAGCAACAACATAGGGTCAATCTAGAGTTTAATGACAACTGTAAAGACAGAGGGATTATTTTCTGGGGCATAGGGCTAATTGTAATCATCTCTATCTTTTCACCGAACAGCTAGCAGCAATCTTGTTACAGTCTCTCAACACCCTGTGATCTAGAAAAGAAAACTAACATTTGGTATCTGGCAGCCTTTATTCCAGTTTATACATTACTGAATTGCAGGATGCTGGCTCGCTCTACAATTTGAGGATATGATTTTTGTTTTTGTTTTTCCCTATTAGATTATTCTGTGAACTCCTTTAGCTACAGAACTTTAAGTGAATCATGAAATTACTAAAATGAAAGTGGAACTGCCCTGAATGTAGCAGAATTGAGAAAGTATATCCAGGGCTTCCGAATACTTCCACCTCCCCTTGTCCTCTTTGTCCCAACCCCACACCTTCATGTGTCTTTCCGTAGAACTCCCCATTTGGGTTGGGTTTCCCCCAGAAAGTAAAGCCTATGAGAAGGGTAGCTTATGTGATCCCAGGGAACAGGCTTGGAGGATTAGGAGAAGGAGGAGGGGGAAAAGGCAAGTTTTCCTGCCAATGCAAGGTTGAATGCAGAACTGGTTATCTTTGTGGCCAACTGGGGTTTATCCCTGATGAGACCCTTTGAGCAATGGTGTGGAATTGAACTTCAGAAAGTTAATCACTGCAAGAATGGAAATTGGAACATTTACCTAGTGGCCCCTGCCTCCATTTGACAAGGATTGTCTCTTGGAGTGTGAGCCTTCTCACATTCCAGTGCTCTGCCTGTGAAGCATGGGTTGGGTTTCTGCAGGCATCCCATGCTACCTCAGAGGAGACCTGACCCCAAAAGAGAGATATGTGGTATCACTGAGGAGAGGGATTTCTGGTTTTACTTGAGCAAAGTAGATTTCTGCAGCAATGGCTGCAGTCAAAGGTGATTTGAGAGGCTGTAACAAAACATTCAGTGAGTGTTACCAGTGCATGGTTGGGTTTCCTTAAGCCTGGGTACCATGTGGTCCACTGCATGCATAAGGAATGTCTGGTGTTTGTAAAATACAGACTACTGGGTCCCACCTTAGAGTGCCTGGGTGAGGCAGCTAATGCACTCAGCTGATAACCCAGAGGTGGGAGTTTCTAGTCCACCCCAAGGTGCCTCAGAAGAAAGACATGGGATCTACTTCCAGAAAAAATCAGCTACTAGAAACGCCTGACCCCAGCCATGGTGTTTTCAATAACCTCATATGCATGCAAAAGTGAATAAGGAAGGGACAGTGAATAAGGAAGACCATAGAAGAATTGATGCTCTTGAGTTATGGTGTTGGAGGAGAATATTGAAAGTGCCATGGGCTGTCAAAAGAACCAATAGATCCGTTTTGGAAGAAGTGCAGCCACAGTGCTCCTTGGAGGCCAAGATGGCCAAACTTCATCTCTCATACTTCGGACATATTGTCAGAAGGGACAAATTGCTGGAGAAGGATATCATGTTTGGTAAGGTGGAGGGTCAGAGAAAAAGAGGAAGACTCCCAACGAGATGGACTGGCCAAGTGGCAGCATCTATGGACTCAAGTGTAGCAATAGCAGTGAGGTTGGCTCAGGATCGGGCAGTGTTTCGTTTTGCTGTGCATAAGGAGCTCTGGTAGCGTAGTGGTTACGAATCGGGCTGCGAACCTTAAGGTCAGCGGTTCGAAACTACCAGCTGCTCCGCGGGAGAAAGATGAGGCTTTCTACTCCCATAAAGATTTACACCCTCGGAAACCCTATACAGGGTCGCTATGGGTCGGAACCGACTCGATGGCACATAACAACAACAACAACAAGGTCACTATGGGTTGGTACCGACTTGATTGTACCTAATAACAACAACAGAAACCTATGGAGTGCACACCCCTTAACTTTTGAATCAGAATTTCCTCAGCTTGGATCTTCCTTTGATATTAACATCCTTTGATGGCAATGCAAAATAAACGTTTAAAAACTATGTATGTTTAGATTTCAATTCACCCACTTTTTAAAATTAGGTTAAATATTCTGACTTAGGGATATCCCTTTGATTAAGGCTGATGTCATTTCTTATCAGGTGAAATTAGTTTCCACAAAGTCAATTCTGACACATGGAGATCCTGTGTGTGTCAGAGTAGAACTGCACTCTATAGGGCTTACAGTAACTGATTTTTCATAAGTTGATTGCCAGGCTTTTTTTCTGAGGTATCCCTGGGTGAACTTGAATCTTTCAGCTAGTAGCCGAGCAAATATCCATTTGTGCGACACAGGAAACCTTCTTATCAGGTAAAATAGTTGCTGATACCAAGTGCTGTCAAACAGGAAGGTAGTAGAAAAATTATTTCATAGAAATACATATGCCACATACTTTTGTTCTCTTTAGAAATCTGGTACTGCTCCTTTGGTCACACACGCTTCAACTTCAAGCTTTGGGTTTTGTTACAATACTCAACATTTATGCTCGAAAATTCTATTTACACGATTAAACATAGTACTGAAGGATTTTGCCCACTGTACTTTCTCCAAGCCTATTCCCCCCCTCTCCAGTTTACTCATTCTTCACAGTATTATTTCAGATCTGAACATCAACCCAATACTTCTCTACACTGTACTTTACTCGTATTTCCTCTTTGACCTGGAAAGTAAGAGGTTTGATTGCAGCTCAGTTCCAAACATCGTAGACACAGCCTGGATGTTTAAACAGGACACAGAGCAAGGTTTCTCCAACATTCGGAAGCTGCATAACAAATATTCTTTCTTTGCTTCCTCAGGTGCTGGAGTTAGTCATAGCTTCCTGAAGGTCATCCCTTCCCTTCACTCCCTGCTGCCCACACCAACCTTTATGAGTCCCCTATGAAAATAAAAATCATCTTAGGAGGGATCGTACTAAGCTCTAATCAGTTAATACCTTACTTTTCAATTAACACTCTAGCAGGGATTATTTGAAAGTCAGCTGAGAATAGGATGAGGCTGCAGGCTAGCACTTAGAGAGCATGATTAGAATTAAAAAGAAAGAAAAGCCAAGGGAAACATGAAATAAATCTTTATGATGAAAAAATAAGTTTAAAACAAAAACAAAAACATGCTTGTCAGGTGGTCGTGGTGCTTCAAATCATTTGGAGTACCTGAATTTGTCCACATAGGGTTTAAAGGCACATGAGTTTGAAAATTTGATTATTAAAAGGGACCAGGATCTTTCCTTAGGGATAAAAAAAGCCATCAGATGACCACTTTCCCATGTAATGTTAGCATATTCTCACCAGTGAATGAGTGTAGTGGACACAGAGAGGAAAAAACCTCTTTCCAATCCCCAAGTTCTTTAATTTGTGTTTCATCAGCTTCAGCTCTAATGTAGAGGGTGTTTAGACCAACAACATCAGTGCTGGGCTGTTACTCTAGGGAGCCATCAAGCAAGCACGCTTCAGACAAGTTAAGTTTCATTTTCAGTCTGATCCCAGTGCAAAGCTAAGAGCCTCTCTTCTCCAAAAGGAAATAAATGAGTTGATTGCCTAATTATAAAGAAATGACTCCTGTGGCCATAGTATACAATCCAC
>NW_006408558.1:7573440-7576125 GCF_000296735.1 Chrysochloris asiatica | reverse complement strand
AGATAGATGCTGTCAAGTCACCCCCAACTCCTGGCAATCTATGCACAATAAAATGATATACCCCCCAGTTCTGCACCAACCTCATGATCGTTGCCAGCTGATTCGAGCCCATTGTTGCAGCCATTGTGTCAGTCTATTCCCCCAAAGATCTCGTTCTCCCTCTCTGACCCTCTAGTTCACCAAATATGATGTTCTCCTTCAACAATTTATTCCTCCAGTTTATGTGTCCAAAGTGATCACTTGTATGTACAAGTAACAAATCTTGACAGCATAATGAAGGCCTGTGAATCTATCAAGCAATCCAAGTATTTGAATTCTAACATGGTCAGAAACTTACCTTTATTGATGTCCTACACCCCCTCCCATACTTTCTCTTTGCCTTGTTCAAGCTACAGACAACCACATGATTAGACATCCAAGCCAGGATGTAAATGTCAGCCTCTCAGATTTTGGACCCTCAGAAACTATGAGAGATAATGAATGTTTTCCAGTCATTTTAAGCCACTGGGTTTAAGAGTAATTTGTTATACAATAGTAGTAGCTAACACAATTTGCTTTCTTGTTTATTTGATGCTCTTTGATCTATTTGGTGGGAATCTCACAGGTCAAAAATTAAGAAGGCTTCTTTCAGACATTTCAGAGTGGGTGTGATTTGATTCCTGCTTGTGACTTTGGGTGACCAATTTAAATGGGGGACAAGTTCTCTCAGTTCACCATGAGGACTGGGGTCAGTTCAAGAACACTACACTCAGCTTCCGACTTTGATCGTTGACCTAGTGCTATTGTTCAGATGTACACTTAAGTTTCCTCTGACTCCTGATCATTTGTTCCCCAGCTTCGCCCTGCCTTCCACTTAGATGCATGTTTGGGAGGGGCTGTGAAAACCTCCATCAACTCAAATACAACCAATAATGCCTTGAAGACTGTGTCCTGTTCTTCAGAATGCCTAGTCAGCCATCATGCTAGAAGTGTTTTCTGTAAATTGAATATGATGAAGCAACTGGGATGGAAGTCTGCAAAGGTGAGTCCTTCATCATTTGGCAGCCCCTGCTCATCCTCCCAACCCGTTGAAGGCCCTGTGAGCCTTGCTTTGAGCAAAGCTGTAAGGACAGGTGGCAAGCTAGAAGCTAACCACACATCTCTTGCTCTGTGGTTCCTTTTGACTTATCAGTCAAGACACTGCATGCATTTATGATAACTTGTCTAAGTCAATGTGGTTTTGTGGATTTGGTGGCATTTTCTAATGCAATCCACAAATTTCCTTAGTTTAGCCACTTTACACATCAAAGACAGAAAGCTGAGGAAAGAAGATTGTAAGGAAGGCTTTCACATTAAGGATTCTGGTGACAACAACCTAGTGATTTTTCAATAAATCAAGAGGTTTTCTTCTCCCTACTTGGGAGGAAATATAAAGTAGGTGGATAATTATTTAGTTAAGCTTAAAATGTTTCTTCTGCATGAGTTCCAGAGACAATGAAGGCACTTTTGTTATTAGAAAGGAGGGCTTGAGGTTCCAGGTAGGTAGGAGAATAGGAGAAGGGTAGAGTTGAGCGAGAGTTTTTCAACTGTAGTGTTAAGTTAAGGGGGAAATGAAGGGAAGAGAAAGGAAATGTGTCTTTCAAAAACACTTTAGCATCATATGACAAAGAAGCTAACATTTATTGAAGAAAATGAAGCTTAAATGTTGCCATTATCACTTCCGGTTTCTGTGGCAGTGGAGAAAGTCAGGTAGGGAAATCTCAGTGCTAGAGAGGGACTGAGATCTCACGCAAGAAGCGTTCACAGACCAACTCCTGAGCTCCGGATCTGCCATAAGGTCCAGGATGTCAGTTTCCCCCACTTGCAAGTGAAAAAATCACAATATTAAGGAAAATACTGCGAGTTAGGAATCGGGAGACGAGACTGCCTCGGCAACTACCCTGCCCTGGCAGAGTTTAGAGGGCAGGGCTACAACCAGTCCAGCTCAGTGAACCTGCTCTAAAAGTGGTGCAGAGACACTTGCATAAAGAGGCATAGGAGACTATATATTTCTCCTGCATATTCCCTGGAGTGACTTCCTCGCTCAGTCAGGATGCCACCAGATGGGTGGATGTGCACCCTCCAAAATCAGCTCTGATCCCGCAGTTCCCCCATGGTACAGAGAGAGGGAGTTTGGCGGCTGCTAATGACGTCAGCAGTGGAGACAGCCCTAAGTTGATTTATGTATTACACAAGACCATAGGTGGATTCCTGAACAGCATCCAGAATCTTCTAAGGGGAAATTTCCACTTGAAAGGACAAGCAGACCAGCCTGGAATAGCCAGAAGAACAAAAGATACTTGCTTCCTGAAAGAAAGGCTGACAGGAAAAATACAAAACAATCCAGGCAGGTCAACTGATTACTACAAGAACAAACAAGTGACTCACCCAGGAGACATCAAGGCAAGTGGTCTGGTCCCCTCAGGGCAAACCTCCTTCAAAGGCTGGGACCCAATGGGAATGCACACTGTGATTGGTGACCATGTTCATCACTGATAAGGGCAAGTGAGGGAAAAGCAGCAATGAAGCTGTGAGCTAAGCCCTACAGTGTCCAATAGACGCCTGTGAACCTGGGTGGAGACCTGGCTGGCCAGCTGTGTGGCAAGACCTGGGCACTCTTGGGCCCAGAGTCAGTGGCATAGCCACAGAGGACTAGAGTGGAGAGTG
>NW_006408558.1:7549546-7572115 GCF_000296735.1 Chrysochloris asiatica | reverse complement strand
CTATGAGTCCCAACCGACTCCACAGCACATAACAACAACAACAAATATTCCACTGAGTCTCTCTTTTAATTTGAATATTACAGTCCATTGGGCTACAGGTTTTATAAAACTCTAAGAAACCAGCCCATCTGTTGTCTTGAGAGTTGATTGACTTCCCCAATTTCTGTGTTTTTGCATGTGCTTGAACTCTTAGCTTCTCAGTTTATTTATAAGCTGACCAAGATTGAAGTGAATGAAATCCTAGATCTCTCCACATTCTGTAATTCCAAGTCCTAAATAACACATTTCACTAAGTTAAGGCACACATTTTTTTTTTTCTTTTTCAACTTTCTATTGTGAATTCAGTGAAGATTTTCAGAGTAGATCATCAGTTTTCATTCAACAAATCCTATACCTTGCTTCAGTATATGGTTGCAATCCCTTCCATGTACCAACAGTTAACAGCATTTACCTCTATTCACTGTATTGTATTCCTCCCTGTGTCTCCCGCTGCCTTCATCTCTCCTCTGCAAACCTTCCTATTGTTGTATATTACCTGCTTTGTCACCCATGTTTACATGTATCTATCTTCTGGTGGTGGTGGTGGTGATGTGCCGTGGAGTCATTTCCAACTCATAGCGATCTTGTACAGGGTTTCCAAGGCTGTAAATCTTTACGGGAGCAGAAAGCCTTATCTTTCTCTCATGGAACAGCTAGTAGTTTCGAACTGCTGACTTTACAGTTCACAGCCCAATTCGTAACGACTACGCTACCAGAGCTCCTTACACGTGAATAATTTTCCCTTCCCTCTGTAACCATCAGAGATTGTTTCTTTTATCAAGAAAATATTTGTTTTTCCAAACTTTTTACAACAGTGATCTCATAAAATATTTGTCCTTTTGTGATTGACTACTTTCACTCAGCAATGTCCTCCAGATTCAACCATGTTATGAGGTATTTTTCAGATTCGTCATTATTAATCAGTGTTCTGTAGTAGTCCATTATGTGCAAGGGCATACATTTTTATTTCACATTTTAATTTTAATGGGAGTGTGTCTTAAAAATTAATGGTATCTTAACCATTGTGGCATAATTGTCAGGGTTCTTTTTCATTTGGGAGGTACATAAAAGTAATTCTACCTTAATGACTTCTTAGATTTGATGAAATACGCTGTACAATTGAGGTGTAAACCCAAAACACACCAACCAAATTTAGCTAATATTATTATCTATTAGTCAAAGTCAACTGAGTTTGTATTACTAGACATTTCTGAGAAGCAACTAAATTTTGATTCCAGAAAAGAACTTAGTTGATGGTAGTCTGTAAAGAAATTCTCATATTTTTATCTGAGCCCAAAGACATCTACTTTGGTAAACCATTCCTTTTTCTCTCAGGACCGACTGTTATATTGCTTTGAGTAAGAGTTAATCCATTTAATTCCTGGATATCCTGGTGTAGGAATGTAGACAGGCAATGAGAAAGATAGTGTTTTCCTTATGGCTAGATGTGTTTGTTGAATCACTAATTCAGAAAGAGTTTGTTGAGTGTGGTGCTGTAGGATGAGCACTGGACTGCTTATCACAGGGTTGCTGGTTCAGACCCACTAGCTGCTCCCTGGGAAACCCTATACAGGAATGCTATGAGTTGGTATTGACTCAATGACACTTTACACCAACAACACACCACCAATTAGGGAGAATATCCACCACTTGCTTTCAGTTTGTTGATTGTGCTGGTTTTCATGTTGCTAGGATGCTGAAAACTAAACCACCAGTATTTTAACTATCAGCAGGGTCACCACGGTGGACAGCTTTCAACAAAGCTTTCAGACTAAGACAAAAAAGAAAGAACTCTCAATCTACTTCCAAACTTAGCCAATGAAGGCATCATAGATCACAACAGAACACTGCCCAACTTTCTTGCTTTAGATAGGTCCTCAAAAGGGACCATTTGCTTGAGAAGACATCGTGTTTGTGTAGAGTCAACAAAGGCTACAGAGACTCTCAGTGAGATGGATAGGCACCAAGTTGTAATGATGGAATCAAAAGCTGGTGAGTGTGAGGCTGACACAGGTAGAGCAGTTGTGATGTACAGACAGTCACCTTCATTAGAGTTGACACGAAGTAGCAACAAGAAGGGTAAAATACAGAAAAGAGCCAGATCTACTTTCATGGAGCAGGGTATTGTATAGTGTAATGCAGCAAGGGTAACACTGAAACAAGTAGAAGGCATTTTACAGAAAGCTGTGAGTTTTCAGAAGGAACCTTTTGTAAGAGGTGATATCTGAGCTCAGACCTGAAAGACCAGTTGTTTTATCAAAGTGAATAAAAAATAGGGAAGAAGAGAAAGGTATCCCAAGGAAAGGAAGCAGAGGACCCAAAGACCTATGGTTCTAAAGAAAGAAATAAAAGAAAAAAACTCTGAAAACATGTCAAGTTCAAGGAACTAAATTTTGTTTAGAAGACTGAACACTCAAGATAATGTCATGATTTCTTATTCAGCCCTTCAATCTACTAGCACTTCATTTAGTTTTGACTAAGCTAAGCATATGGGATTACAAACAGAAATTTCTCATACACATTAAGTTTGATATTTCATAATGGAGACATGCCAAATAATCATTGTTGTTGTTGTTGTTAAGTGTTATTGAGTTGGTTCTGAAGCATAGCAACCCTGTATAGGATTCAAGAAGAGTTGCTGGTGGGTTTAAACCAATGACCTTGGTGTGAGTAGTCCAGTGCTTATCCTACATTACCACAGACATCAATGCTTTCTTGCTTCTCTCAGAGATCTTTTAACTCACAATATTCCAAATGAAATGCACCCACTTTAATTCCTGCATCTATTGCTTCCTTTCCCTATCTTGATGAATGACCCTTCCCTATCAACCAAGCTCCAAATCTAGAAACCATACCAAGTTGTTTAATCACAATCCAAAATCGAATCCATTAGCAAGTTCCGCTGTTTTGACTTCCCCGCCCTATCTGTTAGTCTCACATTCCTGACCTACATTGTCAAGTCTCACCCACTTCTTTTAACTCCCCTTGTTCATGTTGTTGTTGTTAAGTGCCTTTGAGTCAGTTCTGACTCATAGCGACCCTACGTAGGGTTTCTGAGGAGTGACTGGTGAGCCCAAACCACCGACCTTGCTGTTCAAACCAACTTTGCAGTCCAGCACATTAACCCACAGCGCCACACCAAGATTCCTTGTTCATAGACATCTCTTAACTTTATCCTACTTTCTCCATACCAATGGATTAACATCTTAATTTATGCTGTTGTTATTGCCTACCTGTTCCATCATAAGACTGTAGCTGATTTCTTTAATTCCATACTCATTTTCAGCCAATCTAACTTTTAAACTACTGAGAGAGTGTTTTTACTAAAATAAAAATATGATCACATTTTGTTGCTCATGCTTCTAGTATCATACTTTAGCTTCTGGTGTCATATTTTAGTCATTGCCAAAAATGAAGTCCCTGGCTTTATTTCTATGTTTTCTTCCAAAGTTTTATGGTTTTGATTCTTATATTTAGGACTTTCATCCATTTTGAGCTAATTTTTGTATGGTGGATAGTATGGGTTATTTTGCATGTCAAGATCCAGTTGCCTATGCTTTTTATAGACACATGTTTTCAATTCTCTGGGGGATATTCCAGGAACCCTGGTGGTAGAGTAGTTAAGCTCTCTGTTGCTAACTGAATGATCAGTGTTTGAACCCCCAAGTCTATTTGTTGGAGACAGATATGACACACTGCTTTTGTAAAGCGTATAGTCTTGGAAACCCTGGAGGGCAGTTCTACTCTGTCCTAAGGGTTGTGATGAGTTGCAATTGACTTGAGGGCATCTAACAAGAATGACAACAACAATGTTTGTGGAAGCAGAAAACCAAGTTTTCCTCCTGCGTTCAAACCACCAACCTTTCAGCTAGCAGCCGGACACTTAACCATAGTGCCACCAAAATTCCTTTTGAATGGAGTGACATTTATTGACAGTGATAGTATTCGTTATGTCTACCAGCCATCATGGAAAACCACTAGGATGGATTTAGTTGCGTTCTGAATGTCTTAATGAGGCAGCATTCCATCTTTCAGTTGCTGGATCCTTGGGAAATATCGGGGACTTCAGGAGAAAGGTCAAGGCAGTGAGTTGTATATTTGGGGCTCAGGGGAGTGACAATTTACCAACTGTCCAAAAGTATTTTGTTATTTTAGCACCCTTGTGACTACCAGCCTTACCTGTTACCTGTTAGTCTTGAGTTTGAAGCCACATCCTGTTATAGTTGAACTAAGGTGGAGCCGATGCTTGATAAGCTTAACATAATGGTACTAAATTGAGCCTGGGAACTGCTGTTACTCCTCCATGTCATTGAACTGGTTCTGACTTAATCCTGTGTAGGGTTTCCAAGGCTGTAAATTCTTGTTGTTGTTGTTGAATATAAGGTCTGTTTGAACCACAAGGTTGGTGGTTCAAGCTCACCAGCTGCTCCTCAGAAACTCTATAAAGGTTCACTATGAGTTCGAACCAACTTGACGGCCCTTAATAGCATTAGCAAAGAATAGTCAGTAAGAGGTGGGGAGAGTGCTCAGAAAAGAATGACCAGGCATCAGGACAGCTTCTACCTGCAGTTGGATACCAGTGGTGAACATATTTATGGACTCTGCAGCTCCGGAAGGGGAATACAGAAGCCAGGTGCCAGATTTGATTAGGTAAAAGACAGGAGAGCAAAACAGAACATAATGGATTCTCTGTGGAATCCAGATTGGGGAGAGTACTGAAAATGGAGAGGATAAAGCTTGAGCTTCTGAAAAAAATGACCTCTAGTAAACCAAATCACGGTGAGCCCATGTGTGTGAGAGAAGAGCAGTGCTCCACGGGGCTTTCAGGAGCTATTTTTTTAGCAGTCGATGGCAAGGAGCCTGGTTGCATAGTGAGTTACTTGTTGAGCTGCTAACCACAAGGTCAGCAGTTCGAGTCTACCAGGTACTTCATGGGAGAAGAATGAGGCTTTCTGCTCCCATAAATATTTACAGTCTCGGAAACCCTGTACAGGGTCAGAATGAATTCCACAGCCCACCACCAGTAGCAGTAGGCTTTTCAGCTTTAGTTCCTCTGACTGACATGAATCTCCAACCTCTGTGTTAGCAGCTGAGCGTGTTAATTGTTCTGTCCAGGAACTCTGAGAAAATGGCAGGCTGCATTTAAGTAGGGAGCTGATTGTCTAACTGTAAAATGGGAGGAGGGGCTTGCATATTGGTTATTATTTTGAAAGGAAACTGGTTCTATTGATGTTCAAGCCCTGGAAGACCTCGTTGGGTTGTGACATTTGTGGAAAGTCAGAAGCGGATAAAACCCTTCATTAGCTTGGCTTTTGAACCAAAGTAAGTTTCAACAAAGCTATATAGTCCGAGGAGATAAAGAGGAGTCGCCTCGGGAACGGGCAAGAGGAAAGCCACATTGGATGCATGCGGATATGTGTCTGTTCACTTACTCAATTTTGAAAGCAAACATTTTGTTTTCAGCAAACAGCTCATATCTTGTGCTTGCTTCATTAAAAGAGAGAGAGAGAGAGAATACACACAACACAGCCTGTCACTGCTGGCTTCACTGAAAAGACTGTTTTCCAGTACCAGTTCCCTAAGCTGGTTCTCACACAAGAAAGAGACTTTGGGTAACAAAAGGTGCCCATGAAAGATTCTTTTAGACTAAAATTTGGTGGAGATTAAAAGAGGGCAAAAGTTCAAAATGGGAAGGAGCCACTGCCAAGGGAGCAGAAATCTTAGCCAAGGGGAAGGAAAAGGAACCCCTAGTTTAAAATGCAAGTAACCATGACGAGCCAAGAGTTCAATGCTAGAATCTGGTGAAGAAGTAATACCACACAGAGCCGTGATTGTTTATTCAAAGCAGGCCATGAGAGAACATTTGTCTCCTATGGGTAGCTGCACAGCTTGGATTCAAAACTATAAGTGCCTTTTTTAAAGCGCCCAGCACTTCTCTCTGACCCATTTGGTATTAAGCAAAAAAGAAAAGAAAGTACAAAGTTGATTCTCAGTGTCTCTGGTGGGTTTAAGACAGCTTTACATATGGAAAAGCATTTTGGTGTCAGCTGTTGAACTGGTTTCCTGCTATTCTGCTTTCAGTTGCCATTGGAAACTCTGGCTGGCTGTGTGATAACATCACCCATTTCCCAAGGTTCCCAAACCAATGCTCTTCTAAAGGAAAGCTGAGCATTTCTTCCTTTACAAGTACATGTTGTGCTTTGCCCCTGGTTCTTAGTGAGAAGGACTTGCAAACAGCTCAGGGGCTGTGAGAATTAAGATGAGGTGTTGAAATCTGAGAGCGAGATAAAGCTGGTACAAAGTAACAAGAGGTTTTGCAATGACCAAAAATGTACCTTTCCCTGCATGCCAATCCTTCCAATATATCCTGTCCCTTTTGGAGAGTGGAGGTAGATGTTTCTGCCCTTCCTGTGTAAATAAGATAGCCATCTAAACAGTAAGAACATTTCTAAGGGAGAAGGATAGCTTAGTCTCTAGTGCTGCGACAACAGGAAGACTACAAATAGGTGCTTCTAAAGAACAGCAATTGATTTTTGCACAAATCAGGAGGCTAGAAATCCAACTGAGAAGACGGGCCCTCTCTCCGCTGGCTCTGGTGAAAGATTCTTGTCTCCACTTCTGCCACCCCTGTGTTCCTCAGTCCCTCGCAAATCTCCACATGGCATCTCTCTTGACCCTATTTCTGCTTGCTTCTCTCTGTCTACTTTGCTTTTAAAAAAAGAAAAAAATTCTCAGAAGTCAGCAGGTGCAAGCTACACCCTATACTGATATGAGGAGCCTGGTGTGGCACTGGACTGCTAACTGCAAGGCTGGTGGTTCAAATCCACTAACTGCTAGTTGGAAACGCTATACAGGTCACCATGAGTCAGAACCGACTCCATGGCACATAACAACAACAACAGCAATATACTGACCTGAACTTATTAAACAAGCAAAGAAAACTTTTTCCCAGGGCGAGATTGAATCCACCATTAGGGGTTAGAATTTCAACACTGATTTGAGGGGAACACAATTCAATCCATAACAAGGGGCATTCAAAACAGACTTCTTGTTGTTCCCTGAACACCTGAAATAGATGCAAACACTTGAATGTCATGGCACATGTGCATTTTTCTGGGAACTACATCCAGATTCTCACAAAGGTCCAGGACTCAAAATGCACTAAGAACAAATGAACTGAAGTGTCAACAAATAAAGTGCATTAGCCACACTCAGAAGTGGAGAGAATGGGAGCTCCTGGTTTTAATTATTACAATGCAGTCAGGCAGCGAGTACACTGAGAAAGTGTTCTCTCTCGTCAATGGATACAGCATGGCCAAGGAGAGGACAATTCCAAAAGGAGTATGCTTCTGCTCAAAGCTGAGAGAAATGGTCACTGTCCTATCAATGCAAGTAGATCGTCCTGCAGCTCTGGAAGCATGTGTCATGCCTGCATTCTTTGCTTTTCAAGTCTTGACCCCTCTGGGAATCTTAGAGATGCAGAGCATTGTCAGGATGGGAAGAAATATGCTGTGAGTTCAACCTATGATTTCACAGACCAGTCTGGAGGAAAAGAAAAGGGTAGCCAATCATGTCATCTACTCAGAGAAGGCTGTCTAATATCATATTCCAGAGCTTTAGACATAATTTGGAATCAGACTGCTAAGATCTTCACTAGGTATTAGACACAGAAACCATATGCTAGTTGCAAGTTTGCTCTGTGGCTCAGTTTCCTCTTCCTTATAGTAGTATATGTCTCTCCAGGCTATTATGAGGATTAAATAAATGATTATACATCAAATCTTTGGGAGATTGCCTAAGCAGTCAGTTTTGACTCCTGGTGAGCCCGTGTATATCACAATAGAAATACGCTCCATCAGCTTTGGAATGGCTGATGTTTCATAAGAACATCATCAGGCCTTTCTTGCAAGGTGACCCTGGGTAAACTCAAGTCTCCAACCTTGTGTTTATCAGCTAAGCACATTAACTATTCGTACCACCCAGGACCTCCAAAAGATTGCCACTTCAAAGTAAATGCTCAGAAAGGTCATCTGTTAGTATTTTCTCAACAAAAGCTCACTGTACAGTTAAAAACATTGAGTAACACTTGTTAAAACTGTTATAGAATCAGGACTTATGATCAGAGAATTGTCTACACCACCATTTCTCCAGAATTAGTCATTGTTGTTGTTGTTAGGTGGCATCGAGTCGGTACCAACTCATAGTGACCCTATGTACAGCAGAACAAAACACTGCCCGGTCCTGAGCCAAACTCACAATTGTTGCCTCGCTTGAGCCCATTGATGCGGCCACTTTGCCAATCCATCAATTCTACTTTGAGTCGGCAGCTCTTCCCCAGTCACATTCTGAGTGCCTTCCAACCTGAGGGGCTCACTTTCCAGCACTATATCTGACACTATTTCTCTGCTATTCATAAGGTGACTAAATAAATATATATATCTGGAAGTAGTTCGTCACTCCTTCTTCCTAGTCTGTTTCGTCTGGAAGCTCATCTGAAACCTGTCCACCATGGATGACTCTGCTGGGATTAAAATACCCATGGCATAGCTTCCAGAATCACAGCAACTCACAAACTGTGATAATCCAACAGATTAGTGGTGGAGAAATAGCCATAGATGCTCAAATTTTAAGAGTAGATACGGAGTCCTGTTGTGTCTCTGTAGGAAAAAGTGCTGAACTTTTAACCACAAGATCAGCGGTTCAAACTCACAACCCACTCCTCAAAAGGTCTACACATGGTCACTATGAGTCAGAACCTCACAGTTATGGGGGTTGACAAGACTTACCAACAACAATAACATGTCTTGGTTATATTATTTAGCTTATTCATTCTTTCAGTTATATGTTGTCAAACATTTACTCTGTATATCTATGTAGTGAGGTACATGCTGTGCACATTCCAAGATGGACAAAGCTTATATAACCAAGTGTGTGGGTAAAGGATGAGCAGTGGCTTAATGAAAATGTCAAGAAAATATTAAGGGGATGCGGAAGTAGGGGTGATTCCCTTTTAGTTCTCTCAGTGTTCTTCTGAGAACTTCCTGTTCTGAGCTGCAAGATGTTTGTGGCAAGTTAGGAGGCAAGTACCAGCCTCACTAAGGCCCATGGGGACAAGGACCATGTCTGCAATCACAGTTTGTTAGGCCTGCATTCTTCACATCAGTAGGACTGTCACACTCTCATCAACATAGTTTGGTGATTAAGAGCCCAGATTCTATTATCACTCTGCCTTCACTCAAATTCCGACCTCTACTGAACAGCATACCAAAAGCAAAAATAATGGTGGTTACTTGTACTTATACTTGTCTGGTCTGTGTGATCTCATTGACAGGGATACCTCATAAGCACCCACCGAGGAGACACAGAGTATGGTAACTCACAACCTAATTTTAAAATACATTTTCTGTTGCATTTCAAGGAAAAGTAAGACCACAAAGTCTACACCCAACCAATTTCAGTAGCAGTGATGGGGTGCTCCTACAGTGGGAACCAATGCCATAAAAAGGTACCACAAACTAGATAGCTAAAAGCCACAGGCATTTATTCCTCACAGCATGGAGGTCAAAAGCTTGACCTCAAGCTATGGTCAAGGCTGTGCTCTCTTTGAATGCGCTAAGAAAAGGTCCTTCCTTGCCTCTCTTAGCTTCAGTAGTAGTTGTTGTTATTTGCTGTGGAGTCGGTTCCAACTCATAGCGACCCTGTACAGGGTTTCCGAGGCTGTAAATCTTCATGGGAGCAGAAAGCCTCATCTTTCTCCCGTGGAATAGCTGGTAGTTTCGAATTGCTGACCTTGTGGTTCGCTTCTGTTAGCCCAGGTATTTCTTGGCTTGTGACATCATCACTTCAATCTCTGCCTCCATCTTCACAATAGCCCTCTTCCCTCAGCATCTATGCCTGTCTCTCTTTTCCACTTTTATAAGGACACTACTCAAACTGGATTAAGACCTACCCTATTGCAGTAGGAACGCATGTTACCATAACTGACATCTTCAAAGACCCTATTTCCAAACAAGATCATGTTCACAAAGTTCTAAGGGTTAGGTCTTCCATATACCTTATTAGGGAACACACTCAACCAATAACACTAGCCCTACCATTTTATGCCTTATTCTTTTTATGGCCTTCACTGTAATCCAGTACCTACAAGACTCTCTTGGAGCAAAAGAGCTGGGATTAATGGAGCTGCTATTAAACACAAAACTCACTGCCATGGCGTTAATTCCAACTCATAGCAACCCTGTATAAGGTGTCTGCAGCTGTACATCTTTATGGAAGCAGACAGCCTCATCTTTCTCCTGTGGAACAGCTGGTGGAGTTGAACTGCTGAGCCTGGGTTTACCAGTCCAGTGATTACCCTACAGCACCATCATGAATCTTTAATGGAGCTGGTTGCTGCTGGTGGTGGTGAGTGCCACTGAGTGAGTTCCAACTCACAGTGACTCTGTATAGGTTTTCTGAGGAGCAACTGCTGGGTTTGAACTGCCAACCTTGTGGTTCACAGTCCAGTGCTGATTCTACAGAGCCACACCAGAAGTCGACGCATACAAAATGTTGAAATAACCAAGGTACCTTCTCTTTCATCATATGTTTCTCCCATTTGTTGTTGTTGTTAGGTGCCATTAAGTTGGTACCGACCCATAACGACCTTATGCACAGCAGAACGAAACACTGCCTGATCCTGGGCCAACCTCACTACTGTTGCCACGCTTGAGTCCATCGATACTGCCACTTGGCCAATCCATCTCGTTAGGGGTCTTCTTCTTTTTCCCTGACCCTCCACCTTACCAAACATGATATCCTTCTACAGTGACTGGTCCCTCCTGACAGACAATATGTCCGAAGTATGAGAGATGAAGTTTGGCCATCTTGGCCTCCAAGGAGCACTCTGGCTGCACTTCTTCAAAACAGATCTATTGGTTCTTTTAGCAGCCTATGGCACTTTCAATATTCTCCTCCAACACTATAACTCAAAAGCATCAATTCTTCTATGGTCTTCCTTATTCATTGTCCAGCTTTCGCATGCATATGAGGTTATTGAAAATACCATGGCTTGGGTCAGGCGCACCTTAGTCCTCAAGCTGACATCTTTGCTCTTCAACACTTTAAACAGGTCTTGTGCAGCAGATTTGCCTAATGCAGCTCCCTAATTTCAGGTTTGGGGAAAAGTCATTTTCCCAACTCCATTCCTGAAAGTTTCCAAATCATACTTTACTGAATTATTTTTTAATTTACAAAATGATGGTGGTGGCTATTATCTGCTTGGCCCTCTAGGAGATTCTGATTTCCTGAGTCCATTTAGAATAGCAGACATATCATCTCTGTTCTCCAGCTTCATCCATCCCACATCAGAGGCCCTGGGAACTTATGGAGAGTGTGAACAGATGTCTCACATACATACTAGCCCATGACAAAGGGACTTGTCTGAATGGAGCTTCCACTTTCTGGCATCACACTATTGAGTGCCACAAATATCCCTGCTTTCCTTTCTATTCTACAAACATTCTCTGTTATTGTGAATAAGAATATCACCTTACCATCTCTCTCAGAGCACAGAGGCAAATAGAAAGGAAAAATCCTATCATTTTAGCTGAATAAAGTTGTCCTGGGTTCTCTGTGCATCAGAAATTTCTATTCTGCTGAATAATTCTCCATAGGCAGGAATGAGGGGGGAAAGGGGGATTATTACCCATCTGTTTGCCCTCTCGGCTTTTGTCAAGCTCTTATTGTTTTTTTCAAGCTGGATCCATCTGATTGCTTTAATGACGTGGGAAGACATTACAGAATAGGTCCACACTGCATTCCAGGCCCCAAGAGCCTCCCACCATACTGAGGCAGGAGTACAAAGAGCATTTTGCCTTGGAGCATCTCTGCATGCCAGGCCAGAATGGGATGTTTAAGATCAGGACCATGATATGTGTGGCAGGGAAAGGACCAACAGAGACCTTTGATTATTATTATTACTATCTTCTACAATATATATCCAATCTACTCATTGCCAGGCATCAGCATCTTAACTGAGCAGCGAAGCAAAGGTGAGCAAGACTCTCATATCAGCTGTACGGGTTGCTGCTCATCTTACTGGGTGTTGTTTTTCCCTGCAACCTAATAGAAAGCTTTCTCAGGCTTGGGCATGGCTTTGCCAAGGTCTTTGTTTCAAGGAGTCCCTGGGTGGTATAAACAGCTAAACATTGGAATATTAACCAAAATGTTGGAGGTTCTAACCCACCCAGGGGCACTATCTAAGAAAGGTCTGGAGATCTGAATTCCAAAGGTAGCTGTTCTGAAGTGCCATCGAGGCGATTCCAACTGATAGTGAACCTGTGTAGGGTTTCCAAGGAGCACCTGGAGAGGTTGAACCACCAACCCTGTGGTTCAAACTGACCTTGTGGTCTAGTACTTATCCTACAGTGCCATAAAAGGACTCCTATGAAATTCCTAGGGAGCACAGTTCTAATCTGCACACATGGGGTCACCATGAGTCAGAACTGGCTTGATGGTTTATTTCAAGAAGACAAATTAAAAAGGAAATTAGGCAAGGAAAAAGAGAGATGTATTGTTCCTGATTTCTAGGTCATAGAATTTGTGTGCTGTTTGTTTAGAGAAATGGACATGATTGACAAAATGTATAAACCTAAGCAGAAAAATTTTAAAAGAATGGTTTTACATCACACCACTTTTACTTAAACCCTATGTGAAAATTCCACTCCTGACCCTGTCTTAACCATTTATTCTTTTTAACTTGAGCTGTATTATAGATGATGAAACAGACGGTTTGAATTAAAACAAATATGTTTCATTGGTAACATTTGCCTTTCCTTTATTTTATAAAGTCCATTTAACGTTCTATAAAACCTATTATGGATGGAAATTGTAGATGGATTTAAATGTTTGCAACTTGCAATCTTACAATAGGATGTAGAGTGATAAGAGAACTGCTGTTGTTGTTGTTGTTGTTGTTAACTACTGTCGAGTCGGTTCAGACTCATAGCGACCCTGCATAGGGTTTCCAAGGAGCAGCTGGTGACCTTGTGGTTTAGACCAACTTTGTGGTCCAGTGCTTTATCTTGCAGAGCCACACCAGGCTCTATGAAAGGGCCTGTGTTCATTGATGAGGCTCTGATGATTCAATGGTAGAATTCTCACTTTCCATAAGGGAGATCGGGGTTCTATT
The DNA here is from genome assembly GCF_000296735.1 of Chrysochloris asiatica. Lineage (NCBI taxonomy): Eukaryota > Metazoa > Chordata > Mammalia > Afrosoricida > Chrysochloridae > Chrysochloris > Chrysochloris asiatica. The sequence continues at coordinate 7,558,905 of NW_006408558.1, read as the reverse complement.
CCCAGCTGCTGCCTCTCTTTCACAACCACAGCCAGTCTGTCAGTGGAGGCATATTATCATGAAGCCGAACAGGTTTCCATGAAGCTTTCAGACTAAGATGAAGTAGGAAAAAGGTCTTGGAGCTCTGCTTCCAAAGTCAGACAGAGGAAACCCTATGGATCACAATGGTCCAACCCAGAATACATCATGGGATGGCAGCACTTGGTTCCTTTGTGCATGGGACAAACGTGACACCAGCTAACAACATAGTTCAATTTTAGGTTTTGAAATTAACCACCATGCATCCTTTATTTCTGAGTGCCTCATTTTCCTCACTTGGAACAAAGTTGGACTAGATCGTTTCTAAAATCCCTTCTTCTGAAAGGTTCTTTTCCTAAAGGATATATGCTTCAAGTGGCATTTGTATTACATGTATTAGCAATTGTCTGAATTCATCTTGTGGCCACACTGTTAAATAGAGGCGCCCTGGTGGTGCAGTGGTTAAGCATTAAGCTGCTAACTGAAAGTCAGGTGGTTTGAACTCATGCGAAAAGTCTTTTACCATAAAGCCTACGTCCTTGGAAACCCCGTGGGAAGTTCTACTATGTCCTATGGGGTCACTATAAGATGGAGTTGACTCATCAGCAGTGGGTTCGTTTTTTATTTTTTTTAAATAGAAGTGTACTTCTCTTTGTCTTCATGAGAGTAACAGAGGATAGAATGGAGAAGATTACATGACCTTCACCCTTTAAAAGTACATTATCCTGAGCAACTCTGGGCAGTGGCCCTAATCTATGTTTAATTATGTTTCTTATTTCACTAAGACATCGCCATAAAGAAGATGCCTATTATGTTTACACCCCACCTCCCACTTGCATTTTAAAATGCACTGATTTTATAATTACCATTAATTTCAGGGATACCACTTGGATCTGGATTTCAGAGCAGTTTTGAAAGACGTATTGTCTCATATCATTTTTGTGCAGTGAATCGCATTTTGATGCTCTCTATTTCCAAGGCTACTAAAGCACACTCATAATGGGTCATCACGATCCCAGAGAAATGTAGCTCAGCCACCCAAGATCACACCTCCCCCTCTCCCTTTGGAGGTGCTTGATTTTACTTTGCAGCTCAAAGAATGGGCTGCACCCTGTGCTTCTTTTGTCACTGTTGTTGTTCAGTGTCTTCAAGTCAGTTCTGACGCATAGCCACCCTGCAGTTTCCAAGGAGGGGCTGGTGAGCTTGAACCGACATTCTTGTGGATCAAGCGGACTTTTCAGTCCAGCACATTAACCTACCGCACCACATCAGGACTCTGCTGGCTTCTTTAGGACCTAAGGGAAAAAAGTAGCAAACTAAAAAAAGAGTAAGATATAGGCTCCCCTGAAACCCTATGTACTTATATTACATGTACTATACAAGGAGCTCTGGTAGCGTAGTGGTTACAAATCGGGCTGTGAACTGCAAGGTCAGCAGTTTGAAACTACCAGCCACTCCACGGGAGAAAGATGAAGCTTTCTGCTCCCCTAAAGATTTACAGCCTAGGAAACCCTGTACAGGATCGCTATGAGTCGGAACCGACTCCATGGCACATCACAACAACATACCTTTCTAAGGAGAAACAAGGATCAGAACTGGCATTTCTTGAGTTCCTTCGATCGTATATTGCCTGAGTGGTGCAAATGGTTAAGTACTTGATGACTGACTAAAAGGCTGGAGGTTTGAACCCACCCAGAGAAAGACAGGTCTGATGATGTGCTTCAGAACGGTCACAGCCTTGAAACCCTATGATACAATTCTATTCTGCAGGTATGGGGTTGTCATGAACCAGAATCAACTTGACAGTAACTCATAACTGGTATCATATATTCCAGATATCATGTTAGGTTATAAACATGTTCTCACCTGAATCCTTTCAGTAATTCTGTAAAGAAGGTAGTTAGCCCATTGCTGAATGTTACACATGAGGAACTATAAAAGTGAGACTTTAAGCGGGTCTGCTTGATTACCAAATATATGTGGTGGGTTGTGATTCTTTCTTCTTTTATTATTTTTTAACTCTCTAATTTCTACATATAACAAATGTCTTGCATTTATTCTTTTAATATCTAGCACCTTCTGGTGAATTTTTAACAAGTAATTATCAGAAAATATTTATGTATTGAGTTAGATGTTCCTCTGTTTGACATCTCACAAGGAAGACTAAGTTTCTGCAAGTATTTTTAGATCTGGCCTGGGTCTTTGATAAGCCAATCTGTTGTTGGTTGCTGATGAGTCTATTCTAACTCATGGTCTCATCATGTGCTAGAGTAGGACTGCTCCATGGGGTTTCTTGGCTGTGATCTTAAAGACAGCAGATGGCCAACCCTACCTTCCATGGTACTAGTGGATGGGTTCGACCCCCTAACATTTAGATTAGCAGTCAAGTACAAACCGTTTGTGCCACTTATAGACCTGAATCAACCAAAATAGAGCCTATCGTTCATTAATCTGAAAGTCCTTTTCTAATATAAAGAAAAACAACCAGTAGTCATCATGTCAACGTTAACTCAAGGCAACCCCATGTGCATCAGAGTAGATCTGTGCTCCTAAATGGCTGAATTTTTGGAAGTAGATTTCCATGTCATTATTCCAAAGCATCTCTGGGTAGATTTGAGCTTTCAACAACCAGTAGTAGCTGAACACGTTAAACGTTTGTACCACCCAGGGACTCTCCTGTTTTCCTGCCCTTTTCATCAAGTAAGGTGATATATGTTCTTAGGGATGAAGAACATAGACAGCTATATAAAAAGTATTGTTACTAAAGCATAGCTACTGGATATTTCTGAATATATTGAGTTAACTTAAAGATTAAGTATTCAAATCTTCATAGGAAGGTGAGATTTCAGGATTTTTAAATGATGTATACAGATATATATCTGTATGAAAATTGAAAATATGGATTGTGAAAAACTCTACTATGTGTCCTGAAACTATGGAAATTTACTGAATAGCTTGACAGAGGAAAGTCACCACCAAAGGCAGTCTACAAGCTGCACATATGTTGGAGTTACTGAAGGTCACACATGTGTCACCGTACCAGATGTGCACATCAGCATAAGCATGCATCCTCTGCAATCCTAATGTTGGGATGCCCAGGGGGAAGAGAAACTTAGACTGTGAGTATCTAAGGAAACAGCCTTGGCTTGTGCCATCCAATATTGAGATTATACATTTGTTTTGGTCTTATTGATTTGACAAATGTTTTAGACACATGAGAGTCCTGGAAAAAAACATTCCTTTGAAAAAAAATCAATTTATAGTTTTAACAATAGCTCATATTTCTAAGATCAAGAAATTCTTAACAGGTTTTTCTTCAGGTCATGTAGTTCAGAAACAGTTTAATTTTGGTAGTGCAAAAAGTTAGCCTACTCACCTGCTAACTGAAAATGTGGAGGTTGTGTTCACCCAGGTTGGACGTCTTGGTGACACACTTGCAAAAATACAGTCATTGAAAACAACATAGAGCAGAATTCTATTCTGACACACTCAGGGTCACTGTGAATTGGAGTAAACTCTTGGAAACTAGTAGTTAGTTATATCTCAAACAGAGAAATAACCCTTTCTAATCTGAAACCATTTTAAAGGTTCAGAATTTAGAAGCCATTCTTGTGAATTTCATATAACTCATTTTTCTTTCTGGCAGACTCAAGTTGTATAACTGGGTTGTTTAGAATGGAATCATTGGCATGCACGTTGAAGTGATTACCCAGAGAATATGCTCACTTCTTACTGTTTCTCTTGGAGAAGAAAATAATTTGTTGATTAAAAAAACTAGATATCAATGAAAATGCCAGATCTGTTTCCATCCAGAACTGTTGGTAATTTGATACCTGCATATGCTGTTTTCCACACTAAGGACATGAACACTGAGTCTTCAAAACATTTTGAAGGTAGTTTTATTGACCTTTTCACTTGCAGCAAAGGGTTCTAGTTCACAGATGATAATCAAAAGCCAGGTCAACAGTTAAGCAAATAGCAATTCATCCTCTGTTCCACCACATGCCGTTCAGACACAGATACTTTAGCACAACAGTTCTGAATCCTAGCTACACATTAAACTCACCAGTGGTGGAGTTTCGGAGAAGAAAATACAAAACAAAACAAACAATTGTCACTGAGTTGATTCTGACCCATGGTGACCCATCTATGTCAGAGTAAAACTATGCTCCATAGCGTTCTGATTTTTCAGAAGTAAACACCAGATCTTTCTTCTGAGGTGCCTCTGGATGGATTTGAGCCTCCAATCGTTTGGCTAGTAGTCATAAGCTTAACCATTTGCACTATCCAGAGACTTCAGAAGTCTGGGTAAGTTGTATGAGATCCATGGGTATTAATATCACCACCTATTGGATATTTAGTTTGAACAGGAAGTGTATAATAGTTACCAGGCAGAGTAGCAATGAGGCTGGACACAGCAGATTTATTTAAGCACACACTTGGAAATTGTCAACCAATTTGATTTCTTTTCCATTCAGTGCTCTGAAGAGGGATGGCCCAGGCTAGTACTGTGGATCAGCTTTATGGTGTCCTATATGAAGATTCCTTTTATCTTGTTGCTCCTAGATCGCTAAGTTGCTGTCTTCCTTCCTCATCTCATAAGATAGAGGAGCATGAACTCAGCTCATGATGACCCCAGGCACAACAGAAGGAAGCACTGTCATTTCCTTTGTCATACTCAGAATGGGTTTCATAGCAGCCTGTAGGTTCTGAAGGGTTCCACTTAGCCGATGTTTTGAAGTTGACCAACAGCTCTTACTTCTAAGTCCATCTTAGTCTTGTCCACATGGGTATCTAGAACCTGCTGTTTAACTGTGAACTGTTCTTCATTTATACTTCACCATTTCCCCCGTGGCTACCCAAAGCTAGAAGAATTAGGTCCCTCTTGAGCTCAGCCTGTCTACGAAGACAATGCTACCTTATTTGAAGAACTATTTGGCATCCTTCCTTTTAATCTCATGGGTGAGAAGAAGGAATCAGAGTATGACTGTCTCTTTGCTACTTCTTCTTGGACACTGTTACATCAATATTTCTAGAAACTAACTCATTTTGTACCACCTATTTTTGATGCATTTCCCCCAATTCCTGTGGTTTCTGTCTGCTAGTTCCCAGGAAAGGTGCCAAATCTCCACTTTTTTTTTTCCTCTCTCATTTCCCTTGCCTCTATCCTAATGAGTTTCTTTATAATCATATTTCTGGCATCTCATCCTTATAAAGCCACTTGTGTTATTGTTGTTTGATGCCATAAAGTTAATTTTAACTCACACTAACCCCTTATGAAATAATAGAACTTCTCTCAAGGGTTTTCTAGACTGGTATGGTGTTATAGGATAAGTACTAGACTGCAAGGCCTATTTGAATTGCAAGATAGGCAGTTCAAACTTACCAGCTGCTCTTTGGAAACCCTATATTGGGTCACTATGAGTCAGAACCAGCTCAATAGCACTTAACAAGAGCAACAATCATGGAAGCTGGGTGAGTTGAACCACCAACCTTTTGGTTAGCAACCAAGTTCTTAACTGTTGCACTATTAGGGTTTCTTGTAATAAAACCAAACCAAATCCACTGTCATGAGTCACTTCCAACAGCATAGCAACCCCATAGGACAGAGTAAAATTGTTTCATAGTGTTTCCAAGGTTGTAAATCTTCATGAAAACAGACTGTCACATCTTTCTCCAAAAAAGTGACTGGTGGGTTTGAACTATCAACATTTTGGTTCACAGCTGAGTACTTTAGGCACTGTGCACCCGGGTTTCTTGCGTTACCTTACTAATACATTATTCTCTTTCAGCTAGTAGCTGTGCACCCATGCCACAATCCACTTTCTACCTTGAGCTGTGCTCCAGGGAATCTCCCTCTTAACTCTCACCCACGCTCCCTTCTTTTCTTGCTCCAGCCATGAGAGTCGCAGCCTGAGATGGGTAGCTAGAGGAAGGAAGTTGGATGTTTTCTCCTCTACTCTTTCTCTGCTTCAGCATCATGGTTCTGATTGCTCATCTCTTTCATTCTTCCAGTTCTGTCAAGCGGTCCCTCCTCCCATGCCTCCGGCTCAGACCTGCCCCTAGAACACTTCTTCCCTCAGCCACTCAGGTCTAGGTGTGGTTTCTCATGTTGCCTGTTCCTGGTCTCTCAACTTCCCTCGTCCATGACCTTAACCCTGCCAACACCGCTGTAAGTTTAGTTCTTTCATTAACATCTCTCCAGAACTTTATATGATTGCGCCACATGGCTTCCTAGGTCCGTTGGAACCGCATGGTCAGAGGTTCAAGCTCACCAGTCGCTCCTTACCACAGCTAATATCAATTGATCTAACTGGAATCACTTCTGCGTGTTCTCTCCATGTGCAAACGTTAATCATGATTAAGGTCCTAGCCAAATGCTACTTACTATATAAAGTAAGCTCTCCTCTCTTGTAAGGGCTGGTAGTGGGTTATGAGTTCAGCTACTAACTTCAAGGTCAGCATTTGGAAACCACCAGCCACTCTTCAGGAGCAAGATGAGGCTCTCTGCTCCTGTAAAGATTCACAGCCTCAGAAACCCTATGAAACCCAACTCAAAGGCACAGAACGACCACACTACAATTCTCTTAAGGTTGTTGTTGCTAAGTTCCAGTGAGTCGATTCCAACTCATAGCGATCCTGTATAGGGTTTCTGAGGAACTGTTGACCTTGTGGTTAGCAGTCCAGTGCTTATCTAACAGTGCCACATCATTAACCAAAAGGGAAAAAAAATAATAATAATTTTAAAATCATGACTCTGTCAGACTTAAGGGTAGGATTTAGGTTTACGTCCTAGCTATAGTGCAGTATCTTTCAAAGTGTTGAGCAAAATATTTGTTGAATGGAGAAACAAATGATAGTGTGATTATCTTGTACTTTTTATACCTTTTATATTTTTATATGTTTTTAAAAGTTTTTTTTTAGTTTTATTTCATTTTTTAAATTTTTTTTATACCTTTGATACTTTGCCTGTTGTTGTTGTTAAGTGTCATTGAGTTGAGTCTGACTCATAGCAAAGCTGTATAGGGTTTTTGAGGAGTGCCTGGTAAATCTGAACCACTGACATTGTAGTTAGCAGCCCAGCGCTATCTTTTCTTATTTTCTCTCTTTTTTTCTCACAAATTTATATCTACTTCTGTGGTTTCAACAACCATCTTTATAAAGTTGAGTCCTAGATTTCTTCCATTTTTTTTTTTCTTTTGAAGCATCAGACTGACATTTTTCAGCTGTCAATGTACCATTTTCTATATATGTAGGTGTTACTACCTTCATTTCTCAGTATCTCATATTAATATAATGTAGTTAATGTGCTGGACCACAATATCAGTTTAAACTACAAGGTCAGAAGTTCAAGCTCACCAGCCACTCCTTGGAAGGCCTATACAGGGTCACTATGAGTTGGAACTGACTTGATGGCACTTATCAATGACAACAATATTCAAACAAACAAACAAAAACATTTCTTAATCTGATTTCCACATTTCCTCCAAAATCATCTGTTTTCTACTGGTAACCTAGATTAATAAACTTAAGAATTGTCTTAGAATGAAATTTCTCCTGCATTAATCTTGCAAATTCTCTTGCATTTAGGTGGTGGGAAATGTTTTCTGTGACTATTCCAGTCATCATAATTCATTCTTCCATTTATTCTTTTTTTTTCTTTCATTTATTATTTCCCAAATTATTCTTATTAAATACCAAGCTGCGTCTACATTGCCAGCATCTTCCTCTTGACAACAGGTAGAGAGATGCTATTTGAGAGCTAGAATCCTCATCAGAAAACCAAGTCCATCACACGAATTTAACAGCAAAAGGAAGGGGACTAAAAGGGGTTAAGGGGCTCACTAAATCTCAGACATTTGCGTAGTGTGGCAAAGCAGACAGCTCCAATCTCCTGATACTTCTTGCAGACTTATGTTTACTGTCTCAGAATGCAGAGCTCCATTGTGCTGCCAGATTGTCCTTGCTGACCTACTCTTACTATATTCTTGTTTATTAACTACTCATGACTTTCTATTGCCCATTACCTTACATAGGTAATTTACTCTGGCTTTCAGAGTTACCTACGCTGCAGTTTCACAGTCTTTTCAGCTCTCCCCTTGATGCATTGACCCTTAATATATTCCACATGTGCAGAATCATATGCTGATCACACGGCTTTGTCTTTTCCAAGTACATGCTCTGGTTTTCCATCTTCATATCGAATTTAAAAGATACATATCTCTACTCTTGGTAGTGTACTACATTATGAGTTGGACTGCAAACCACAAGGTCAGCAGTTGGAATCTACCAGCTACTCCGTGGGAGAAAGGAGATGTGTTACATTCCCATAAAGATTCACAGCCTCAGAAACTCTATAGGGGGAAGCTATGAGTCAGCACAGACTCCACGGCACACCATTACCAGCTCCACCAACTCATGTTGTTGTTGTTGTTAAGTACCGTGGAGTCGGTTCCGACTCATAGCGACCCTTCACAGGGTTTCCGAGGCTGTAAATCTTTACGGGAGCAGAACACCTCATCTTTCTCCCGTGGAACCGCTGGTAGTTTCGAACTGCTGACCTAACGGTTCACAGCCCGATTCGTAACCACTACGCTACCAGAGCTCCTTACCAACTCTGATAACCCTCATCAATGCCACACTCTCCATTTCGCCTTTCAGTTGTTCCCTAGCCATCTCCCTCCTTTAACACATCTTTACATTCTGTCTATGAAGGCTCTTCATGCTGCCTTGCAGAATGGCCACAAGCATATTTGCTTCTCTTCTCATTTACCTTTTTCTACATAGTCCCCTTTATGTCTCCCACAGCACCAGGCCCAGTACCTTGCTCTAAAGCAGGGGTGGGGAACATCCAACCTGGACCAATCATTTGGTTTGGCCCTGCCAAAGCAAGCACATCCCCAGAGATCTCATTATTGTTGTTAAGTGCGATCAAGTCAGTTCCAACCCATAGTGACCCTGTATAGGGTTTCCTAGGAGAATCTGGTGAGCTTAAACCACCAACTTTGCAGTTCACACCAATTTTGCAGTCCAGCATGTTAATCTGCCATGCCATACCAGGACTCCCTAGCCAACGCATTGGCGGCAGTTATGTGCCGTGGAGTCTGTTCAACTCATAGCGACCCTGTATAGGATTCTGACATTATAAATCTTTACGGAAGCAGAAAGCCTCATCTTTCTCGCATGGAATAGCTGGTAGAGTTGAATTGTTGAGCTTGTAGTTAGAAGCTCAGATTGCAATCCACTATGCTATCAGAGCTCCTTAGCCATCACACTGTTGTTGTGAAGTGCCATCAAGTCAATTCCGACCCATAGCAACCCTGTGTAGGGTTTCCATGGAA
>NW_006408558.1:7545569-7548323 GCF_000296735.1 Chrysochloris asiatica | reverse complement strand
TGTGCAGCAGATTTGCCTAATGCAATACGTCATCTGATCTTTTGACTGCTTCTTCCATGAGTGTTGATAGTTGATCCAAGAAGAATGAAGTCCTTGACTACTTCAATCTTTTCTTTGACCAAATAGAGCAGGCTAATTTTTAAGTTGATAATTTTGTATGGCCCATGAATGATGTTTTAAATATATAAATGGCCCTTGGCAGAAAAAAAAAAAAAAAGTTCCCCATCCCTGCTCTAAAGTGATACTCAGCCAACCTGCATAGGATTTTCAAGGCTGTAAATCTTTGCAGGAGCAGAAAGCCTCAACATTCTCATGCAGAATGGCTGGTAGTTCTGAACTGCTGACCTTGAGGTTAGCAGTCCTACTCGTAACCACTATGCTTCCAGAGATCCTTACTCCACAACATGTTGTTGTTTTTAAGTGCTGTTGAGTCAGTTCCAACCCATAGTGACCTTGTATAGGGTTTCCAAGGAGCAGGTGGTAAGCTTGAATCGCTCACCTTGCAGTTAAAACAGATTTGCAGTCTGGAGCATTAACCCACAGTGCCACACCAGGACTCTACTCCACACCGTAGAGGTTACTAAATACCACCTTTTAAATAAAAGTTGGACAGTGAATAAGGAAGATCGTAGAAGAATTGATACCTTTGAGTTGTGGTTGTTGGAGGAGAATACTGAAAGTGCCTTGGATTGCCAAAAGAACCAATAGATCTGTTTTGGAAGAAGTGCAGCCAGAATGCTCCTTGGAGGTCAGGATGGCTAAGCTTTGTCTCTCATACTTTGGACATATTGTCCAGAGGAAACAGTCGCTGGAGAAGGATGTAATGATGGGTAAGGTGGAGGGTCAGAGAAAAAGAGGAAGATCCCTACCGAGATGGATTGGCCAGGTAGCATCATTGATGGACTCAAGTGTGGCAGCGGTAGTGAGGTTGGCCAGGATTGGACATTGTTTCGTTCTGCTGTGCATGGGGTCGCTATGAGTCGGTTCCGACTCGATGGCACCTGACAACAATGATAACAACTAAAATAAAACACATAATTTACACAAATGCATGATGACTATATTCCATTAATGGTTTTAATACTTTTCGTAGGCTTGTTGTTGTTATTGTTGTTAAATGCTGTGAAGTCAATTCCTGTATAGGGTTTCTGGGTTTGTGGTTAGTAATTCAGTGCTTATCCTACATTGCCAAATCAGGACTCCTTTGTAAGTTTAAAAGGGTGTCTTAACATGTAAGCTTTCACATGAGGGGAGCTTGGTGGCTCTGTAGGATAAGCCCTGGACTGCAAATAACAAAGTCAGCAATTTGACGGCACCAGTCACTTCACAGCAGCAAGATGAAATTTTCTGTTCCAGCAAAGAGTTACAGTCTCAGAAACCCTATACAGGGCTGCTATGAGTTGGAACCAAGCCGATGGCACTGAACAGCAACACTTCATATTATGAAAAAAAGAATCTGAAATACTATATTCCTTCATTCACTTTCATTGCTTTTCCTTTCAGAAACTAAAATTACTAGTTGCTATTTCTAGATAACATTTATGCTAGAATCCCATTAAATTTTTTTTTTTTTTTTTTGCCATTCCTTCTCTCATCTAATACTTTTTTCTTCTTTTGTTTTCCTCTGAATACATGTAGAGAGAGATGGGTTCAGTCTGAAAGCATATACAACCTAAGAAATCAAGGCAGATTTCCAATAGGTACCTTGCATTCACAGGATAACCCAATAAGGACATGAATTTAACACATAAATTAAATCAACTTGTCAACACTTAACAATAACATCAGCATATGGAATATAAACAGCAGCCATTTCTACTTTAAATCATTGCTTTCTTTTAGCCAATTTTCAGTTGGTTTGATTCAATCTTAAGTTACTTAAAAAGTTATCATGCCCATTACTATAAAATTAGTTCGGTAAACTAATCAGTGGAAAGTTTTCTTGAAAACCAATTGGAAAGACGAAGCTTCAAAAAATATGTCTTCTACCATTTCTGGTAGCGTAGTGGTTACGAATTGGGCTGTGAACCTTAAGGTCAGCAGTTCAAAACTACCAGCCACTCCACAGGAGAAAGATGAGGCTTTCTGCTCCTGTAAAGATTTACAGCCTCGGAAACCGTGTATAGGGTCGCTATGGGTCGGAACCGACTCGATGGCACATAACAACAACAAGAATCATATAATGAAGAACAAAGAGAATCAACTTTGCTCCTATTCCTGAGGCAGTTCAAAAGTATTGAGATTTGCAACCACTTCATCTGTTACTTGCAAAAGACACTGAGGTTTCATTCTTCCCCACGTTTTTTTTAAACTTCATTTTTTCTATATTTTTAGTCATTGTGTTACTTGTTTTACTCATATCATCTGGTTGCTAGTTATATAAGTAGGAGTTGGCTAGGAAAATACTTAAGGAAAAAGCAAAATAAATGAAAGCTGGAAGGGCTAGGGAATAAATAGATACTAATTTATTTTACCCAGGGTAGGCAAAATCTTGCTAAGATAACAAATTGACCCAGAATCTCAATGAGAAAACAACAAAGTCTGATAAAGTCAAGAATATGCCCAGAGTTGTTGTTGTTGTTGTTGTCAGGTGCCATCAAGTTGGAACCAACTCATAGGACCCATGCACAACAGAACTTAACAGTGTCCGATCCTGGGCCAACCTCACTACCGCTGCCACACTTGACATCATCAATGATGCCACCTGGCCGATCCATCTCATTGAGAGTCTTCCTCTTTTTCTCTGACCCTCCA
>NW_006408558.1:7518169-7545184 GCF_000296735.1 Chrysochloris asiatica | reverse complement strand
AGTGTTGATAGTTGATCCAAGAAGAATGAAGTCCTTGACAACTTCAATCTTTTCTCCCTTGATAAGAATGTTGTTTATTGGTCCAGTGGTGAGGATTTTTGTTTACTTGACATTGAGATGCAGTCCATACCGAAGGCTGTGCCCAGAGTGGCAGCAACTATTCCCAACTGTGCACTCCAAGATTCCAATGCTGCCATCTTATAACTCCACCATCTTACCAGGTAATCCCCAGGATCACCAAACCAGAAGAGAGGACCCACCCAAACCCAATGCCAACACATTATGCCAGTCCATTCCAACGCACACATATATAGGATGTCTGAAGCTGTAATTCTTTACAGGAGCGTCTTTAAGACACATCCTTCTACTGAAAAGCAGCTGGTGGGTTAAAACGTTGACTTGGCTGTTAACAGTCCTATGCTTACCCTACAGTGCCAGAAGTTCTGCTTAGAAGAGAGAACATAGAGGGCTTTATTTATGTATTGTTTGTTTGGTTGGTTGGTTTTGCTTTTCCCCTAGAAAAATCTGTTTTACCTATAACTTATTAGTCCGAAGTAGTCGAACAGCCCTGATCTAAACTCAAGCTGTTATTGTTAAATGTCGTTGAGTCAGTTCTGACTCACAGCGACCCTGTGTAGGGTTTCCAAGGAGCAGCTGGTGGGTTTATGTTTTAAAGCTGATCTTGTGTTTCAAACCGACCTTGTAGTCCAGTGCTTATCCTACAGTGCCATGCCACCAAGAGAGGTAGGTAAACACAACATTTTTGTGTGTTGAAAATAAGAAAATAAAACAGAATTCAGGGAACACTTAATATTGCTACTTCTACATGGCCTGAAAGTAAGAAAATTGTGTTAAACATGATAGAGAAATTTAAAAGCATAGAATCTAAAATAATTATTAATACACATACATAAACAGAAACAAAAAGAAAAGTCTGAAAGTAAGTTGCTAGAAACATAATTTGTTCAAATACATGAGGCAAATTTGTTCCTTGTATCACTGTTCAAAATAGAAAAAGATCAGAAAAACCTAAATGGCCATCTGTAAGGGACAGCTAAAAATACCATAAAATTCTACTTAGAAATTTAGGAGAATGAGTTAAATCTGTTTATAAAATTTGATCTGTGCCAACAAATTGCTTGTTGTTGTTGTTGCTAAGTGGCTTAGAGTCCATTTTGACTCATAATGACACTTTATAGGTCTTCTGAGGAGCAACTGTGAATTTTATGTTGTTGTTAAGTGCTGTCGAGTCCATTACAATTCATAGCAACCCTGTATAGGGTTTCCAAGGAGTGACTGGTGAGCTTGAACCGCCAACCTTGCAGTTCAAACCGACCTTGAAGTCCAACGCATTGACCTATTGTCACTCGTAAATTATATTGCCTCAATAAAATAGAAAAATTCCAAGCAATCTAAACTATCACAACATTTAAAAAATGAAGAAGTTGAAAGTAAGTCAAGAGTTTGAATTGCTAATCAAAAAACTTTCTACAAGGAAAAATCCTAGACCAGCTGGCTTGTGAATTCCAAAGTTATTTTATGAAACCAAATCTACACAAGAATGTTGCAAGGAAAAACAAAGCAAAAACTGCAATTAATAAAGATGCATAAGGCTTATGCACTGAAAACTACAAATTGTCACTAAAAGAAATAATGAAAGGCCTAAATAAATGGAAGGACAGTCTATGTTCATAGACTGGAAGGCTTCGTATTGTTAAGATCACAGTATTCTGCAAATACAATCCCTATTAGCATTCCAGCTACCTTGGTTTCAGAAATTGACAAGCTGCTTCTCAAATTCATATGGAAATAAAGGGATCCAGAATAATCAAAACAATATTGAAAAAAAGAGCAAAGTTGGAGGACTCATACTTCCTGACTTCAAAACTTACTATATATTAAGCTACAGGAGCTTTGGTAACGTAGTGGTTACAAATTGGGCTGCTAATCTCACAGTCAGCAGTTTGAAACTACCAGCTGTTTTGCGGAGAATGATGAGGCTTTCTGTTCCCATAAAGATTTACAGCCTCAGAAACCCTGTACAGGGTCGGAGTAAGAGTCAGAACCGACTCCACGTCACATAACAACAACAATCAAAACTGGTGTGCCGTAGGATAAGCACTGGGCTGCTAACCACAAGGTTAGCAGTTCAAACCTACCAGCCATTCCTCAGAATCCCTATACAGGTTTGTTATTTGTCAGAACCAATTAGACAGTACTTAACAACAACAATTAAGGCTATTTGGTTTTATATAAAGATAGACCAATAGAATAAAATTAGGGTTCCAGAAAGAAAAAAGTAATTACTTAAATTTGTGGTTAATTGAATTTCATCAAGTTTTTCAAGACAATTCAATAAGAATATTCTTTTCACCAAAGACATTGCTTTGGGCAACACTGCTGCAAAAGATCTCTTTAAAGTGTTGAAGAGCAAAGATGTCACTCTGAGGACTAAGGTATACCTGACCCAAATCATGGTATTTTCATTCACTTAATATGCATGTGAAAACTTAACAATGGATATGGAAGGCCGGAGAAAAATTGATGCATGGGAATTATAGTTAGAGAAGAATATTGAAAGTACCATGGACTGCCAGAAGAACAAACAAATCTGTGTTGAAAGAAGTACAGCCAGAATCCCGCTTAGAAACAAGGATGGGAAGAGTTTGTCTCACATACTTTGGAGGGACCAGTCCCTAGACAAAGACATCATTCTTGGTAAAGCAGAAGGTCAGCAAAATGAGGAAGACCACCAACAAAAGTAATCAACAAAGTGGCTACAACAATGGGCTCAAATATAACAACAATTGTGAGGATGATGTAGTATTTGTTCTGTTATGCATATAATCACTATGAGTCTGAGTCAACTTAACAGCATCTAATAAGAACATGTGTGCAGAGAAAAATTGCTGAATAAGGTTTCTAAGGCTGTCACCTATTGGAAGCCAATTACTAAGACTGTCTTCTAATGCACCTTTAGGTGGGTTAGAACCACCAAACTTTTGCCTAAAAATCATTCTTAGTCTTTGTTGTTAGGTGTTGTCTAGTTAGTTCCAACTCATACTCACAGTCATTGCTGTATTTGAACCCACTGGTAACCAACGTATCAACTGATTTTCTTGAGAGTCTTTTTCGCTGATCCTGTACTTTACGCAAGCATGATGTCCCTCTGCAGGTACTGATTGCTCCTGATAACATGGCCAAAGTACATGAAACAAAATCTCTCATCTTCTCTTCTAAGGACCATTTTGACTATATCACTTCCAGGACATATTTGTTCATTTGACTGGTAGTTCATGATACATTCAGCATTCTCCATCAATACCTTAATTCAAAGGCATCAGTTCTTCTTTGGCCTGCTTTATTCATTGTCTAGCTTTTACATGCATATGAGATGATTGGAAATTCCAAATACACTTGGATAAGGCACACCTTAATGAAATCTCTGATTTTTAGAGAGGTCTTTTGCAACAGATTTGCCCAATGCATTATGTCGCTTGAAGTCTTGACTTCTTGGCATTGATTGTGGATTCAAGTAAAAATAAATCCTTGACAACTTCAACCTTTTCTCCATTTATTATGATGCTACTTATTGGTCCAGTTATGAGAAGTTTATATACATAGTTTTTACATTGAGGTATAATCCATATTGAAGGCTGTACGTAGTCTTTGATCTTCATCAGTAAATGCTTTAAGTCCTCTTTACTTTCAGCAAGCAAGATTATTTCCTATGCATATCACATGTTGTTAATGAGTCTTCCTTCAATCTGATGTCACATTTCTCTTCATATAGTCTAGCTTCTCAAATGATTAGTTCAGCATACAGATCAAATAAATGTGATGGAAGAATATTCTTTCCTGATTTTAAACCATGCAGTATCCCTTTATTCTGTTCAAATGACTGCTTCTTGGTGGATGTGCTAGTTCCACATGAATACAATGAAATATCCTGGAATTCCCATTCTTCTCAATGTTAGCCATCATTTGTTATGGTGCATAGTCAAATGTCTTTGGATAATCACTAAGACACAGGTAAACATCTTTTGGGTATTCCTGCTTGCAGATGCATCTGACATCAGCTTTGATTTTCCTCATTCCAAAAGGTCAAACTCACCAGCTGCTCTTTGGAAACCCTATACAGTGTCACTGTGAGTTGGAACTGACCTGATGGCACTTAACAACAATGGTCAAGAGCAAGGTTCAGAGTCTCTTCTCACATCCATTTTGGTATTTTCTTTCTTTCCTGTCTTTTTAATGACCTTTTGTTTTGTTCATGGATGATGCTCTTGATGTAATCCCACAACTCTTGATTTGCAGTCATTATTGTCTAATGTATCAAATCTGTTCTTGAGATGGTCTCTAAATTTGTTGCTGTTGTTAAATGCTGTCTAGTTGATTCCAGCCCATAGTGACCCTGTATAGGGTTTCTGAGGAACAGCTGGTGAGCTTGAACCGCTGACCTTGCAGTTCAAAATGCCTTTGCAGTCTGGCGCATTAACCCACAGCACCACACCAGGACTCCAAGGTCATATTTTGACACTTGTGGAATTTTAAAAATTCTCTTCAGCTTCAGCCTGAACTTGCATGTGAGTAATTGATGGGCTCTTCTAAAGTCGGTCCCTGACCTTGTTTTGACTGGTAGTACAAAGCTTCTCCATAGTCTCTTCCCACAGATGTAGTCAGTTTGATTCCTGTGTCTTCTATCTGGTGAGATCCATTTGCATAGTCACCTATTATGTTAGTGAAAAACTAAATTGGCAAGGAACATATGGTTGGCCTCACATAATTCTATCATTCAATCTCCAGCATCATTTCTATCACTAAGACAATATCTACCAACTACTGATTTTTTTCCTATTTGTTTCCAACGTTTGCATTTCAATCACCAGTAATGATCAATGCATTTTGATTGCATGTTTGATCAGTTTCAAACATAAAAACTGGGTCGAATTCTTGAATTTCATTATTACTGATTATAGTGGGTGGGTGCAAGTTTGAATACTAGTAATATTAACTGGTCTTCCTTATATGCATATAGATAGTCTCCTATCACAGGCAACATTTTACTTTGAGATAGATCTTGGAATATTTTTTATATTTAATGCGATGCCATTCCTCTTTAATTTATTGTTCCTGATATAGTAAACCATGTGATTATCCAATTCAAAAGGCCAAATTCAATCTATTTAATCTCACTAATGCCTAGAATATTGATATGTATGCATTCCATTTCATCTTTTACAATTTCCAATTTTCCTACATTCATACTGTGTGCATTCCACTCTTCTATTATTATTACTATTTCTTCTCTTTTTGAGTTGTGTCACATCAGCAAATGAAGATCTCAAAAGCTTTGCTCCATTCACATTACTAAAGTTAACTCTACTTTGAGGAGGAAGCTCTTCCCCAGCATTATTTTGAGTGCCTTCCAACTTAAGGGGCTCATCTTCTGGCACTATATCTGACACCATTCTGCTGCTTTTCATAAGGTTGTCAGTGGCTAACCATTCAGAAGTGGTCTGTTTTTCCTTCTTCCAAGTCTGTCTTAGTCTGGAAGTTCCACTGAAAACTGTCCACCATGGGTGACCCTGTTGTTGTTAAGTGCTGTCAAGTCAATTCCGACTCATAGCGACCCTGTACAGGGTTTCTGAGGCTGTAAATCTTTACGGGAGCAGAACGCCTCATCTTTCTCCTGCGGAACTGCTGGCAGTTTTGAACTGCTGACCTTCCGGTTCGCAGCCCGATTCGTAACCACTATGCTACCAGAGCTCCTTATGGCCCTGCTGCTACTGAAAATACAGTGGCTTGGCTTCCAGCATCACAGCAACATACAAGCCACTACAATACAACAAACTGACAGATAAGTGAATGGTATGGTCGTAAACTAATAGAATATTATTTGGTGATGAAGAAAAATGAATTTCTAATACATGAATGAATCTTAATAATCTTATCCTTTGTGAGAAAAGATAGACTAAAAATAATAATCATCATCACAGTTTTGCAATTTTACTTATGTAAAATGTTAAGAATAGGGAAATCTATAGATTAGTGTTGGCCAGATCTGAGAGGGAAAGGAGAAACTGTATAGAGAGTACTTCCAATGGGTATGGAATGTCTTTCTTGGGTAATGAAAATATTCAGGAATTAATATTGTTGATTGTACAACTTCGTGAGCATTCTAAAAATTGCTGAATTTTACAATTTAAAGAGTGAATTTTGTGGCATGTGACTATCTTAGTTTTGTAAAATGTATAAAAAATGTCACTGCATATAGTCAATGGTGTAGCACTGTGGTTTAATGTGCTGGACTGCAAGGTAGGTTTCAAACTGCAAGGTCTGCAGTTCAAGCTTACCGGCCGCTCCTCAGAAACCCTATATAGTATCGCTATATGTCGGAACTGACTAGACAACACTTAACAACAGTAAAATAATAATAATAATCAGGTGTAGAATCAAATAAGTAGGTGTACTTACACCTAAACATATTTCGTAAATACATAGAAAAAGAGCAAAAAAATATAAATTAAAATCTCAACAGTAGTTATCTATGAAGAAAAAAACTTTAATAGAAAGGCTTCAAAGGGATGAACTGCATAATTTCTTCCTATTTTGCAATATAAAGGAGAATTCATCTACTCCTCACTGATCAACTTTCTCCTTAACTAACATTTCACATTTATGACAATAGTAAAAAAATATATATACTGTCTGACTCTGGTGCATTAACAACGTACATCTGTCAGTGAACAACACTGAAGTATGAAGTGAGAGTAATGCTGGGGGTATGGTTAAGATTATATGTCAGCTTAGCTGAGACGTGATTCTCAGTGATTTCAAAGTTACATGATGATGAATCAGGCAGTCCTTTAATTTTAGATGCTATGGATCAGAAAATGGGAATCCTGGTGTGGCGCTGTGGGTTAATGCGCCAGACTGCAAAGCCATTTGGACTGCAAGATTGGTGGTTCATGCTCACCAGGTGCTCCTCGGAAACCCTATACCAGATCACTATGGGTTGGAATCAACTCAATGGCTCTTAACAACAAAATGGGTCGGAAAAGACTTGATGGCACTTAAAAACAACGTAATGATGTAGGCATCCTCTGTTTTTAGATAATTACAATTTTTGCATAACAATCTGGTCTTTCTAACCTAACCATGTCGATAAATTAAGGAATAAGTGTATATTTATGATGTATAACATGAGAGCAAAAAAGAAAATGGATAAAGCCAAATGATATGCAAGATAAACACTTGTTTACCGTACTTTTAATGCACAATTCAACTTCTCCTACCTTATGAAATATTCTTCAAGCACTACATTTTTTTTCCTGAGCTGTCTCATCTGCAATTTTACAACTTACACATTATAGACTCATGATTTAGTACTTAAACATCTGATGCTTAAATGCAACAATGCTATAAAAAAAAAATCACTTCTTAAGATGCAAAATGCAATACAAATATCATGGCAACATGTTGAACAAGTCTTAAGCAAAACATTAAGGATGGTTGCTGTTAGCTCCTGTTGACTTAGGGTGACCCCCATGCCCAAAGGAACTAATTACTGCCAGGTCTTGTACCACCCACCTGATCAGCTGGGTATAGGACCATAGGATTTTCATTGGCTGATGTTTTTAAGTGGTTTCTCAGACCTTTCTTCTTAGTCTGTTTCACTCTGGAATCTCTGTTGAAGCCTGTTTGGCATCATATAAAGACTCAAGACTCCGCTGACCGAAGAATGGTGGCCACACATGAAAAACATTGTCTGGTAATTGAAACTCAATCTCCTCATGGAAGGTGAGAATTCTATCACTGAGCTACTGATGTCTCAAAATTAATGACAGCAAATGTCAAGATTGGAGATCAAGGTCAGAAGTTAGAGAAAGCATGGGCTGGACACCAAGCCACAGTCCCCAAAGTAATAGTGGTGTTGGAGATCAAACTGAGATTTTATATTCTGAGGTTACAGAAAGCAAGACCTCAATTTTGATAATTTCTGCACAAATCAAACTATTTGCTTAAAAAAAAAAAACAACCCACAAAAAATTATAGTTAATTCAGAATCTTTATAAAGTGCATCCTGCTATTCTTTGGAAAACAAAACAAAACAAATCAAAACAAAACCAATTAAAAATCTAGGTTGATAGACACACCTTGGGGTCCTAGTGGTGCTGTGGGGTAAAGCACTGGATCTCAAGCTTCCTTTGAACCACAAGGTCAGTCGTTCAAACTCACTAGCCACTCCTTGGAAACCCTATACAGATTTGCTATGAGTCAGGACTGATTCAATAGCACTTAATAACAAAAACACACACCTTACAACAGTCTTAAAGGGAATATTCACATGCATAATATTGTTTTTATTTCTGTGTTTATGTTATATAAAATATGTTAGTTTCAATTTCCAAGCTGCATTGCAAGATTTCAAAATGGTCACATTTCTCCATTCTCTGAAACGCACATAACTGCGCACTTCTTAGGACACTTGATGAATTTTGATGATTTAATTAGTAATTCCTGATCTGTTAGGATGGAAAAATTAAAGTTCATTTTCCAAAATAGTCTGTTTTGACAAAACCCAAAGTAATATATTGGATGGTCATTATTGTCTAATAAAACATAAGACACGCAATTCAGGATATCATAACAAATCTGACACGGGAAACGAAGCAGGAAAGGGAGCTTATTTACTCAGTATTATATCCTGCCCACACAGGTTATGTGTCAAACTAATTCTTAAAACAATGCCTCTTTCTAATGTTCACTGATGTTGCTATTATTATTAATATTCATATTTTGAGTGCCTTTCAGCTTTTATTGAATGTAGTGGCTATGAGTCAGACTGCTAACCTCAAGGTCAGCAGTTCAAAAATATCAGCAGTTCCATGGGAGAAAGATGAGACTTTCTGCTCCCATGAAGATTTATAGCCTCAGAAACCCTATGCAGGGTGGCTATAAATCAGAACTGACTTTATGACACATAACTACCACCATTATTATTATCATTATTAATGCTCTACTATGAGAAGGCATTTCTTCCCAGTCATATTTTGAATGTCTTCCAACTTCCAATAACAGATAACATTAATGGAGGGCATTTCATGCAGTAGGCACTAAATTCAGCATTCTATGAATAGTATCTAATTTAGTAGAGTGTCTACATGGTGAAAATGGTTAATATACCTGACTGCTCACCAAAAGGTTGGAGGTTCAAGTCTACCCAGAGACAACTCCGACGATATGCCTGGCAATCTATTAGTCATTGAAAATTTTACTGGACGCAGTTGTACTCTGACACATAAGGGGGCTCCACAAGTCGGAATCAACTTGAAAGCAACTGGTATCCTATTCTAGTATTCACAATAACACTATGAAGTAGTTACTGTCATCACACCCCTTGTATAGATGAGAAATCTGAGGTTGAATGAGTATAAACAACTTGTTTATGATCACAAAGCTAGTAGTGGTAGAGATATGATTCAATTTTCAAATATGTCTGATTCCCAAATCCATGTTCTTTACCAATATACTATCCTATCTGTTGTTGTTGCTGTTAAGTGTGGTTGAATTAGTTCAGACAGATAGTGACCCTGTATAGCAGGGGTGGGAAACCTTTTTTTCTACCAAGGGCCTTTTGGATATTTATAACATCATTTGCCGGCCATACACGATTATTAACTTTAAAATTAGCCAGCTATATTTGGTCAAATTTTTAATTAATTTACCCCTAATGTGATGGGTGGACTCCTGGTGTGGCATTGTAGGATCAGCACTGGACTGTGAACTACAAGGTTGGCAGTTCAAATCCACCAACTCCTCCTCAGAAACCGTAAACAAGGAATCTATGAGTCGGAACAAACTCGAAGGCACTTACCAACAATAACAATGTGATGGCTGGAACTGCAGTTACCTTGGCAGGACCAGACTAAATGATTTTGCAAGTCTTATACAGCCTGCGGGCCAGACATTCCCCACCCCTACTGTACAGAGTTTCCAACCACCAACCTTGCAGTTAGTAGTCCAGTGTTTATCCTACAGTGCCACACCAAGACTATATAATATTTATTATCCCCATCTTATATTATCCCCATCTTAGCCATGCCATAATCATCTTCTCCCTTAGGTTCTCGAATGAAATATATTCTAGAGGACAAGACCAGTTAGGTTTTAGCCACAAACCCCAATAGAATATTCGTATAAATGAGTCTAGATTCTCTGGACGACTCCGTTTTCCTTTCTCCCTGAGCCCACCCACTTTCTACCCTAATGCCCAAGAAGTATGAGTCCAGCAAGAAATGACCAGTCAAAAGTAAGACACAACTTGAATTTACGATTCTAGTTTTCAGCTTTTGAAGCTGGCAGATTCACTAAGAAGCTTCTGAAACACAAAAATGCCAACCTCAAATTAATCAAAGGGTCTTCTCCAAAAATCTATTTCAGGGATTACAAAATCCAGTTGATGAGATAATCCTGGGCTAAGAGAATTGGAAGCAATTTTGTCCAAAAGGTACAGAGTCCAGATAGTTACTTACTATTTTATGTACCATATAGCCCTGAAAGAAATAATATATACCTGATTTGTTTGGAACTGATGAGACCAAGAACATATTGGATTTATACTGATAATATTTGGAAATAGTAAAACATATCAATAGTCTTCTCCCATACACCTTGAAAGAGGATCCAGAAAGGATTCAACTGTGTACAAAACTCACAAAGAACCAAAAACGTTGCCTTCATGATGGATAAGAAAGATTGCCTTACCTTTATGATCAATAAGAAAAAGACGTTCAAAACAGTACTCCTTCCCTACCCCAAAGTGACATAAAGAATAAAGGAGAAAGGAAAGTCAGAAGTTAGACTACTGGTGAGAAATCAGAGCTTGTTGGGCTAAAACTCAGAAATTGCATTATTAAAGAAAAAAATGACTTCACATAAATCAGAATGTTAATGAAGAGACACAGAGAAACTTCTAGAGCACAGAGCAATGAATCCCATTACAGAGACATACAAATATGGCAGTAGTTGCAGCTGAAATAGCTCTTGAAGTGATGCGTTCTTCATTTTCTCCCCGGTACATTTCTCCATGATAGCCTCTTGGCGTTCTGCAGCACATTTAAAGGAAAATGCTTGCAAACAGTAATTCAAGTCTTTCACTGAGTTACTTTTGTATCTCTCCACAGCCCTTTTCAGGTATTATTGAAAGCACCCATAGATTTGCCTCTTCTCCTTTGTATCTTAAACTGAAATATGTCAGCCTCATAGCCTCCTTAAGCCCACACCTCTGTCCATCAGTCCGTCCCTCATCACCACTCTGCAGAATGCATTTCTTAGGAAGTAGGCAAAATGATGTAATGCATTCATCTCCCGTTGCCACTTCTCTGACAATTTTCAAAGATAGATCTACATATTATTAGTACTGTGATTAGCACCAGCAACAAACATCCCTCTGCACTCCTCCACCTACATGCCAGCCCTCTGACATGTTTCTACTATTTGAATTATGATCCCATTGCTAAGTTAGCCTCCAAGAGGAGATTATGGGTTTCTTTTCTTTCCGTTCTTCAATCGGGCTAAAGGCAGCAGGAAGTCTTCATTAAAATTCACCATAAGGCCCATTTGTTTGCCATTTCCCTTCCCCCACCTCCCCATATCACTTCTACCCTGCTGTGAACTCCACACTGAGCAAAGGAATGACCCGTGCAAATCTCACTGCCACGTTGCAGAGGTGCAAAACCAGAGAAACATTCCAAGCTGCTCCTGTCTGTCAAATAAAGATGACAAATATTTACCAGTAGTCTCTGGACACTCCTCCAGGTAGTTTTAGATTCACAATTTTTTTTTTTTTTTTTTTAGTCTGTAGTTTAGTGAACACGGTTTCTTTTCTCACTAACAGGTGCAAATACGGCTGACATTTATAACACTTCTCAAAAGACAGGGACTGGGAGGAATATTAGTCCTTATAGAAGACCAACAACAGAGGATGTTTTTTTGGAGGTGGTTGTTATTGTCACATTCTTCCTCTCCTTTCCTATGAGACATAACTATGCTGGAGTCACATTCATATTCATCTATAGGAACATCTGGCCCATGTCTAGCATTTAATTTCCACACCATTAGAGTCAAGCAATACATGTACATCAGTAGAAAATGTAATGTATTATCACACAAGGCAGAAAGTAGCAATTTATTAGCCTAATTTAAAATAGCCTTCAGCAAAAAAAAAAAAATAGTGCATCTTAATTCAAAATTCTGAATGAAATGACATGTTTTCCAGTAACATTCAAAAGTATATACTGAGGTATGCTTTCAAAACACTTTCCTGAATGTATTATCTTCTACATTATTCAAAGACGAAATATCATTTCTGGTTTTTACATCCTAAATTAGATTGATCCACAATAAAATGGAGAAGAAGGGGAAAGGAATTCCTTGGAACTTAAGTAGGCCCCACATCTTCTTTTCTTAAAAATCACAACTTGAATATCAGGTTACTCAGAGTTTCTTTGCTCATATTGAAAATCACAGAAAATTACTTGCTTTGAATTGTAATGTAGTGTGGACTTTGCTTCCATTTCCTCTTTTTAAGACATTCTCATTACTATGTTGAGTTTATAAACAATGAGTATGTTTTTGTTGTTCTTAAGTGTTAATGAATATGTAGAGTCCTAGTTTGTCTTTGGAGTCTGGTGTGGCACTGTAGCATAAGCACTGGACTGCTAATGGACTCACCAGCCGCTCCTTGGAAACCCTACACAGAGTTACTATGAGTCAGAACCTAATCCACATCACTTAACAACAAGAAGTTTCTCTTAGCTGGGGAAATAGAACTTTTAGAATAATTAGACATCCTTGGGTATTACGAATAGTTAACACACTCAGATGCTAACTTAAATACTGGCAGTTTTTATATAGAGAAGAAAGAAACCTCGGACAAGTAAAGCACTGCTTAAGAAGAAGAACAAATTTGGAGGCCTCTCACTCCCTAATCTCAAAAATTACTACATGGCTACAGTGCTCATAAGAGCCTGATACTGCTATAATGAAAGATACATAGATCAATGAGACAGAATTAAGAACCCAGAAGTAAATCCATTCACATACAGTTAGCTGATCTTTGACAAAGGACCAAAACACATTAAATGGGAAAGAGCTAGTCTCTTCAGCACTGGCAAAACTGGAAATAGATTTGCAGGAGAATTAAACAAGACCCATATCTCACACCATCTACAAAAACAAAGTCAATGTGGGTTAAAGACCTAAATGTAAAACCTAGAACTGTCATTAAAAATATAGGGACAAATTTAGGGGCTGGTGTGGTGCTGAGGGTTAATGAGCCAGACTGTAAAGCCATTTGAACTGTAAGGTTGGTGGTTCAAGCTCACCAGCATCTCCTTGGAAACCCTATACAGGGTTGCTAAGGGTCGGAACCAACTCGACGGTACCTAACAACAACAACAATATATAACAGTACATACACTATCAAGCATTACAAAAAATACACAGGCAGTAGAAGACAAAATAAATGACTACGAACTCCTAAAAATTAGAAACTTAGATGCATCACAGATTTTGCCAAAAGAGTAAAAAGGAAGCCCCACAGACTGGAAAAATTTTTTTGCAATGATATATCAGACAAGGGACTAGTCTCTAAAATGTATAGAGAACTACAACACGTCTTCTTTCAACAAAGTGATGTGGCACTGGAGGTACTTGCTCACCTATGTCAAGAAATTTGGAAGACAACTACCTGACCTACTGACAGGAAGAGCTCTGTATCTGTGCCCATTCCAAAGAGAGGTGACAATGGAATGCGGAAATCATTGGACCACATCATTGATATCCCAGTAAGTAAAGTTTCACTAAAGGAACTCTGGTAGCATAGTGCTTAAGAATCAGGCTGCGAGCTGCAAGGTCGCAGTTTGAAACTACCAGCTGTTCTGTGGGAGAAAGATGAGGCTTTCTGGTCCCGTAAAGATTTGCAGCCTCAGAAACCCTGTATAGGGTCGCTATGAGTCGGAACCGACTACACGGCCCATAACAACAACAACAACAACAACAAAGTTTCACTAAATACAGAAATGGCTGCAAGCATACATTGACAGAGAACTCCGAGAGATTCAAGCCGAATTCAGAAGAGGACGTGGAACAAGGGATATCATTGCTGACATCAGATGGATCTTGGCTGAAAACAGAGAATACCAGAAAGATGTTTGTTGTTGTTGGTAAGTGCCGTCAAGTCGGTTCCGACCCATAGCGACCCTGTACAGGGTTTCCGAGGGTGTAAATCTTTACGGGAGTAGAAAGCCTCATCTTTCTCCCGCGGAGTGGCTGGTAGTTTCAAACCGCTGACCTTAAGGTTCGCAGCCCGATTCGTAACCACTACGCTACCTGTACTTTATTGACTATGCAAAAGCTTTCGATTGTGTGGATCATGACAAGCTATGGTCAGAAAGAGCCTGAAGGAACCTGAGACTAGAACCCTCGATTATCCTTCAGGTCTGGAAAGGACCTCACCTTGTGGTCCAACTTCCAGCCAAGCGGTAGTATAGATATATACGGGGAACAACAGCACTAGAAGGAAACATATACTCACAGTGACTGAACAGTCAATCGTTCAAAATGAAGGGGCTACATGTACCTAAGGACAAAGGTGAGAAGGGATGGGAAGGAGGGTGAAATGGAGGTAGGAACCACAGGGAGGAAGTAGGATAAGTGTTGTTCCATGGTGGGGATTGCAATCATTGAGATAAAACAGAGTGTATTACTTGTTGAATGTAAAGTTGATGATTTTGTCTGAAAACCTTCACTTAATTCACAATAAAATGTTAAAAAAATAAATAAAATAAAGGAAGGACTGACCATTTGAATTTACCTAGAGTTGCCTTGAAAGAAAGACTGGCCATCTTATTCCCCAAAATCAGCCATTGCAAACCCCATGGAGCACTGTTCTGCTTTGGCATGTGTTGTTGTTGTTATGTGTTGTCGAGTCAGTTCCGACCCATAATGACCCTGTATAGAGTTTCCAAGTAGCAGCTTGAATGGCTGACCTTGCCGTTCAAAAGGCTTTGCAGTCTAGGCTTTGCAGCCTAGCGCATTAACCCGCAGCACCACACAGCGCTACACAGAGGAGCTTAATCAGTTTGACTTTGGGTTAATCGAAAAGCAGGTTATCCTAGATGTACCTGGAATCCTGGTGTGGCACTGTGGGTTAATGTACTGGACTGAAAGTCAACTTGAACAGCAAGGCTGGCGGTTCAAGCTTACCAGCTGCTCCTTGAAAACCCTGTACAGTTGTTATGGGTTGGAACCAAATCAATGGCACTTAACAACAACAAACTAGAGGTACCTGACCTAATTAAGCACATCCTTCAAAGAGGAGTGTGGACCTACCCTGAGCTGACAGACTGCAAACTCAGAACAGCCTCTCCACTTCCACTGATGGTTTTGAAGAGGCCAGCTACCATGAATTCAACAACTTCAAGAAAATGGATCCTGTTAGCAGTCTGAATGAGCTTGCTTTCCTACTGAGGGCTCCCGATGAGTAGACATCTTATCTATCCTAGCCTTGGGAGACTCTGAGCAGAGGTTGCAGCTCTGCCATTCCTTAATTTCCAGGCTCTAGAAACCATGATGCATTAAATGGTTATTGTTTGAAGATGCTTGCTTTGTGGTAACTTATTAAGAGCAATAGAAAAGTAACACAATATCTTCACATATTGTTTGTTGTTGTTAAGTGTCTTCAAGTCATTTCTGATGTAGAGTGACTCTGTAAAGGGTTTCCAAGATGTGGCTGGTGAGTTTGAACTGCTGACCTTATGGTTCAAATCTACCTTGCGGTCCAGTGCTTTATTCTTCAGACTCCATCTTCTCATAGTGAGGTGAAATTTCTTTGCACTCCAAGTGTAAAGAAGAGTTCTTTCAAGCTTTTAAAAATATATATTTTTTAATTGAAAAAGTCAGAATAGCCTTAGACTTTCCATTAACAACACCACATTCCAGAAGACAATGGGACAATTCCTTTGTGATTCTGAGGGAAAATGATTTTGGAGCCAAACTCTTTAATAAAGTGAGAGGATGAAATAAAGACATCTTCTGACATGTACGGATTTTGAAAGTACACTGCTAATATGGCATAATTTTGAGAAATTGATACAATATCATGTCTATATTAAAAGAATCAATTTGAACTCCATGCCTGAGTTAATCTCCTTCAAGGGAGGGGTGCATATGAATGGATGCCAAAAATGTCACTTGGATCTCGAGTGAGTTCTTGCAATACTCTAATATTGCAAATACTGTTTATTGTTTTTCTTTTTTCATTTTCATTGAGATAAAACATCCGTAAACTACAGAACATCAAATTCACTAACTGTTTTCAGATTGATGGTATTTATAGATGTATATAGGATTCCCTGAATGGAGTACATGAGGAAAACACTCAGCTGTTAACTGACAGATTGGAGATTTGAGCCCTCCCAGAGGTGTCTGGGAAGAAAGACTTGGAGATCTACATCCGAAAAATCAATCAGCGGAAACTTCCCTATCTTAAACTGAAATACAACCACTTCATAGTCTCCAGAAATCTACATTCTATATTCATCATCAAAAAAAGGAGAAAAAAAAAAAAAATCATTGCTGTTCATCAGTGCTTTATTGACTATACAAAGACTTTCAGTTATGTGGCTCATGACAAGTTATGGTACTCAGTCAGAAGAAGGTATTTGTTAACATGTTTATTTGATTAGAATGATCCTCTTAAATTTTATTTTGTTGTCGTTGTTGAGAATATACACAGTGAAAGTTAACACCAATTCAATAATTGCTTGTATTATTCAGTGACATAGATTACATTCTCAGAGTTGTACAACTGTTATCACCGTCCTTTCCTGAGTTGTCTCTGCCTGAGTTTCCTATCTAATCTCTCCATTTGCTGTTTTCAGATTGGTACGATAGAGACAGTTCTTAAAAACCCATTATGCTCAAGGTAGACATTCTTATTCATTAAGCAAAACTATGGCTTGGTTTTAGAAAGACTTCATGGGGATCTAGTTGACTCAGCGGCAACTGTTACTGGTTAAGTCTAGCTGGAGAAGTGAAAATTGTTAAGGACTGAGCTCTACAGCACTCCAGGTATGGAGGTTATGGATTTGAGAAGGAACCAGTGAAGCAGAAAATGGATAATTTAGTGAGAACTGTAAAGACTTAACCCAATGTTCTTCACCCATGACAGATCATTTTAGGAGTTTTTCTGTATCTGCATCCAGATCCTGAACAAAACCTGGAAGGAAATGAGGGCAACTTCCGAAGACTTCAATAAAGTAATGCAGATGGTAAAGGACCAGGTTATGAGAGCTCTTACAACCAACCTTAGCTCCCTGGGCCAGTTCAAGGACAAACTGCAGAACCTATGTTACACCTAGATCCTGAAGATCTGCCAGTGTGAGAGGAAAACTTCCAGGCTCACTTGATTTTGGAACTAAAGGAGAAGATTCAACCAGAACTCTTAGATTTATCAAACAGCAACACCTGCACTGTTTTGTGGACAGGACCTCCTAAGGAAACTCAACTTCCTTTGGAAGCAAGACAAATTTTGATATTGTTGGCTTTCACCAAATCACAAGTCACGTCACAAATCACATTACGCAGACTTAGAAGAAAGCCCTCAGGGAATGTGCTCCATGACTCATTGTAGGACAAATTGCCAGTTGTTGTTATTAAGTGCTGGCAAGTTGCTTGTGACTCATAGCGACCATGTATAGGGTTTCTGAGGAGAGGGTGGTAAGCTTGAACCACCCACCTTGTGGTTCATACAGATCTTGCAGTCCAGCACATTAACCCACAGCGTCACACCAGTAGTGACTGGAAAGACGAGCTTCACATGAAAGAGAAAGATGTTCGTAAACCCAAAAAAGAAATACTTGAAATTACTTTCTCCATATTGCGTGACTCCAACTGCCAACTGAATCTCATTGCTCCTGGCAAGCATGAATGCTGTATGTAGACAGATGGGCTGAATGTGCTGCTGGGAAAAGACATGATAAGCGACAACCTGAACCTGAATTACTTGGACACCCTGCTCAACTTGGAATTCAAGTTCCACTTTCCGGACCTGGAAAACATTGGATCCCCAACACAAATCCCCTGTCCCCAAGGAATCCAGCCACCATAACTTCATCTATAACTGTAACTGAAGTGACCAGGCAGGAAGTATCCTCTTTTAAACTGGAAACTCTAACTAGTGGAAGAAAGGAAGAAAAACATGTCCACAACATGAAATCTTCTTTGGGAATGGGAAGCTATGTGTCTTTTGTTTAGCTTTGCCTCTAATCCCAGGAAAATTTCTGCTCCCTTTCCTGATTCTGTTTCTAGACTCCATTGCCTGTGGCCACTTCCCATGGATGCAAAACCATTACTGCAGACTCTAAGGGTGGAAGAACAGAGAAGTATTAGCAGAGGCAAATCATGTCCATTGATGCATGCAGTGGAAGGGGAGGCACTCAAGACAGTCACAGGTTGGGGCCACTCCCCCAGTTTACAACCCAGAGGGCCCTCTTGAGATGGGAGACTTGTGTAGTCCAGTGTGGGGACGACAATGTTCCATAGACTTAAAACAGGAGTCCTAGAGGGATGGCGCTCTCTTTAGGTATTAAAAAATGGAAGCTTTTGGAAGTGTTGAATGGAACCATAGGGACACTTGTAAGCCTACCTCTAGCCCTATGCCCCATGAGGCCAAGAAGCCAAACCAACGGGGGCTTTTGCCAGGGAAGAAAGACAATGGACTTCCCTAAGGCTAGATCCTGGGGCACCAGCAACAGATTATTAGAGCCTCCAGACACCAGTAAAAGGCAGTTATTTGTGATGCATATTTGGATCCGCATGGCCCTCTGTGGTCCCTGGGTAGCAGCTGATAGGCACTGGGTCCGATCTGTCTTTGATATTTGTTCATGTATCCTAAAGCTTCTGGTGGGTGCTATGTCCACTCTAATAGTGGGGCACTGGGTAGCCATTGGCATGGGTATGCTTGCAAGAGTCCTGAGTCTGCACATGTCAGTGTGAACCAGCAGCTGTCTGACATGGGATGGGTCCTATGTGATTCACTTGCCATTGTTTGGCTGGCATATCTGCCTGGGGTATTCTGCTCATCTGGTAAGAATGGATTTACACCATTCCAACAAGCAGCTAAGACAACGATGGCAAGCTTCCACATTTGTTTCACAAAGAGGGGAAGACCCATCTGGTGATGGCCCACAGTGTCCAGTCTTCCTATGTAGCCACTTGCTCTACCAACGCTTGCTCTATGGCACAGTCAGTCCAGTTCATCTGATTGAGCATTCCCCAGTGGGCTGATACCTGGAAGACTATAATGTCCATTCCCTGGGTGTGGGCCAGGATATCCTTCCATGGCTCCACTCCCCAGAGAGCTCATTGGTTTACCAGCCAATCTTGTTCTTTCCACTGTGTTAGCCATAGAGTTAGTCCCTTGTATGCTGCCCAGCTCTCCATGCATAGTACTATGGGGCTAGACTCATATATACCATCCAAGTAGCTCTCAACTCATCCCACTGACTACTCTGTCCTGTGCCCTGATCAATCCACATACCTTCTGTAGCAGGTTGTATGACCATGGTTGTCCACTGGAGGTAGGGGTGGGGCAGTTTTGCCACGGACAGAACTGCCAGCATACCAGGCTTCTTCATGGATAGGCCCTACCCCCTCAAGTATGTTACTTTCCTGTGGGGGTACTTCTGTCATGGGCAGCTGGTGCTTCTCATCAGTGACATAGATAGCCAGCCCAAGAACCTAGTGTAAGTCAGCATTCAAGAGACTGGTCAAGAGGACACTTCTCTGCTGCAAACAAGCATACTATTTGGCCAATGTGTTGGACTGGGCCACACCCAACTGTGGTTTGACCAAGTCCTTGATCCATCCCTGTATGGGGTAGTGTATTCACATTGTTACAGGGGCCTTTTTGTGATGTCTTCTATGAGTTGTAAACTGTTGCATACTACACACAGTTGTATTTCTAGAGACCTGCATTGGGATTCTACACCTTTCCATAGCTGGGACCAAAATCCTAAGGGTATATGTCAACCCCATTGTCATTGCCACAGAGCCCAACCATACCCTTCTTGATAGCTGGCATTGTCAATTCACATTCTTGCCCTACAACATGGTTCCAAGAAACTCTGCCTGCTGTACAATTATTTTGGTCTCATTAAAGAACTACTCCATCGTAGGAGTCCTGTACCAAGTGTTCTGTTTCTTTACTAAATGATACAGGGGTCACAAAATCTGTGCTCAGTGAGGAATAAAGGGTCTCCTGTATCCAAACATTCCTAAAAATGTTTGCAACTCTTTCACTTCCTAAGACAGGGGTATGCTTTACCTTTGTCAATTATGACTTTAGGAACCACTTTTGTCTTACCTGACCACACAACACCCAAAAATTAGACTGATGCTCCAGAGCCCTGCAGTTTGGTATTGTTAATGGTCTATCCTCTGGAATTCCACTGTGACACTTTGTAGCACTACTTGTTGAACCAAGGGGAGAGAACCAAAGTTAGCATGACATCATTGATATAACAGAATGATTGGATAATGGTGGGTTTATAACACTTTTCTATGTCCTGGGTAACCAGCCCACGGCATACTATGTGACTGTGGAGATACGTTAATGCAAGAACAGTGAAAGCCCAGTGCTCCCATACATTCAAAGGCAAACTGTCTTGGCTGTCAGGTGGGATGGAAATCTAATGAAGGCATTAGCTAGATCAAGCACAAAGTGATAGGTAACCAAATGCACCCTGATGTCATTGAGGAGAGAAGCAATATTTGGTACAGCTGCTTGAAGAGGGAGCATCACCTTATTAAGTTCACAATAGTTTACCATCATTTGCCATGATCTGTCTAGTTCTGCACCAGTCATATTGGGCTGTGAATGGTGCTGTGGGTGGGTCTGATAATCCCCACCCAGACAAGTCCGACTACAGTGGTGGTAATCTCTTCATATCCTCCAGATAGATAGTGTTGCTTGACATTAACCACTTGACAAGGTGGGGGTAAGTGGAGTGGAGTCCACTTCATCCATCCCTGAATAACAGATCTTACCCCATGGACCTGCATACGGAATTCTCCTTCAGTGGTTATAAGTGTCATCCCTTCCAGCAGGTCCATTCCTAATATATATTTGGGGAGAGGAGAAATGTACACTTGATATTCCTTGGCAATCAGCCAATCTGAAGAGTCAAAGTCACTCGGCGCACTTTAACTGTGCTGCCCCCCTATCCGCCAATAGCACTAAGTGGTCCCTGGGACCAATGAATATTCCCATGGATCAGGGTACATTTGGCCCTGGTGTCCACTAGGGCTAGAACCATCTGCCTGGTTTTTGGAAGCCAATGGTTCATTCTACATTTCTACACGGCTAACTCCACATGGGACCTCTGGCCCCCCAGTAGCCTCCTAACCTGCCAGCTAGGAGAACCTTGGTCCCTAGGCTATGGGGGTGTGCATCTTCCATGCCAGCCATGCTTGGGTTAACTGGTTCTTGGAGATTTTTCCTTTAACGCACTCTTGTTCAGGGCAGAGCTTTTTCTATAGCTTCATTATCACAGCATTTGGCTGCCTGTCAGTTTTCTCGTGGGGAGTCCCGGCAGCCAGCAGGTTGACCCACAACTGTTTCCTAGTGACCTGGACTAGACCCTTCTTATGACCTTTTTTATTTGCTCACTCCACTTCCCCTTGCACCCTAGAGGTTTATGCACTTCTGTGGCACAACTTCTCTGTCTCATCGAGTTCAGCTATTGCTTGAGCAGCTGCCCCACCATGAGACTCAATATAGACACCAAGGCTCTGTCCCATTTGTTAACTGTAGGACAGCAGCTTTTCTTCTGGCCATGAACATCTCATTATCAGGGCCCCAGTAATGCTTCATACACACAGCATGCTTCATCCTGAGCTCTCTAGTCACTTCCTGCGATTCCTCTATGACTGCCCAGTATATCAGGGAGGCAGGAATATCTCCTCCGTTTGGCTAGGCTACTCTGCAGGTGGCTATGAGCCACACCAGGGCGGGTATTACCTGCTCTTCATTGTCAGCGGCATAGACACACTGCTGTAGTGCAGATGAATAACGACAGTGCCAGTTTTGGACAGTGCAAGGCCAGTGAACACTATCCCATCACTCCCTGTGCCCCACAGCTGGAGGAGCCTGGAAGCTGCACACTTCATCCTTTCTGCCTATACCACGTTACCAGCTCTGCTAACTGTGCAGACATAGTAATATGTTTCTGACATTTGGGGGCTGGAAAATCAGCAGGATCTACACCAACTGGGCATGGTTGGTCAGTTTTAATTTTTGATAACTTCCAGATAGGGGCTGTCTATCTCTTCCTCCCAGTCCTCCCCTTCTGACTCGTCAAGAATTCCAATGAGTCACAAATCTTGGGATCTCAATCAGCTTTTATAATCATTGCCCCCACTCACTGCCCTTTTACCTTTACTAGGTGGCAGGCTAAGGTCTCCATGGCAGAATCAGAAGTTTGGAGATGGGCAGTCAGGGCTTTGGTGGTTACTGGCTTGTGTCAGCCTAGTTCCCATTCTAGGTACAGCTCATCCTTCAATCTCTGGGCTTCCACCTGTGCAGTCATCTCCACTTCTGCAGCTGTATGGACGACATATTGAAAAGACCAGGCTACTGAGGCAATCAGTACTCTCGTGTCTTTCTTAGCCTTGTCAATCCCAGTTCTTTGTAGGTGTCCTAACCATCCTTGTGGCTTTTTTTCTTTCGGGGGCGGCATCCTCATACTCATGCACTAGTCTCCAAGTGTCTCACAACTGTGCTGAGGGACCAAACATGGAACCTGAGGGCCATCCTGGGATCTCCATCCCATCTCATCTTAGGAGCTCCTGAGTTTTTCGATCTCCTGACTGGTTCATTAATGGTTTGAGTTTAAGCCTAGAAGAGAGAACACTTCCATGTAGGTAATTTCTGGGAGACTGAAAAACCAAGAGACAGTCCAAGAAACGTTAATTTCAAAAGGAAACTTACAGACTGGGACAACAGTACTGTATCCATCCACAGTCAACTGGACAGTCAAGATTCTGTGCCAGGAGCATGTGTTAGGTTTTTTATATCATGGGGTAAGCAAGCCTTGTGTATCAGGGCAGCTAATGGTGGTATGCAGAACACAGAAAGGCAGAACACTCACAAGGTGCCTGTCTGTCTGCCCCTTCCTATCACATGTATAACGAAAGCCTGAGAACAAAGAGTTTCAGTATATAGAGCAGGAGAAGGAGGACAGGATAAGGGATATGGTTTGGGTTGACATTAGGGTGGCCATCTTGCAGCATTTGTACTTTATCCCTACACATCATACAGGGAGAAATCAAAAGGTCATTAAAAGCACAAGAAAGTAAAAAAGACTAAAGTGCAAGTCAGAAGAAGCTCTGCAACTTTCTCTTGAATATAGAGTATTGTTATTGTTAACTACCATCGAGTCAGTTCTGACTCATAGTGACCCTGTACAGGGTTTCCAAGGAGTGGCTGGTGAGCTTGAGCTGCTGACCTTGCAGCTCAAACCAACTCTTCAGTTCAGTGCATTAGCCCACAGTGTTACACCAAAGTCTTGAATGCAGAGTAGCTAAAGTCTTGAATGCAGAGTAGCTAAAGCAAATGGAGGAGATGATGAAGTAAAAGGGTTAGTCAGATAATTTCAAGAAATGTCAAGAAGACAAATAAAGTATTATAATAAAATATACAAAGACCTGAAGTTAGAAACCCAAAAGAGAAGAGCACAGTCAACATTTCTCAAGCTGAAATAACTGAAGAAAAAATTAAAGCCTAGACTTGCAGCACTGGAAGATTCTATGGGGAAAATACTAAATGTCACAGGAAGCAACAAAAGAAGATGCAAGGTATACAAAGAGTAACTTTATCCAAAAGAATTAGTTGATGTTCAACCCCGTTTCATGAAATAGCATTATAATAATCAAGAAGTGATGGCATTTAAAAAATAAGTCCAACCTGTACTGAAGACATGGACAAAAACAAGTCTCAAGGAATTTACGGAATACCAATTGAAATGGTTCAACAAACTGATGCTATGTTAGAAGCACTCACTAGTTTATGTCAAGAAATTCGAAAGACAGTTACCAGGTCAACCAACTAGAAGAGATCCACATTTGTGCCCATTCCAATGAAACGTGACCCTACTTAATTCAGAAATTATAGAACCATATCATTAATATCACAAGCAAGTAAAATTTTGCTGAAGATAATTTTTAAACAAATGCAGCAGTATATCTAAAGGAAGCTACCAGAAATTCAAACTGAACCAGAGAAGAAGTGCATTTGAATTGTGATGTTGGCAAAGAATATTTAAAGTACCATTGACAGTCAGAAGTCTGTGTTGAAAGAAGTACCATCAGAATATTTGTTGGACATATTGTCAGGAGTACTTTGGATAAGTTTTCAGGAGGGACCAGTCCCTGGAAAGGGACATTGTTCTGGTTAGGGTAGAGGATCAGCAAAAAGAGGAAGATGCCCAATGATATGGACTGACGCAGTGGCTACAACAATGGGCTCAAACGTATCAACAATTGTGAAGATGGCATGGGACTAGGCAGTATTTCATTCCCTGTGAGTTTGAGCTGACTTGATGGCGCCTAGCAACAGCAACATTCATCTAAATAACAAGAGAAATAACCAGAAAGAATGAATGTCTCTAGAAAGCAAAGGGAAGACTATTACAATAGATTTTATTTGACTACATGCAATATTTCTGCACTGTTGTTGTTGCTGTGAAGTGTCATCGAATCAATTCTGACTCATAACAACCCTGTATAGGATTTCTGAGGAGTGATTGGTAGGTTTGAACCATCAACCTTGCAGTTAGCAGTCCAGCGCTTATCCCCTCACTTTATGAGGTGAGTTTGCATTCGAAATTGAAAGCATAAATGTTCAACCATTTAGAAACCATAACTCTTTTTGCTTGCAAGGTCAGCAGTTTGAATCGAATGCCACTGTGTGGGAGAAAGATGAGGCTTTTTGTTTCCATAAAGATTTACAACTTCAGAAATCATATACAGGGTCACTATGAGTCATAACCAACTCTGTGGCACATAACCACCACCAAGAGTTAATATAATCAACCACTGCCTGAAAGCATCTTAAATGCCCCCACCCCTAACTTATCCTTGTTCCTTAAATACATGCTTTAGCCATTGTTAGACTGTTAATGGTTGCCTAGTTCTGCTTGAAGCCTGGTTCCTGTTTGTGCAGCCTCTGATAAGGAGAAACCATCTAGCAAACAGGCACCTGATGAGTTAATCATGTACTCCCTTTTGATGTGTTTATCGGGACACTGTGACCACCTTGTGAACTAGTGTGGATGTTAGCATGATAAGATTATAGCCCACCTGCATGCTGTACTAATTAGCATTGTTAAAATAGATATAAATATTGCTTGTAAGTAATAGTGATTGGACACCATTCAATCAGCCTAGTTGCTGCGACTGTCCTGGGACTCAGCTCACTAGTAATAAAGGCTTTTCTCTTTCTTTGTTTATCTCAAGTGTTTTGTTAATTGGATTCAATCACTTCAGGGCATCAGACCCAAGCTTTGGGGTAACAAGAAGCACATAGGACTCTTAGATCCCAGGAGAATTTCTTTTTAAACTAAAATGTGTGAGCCTGTTGTCCAAGACTTATTTTAACTCTTTGGCTCTTTTGTTCTTCCAGAATGAATTCTTTCCACTGTACCATGTGTGGATATATTTCAGTGAAATTAGATGATCAACTATTGGGATCTTATTCAGTTTGTTTCATACACATGGTCTTATGTAGAATTTTGTTTTTGCTCATCTTGCAATTGAAACTTTGTTTTACTGTCTTGATTATATAGCTTCATTGACTTCCTGCTTAGAAATTATCTGTGGTCAACAAACCAAGGATTTAAGTCCCAAAACACATCAGACTCATAAGCAGCTAAATGTATATTCAAACACCTGAATCTCTCAGATTGAAAAAATGAAGACAAAGAGAAGGTGCTTAAGTTAAAGCTGCCTTGGGGCACCAGCAAGTAATGGGTTGGTGGGTTTTATAAGACTACTTACCATGCTATTCAATTTTTTTTCAAAAGGGAGAAAGAGAGAGCAGTTACCATAGCAACACCACATCTAATGGTGTTTATGCTACCTCTGAGATGCAAAACACCTTCTTCTAGGGACACATTGACCAATACAGCCTGATTGGGGAGTTTTATGCCAAATGTTAGGCTTGAAAGATGAAAACTGTATTTCAATAATATGAGATACACAGATATACATAGAAATATGCACATACACTCATCATCCTAATTCATTTATTATAACACCTTCTTTACCCATTTTCTTCTTATTCAACATTTGAAAAGATCAAACTATTTTGCTAAACTTTAGAGAAAATAAAATCCATTTAAGAATATTATTGTTGGTGCAAGACGGGGCTTGATGGCGGCTAGGGTGGAGGTGCAGTGAAGTTCGCATCAGCGATACCACAGAATACCAGGCAACACATATCCAGGGCAGAGCTCCAAAACTCAGAACCACGTATTTAAAAAGTTTGAAGGCTTATAGCTAGGAATTTGAAACGGAAGTAAGAAATCGCATACTTTTTAATCTGCTGGGCTCAGTGGCCCAGAGCCCATAACTTGGGCAAGACCAAATGGCAAGACCAAATAGGGGAGCAGACACACCACGGAAAAACATCATGGGAACCTTGGGGCAAAGGTGGACAATACACTTTGTTAGTTTTGCTTTGTTCTGATTTTCATTTTTTGGTATCTGTTCATTGCCCCTCTCCCCACTGTTTGCACACCTCCAGTCTCATGACTAGAGGGGTTGCCTGAGCTAGTGGACACCTCCACCTTCACCACTGGTGGGTTCTTCTGCCACACATGCACACAGCTACTCTCACCACAAGAGCTGGTCCTGAACTGTTTTTGTTTTTTTTTAATATGGGAAAGG
>NW_006408558.1:7488822-7517369 GCF_000296735.1 Chrysochloris asiatica | reverse complement strand
AGTGCTACAGGAACAATCAAATAAGATAGAGACAGCACTGGAAACAATTCAAAACCTACAGAAAGCAGTCAAAATGATCAATAACAGAATACCAGAAATAGACAATATGCTGAAAGGGCAAAGGAGTAGAATAGAAGAGACAGAAGAGAGAACCAGTGAACTGGATGACAAATCTCTCAATACCACTAAGATAGAAGAGCAAACAGAAAAAAACGATAAAAAAATCCAAAGGTCTAAGATTCATATTGGACAACATGAAGAGGAATAACTTAAGAATTATTGGCATTCCAGAACAAGAAGAATCACACAAGTCCACAGAAGAAATAGTTGAAGAACTGCTAGAAAAAAATTTCTCTAACATCCTGAAAAGCAAAAAGATAAACATTCAAGAAGCTCAACGAACTCCAGGAAATATAGACCCCAAAAGAAAATCACCGAGACATATCATAATCAAGCTCTCCAAAATTAAAGATAAGGAGACACTTCTGAAAGCAGCCAGGGAAAACAGAAGTGTCACATACAAACGCAAGCAAGTCAGATTTAGCTCAGATCTCTCAGCAGAAACCATGCAATCAAGAAGGCAATGGGGAGACATATATAAAACCCAGAAAGGAAAAAACTACCAACCAAGAATCCTTTATCCAGCAAAGCTATCAATCAAAACTTTAAGGCAAAAACCAGCATAATAGATAAAGATGGACATTATCGCATGATTAAAAGAACAATTAAACAAGATGACATAACCATAATTTTAAAGACAAAACAGGCCAAAATTAAATTAAATCATGATAACTATCTATGCTCCCAATGAAAGAGCTCCAAAGTATATAAAGCAAACTCTAATAGATTTAAAGAAAGAAATAGATGAATCTACAATAATAGTGGGTGATTTTAATACACCACTTTCAAAAATGGATAGAACAACCAGAAAGAAACTTGACAAAGACACAGAAGAACTAAACAACACAATCAGCCAACCAGACCTCATAGATTTGTACAGAGCATTCAACCCAACAACAGCACAATACACAATCTTTTCCAGTGCACATGAACATTCTCTGTCATAGACCATGTCTTAGGCCACAAAACAAATCTCCATAAATTTACAAATACCAAAATACTACAAAGCATTTTCTCAGAACACAATGCTATCAAATTAGAAATCAACAATAGGAAGACCAAGGAAATCAAGTCAAATACATGGAAACTGAATAACACCCTGCTGAAAAGCGACTGGGTAGTAGAAGAAATTAAACGTAAAATCACAAATTTCCTAGAAATAAATGAGAAGGACAACACAACATACAAAATCTTTGGGACATGGAGAAAGTGGTGCTGAGAGGACAATTTATGCACACATCCAAAAAGAAGAAAGAACCAAAATTAACACATTAACACAGCATCTACAACAATTAGAAACAGACCAACAGAGGGAACCTACAGCCACCAAAATAAAAGAAATAATAAAGATTAGAGCAGAAATAAATGAGATAGAAAATAGAAAAACTAAAGAAAGAATCAACAGGGCAAGAAGCTGGTTCTTTGAAAGGATTAACAAAATAGACAGACCATTGGCAAACCTAACAAAAGAAAAGAGGGAGAAGACACAAATAGCACGCATTAGAAACCACATGGGTGATGTCACATGTTCCCTCTTCACAACATGTTTGAAGTACATGAAACAAAGTCTTTCCATTTCATTTTTAAGGAGCATTCTGGCTGTACTTCTTCCAAGATAGATTTGTTATTCTTCTGTCAGTTCATTGTATGTTCAATATTCAATATTGATCTACGTCATAATTCAGATGCATCAATTCTTCTCTGGTCTTCCTTATTCCTTGTGCATCTTTTGCATGCATATGAGATAATTGAAGAATAACACATATGTTTATATATTGGCATGCTTATATTCTGGTATATAAGCATATATATATTTGTTGTTGTTGTGAAGTGCCATTGAGTTGGTTCTGACCGATATCAACCTTGCATAGGGTTTTCAAGGAGCACCTGGTGAGCTTGAACCACCAAGCTTGTAGTTCAAACGGCTTTGCAGTCTGGCACATTAACCCACAGTGCCACACCAGGACTCCTAAGCATATATAGAAGTATGCTTATATACTATATAATAGAGGTATGCTTACATACTGACCTGGAGGTATTTTCAATTTTGCCCTGAGGGCCACTAAGTTTATATAATTTCCTTTTGAAATAACACTTTGACGTAACTACTATTAATGCAGAAATTTGGATGATATCTATAGCCAATTAAATTATTTTTTTAATTCATGAAGTGAGACCATACAAAGGGCCTGTTCGTTTAAATATATAATAAACCTCTTTAGAACAATTATTAAGGGAGCAAAAATAGTCTGGCTAAAGTGTAGAGAATATAACCTTTGCTAATCTCACAAGCTAATTAAATACCAGAGCAAAATATAAATACAAAACAAAAGCACACATATTATTTTTGTGTCAAAGAGGATACTTTCTCTATATCTCGTCTCACATAAATTTTTAAAAACTTAGTGGGATTCTACCTGTGTTATCCTGAATGATGGGTAGACACATATCAATTAGTATTTTTTTTCCCCCAATGGAAATTTAGTCTGTAGCAGAGACTATTTAAGAACAATCATTTTTATTGCCCAGATGCCTTGAGGGGTTGTCCTCAAACAGAATGACCAGAACAGAATGGACCTATTGTGGACTGAATTCCACATGTTACCACTCCCTTACTAACGTATGTTATTATTAGGTACCATTGACTCTTTTTTTTTTAACTCACAGAGACCCATGAGACAGAGTACAACTGCTCTCTAGGCTTCCCTAGTCTTCAACATTTACAAGCGCAGATCACCAAGTCCTTTTTCTGTGGCACCATTGTTGTTGTTGTTAAGTGCCATCAAGTCAGCTCCAACCCATAGTGGCCTTGTGTAGGGTTTCCGAGGAGCAGCTGGTGAGTTTGAACCACCGACCTTGCAGTTCAAATGGCTTTGCAGTCTGACACATTAACCCACAGCGGCACACCAGGACTCTGTTAGGTAGGTTCAAACTGACAAACTTTGGGTTAGCAGCCAAGCATTTCACTGTTACACCACCATACGTATTCTTGCCTATTTCTGAGAACAGGATTCAGTTTAGTTGTTGTTTGGGTCTTAACTTTCTCTTAATTCAAACTTGGTTTCTGACCCAAGTATTTAATGAATGTTCAGAGCTTAAATAAAAGCTAGACTCAGCTCAAACAAAAACTTTGTTGGGATGTATATTTTTTGGTAAGTTAGACCACATTGCCATCTATAAACAATGCAATAAATACAGCTTAGGCTCCCTGCAAGGCTCATAAAACGTATTTGATTTAGGATATAACAGAACTGCTTTAGTCCTGTAATAAAATATAATTGGCTAGCCCACATATGCAATCAAAACAGAAAGCTTAAGAATACATTCATTTCCATTACAAATGCTAATACTTGAGAAATTAGATTTTATTTCAGCAACATAATAGATTAATTAAAACTTTTTGGAAGTTTTGTGGGCACTTCAGAGCAATTTAAAGAATATTATTTATTCAATCATTATTCAGCAAGTACCTATGAGGTATCATCCAAGGGACTGCAGCAGTTAAGAAGACGGATTTCTCAACATTATAGTGGCAGAGATAAACATTGCACAAGTAAATAACAATGGAAACACGAAATCATTTTATGTTGTCGTATATGCTGTAAAGAGCCTAAGTGTGGTAGGAAATAACTAGGGAAAGCCACTTAACTGACAGAGAAGAGGGA
Source organism: Chrysochloris asiatica (assembly GCF_000296735.1). Lineage (NCBI taxonomy): Eukaryota > Metazoa > Chordata > Mammalia > Afrosoricida > Chrysochloridae > Chrysochloris > Chrysochloris asiatica. Next base: position 7,513,584 of record NW_006408558.1, on the reverse strand, counting down.
GGCGACTGTGAAACTGACATATACAAGAGGAACATGATGAGTTAGAGAACAAGAGTTCCAAAGAGATGGAATACAAGTGTGAAAGACTAGAAGTGAGGGGAAGCCAGCATTTGTGAAGAATGGTTTGATGGGTAGGCAGATAAAACAGGGAGTCATAGGTGAGCATTTTATGGTGACAGAGATGAGAATTCACTGAAGCTGTGAGAAGAATCTATATGCAGGACTGTAATGCCATTAGACTACAAACACTTTAGTGCCTGGGTGATTTTCTTATTTCTCTTTCTCAAGGTATATTCCCTATTCTTAGCTCTCATTTACAATCTTTATATTTTTTAAATGCTCAGTGTCATAACCACATAGAGAATGGATGGAGGAATGTCAGTAGTGGAGAGCTATGGTTGTCTCGTTGTACAATTTTCAGCTCCCAGGCAGGAAACCTGAGTTCAATTCATGGCCAGAGCACTTCCTGTGTAGTCACCACTTGTCTGTCAATGGAGTCTTGTGTGCTGCTAGGAGGCTGGACAGTGGAGCTTCCAGACTAAGGAGAAATGCCCGGAGATCTACTTTAGACAATGAGCCAATGAAAAACCCATTGCAACAATGTGATCCAAAACCAATCATGGGAACTGCAGTAGACCGGGTGGTGTTTCATTCTGTTGTGCCTAAGGTCACCATGAGTAGACGGCTAACTGAAAGGCAGTTAAAAGCAACAACCACGTTTAGTATCTATGTGCAGTATTCTGTGCAAGGCAGAATGATGATATAGTGTAATGCAGTTATGGTAGTAAAGATGGAAAAAAGTGTAAGGATTCAACACATATTTTTTTGGTAGTAGGAACACTAGACGCTCAAGATGACATCTAGATATATGACTTTAGCAACTACATGAATGGTGGTATCTTTCATAGTTATTAAGGATTCATCAAGAGGACTAGTTCAAGGAGTTGGATAGAGGACAAAGCTCTGTTTATAGAATATTATGAGCTGCTATGAGACTTTCTGGAGCCGATGTCTCAAAGGGAGTTGGGTATATTAATTTAGAGCTCGAACCTCCAACCATTGGGTCATATGATAACTGTTTATACCATGTAGGGACTCCTCAAAAAGATGACTATAAATCGTCAGTCATTCCACTGACAGAGTCAGGGTAAACTAGAACTAGAAATGCATCACAAAGCTGAAGTACAGCCTTGAATCATCCCAATGCCTGATGAATAGGGTGATTTTCTCATATCTGTCTGCTGCCAGAAAGTGAGCAAATTCTCTTTGGAAGAAAAGAATTTTGATATTTTCTTTCAACCAGGATTGAGATCTTGAAAAGTATATATACCTGATAGATTGAATTATTATAGCAACTGAGTCTAAAATGAAGGAATTTTTAGGGTAAAATGGTGCTATTGAATTGTTATACACCCTTGAGTCATATTCAAATCATAACAACCCTATATCAAACCCACTGTCATCGAGTTGATTCTGAGTCATAGTGACGCTGTACTGGGTTTCCAAGGCTATAAATCATTACAGGAGAAGACAGCCTTATTTTCCTCCTGTGAAGCAGCTAGTGGGATTGAATTGCTGACTTTCAGGTTAGCAGTCCGGTTCTTATCCTATGTTGTTGTTGTTATTGTTATTGTTAAATGTCATCAAGTTTGTTCTGACTCATCGTGACCCTGTAAAGAGCTTCTGAGGAATGGCTGGTAGGTTTGAACTACTGATCTTGCGGTTAGCAGCCCAGTGTTTATCCTACAATACCATTCCTATAGGACAGAGTAGCATTTCCTGTAACATTACCTCAGCAGAAATATTTACAGAAACAGATTCCTAAGTCTTTTCTCCTGTGGAGCAGTTGGTGGGTTTGAAATACTGATTTTTTTGGTTATCAGCCAAACACTCAACCATTGCAATACCAGAGTACTTTTATTAATAATTACTCAGGTACAGCTGTCAAAAGCTAGAACTAACCAAGAGAAACCAGATGTATGGTCAATTACTGATGGAGAGAGAACAAATGTTTTGAACATATTTAAGAGAAAATGTTCTTTGTGATAGAACAGGGAAAACAGTCTGAATACTGATTTGTTTCCTGGGTCAGTCAAAAAAGTGTTGCTTAGGGTCAGAGAGTACATGAAGAAGAAAAACAGATGATTGCAGAGTAAAAATAATGATTTCTTTTTTCAGTTTATACAATAGTTGTGTCTATCCTTTTCCTTAGTATATATGAGTGTGTCCTTAGTACCAAGCTTGTACTTGTCCTCCTGATTATGTCATTCTTTATTTACTAGCAAAATTAAGAGCACAAGGAAAATAAAATTAGACAGTGAAAAGATATAAATATTGGTGGCACAGTTACGTGCCTAACTTTGGTTATGCACTTGATTGCTAACCAAAAGGTTGGCAGTTCAAACTCAACAGTCACTTGGAAGGATCAAATTATGCAGTCTACTCCTATAAAGACAGAAGACCAGAAGAGTTGTGGGATGACATCAAGAACATCATACAGGAAGAAAGCAAAAGGTCATTAAGAAGACAAGAAAGAAGGAAAAGATCAAAATAGATGTCAGAAGAGACACTGAAACTTGCTCTCCAGCGTAGAGATGCTAAAACAAATGGAAGAAATGAGGAGGTATAACAGCTGAACAGAAAATTTCAAAGGTCAGCTAGAGAAGACAAAGTCAAATATTACAACGAAATGTACAAAGATCTGGAGTCAGCAAAACAAAAGGGAAGAACACACTCAGTATTTCTCAAGCTGGAAGAACTTAAGAAAACATTCAAGCCTCAAATTTATTACTGAAGGATTCTCTGGGCAAATTATTGAATGATGCAGAAAGCATCAAAAGGAGATGGAAGGAATACACAGACTCACTGTACCAAAAGGAAATTGTTGGCCCTCTGGCGTGCCACAAAGATCCTGGTGTTGCCATGGGCCACCGCTTTGCCCCATGTTACCAGTATTGTAAGAACAAGCCCTATCCCAAGTCCCACTTCTGCCGAGGTGTCCCTGATGCCAAGATTCGGATCTTTGACCTGGGTTGGAAGAAGGCAAAAGTGGATGAGTTCCCACTCTGTGGCCACATGGTATCAGATGAATCCGAGCAGCTCTCCTCAGAAGCTCTGGAGGCTGCCTGTATTTGTGCCAACAAGTACATGGTGATAAGCTGTGACAAAGATGGCTTTCACATCTGAGTGCGGCTGCATCCGTTCCATGTCATCTGCATCAACAAGATGTTGTCCTGTGCTGGGGCTGACAGGCTCCAGACAGGGATGCAAGGGTCCTTTGGAAAGCCCCAGGGCAATGTGGGTAGGGGCCACATTGGCCAAGTCATCATGTCCATCCGCACCAAGCTTCAAAACAAGGAGCATGTGATTGAGGCCCTACACAGAGCCAAGTTCAGTTCCGTGAGCACCAGAAGATCCACATCTCCAAGAAGTGGGGCTTTACCAAGTTCAATGCTGATGAGTTTGAAGACATGGTGGCTGAGAAGTGCCTCATCCCAGATGGCTGTGGTGTCAAATACATCCCCAACTGTGGCCCCTTGGACAAGTGGAGGGCCCTGCATTCCTGAAGGCCTTGATAGCACTGACTTATACCCTTCAATAAATTCACTGTGTAAAAAAAAAAAAAAAGTAAATGGTTGATGTTCAACCGTTTCAAGAGGTAGCATATGATCAAGAGCCAATGATACTGAAGGAAGAAGTCCAAGGTGCATTGAAGGACTTGGCAAAGAACAAAGCATCAGGAATTGATGGAATAAAAAATGAAATCTTTCAAGAAAGTTAGGCGGCACTGGAGGCACTCACTCATCTCTGCCAAGAAATTTAGAAGACAGTTATTTGGCTAACTGATTGGAAGAGATCCTTATTTGTGCCCATTCCAAAGAGAGATCACCCAAAAGAATGTGGATATCATCGGACAATCTCTTTGATATCCCATATGAGTAAAGTTTTACTAAAAGTAATACAGAAACAGCTGCAAGCATACATTGACAGAGAATTTCCAAACCTTCAAGCTGGATTTAGAAGAGGCCTTGGATGAGGGATATCATTGCTGATGTCTGATGGATCTTGGCTGAAAGCATAGAATATCAGAAAGATGTTTATCTGGACTTTATTGACTATGCAAAGGCTTTTGGTTGGGTAGATCATGACAAGCTATGGACAACATTGCTAAGTATGAGTATACCTGAACACTTAATTGTGCTCATGAGGAATCTGTACATGGACCAAGAGGCAGTTAGTTGTTCGAACAGAACATGGGAACACCGAATGGTTTACAATTAAAAAAGTTGTGTGACAAGGTTGTATTCTTTCACCATACTTATTCAACTTGTATGCTGAGCAAATAATCTGAGAAGCTGGTTTGTGTGAAGAAAAATGTGGCATCAAGATTGGAAGAAGACTCATTAACAATCTATGATATGTAGAGGATACAACCTTGCTTGCTAAAAGTGAAGATGACTTAAAATACTTACTGATGAAATCAAACCACAGCATTTGGTATGGATTGCATCGAAATGTAAAGAAAATTAAAATTCTTACTATTAGACCAATAAACAACATTCTTATCAATGGAGAGAAGATTGAAGTTGTCAAGGACTTTGTTCTTCTAGGATCAACTATCAACACTCATGGAAGCAGCAGTCAAGAAATCAAAGGACGTATTGCATTAGGCAAATCTGCTGCACAAGACCTTTTTAAAGTGTTGAAGAGCAAAGATGTCAGCTTGAGGACTAAGGTGCACCTCACCCAAGCCATGGTATTTTCAATATGCATGAGAAAGCTGGGCAGTGAATAAGGAAGACCACAGAAAAATTTATGCTTTTGAGTTATGGTGTTGGAGGAGAATATTGAAAGTGTCGTGTGCTGCCAAAAGAACCAGCAGATCTGTGTTGGCAGAAGTGCAGCCAGAGTGCTCCTTGGAGGCCAGGATGGCCAAATTTTGAGTATCATACTTCAGACATATTGTCAGGAGGGATCAGTCAATGGAGAAGGATATCATGTTTGGTAAGGTGGAGGGTCAGAGAAAAAGAGGAAGACCCCCAGCAAGATGGATTGGCAAATTGGCAGCATCAATGGGCTCCAGTGTGGTAACAATTGTGACGTTGGCTCAGGACTAGGCAGTGATTGGTTCTGTTGTGCATAAGGTTGCTATCAGTTGGTACCGACTCAATGGCACCTAACAACAACTCCTGTAAAGATTGCTGTTGTTGTTGTTAAATCGGTCGGGTCACTTCCGACTCATAGTGACCCTGTAGAAGGTTTCTTCTAGTGCCATTTTTCCACAACCTTTTTGAAGTTTGCATATCCCTGGGTATTGTCCCCTTCACCTGCTATACCTGTTTCATTTGTGTGTCTATCTAGGAAGACATTTGTACCTTATTGTTATGATTGTGATTGCAGTTTTGTGTATGTCTTTACCTTTGCTGCCTTTAATACTTACACTTCTACCAGTGTCTTCCTGGGCTTTGGACATTATTTATTTTAAATAACATTTGAGTAACTTAATTCTGTATTACAAAAACAATGCAATTTGAATGGTCTTCCATGAAATTAAGCATTTGTCTGAGAAGTCCAATTTTATTTGTGAAAATTCACAAAAATGAGCATCGCTTGTGTTGCATATTTAAAAGTTTGATGGCAATCTAAAATTACCCTTGCATTAATGTATTCTGAAATATGAATTAATAAAAGAATCACATTGATGCAAAAAAACTAACAAACAAAAAAGCAGTCTGAAGTACTTGGTTTAGCCTCAGCATTCTGAATCACCTCTTTACCGCTTATTTTGAACACTATTAAATATATGAAGGGGGCTTTCCTAATTGAAATATTATATACACTGTCTTTATGTGTTTCAAAAAGGGATATTTGTCTCTTTCCTGTATAACCAATATTTGGGGAAAAAAATGCTTTCCAATTGATTCTGAATCATAACATATCTGTAGGACAGAGTAGAATATCCCAGTAGGGTTTCCAAGACCAAAATCTTTACAAAAGCACATTGCCACATCTTTCTATTGCAGAATGGTGGATGCGGTAAAACCAACAATACTTTGGTTAGCAGTAGAGTGTCTTACCACTGTGCTACAGTGGGAATTCACAGTGCATTTCTCCATGTGACCGACATAGAAAAATTGTTGTTGTTGTTGTTAGGTGCCATCAAATTGGTTCCAACTCCTATTTCCAACAGCACAAAGCACTACCTGCTCCTGGGCCATCTCACAATCTTTCCTATGTTTGAAACCTTTGCATCAATCCTTCTCATGCAAGCCTCTTCCTCTTTTTTGATGACCCTCTACTTTAGCAAGCATGATGGCATTCCTTCACCAGGTATGCTTCTGCTAACATGTCCAGAGGACATGAGGTGAAGTCTTGCTATCCTGGCTTCTTAGGGGCATCCCAGCTGTACTTCTTCCAGCATAGATTTGTTCGTTCTTCTGGAAGTCCATGGTATATTCAATATTCTTCACCAATGCCATAAAGCAAATGCATCAGTCCTTCTTTGGTCATCCTTGTTGATTGGCCAGATTTCACATGCACATGCTGCTGCTACTGTTATGTGCTGTTGAGTCTGTTCTGACTCATAGCAACCTAATATAGGGTTTCTGAATTGCAGCTGGTGAGTTTGAACTGCCGACCTTATGGTTCAAACCAGCCTTATGCTTGAGTGCTTATCCTACAGGTGGTGGTTATGTTCTGTGGAGTCGGTTCCAACTCATAGTGAACCTGCACAGAGTTTCCAAGGCGGTAAATCTTTACAGGAGCAGAAAGCCTCAGCAGCTGGTAGTTTCAAAGTGCTGACTTGTGATTTGCATCCCTATTTGTATCCACTATGCTACGACAGCTCTGTACAGAGCCACAAGCATATAAGTCAGTTTAAGGCATATAAGGCTTGGGTCAGGCACACCTTAGTCCTCAAAGTGACATATTTTCCCTTTAACACTTTATAGAGGTCTTTAGCAATACATTTACCCAAAGCAATACATCCTTTGGCTTCTTGTCTGTTGCTTCTATTGATGTTGATAGTAGACCCATGTCAATGAACTCCTTGACAACTTCAATCATTTGTGTATATTGTGGTATTGTTTATTGTCTAGTTGTAAGGTGTAATTCATACTCAAGATGATAGTATTTGATTTTCATCAGTAAATCTCCATGCCTTCTTGACTTTCAACAAACTCATATTGTTGTTGTTGTTAAGTGCCGTCGAATTGGTTCTGACTCATAGCAACCTTGTATAGGGTTTCCAAAGAGTGTTTGGTGAGCTTGAACCGCTGACCTTGAGGTTCAAACGACTTTGCAGTTCTGTACATTATCCCACAGCACCGCACCAGGACCCCATCAAGCTCATAGAAAAAGTAAATTCACAAATTCTAATATTTTCAAAATTTGTGGAATCTTTTCTTTAAAAGTATCTCCTTATTTTGGAACTTTATATCTTGAAGAGCATTTTTGCTAGTTAATTGTTCAAAACTATTTGACCCTTTCTAAGGGATCTAAGGAGTCCTGGTGTGGCACTGTGGGTTAATACACCAGACTGCAAAGTCATTTGAACTGCAAGGTTGGCAGTTTTAGATTACCAGCTGCTTCTTGGAAACCCTATACAAGGTCGCTATAGGTCTGCACCTACTAGATGACACTTAACAACAACAAAGGATCTAAAGAGAACATCTAGTCAGGTGGCCCTTTCTGGGTAACCTGAGAAGAACATCTGGTCTTATGGCCCTTTCTAGGTGATCTCAGGAGAACATCTTGTCAGGAAAGAACTGACCACACTGCTCAGTGAGAGCTTCTTTGCCAGGCCCCTTCAAGAAAACAGGATCTAGAATCATTCCAGAAACATCCAGAAGGGCCCCCATTCTTTCACCCACCTTAATAGAAAGACTAACTTTGTCCTCTCATGAGACAGAATTAGCAAGAGAAAATGCCTCTACTGCCTAATTAATTGAAGATGAGAAAAGAAAACAGAACACCAGTTTGTCAACAAATCCCATAATGAGCAATATGAGAAAGATGAAAAACTAGGAAAGAAACTAGAAAATAGGATAAAATCCATTTGATTCAGAAGCAACTTCTTTACCCCTCCCCACCAAAGTCTATTATTTTGTCTTCTGTATTTAATTTTATTCACCCATCTGCCAGTTTGGGGTAATGCAGATCTTGTGTGTTGTTGTGATACATGGTAGACAGGTTTCAGCAGAGCTTCCAGACGGAGTCAAGGAAGAAGGACTGGTAATGTGCTTCTAAAAATTAGCCAAGGAAAATCCCATGGACCACAACGGACTATTGTCCAACGAAATCCTAGAAGATGAGTTCCCTAACTTGGAAGGCACTCAAGTTACTCAGCGGTTGCATCAATGGATTTGAACATTACAATGATCTTGAAGATGACACAGGATTGCACAACATTTTGTTCAACTGTGCTTGAAGTTGCCATTAATCAGAGCTGACTTGAGAGAAACTAACCATGACAACAAAGCAGTGAAAATGGTGAGTAGTAGAATTGTTTCAGAAATCCCACTACTAAGAAAGGCACCAACAGGCTATTGTTGCCTGCCAAAACCTTTCAGATAATCTGTCAATCAAAGTTATCTTTTAACGTATCAGTGTCAGCAGCACTCCCATCTAAAGTCATACCTGAAATTGTACCGGTTCCTCTTATAGGCTTGTTGTACCAATCCCTCGTGTACATTCGTCTTGGGGTGCCATTTGGACTCATTTCTGAGCCTTTATGAAGATAATTTGTGGTTTAGTTTTCTCTATAGCCTTTACGGCCAAAAAGAAGGAAAATAAAATAGGATGAAGAAAAATGCTTGGAGAGAATTTCTTAGAAATGTTCTTTCAGATATAAATTTAAAACATATGGCATTGCATTGTGCTCTAGATAATAAATTTATTTTCCATGGGGAGGTACAAGTTAGCAATATATATATTTGCTGTTAAATGCCACTGAGTTGGTTACAACCCATGGCAACCCAAGGAGCAGCTATTGAGCTTGAACTGCCAACCCTGCAGTTCAAACCAATCTTGGGGTCTAGTGCTTTATCCTATAGCACCACACCAGGACTCCATAGATAAGCAAGAGGAGGCTAGAATGATCCATATGGTGATAGATTAGAGTTGGAGATATCAGTATGAACTCATGATTTTCTTAATATTTCATACAGATGGTTACATAAAACGATATTTATAGAGATGTGTATGTACATGGCTTACTATACAGCATGTATTTCCTTGCTCTGCCAGTGGAGAGCACCTAAAAACATTCCATAACACCCAGCACCCAGATCTTCTACAAACATTCTCCAATAAAAGGAGCCAGGGGTCATTGGAGAGATGACTGGTTCTAGAACTGGAGCAGGAAGCAAACATGACCAGCCTGGAACATCTTGTTGTACCTGAAAGTAAGACCGTACTCAAAATAAAACAAAATCCCCACAATGATGAGGCTCTGCCAAAGAGACATAGGAGCCACTGAAAGACCTCTAGAATAATGTGAGCCACAAGGTACAGAAAGTAGCATTGCATTATAGGTACTAGAAAATAAGAATCTATAAATACATAATTGAATAAATAAATAAATGGGGGAGAAGGGATGAATCTCCCTTGCAGAATACATAATGTATTTACAATTCTTAAGGTGCATAGCCCCCAGTCCTTAAGAAGATTCTTCCTTCCAGAATAGAGTATGAAAAGGGGGTGAAAGGATTTACAGTGGAGAATTTACAGTGGAGAAATCTGACAAACACTTCCTTAGACAGTTGGCCAAGGTCAACATATACAGGCCTAAATCATGTGGATAGTATGTGCTCTTGATCTGATGTGATGAAAATGGCCCTTTACTTCTGTGATCTTTCTCACAATACCCTATTTTGTTGTTAAGTGCTATTTAGTCATAGGATGATAATGACCCTACGTACCACATGAAACACTGCCTTCTCCTGCACCACCCTCACCACTGTGCTGTGCTTGGGCTTATTGTTGCCCCTGTGCCAATCCATCTCATTGGTGGTCTCCCTCTTTTTCACTGTTCCTCCACTTTACCAAAATGATGTCCTCCAGGGATGGTCCCTCCTAACAATATGTCTGAAGTATGAGAGACAAAGTCTGGTCATCTTGACTTTTAAGGCACATTCTGGTTGGCTTCTTTCAACACATATTTGTTTGTTCTTCTGATGGTTCCTGGTACCTTTAATATTCATCTCCAACACCATAACTCAAATGCATTAATTATGGTCTTTCTTATTAACTGTCCAACATTCACATGCATATGAGATTATTGAAAATACCATGACTTCAATTCGTTGCACCTTAGTCCTCAAGCTGACATCTTTGCTCTTCAACACTTTAAAGAGGTCTCATGCAGCAGATTTGCCTAATGCAATACGTTGTTTGATTTCTTAACTGCTGCTTCCATGAATGTTGATGGCTGATCCAAGAAGAATGAAGTCTTTGACAACTTCAATCTGTAGCCCCCGTCTAATCATGAGAAAAACATCTAAAAATCCCAGTTGGGGGATATTCTACAAAATATCTGACCATTCACCCTCAAAATTGTCAAAATCCTCAAAAATAAGATAGCTCTCACAGCCCAGAGGATTCTAGGAAGACATGACAACTAAATGTATTGTGTTAGCCTAAATGGGATAAAAGGATCTTGGAACAGAAAAAGGACATTAGGTAAAACTTGAGGAAACTCAGATAAATAATATATAAATATTGATTCATAGATTGTAACAGATGTAGTATGCTAAGGTTAAAACCAAAAAAGCCAAATCCACTACCATCAAGTCTATTTCTAAGGGTGCTTATAGGATAAACACTAGATCACGAGGTTGGTTTGAACTGCAAGGTCAGCAGTTCAAACTCATCAGCTGCTCCTTGGAAGCCATAAACAGGGTCACTATGAGTCAGAACTGACTCGACAGCATTGAAAAACAATAGACTAAATCTTTCAGGGAGCAGCCAGCCTCATTTTCCTTCCACAGACAGGCTGGTGAGTTTAAGCCATTGACCTTGTAGTAAGTAGCCCAATTTCTTAGCCACAGTTAATGAAAGGCGGAACTTGATGCAGGCTATATGGAACTCTATACTTTCTTTGCAGTGTCTCTGTAAATATAAAACTGTGTTAAATTTTCAAAAGTTTTTAACCATGGCCTTTCCTTGCTCTAGGAAAAATCATAAATTAAGGAGGTTTGAGTCCTGGTATGGCACTGTGGGTTAATTCATTGGACTGCAAGTTCAGTTTGAACCTCAAGGTCAGTGGTTCAAGTTCACCATCCACTCCTCAGAAACCCTATATAGGATCGCTATGAGTTGGAACTGACTCCATAGTACTCAACAACAATAAACACATTGCATAAAATTGAAATGTATTTGCAGAAAGATAATGAATACTCTGGAGTGTTGAAATGACTCCTACAACAGAGTTGTTGTTAAGTGTCTTAGAGTCAGTTCTGACCCATAGTGACCCTGTATAGGGTTTCCAAGGAGCAGCTTATGAGCTTGAACCACTGACCTTGCAGTTCAAATGACTTTACAGTCTGATGCATTAGCTCACAGCGCCACACCAGGATTCCTACAACAGAGTGGCTTTAAAGAAAACCATAAAATATACCCACAAAAATATAAATGACAATATGCTACTTGACAACTTTTTTAAAAATCTTAGGCATTTGGACTTCTTTGACAACAGAATTTTTTAAAAATGAAGGCAGATTCTCAGGAGACCTGAGCACAAACATTGGATAAGACCTTCGAAGTGTGGACGTTAGACTTCCCCAAGGTTGAGAAAGCTCCCTGGGAAAGAGCTTTCTGACTTCTACACTTCCAAGCCTATCTATTGTGGTCAACAGTTACTCTACAGCATGGATGAGGAGTTTGGCAGGTTGAAGGTGGTGAGACTTAAGTTAACGGAAATAAAACAACCAGAATGAACATGATGAGACTGTTGCTACAATGTGAAGAACGTGATTAATGTCATTGAACATTATGTGTAGAAATTGTTGAATGGTGTGGTGCTGGGGTTAATGCGTCAGACTGCAAAGTTGTTTAAGCTGCAAGGTCAGTGGTTCAAGCTCATCAGCTATTCCTCAGAAACCCTATACAGGATCGCTATGGGTTGGAACTGACTAAACGGCAGATAACAACAATAGGTTATTCTATGTGGATTCTTATCAAAACTACAATAAAATAATTTAAATAAATAAATACAAAATATTTTCTGAAAAAAGAGAAAACCTGTTTGCCTGTATCATCAATCAGATTTTCTCCAAATATGTATGATAAGAGCCATATCTCAGCGGATGGATCAGGCCAGGGGAGAGTTGGGGTTTCTGGGAAATGTTAGAGCATAAACAGATCACAAATGTGATGTAGAGTTTGCTGGTTAGGCAGATGAGAAGCTCAGTTTTGAATCAGAACCGACTTGACAGCACGTAACAACAAGTGCAAAACAGCCACACATTTATCCATTGACTTGAGAAGCATGTGAATTAACTCCCCTGCACTTCTGGCTTGCACATGCATGAACCCCAGATGGATTTCCATGAGGTGCTTTGTGCCTGGAAATCAAGGAAGTTATAGAATAGGAAGTGTGACATGCATAGTATTGGTCAGTGATAGAGCTTTACCTGTGGTATCTTTCAAACCTTGGCCAAGCATGCCTGGAATTAATTGGTCCTTGAATCAATGCAAAAGCTAAGAAGATTCTGAAGTAAAGGATGAGAAATACCAGGTCTATCATAGAAAGTCACTGTGACTAGTAGTGTATTTCCTCCAGGCCTGTTTTCTCATCAGTTAAAATGCAGCTCTTCATGACTAATTGGTATTGCCACAATTGTAAAGGTAGAAGTTTTGTAACATAAAGGGGAGAGTAGTTAATCTACATTCCAGGAACAGAGGACCAGAGGACCACCCAGGGAGAAGAGCATGAGCAGATTGTGGGCCCCTATCCAGAGGAGTCCTGGTGTGGTGCTGTGGGCTAATGCATCAGACTGAAAAGTCATTTGAATTGCAAGTTCAGTGGTTCAAGCTCACCAGCTTCTACTTGGAAATCCTATACAGGGTCACTCTGGGTAGAATAAACTTGATGGCATTTAACAACAACAACATCCAGAGAAGCAGTGACGCCAGAGATGGAGGCAGAGATGAGGACATGGAGAGAGAGAGAGCAGCTGAGGAGTCTAGACTCATGGAAAGAGAAAGGCTGTGTGCTGGTGGCCAGGCGGCAGTCTTGCAGAATGTGCCCTTTGATTGTTTAAATGATTATATATTTCTGAGTGTTTTTGTATACATCAAAACAAAACAAAACCAGAATAGAAGCAATTATTATTGAATGGTGATGCATGGAAGGGATTGTAATCATTGCAATGATATGAAATATGATAAGATTAGTGAAAAACGGATGTCCTTCCATGTAAACTATCATTCAATGTACAACAAAAACTTTAAAATAAAAATTAGGCAGGAACCTTAGGGGACAATTAATTTGCATTTATGGAGGAGGAACAACTCAGAAAAGGAGGATGATAATGGTTATCAATGTGACTAAATAATATATGTAGAATATGCTGAATTGGTAAATATTTTGATGTGTACATTTGCAAAATATTATATTTTTAAGTTAAAGAAAGAATATATATATAACATAAGAAAATAAATGCAACTCAATTTAACCCACCAACTAAACATGGAAACCCATTGTTGTACAAGTACTGTTTTAGATGTCTAAAAAGGTTTTCAAGCATAAAATCTCTTTCTGTACAATGAAATCTTGTGTAAACCGTCTTATAAGAAGAGATCAAAGTGGAACTCCCTAGATTCATGAGGGTCCAGGAGGGCCAGGTTCCAACCTCACGTCCCAGCCCAAAACATCATCTATCAAGAGTCTTGGAACTCAAAAGTTAGAAAATGTTGAGCCAGTTGTTCCATCAGTTAACGTCATGCTCTGTGTGATGAGCACAGGACAATTGACTCACATGGGAAGAGGAGGGTGAGCCATTCTGGGACACGTAACTCCTTCTCATCTAAGCTAGGCAATATGAAGAGGAAACTACAATTTACGACATGATCTGCCAAACTCAAGAGTGTTTCCTGAATCAGACTTATTTAGTCTGGTCCTTGACCATACACGTCAGACAAAGCAGAAAAACAAGACCACTATTTCATGAGGGTAAAAAGCAATCCATAGAAACAGAGATGAAATTTGTAGTGTATATATCTGACTAATGACTTAATCTCTAAAACATATCAGTAGCTCTAACAAGTCGGTAAGAAGTCAGTAAGAAGCTTAAGTGTCACAAAAGAAGATATGACCAATGATGAAAGAAAAATGCTCAACTCAAATTTTGGTATTCATCAGAAAAGTGTAAATTAAAACCACAATGAGATATCAGTTTATATCATATCATATCTCATTTCTCTGACTCTGAATTGTGTGGAAATCAAAGTCAACGAACGTATTTCCCATTCTATTCCCCTCTGCTGCACTTCTGTCCTGATACCAGTTGCACACATAGTATCTCTTCCTGACCCTAATACCTGGAGCTGGGTCAGAGTTCACAAGTGAAAGGTCACAGTCCTCGCATTGCCAAGTCTGCCCAATACCTCAGATGCCAGCCACAAGCTTAGAGTTTCCACTCTATCTTCACTTCTGACCTGCAGATTACAAACTTGAGGTTCTCCCACTACCCCTTCAGGATGTCAGCTGTAAACTCGAGGGTCCTACTTCTGCCCTACTGAGTCTCACACTCTCTTGGGTGTGATAATTCATTAAAATGACACACAGGAAACTATGATTATAGTTTTGTTGCAGTAAAAAGATACAAATGAAGAATCTTCTGTGAGGTAGCTTACTGGAAAACATAAGGCCAAGGAGTAAGGGTAAAGGAAAGAAGGAAAGACTGCTGAGGGTGGCAAGAATCCAGCCCCATGGGACCTTCATAGAATTATTGTAAAATGGGTCTCAGCTGTCCACCTAAGTACAAATGATAGAGGCATCTGTCCATTGACACTGGACACCCTCTGCACTTCTGGCATACACATGTATGAATGCCAAGTGGGTTCCCATGGGATGTTCCAATCCTTGGCAAATCTCTGTTAAGGCCACTCACTTGTGGTGTTTCTGTTATCACAGCACTGAGAAACTAAGACACATCATGATAGGAATATGGCTGAACCAAGAACAATGAGTCATTTTGCCCAGAGCATAAAGCTTTAAAGTAAATAGATCAATTTATTTGTTTAATATGAGTAAATTCATTTATTTGTTAGTTAATCTGATACATGTTTGTTTAAAAGCTCCCACAGGCCAGGACTCGGAGTATAATTGTAAATAAGTTTTATACTCCCTCTGCCCTTGAAGACTTTGTGAAGCCTAAGGGGAGAAAATTAAATAAATGAGTTAATTTTTGTAAATGAGTCTTTGTAATAAAGTGTGATGCAGGTTATAATAGGGGTACAAGAGCTGCGAAAACTCAAAGTGAAACTATGTAATTCATATGTGCGCTCAGAGAAGGACTTCCTGTAAGAACTACCCTGTAAACTAAGATCTTCATAATGAGATGGGGTCATATCAAAATCGGGTCTTTGATGCCAGGTGGAGAAATCTGAACAGTATAACGTAAGTTATTATTATTATTTTTGCATTGGCATTTTTAACAAAGATTTAACAGATTTCCAATTGTTCTTATGCTATAATCTTATGCTATAAATGCATGTTACCTTGGGCCAAGCAAGGTGTGAAAAGGAAACAGACAGAACTGATCATTCTTTATTTGTTATGACCTCAGACTCATCCTTCTGTATACTGGGAACACAAACATTTTAAGCCAAGTGTTGTTGGTGTATTTTCATTAGAACCAAGAATTAAAAACCAAACCATTTGAAAATGACCATTTGGGTGCATAGATTTTGAAATTCTGTTTTAATGTAGCTATTTTAAAAAAACACACACACACACACAAAAACTCACTTTAATGCAACCAAAGCTAGAAGGCAATAAAGAGTTTCAAAGCAAAATGTTCTTAATTTAAAAAGGGGGGAAATGCTTATGACCGCACAAAAGAAAATTCAGAGAAAGGTGTTAAAAAGTAGGCAATCAAACAGATGCTAACTTTTTAAGTTATTTCAAATAGTCATCTCAAATAGGTGAGAGGAACATGCCTTGCTGGGGTGGTAGTCTCTCTTTTGACAATTTTCCTATGAGAATTTGGCATGAATTGACATATATGCATATCAAGGTGGATCCACATTGACCATTTCATTTCTTAAGCGGATATCCTTCTCATTCCAAGCCTTCTCTTAAATAGAATGGCCCTAGGTCCCAAATGTAATTGCCAACAGTGTCTCCTTTCACTTTTAACATTTCCCAAAGTAGATGATAAATTATGTGTTCTCCCTATTCCTAAATCTCTCATAAACTCAGCAGAAAACAGTAGTTACATGTTCAGGCTTTAGCATCCAGATGGACTGGAATTTGAATCCAGATTTTTCTAGCTGAATTTTTGGCTAAATTTGTATATATTTCAATCTCTCTGGACCTCAATTTCCTCAAATGATAAAAGCAAATAACTATAGGCAGTCCCTGACTTCTGACATAAATTGTTTTGCTGTTGTTTTTTATACATCTTATTGTTAAGCACGTATATTAGATACAGTGTTGAAGTGTGTTAATTTCCTGATGTTATCATTCTCAGATGTTGAATCACAGATACTTAAAGTTATGATTTATAAGGCTATTGATCTTGAAAGGCAATAATAATTAAAACTAAAAGAAATTAACTTACTATAGAACTGACTTATAGCAAAGTCATTGAATGGAACTCCATCGATAGGTGGAGACTTTTTGGTATAGAGAGAACCAAAAAGCGTTACTGTGATGAGACAGTGTCCACAAGGAGTCCTGATGTGGCACTGTAGGATCAGCACTGAACTGCTAACCACAAATGTGATGGTTGAGACCCACTAACCACTCTTCAAAAAACCTATACAGGGTCACTTTGTGTCAGAAATCAACTTTGGCACTTAACAACAATGTCCATAACGGGTTGAGTTCATACATGCATGAACATACATATATGCTCACTACATATTATATTGTTGTTAAGTGCCATCGAGTCAGTTCTGACTTGTAGCAACGCCGCATAGGGTTTTCCAAGGAGCAGCTGGTGAACTTGAGCTGCTGACCTTGAGGTTCAAACTGACTTTGCAGTCCAGTGCATTAAGCCACAGCACTATACCAGGGCTCCATACATGTTATAACTTATTATTATTATAATCATACCCCATTGAGAGCACTTCCACAAATTGGAGTTGATTAGAAACTTTGATTTTGTTTGTTCTATAAGGAGCTCTGGTAGCGTAGTGGTTACGAATCGGGCTGCGAACTGCAAGGCAGCAGTCTGAAACAACCAGCTGCTCCACGGGAGAAAGATGAGGCTGTCTGCTCCCGTAAAGATTTACAGCCTTGTAAACCCTGTTTAGGGTTATTATGGGTCGGAACCGACTCCATGGCACTTAACAACAACAACATAGTTAATGAACTCCTCAACTTCTAAGGAAAGAGCCCGTTTCCTAGTTCCAGGGCACCATCATGGATTGTATTTCCCCTGGTGTTAGCTGTGCCCTTAATAATCTTTCACCCAAATGGTTTTATCCCAAACTCAAGCTCACTTTAGTCCTTGTGCTAATCAGCTATAACTCCTGGAGCCATTTTAAAGAGAGTTAGGACAGAAATAGAAATAATAATTATTAACATACTTAACAAAATATGTAACCAGCAGGCTGAGATCACACCATATAAGGCATTTTGTTACCTTCATATGTTTTATTATATATACAAAAATATGAATCTTGAGAGGAAAACATTTTTTTTTTTTTTTCAGTTCTGAAATTATATCTTCTACAGGCTGAAATATGTGTCTTCTCAGTCTCTGTCTGTTACCACTCAAAGAAGACTAAGTTGAATGCCAACATCTACTAGCTGAACCAAATGCTTTGGGTATTTGCACAGCTCAGGAGGTCAAGAACCATACAAACTATTCTTTTGCCTTATGTAAATTCCACTATCCGTTTAAATCTCAAGTCTAGGTCTCAAAAATTGTGAAATCTATACAAGGGTAATAGATCTAAAAGTTCCTAGAAAAATGGAATTTAAAGACAATGGACTTTTCCACAAATTTTTTGAAGCCCCTTCATAAAATGCAATGATATTATCATCTTTTTAAGTTTTCTTTTGATGTTGTTTAGTGCAGTTGAGTCCGTTCCAACCCATAGTGACCCTGTATAGGGTTTGCAAAGAACTGCTGGTGAGTTTGAACTGCTAACCTTGTTGTTCAAAGTTTTCTTTAGATGATCTCATTATCAAATTCATTTTGAATGATAAAAGAATTAAATCATTAGAGTCATGCTTTATAAAAAGTCTGTTTGACAACAGCATCCTATATTGTCAATGTTGAGTTTGATGTTCAGAATTGGAGGCTTGCCATGGTGATGCAGACGGCTAAGCACTCAACTACTAGCTGGAAGACTGGTGGTTCAAATTCATCCAGAGGCATGTTGGACGACAGATGTGTGGTGATCTGCTTTAGAAAGGTCACAACCTTGAAAGCCCTATGGAGCAGTTTTAATCAGCACGTGTGAGCCAGAATCCACTTGCCAGGAGCTCTCTCTCTAGCGTTATCTTTCTGTCTGTTCCTCTGTTTCCTCTGTTAGCTGTCTGTATGTGTATACGGTACTCACCACCGAAGAGTTGATTTGACTAATAAAGATTTGACTCATAGGGTTTCTGAGTAGAAGAAAACCTCATTATTCTCTTGCAGGCCATCTGATGAGTCTGACCTGCCGACCTTGTGGTAAGCTATCCAGTGCTTATCCTATAGCTCCACACCAGGCTCCATCTAAGGGATCTGTTGTTATTAGGTGCTGTCCAGTCAGTTCTGACTGATAGTGACCCAATACACAACAGAATGAAATGTTGCCCACTTCTGTGCCATCCTCACAATTGTTGTTATGTTTGAGCCCATTATTGCTGTCACTGTGTTAACTCATTTTATTAAAGGTCTTTCTCTTTTTCATTGATGTTATACTTGGTCCAGCAGGATGTCCTTCTCCAGGGACTGGGCCTTCCTGATGACATGTCCAAAGTTCAAGAGACCAAGTCTCACCATCCTCAATTCTAAGGAGCATCCTACCTGTACTTATTCCAACACAAGTTTGTCTGTTCTTCTGGCAGTCCACGGCATTTTCAATATTCTTCTCTAACATCATATTTCAAATGCATTGATTCTTCTATGGTCTTCCTTATTCATTGTCCAGCTTTCACATGCATATGAGGTGATTGAAAATACCATGTCTTGGGACAGGAGCACCTTAGTCCACAAACTGATGTCTTTGCTTTTGAATACCTTAAAAAGATCTTTTACAGCAGACTTTCCTAATGCAATACATCCTTTAATTTCTGGACTGCTGCTTCATTAAGTACTGATTGTGGATCCAAACAAATGTAAGTCTTTGACAACTCCAATCTTTTCTTCATTTATCATCATGTTATATTTATCGATCCAGTTGCGAGAATTTTTCCCCTTTATATAGTGAAGGCTGTATGTAGTCTTTGATATTCATCAGTAAGTGTTTCAAGTTCTCTCGCTTTCATCAAGGAGTTGTGTCATCTGCCCATCATAGGCTGTTAATGACACTAAGGAGTAGACATGATTTAATTAATGCCAGCCTACTAAATGCGGTCCTTGGTGGATCCGTTTTTATCTACACACATGGAGTCATAAGTCAGAATTTCCTCCATAGCACCTAACAATAGGATACCTGATACTCTTGTGCATCACCGAGAACAAGGGTTTTTAAACCATCTCCATTTCTGCTTTTTCATCTTTACTCTCTGTTGTCTGCAGGGATGATATTAATGTTTGTGGGCATTTTCACAATTACCTGTGAGAAAAGGAATACATGAATCTAAGGACACTTCCTATAGCTGAGTGTTAATACTACTCCTACTTGATTTCAGTGGTGGGAAATATCTGACCGCTCTCCTCCCACCCATGTCCTGCTGGTCACTCCTGTTGGAGATCTGTAGGTCCTCCAGCAGACTTAGACTTCCAGTGCACTTCCAGGAAATCTCAACTACTGCAGTCTGACCTCTCCAGTCCACACTTAAGGGGTCTATTGGACAGGACACAGAACAGAGCAGGAAACAAAAAATCCAGTTAATCTTAAGTTCTAGATGTACTTGCCAAACAATATGTTATGCCTTGCTCTGGAAACTATAGCAATTTGTTGCCCTCTCACCTTCTGATTGCCTGAGAGTTGCCCATCTTAAATAGCAAGTATGTGATTTTTTCCAAGATGTTCCTAAGCAGTGCTGGGAAGTAATGGCTAGCTCATCCTTTGACCTAGCAGGACCAGGGCATGAATTTTAATTTTACCACCATCCACTGTTGTGGCTTTTGTATTGCTAAGCTACTGGAAGCCATGCCACTAGTATTTCCAATACCAGCAGTGTTACCTATGAGGATAGACGTCAGGAGAGCTTCTAGACTAAAACACACTAAGAAAAAGGGGCTGGTACCATACCTACGTGAATTAGTTAGTGAAAACCCTGTGTATCACAACAGAATCTTGTAAAATTAATGCAGAAACTGAGTCTCCTAGGCTGGAAAACACCAGCAATGGGCTTGAACACCCAGTGATAGTGAAGATAACACTTGTTCTGTTGTGCATGGGGGAGCCGGTTCCATGGCAACTAACAACTACAGTTGGATAACTTTCTGGGTAGGCTCAAACCATTAACCTTTTGGCTAGTAGTTGAATCCTTAGTTTGTATACCTGGATGTGGGACAATAACAGTAGCTACCACATTAGACTGTAGTAAAGATTACATGAAATAATGCAAGGGTTTCAGCCAGTGCATGGAACACAGTGTCCAGCAAATGCTGGCAATACTACATATTAACTTTCCATTTAACCAGGGTGGTTTGATTCTTACAATAACAAGGTTATAGCATAGGTGGAGCCAGGACATCCTGGTATACTGTTCTTCCACCTCACACTAGTCCAGAATTGGTCAAGAATACATTATAGACCATCTTCAGGCAACTGCCGTCTCTGGCTCCAGAAACATCATGGCTCTGAAGATAGTGCAGAAGCGGCTGAGATGACAAGTCACTGAGCTGGAAATAATAGGATAAAAGAACGCATTTATGGACATATGAGTCTTCAAAAGCCTCTCAGTAAATCTATGGGACTTTATTTGGAACCAGTGCCATCTGTTTGCCGGATGTCTCTGACAGAAATGTGTCCATGAATTTGGACCCTTTTCTTGTTTCCCCCTTCAGCTGCACAGTGCAACCAGATGTTCTTGTGTTTCGGAAGCAGTCACATCCATCAAGCACTTTGCGGGACTGGATCATTCATGCTTGTGAGACTTCATTTCTCCAGCAGTGAGACTAGTGGGCTTGTTTATCCACTGTTTTTGTTTTTATGTGGCATTTTTTTTTCCCTGACTTTTTTTCTCTTGTTGCTTCAAATTAAATTAAAAGCCAGCACTGTCACTAATTAGCCAAGGGTGGCACATTTGTAAACCTGGGTTTGCCTGGTTGCCAATTGAGAAAAATCCCTCTGCATTCTTTGCCAAAACCATGTTTACCAGGCACCATTGGTGCCTTGGCAAGGCTGTTTCAACTTTGTCAGAACATAATGTATCTGTGTAAGAGATGTCCTTTGGAGATGTGAGCTGACTTGCTTTGTTGTCAGACTTAAATATGCTATGAAAATGCTCAGCTATCATTACCTCACAAATAACAGCATGCACGTTTCTGTGCAAGGGTTTCTGCCTCCTAAAAAAAGAATGATGATGGTTGTAATCACAGGAAGGGTAAATAAAGCATTGGCACCCGCTGATGGGTATTCTCTCATCCCAGTTTCTAATAAGCCTATAAACTCCAAGCTGGAGTCTTGGTGTGGTGCTGTAGGATAAGCACTAGACCAAAGGGTCAGTTTGAACCATAATGTCAGTGGTTCAAACTCACCAGTCATTCCTCTTCAGAAACCCTATTTAGGGTTGCTGTGAGTCAGAACTGACTCGACAGCACTTAACAACAACAACAAACATCCACATAAGATGGAACCCTGGTGGAGTAATGGTTAAGTGGTTGACTGCTAGCCAAAATTATGGGGGTTTGAACCCAAAAACAGCTTCATGGGAGAAGGACCTGTCTATCTGCTCCATGAGACGGTTCCATCCTGTCTTTTAGGGTACCTGTGCTTCAGAATCTACTCAACAGCACACTAGAAGAACAGCAACCTCCATGTCAGAACTCCGTAGCTAGCAGGGTAACCTGAGTCCTCTAATTACTTAGCTATACCCCAAGGATGAGACCACGTGAGCTTGAACTTCTCTCTGCTCCTTGGCAGTGGGCTTGGATGTTTGGGGTTTTGGTCTGAACTGACTCTGACAGTGAGAATGAATCTGAGATTCCAAGTTCCCAAAGTAAAGGTGAAGAGAACAGAACCAGGCTTTATCAATACAGTGCTTAGCTTTACACATTGCAACTAAACATGACTCATTTTTCCCTTACAGAATTCCCACTAGTAATATACAGACCAAAAGGTCATCTTAAATCTAACTTCTGTAAGAGTGTTACCCAATAAAACATTTTGTAACTGTTGTTGTTGTTAGGTGCCATCGAGTCCAACTTATGGTGACCCTATGCCTGTGCCAACCTCACAATCGTTGCTACCTCTGAGCCCATTGATGCTGCCACCATGTTAATCTATGTCATTGGAGGTCTTCCTCTTTTTCTCCGACCCTCCACATGTTTGGTACCATGATCTTTCTCCAGTGACTAGTTTGAAGTATGAGAGACAAACTCTTGCCATCCCGGCTTCCAAGAGGCACTCTGGCTGTATTTCTTTCAACACAGATCTATTTGTTCTTTTGGCAGTCCATGGTACTTTCAATATTCTCCTCCAACACCATACCTCAGATGCATCAATTCTTCTATGGTTTACCTTATTTTGTAATTAGGAACACATTTTGTGTGCTGTCCAATCTGATAGCCATCCGCCATACTGTGGTCAGTGAGTAGTTAAGAAGAGACTACTAGGAGAGTAAGGAAAGAAATAGTTACTTTTCTTTCAGTTCATTTAAGTGTAGCTTGCTACGTGTGGCTTGTGACCATTGTATTGGACAACACAGCTTTCTAACATAGGAAGTGTGACATTGTTTGATTTCCTTGCAAATCATATTATACATCATACAGTATCAAAATTTTCTTGTTAGTGATTATTGGAAAAAAATTTACGTGCTAAAGTAACACCACTACCCTATAAGGATTTGTTTTTTGTGTGTATGTTTTGCCACATTTTTCTCCCATGGTGGGTTCGAACCCTGACTTTTTGTTTAACATTATAACCATTACACAATTGGGGCACTCATATACATCATCTCATTTGTTTCCTATAATAGTGGTAAGGGTAAATGCTTTGATTTTATTAACTATTTATGTCCATTTATCTTGGTTAAAATACTCATCTAAAGATGTGTGTGTATGCATGTCACAAAATATTTGTTCTTGTTAAGTTCCATTTAGTTGCTTCCAACTCATGGTGACCCTGTGTATGGTTTTCAGGGCTATAAATCTTAACAGGAACGTAAAACTTCATCATTCTCCCATGGAGTGGCTAGTGGGTTCGAACTATTGACCTTGTGAAAGTAAGAAGACCCAAAGAATCAGCTATTGGCTTTAAAGAGATAGTAGAATCTGTTTTGTTAAGAAACATGTTTGAGTTGGTGGTATGTGTTTTCCATTGAGTCTGTTCACTGCACTAAAAAATTAAATTTTAACCACATAAATCCCTAGAAAATAAATTTTAATTTCCTTATGAACAGAGCTTCTGTAAAATGTCCTTTACAGATGACCCAATTTATTTCTTGTTAAATTAGAGGAATATGATTCCAGGTTCATAGATAGTAAGCAATTTGACCAGTCACGGAAAATTTAACTAGACCTCATTAATATCGCCCCTTATCATCAGGAAATTGAAGATTTCCAAAGGCATGTATTCAACTATGGTGGAGCAGACATCCTTAAGTTAAATGACTTGTGACAACCTGCCTTAGTTCTCTAGTGTTGCTACAACAGAAATACCACAAGTGAGTGGCTTTAACCAACAGAAGTTTGTTTTCTCAGTCTGGGAGGTTAGAAGTCCAAATTCAGGGTGCTGGTTGGAGGAGAAGGTATTCTTGCTCTGTTGGCTCTTGGGGAAAGTCGTTGTCTCTGAGCTTTTGCTCCTGGGAGTTCTAGATGTGGCTTCAGAACAATCTTTCCCCACCTCTGCTTCTTTCAGGTGCTTGTTTAATCTCTTTTATATCATAAAAAACATTAACTCAAGATGTATCCTACACTAATGCTGCCTCATTTACATAACAAAGACCACCCATTCCCAGATGGGATTGTGACCAAGGCATGTTGTTGTTGTTAAGTGCCATCAAGTCCATTCCAACCCATAGCAACCCTATTTCCAGGGAGCAGCTGGTGAGTTTGAACCACTATCCTTACATTTCAAACGACTTTACAGTCTGGAACATTAACCCATATTAACCAGGACTCCACAAATGAGATTATAGCCACATATAAATTGGAATTGTTTTTTAGTGAAAAAGGGAGGCATTAACTGGCCCATTCTCTGTTACCTCTTTTACTTTGTCTTCTCTCATAGTCCTCATTTGTTTTATATATATAAAGTGTC
>NW_006408558.1:7482683-7488224 GCF_000296735.1 Chrysochloris asiatica | reverse complement strand
ATGAACTGATTACGGTTGCTGTCCTTCTCAACTCTCACTTCCACCCATTTTATATTTCCTTCTCTAGAAATCTCAAGATGACATTAAAACATGATTTCAATAATTTTCTTTCCATTCTTCTTTTTTTTGAGAAACTCAAGAGGAAAAGGTTGCTCTCTGTGGCCCTATTTTTAAATAAGGAGACCTAGTGGCACAATAAGTTAAGCACTAGACTGCTAGCCACAAAGTCAGCAGTTCAAACTTTTTGGATGGAGAAAGATGAGGTGTGCTCCTATAAATATTTGTTGTTGTTGTTGTTGTCATGTGCCGTGGAGTTGGTTCTGACTCATAGGGCTTCTGAGGCTGTAAATCTTTATAGGAGCAGAATGCCTAATCTTTTTCCCACGGAACAGCTGGTAGTTTTGAACTGCCGACCTTGCGATTCGCAGCCTGATTTGTAACCACTACAGTCTCAGAAATCCTAAACAGCAGTTTTATTCTGTCCTGTAGGGTCATTGCATGGTGAAATCGACTCTATGGCAGTAGGTTTTGGTATGTTTATATTGTTATTGTTGTTGTTGAGTTGATTCCGACCCATAGTGACCTGTATAGGGTTTCCAAGGAGCAGCTGGTGAGCTTGAACCAATGATCTTGCAGTTCAAATGACTTTGCTGTCTGACGCCCACAGCACCACACCAGGATTATATAAATGATGATCAATTAGGAAGCATAAGTAAGACAACAGAAACTAGAAAGTTATATAGAAGCAGTTCAATTGTTCATTATAAAGGTTATATCTGAATGAAGTTCATATGGCATTTAAATTGGTTGGTTGGTTGTATGTCGTGGAGTCCATTCCAACTCATAGTGATTCTGTACAGGGTTTCCAAGGCTATAAATCTTTATGGGAGCAGAAAGCCTCATCTTTCTCCCACGGAACAGCTGGTAGTTGTGAACTGCTGACCTTGGGGTCAGCAGCCTGACTCGTAACCACTGTGTTACCAGAGCTCCTTAGCATTTAAATTGGCCAAGGGGAATATTGTTTGGAAAATTGAGGATAAGAAGTTTTAACCCAAAAATGTATATTAAAATATTTATATATTCTTTTCTACATTATCAGCGGTGTCTTCTCATTCCCCGGAAACTCAGCTTTATTTCATTTATATCGCTATTGGGAAATTCTGAGCTAATTGCAAAAGAGTTGTTTCTAAAGACAGTAAGCCAAAATAACTTCAGAGTCACTTCAAACAATGCTTTTGAAACTCAGGTTCAGAACAAGTAGTTCAGATTCTAGAAACACTTTGGACTTCACACCTGCTTCCTTTTTCAACTGTCTTCTCAGTGACATTGTGCAAAACAGCTAAAAGGGCAACTTCATCTCCATAGGTTATGTCATCCTAGCAGAGCTGATGAATCACACACATACACACACACAAAGATGCACACAAAGTAAGGGAGTGGGGAAAAAAGCAAAGGCTTGGTTTGGGCCCTGGAATTAAATAAGCACAGATTAAAATCGTAGTGGAAGTGAGTGTCATTGAAATAAAGTGACTTGTTTTTATCACAAGTATTTTCAGTTAAGTCCACTCTAATTCTTATCTTTATTCATCCTACAGGTTATAGATAATGCATGACCATATTAAAATTCTCTCCTTGGTCTCAATCTCCATATCTCCTGTAGACAAGCTGGGTGCCTGGCAGCTGGATTGTATGTGTGTTGATTTTTAAAAGACAACAACACAAAACCTTTAAAGAACTGAGAAGGTTCTGATTCTTTCAGGCAAAGTGCTGTACACAGGTATTGCTCAGCAGCTGAACAAAGTAATAGGAACCGAATGAAATGGATGAGAATAAAAGAGAAGCAGAGGGAATATGATATCTATTTTAATTGTTTTTAATGACATTTTTAGTGAAGTAAAATATGCACGCAGTAATACACACTTAACCACCCAGTCTGCTACATTTGCACATCCCTGTAGCCATCAACATGTTCAAGGACATAGAACATTAAGCAGCACTTTAAAAAACTCCATGCCCTGCCCTGTCAGAAGTTACCCCACATAATCTCCCATGACTTCGGTCTCCATAATTCAGTTTAACTGGTGGAATGATATAGTTTGTACTCCTTTGTGTTTTGCTTTTCAAAATCAATAGTATATTTGCAAAAAATGTGTTTCTACTGTTGCATTTAGCAGCTATTTCTCATTGATGTATAGTATCGTATTACTTCATGTGTCTGAAATATATTAAAAGACCACTGATATTGTGTTGTTGTGGTGGTTAAGTGCCGCCAAGTCCGTTCTTACTCATAGTGACCCTGTATAGGGTTTCCAAGGAGTGGCTGGTGAGTCTGAACTGCCAACCTTGCTGTTCAGACCTTGTGGTCCAGTGTTTTGTCCTACAGTGCCATACCAGGATTCCTGTTTGGAGTCTTACAAATAATGCCAAGATCAACATTGTTTTGGCACACATACATATGCATTTCTGTTGGGATAATACTTTTGGGTCATAAAGTATGCAATGTATCCACATGTTTCGCAAAACTGTGATACAAGTTTATAATCCTATCAGCTCCGTGTGAGTATTTCCATTACCATACAGCCTCATAATCTTATGGTAGTGTCAGTCTTGGCCATTTTAGCCAATTAGGTTGGTATGTAGGGGGTTAACATTTTTGTGTTAGTTAGAATTTTCTTAACAACTAATGACGGTGAATATTTATCATGTTTATTGGCAATTTGGGTATATTTATACATAGCGCTCTCGTAGTGT
Source organism: Chrysochloris asiatica (assembly GCF_000296735.1). Lineage (NCBI taxonomy): Eukaryota > Metazoa > Chordata > Mammalia > Afrosoricida > Chrysochloridae > Chrysochloris > Chrysochloris asiatica. Next base: position 7,485,473 of record NW_006408558.1, on the reverse strand, counting down.
AGAGGTTATGAATCGGGCTGCTTACCTCAAGGTTGTCAGTTCGAAACTACCAGCAATTCCGTGGGAGAAAGATAAGGCTTTCTGCTCCCGTAAAGATTTACAGCCTCAGAAACCTTATGCAGGGTCACTATAAGGTCACTATAAGTCGGAACCTACTCCACGGTACTTAACAACAACAACAGCATATGAGGAGTTGTTGTTAAATCTTTAGTCTATGGGCCTGAATTTTTATTATTAATATGTGTAGTTCTTTGTCTATTCATCAAATAGAAGTCTTAATAGAATGCAAAAGTCTCTATGATTCACCTCAGTGCTGTCTTAATGGTATCTTTTAATGAATGATTTTTAAAATATTAATTTTATCCAGTCTATTAAATGATTATGATTATGTTTTTTGGTCCCTATGTGATAAATAATTTTCTACCTTAATTTCCTATCCAAGAAAATATTCTCCTGCATAACCTTCTAGAACTCTAGGGTTTTACCTTTTGCATGTTGATCTATGAGTCATGTTGAATTTTATTTTTGTGTGAAAAATTTATATTTTTCTTTGGTAAGAAGTCAAGATTGATTTTTTTCTCTATAAATCCGTGATTCACCTGGCATCGTTTATTGGAAAGACCATACTTTTGTCCATATTGTGGAACTATGACCCAAACCCCACCCTTAGTTCAGAAAAAAAAAAAAACAGTGACACCTTTTATACCTTAGGAGACTTGATGTTTGTGAGTTTATTTCTGGCCCATCATTCAGACAACACCCCATTGTCTTAATTATGGAAGCTTAGAATAAGTCTTTATATCTGATGGTATTTATCTTCCGTCTTTGCTTTTCCTCAGGATAGACTTTCATTTTCAAATAGGTTTTTAAATCTGTTGCCAAGATTTTTGACCTCACTGAAACAACAACAACAACAAAACAACTGGGATTTTGATAAGAAGTGTGATAGCTATATAAATCATGTTTGAAGAAATTTGATACCTTGGAAATATTGAGTTCCTAATACCTTGCTTGCTGAAAGTGAAGAGGATTTAAAACATTTACTGATGAAGATCAAAGAGCACAGCCTTTGGTATGGATTACATCTCAATGTAAAGAAAACAAAAATCCTCACCATCCTTATCAATGGAGAAATAAACACCTGGACCAATAAACACCATTCTTATCAATGGAGAAAAGATTGAAGTTGTCAAGGACTTTGTTCTTCTTGGCTCAACTATCAACACTCACGGATCAAGAAATCAAACGACGTATTGCATTAGGCAAATCTGCTGCACAGGAACTTTTTAAATTGTTGAAGAACAAATATGTCAGCTTGAAGACTAAGGTGTACCTGACCCATCCATGGTATTTTCAATATCCTCATATGCATGCGAAAGCTGGACAGTATAAGGAAGAACATAGAAGAATTGATGCTTTTGAGGTGTGTTGGAGGAGAATATTAAAAGTGCCATGGGTTGCCAAAAGAACCAATAGATCTGTTTTGGAAGAAGTGCAGCCAGAGTGCTCCTTGGAGGCTAAGATGGCCAAACTTCGTCTCTCATACTTCGGACATATTGTCAGGAGGAACTAGTTGCTGGAGAAGGATATCATGTTTGGGAAGGTGGAGGGTCAGAGAAAAACAGGAAGACCTCCAGCGTGATGGATTGGCCAAGTGGCCGCATCGATGGACTCAAGCGTGGAAACAGTAGTGAGGTTGGCCCAGGATCAGGCAGTGCTTCATTCTGCTGTGCATAAGGTCACTATGAGTCGGTACCGACTTGATGGCACATAACAACATCAACAATCTGTAAACAGAGTCCTGGTGTGGCATTGTAGGATAAGCAGTCAACTGCAAGGTCTCTTTGAACCACAAGGTCGACTGTTCAAACTCACCAGCCACTTCTCAGAAATCCTATAAAGGGACACTATGAGTCAGAACCAATTTGATGGCACTTAACAATAAGGAGCTCTGGTAGCGTAGTGGTTACGAATCGGGCTGCGAATCGGAAGGTCAGCAGTTCGAAACTACCAGCTGCTCCGCGGGAGAAAGATGAGGCGATCTGCTCCCGTAAAGATTTACAGCCTTGGAAACCCTATTCAGGGTCACTATGGGTCGAAACCGACTCTACGGCACTTAACAACAACAATAACAAACTGTAAATGGAGTCTTGGCTAAATTGCTAACCACAAGGTTGGTGGTTCAAACCCACCAGCCCTTCCTTGGAAACCCTATACAGGATCCCAATGAGTTGGAAGTGACTCCATGGCCCTTAACAACAACAATCTGTGAACATGGAATAGGCCTCATTTAATGCATTTAACTTTCCTCAAACAAATCTGTCATGGATGCCCCTTACAAACAAGGATGGCAAGACTTTTTCTCTCATACTTTGGGCATGTTGTCAGGAGCCACCAGTCCCTGAAGAAGGACATCATGCTTTGTAAAATGGAGGGTTATCAAAAAAGAGGAAGACCCCCAATGAGATGGATTGACACAGTGGCAACAACAATGGGTTCAAACATAACAATTGTGTGGGTGGCTAAGAACTGGGCAGTGTTTTGTTCTGTAAGTTGTAACAGACTCAATGGCACCTAACAACAGTAATGCTTTTAATCTTCAATGTAAAGTTTTTGCATATGTATGTTATCTTGGGTCAAGTAAGGTGTGAAAAGGAATTTTTTTTGAGCTATAGTAAAGAATAGCTGTCATGCTGTGGTGGTTTGAATTGCTGTGATTCTGAGGGCTATGCCACCAGTGTTTTAAATAACCAGCAGGGTCACCCATGGTGGACAGGTTTCAGATGAGCT
>NW_006408558.1:7463354-7479608 GCF_000296735.1 Chrysochloris asiatica | reverse complement strand
AACATAGTAAAGAATATTTATTTCTTCAAACTGTAGCTCCTAATGGTTTGTTTCATTTGACCCAGCTTTTCCACATCTTGTTGTTGTTATTAAGTGCCCTTGAGTTAGTTCCGACCAATAGCAACCTTGTTAGGGTTTCCAAGGAGTAGATGTTGAGCTTGAACCACCAGTCTTGTGGTTTAAACAAGTTTGCAGTCTAGCACAGTGGCCCACAGTGCCACACCAGGACTCCTTGGTCTTCTATAAGCAACGCCATTTTAGATGAAAGTGGAAATTAAGACCTATTTAGATTTTATATAACTATTTGATGAACAGTTAGGCACTTAACTACCAGCTGAAAGTTTGAAGGTTTCAACCCAGATCTAACTGTCACTATGCACAGTTCTACTTGGCTCATGCAGAGTTGCCATGAGTCAGAATTGACCCAATGGAAACTAACAAATACAATGATGTTAACAGGAATACCTTCATAAATATGGAAAAAAGAGCTATCAGTCTACAGAGACATTACTTATGCTTGTCCTGCTGTAATCCTAAAGGTGAGCAAGGGATGGAAAATTATTTTTCTTTTTTTTTTCAACTTCAGTTCTGGGAATCTCTCTTTACCTGAGACTAGGTCTGGACAGTCCCCAAAACATAATAAAGAATGGTTTCATGGTTACAGTGAAAAATCACAGTAAAAGATTAAGTGGATGAATTCAGATCCATCCTGGCTAAGCTGAAGGTTTAGTAAATGGGTGCATGACTATCGCACGATACAAAATTCCTTCAGTGTAAATGAGCCAAACTGCTAGTTACTCTATTACTCTAGCATTCACCTGTATTACTCTAGCATTCACCTGTATGCATCCACCTCTAACAGAGCATGTCAGATTCACACCGGTACATTGTGAGTTGCTATATCTCTCCAAAGTAGCTCCTATCAGATGCAAAACTACCTATTAGGGGATGTTGTTGTTGTTATTAACTGCCATCAAGTCAGTTCCAACCATAGCGACCCTGAATAGGGTTTCCGAGGAGCAGATGGTGAACTTCAACCACTGACCTTACAGTTCAAACGGCTTTGCAGTCTGTTGCATGAACCCACAGCTCCACACCAAGATTCCAATTAGGGGATAAGAACAAGGAAAAATGCTCTCCCTGGTTGGCAGTGATCAGACTGGGGTGGTGGAATGTGGGTAGTAGAGGGAGATGGGGTGAGGACAACAAAGATGTATAAGAATAACAGTGATGAAACATCATGTGGATAATTCCATATGCCTTGTAGGTTGCTTGGTATGCTTCACATTTAAATAATAGAAATCTTATTATTTTCTTCCTGGCTAGTGAGTATGGAAAAACCTATATAGCACAGCCAGTAAAATTAACCTCAACATAGTGAACAGCTTTAAATTCACAAAAATAGTCTATTCAATTTGCACATAAATTTTCCATGTGCCTTTACATGTGCTTCTATAAAAGCCAATACGTGAGACGTAAAGAACAAGTGTATTGCTCATCTGATGGGGAACTGAAATGCAAGGACATTAAATGATGTACTTTGATAAAGAAATAGATTCCAGAGCTTTTGGGCTCTTGCTTTAGAATTCTTTTTTTTTTTTTTTTTAAGTTACACTGATATTTGTATTCTAATTTTTTTTTTTCCTTCTAGAAATGGCTTTTTGTATCTCAAAACCAAAACGTAATGACCTAAGAATATTCATGAAGATCACTACGTTGCTACTTTTAAATTGTACACATTTGTCTTCCTTTGAATAGTTCATCGACATTTTTATAGAGACGCTCTCTGGATACTATCTTTGCTAGGACTAGTATGGTGATTTTTGCTGTCTTGCAGACAGATTGTTGAGCAATGAGGTGGCAGCCCAAGATCATAGAGGGCATAGTGTAGCCCGCCACACTCAAGGTCAGCAGTTCAAACCTACCAGCCATTCTTCAGGAGAAAGATGAGGGTTTCTGCTCCCGTAAAGACTTACAGTCTCAGAAACCCTATGCAGGGTCACTGTGAGTCGGAACTGAGTCCACCACCACTATGAATCATAACTAGTAATGTAAGCAATGTGTCTAATTGGGCCCAAAGCAACTTCTAACGTATCAAACAGAAATTATCAAAATAGAATCAAAGATTGTGTGAACCCTCACACAATTTTAATTGACCACCATAAATTAGATTTCTGAACCTTGAAACCTTAACTGAAAAGCCAAAACTACAAAACCAGCAAACAAACCTAATGCCACCAGTTCCAACTCATGGCCACAGTGTGGCTTGTGCTTCTTTCCCATAGAAAGAAGCATCTTTATATAAAGGAGTCCTGGTGGCTCAGTGGCTAAACTCTTGGCTGCTAGCCCAAAGTTTGGTGGTGAGAAGCTGTCAACAGCTCTGCTAGAAAAAGATGTGGCAGTCTGCTTCTGCAAAGATTTACAGCCTTGGAAACACTACGAGAAGTTTTATTCGATCCTGCAGGGTCGCTATAAGTCAGAATCAATTTGACAGCATAGGTTTAATCTTTACAGATGCAGATCATAGTGCCACGGGGTTCAAACTGGCAACATGTAGGTTAGTGGCTGAGAGCAAACCAATTGCATCACTGAAAGGCCTTAAAAAACGGAGGGTTTATTCAGGCTGACCCTAAAGTTTTGTGTGTGTGTATGTGTGTTTTGCTTCTCCTCTCTTTCTGCTCTCATCTGTTTAGTTGCATTTTTTTCCCTAAAATTGAATTAACTTGTATTAATTGGTCCAGCAGTCATGGTAAGAGTAGGGAGAGATGCATTATGATAAAAGAGAAAGAAATTTCTAGACTGTGAGTCTGGGGATGTGTTTTCTCAGTCCCTGTTCTACATCCGAACAGCTGTGAGACCTCGATCAAGTTGTGTGGCCTTTCAGACCAGCCATTTACTCATCTCTAAATTGGGAGTGTTTAGCTTGATATTATTGAATATCCTGACTATCTCCTACGTTCCTATGTTCTCCCTACAATGAGGAATAGAGAGGAGAGGAGAGAAGAGAAGAAAGAAACACTCTGTTTCTAATCATTTGTCTCATGTGAACTTGTGGTCTCATTTCCAAAAGCCAGCAATGAGGGTTAAGAGGCCACATGCTGAAAGTATTTGCAGATAAGAAGATTTTGCACATTTATATCGAACTGTCTGGGATATTGTGGAGGATGTATAAATGCCTGTGGCATAGTCCCTGTTACAGAGGAGTTTTGACTCCTCATGAAGAAGACATTCTATATGTATGATGATGTTGTAAAAATCCAAATAAGCCTGAATCAAATGCTAACATTACAAATATATAAATAGTGGATGCTACATTCAGATATATACAAGATATGACTGGAGAAGTGAAGACCATTGCTTGAAGGAGAAGTCTGAAGAACGGACCTACCTGAATACATAGTTGGCATGCATATTTTATAAGAACAATGAAATCCAAGTATTGAACACATAAAAATCAAGTTAATACAGTCCAGGAATAAGGAAAAGAAAGATCTTGGGACTATTTATAGCACCAGTGAGAGGCAGGAGTAAATGGATTAGGCAGCATTCATATGTTATAGGTTTTCAGTCTAAAGAGAAGCCCCTGTATCGTTAACACACTCAGCTGCCAACAGGAAAAAATGGAGATTGAAGACCACCCAGAGACACTTTGAGAGAAAAGCCTGGAAATCTATTTCCCAAAGACCAGTCACTAAAACCCCCCCGGAGCACAGTGCTACTCTGACATGTGGCATCTTCATGTGTTGAAGTTAACTCAGTGGCAACTGATTCTGGCTCTAGTTCAGGACTTGCCTAACGAGGAGGCCTTGGATGGCACAAATGACTATACAGGTCGGAATGCGCTCAATGACAAGTCATCACAACAACAGTCAAGGAAAATGATCACAGGAGATGTTTTAATCTTTTAGCATTAAACCAAGGGTGAATGAGAGACTTGATGAAATTAGGAAAATGACTTGTGAAAAGGCATCTAAGCAGACATCTTCTACAACTACCAGGTGAAGGTGAAGAGCTAGTGCTTTAGAGATGGAAAAGATCAGATCTTGCTATAGCCTTCTCCCAAACTCTCCCTTCTCCATTCCTACCAATCTGAACAAATCTTGGGGTAGTGACTTAATACAGATAGCCTTGTGCTTTCGCTCCTCAAGCCTAAGAGAGTATCCCAGCCCCAGGTGGTCTTTGGTTGGATGACATGGGGTTGGTGTTCATCTTTGTAGCCTCATGGGGACCTCTGGGAAACTTGTGAGTTATGGTGACCTTTTGTTTTCTCAGGATTGTGGAGAAATGACCCAATCCCTACCCTTAGTTCAAATGAAAACAAATCCTCTTCATTACTTTGTTGGCTCTCTCTTCTTGATCTCAGCCAACATTTTTCTAGGGTCTTCTTCTGTCAGCTCTTCTCCCACGATAATATTCTCGGATTTTTTTTTCTTTTTTCTTGAAGCCGGAGTCACACGCTTTATGTAATTTAAACAAAGCAAAAGTGGAGCTCACCAAAGTCACTCTAGACTAGCTATCCATAGCCAGTGATAATAGTTCTGCTATCTAAAAGGAAAATGTGATTTTACCACAAACACTCCCAGGATGATTCAGCCCTAACTCCTGCCAGAAAGAGCCCCACCATTTTTTTTTTTCCCTTCTCTCTTTCTCCCCCAGCATGCAGGCTGCTATGAAGAAGCATCTGCTGTCTAATTTTTTTTCTATATTAGGAGAAAATGTTTTTTGGCTTGCTGATTCCAGGCCCTTAGGAAATGAGAGGGGGAGGGGAGTTTCTCATAAAGTCTTCATTGCACAACCAATTGGTCTGTGTCCTGGGAACCCCGGGCATGTATTCATGTCTGAACTCAGAAATGATCGGGTTGAAAGTTGGACAACATGTACTCACTTTGGGGGGGGACAGATGGTATCTATTTAGCTACAATTCCTCCACTGTGGCTGCTTCAATGCCCTGCTCATTTTAACTGACTTCTTATCACATTGGGGAGAGCCAGGATACTTTTTCCGAAAGACTAACCAGACACAGCTCTTGATTTTCACAGTTCAAATAAGGGGCTGGGGAGTCGGTTGAGAAAGACTGGGGCATAGGAATGAAAACACACATTCAAAGATGGATGTGTTCTTGAGAGTGTGTCTGAACAGCACTGGAAGGAACAAGGTATTACAGTGTTGTTTTCCATCAATTCCTTCTGAGCCTTCCAGGACTGCGATTGATTAAGACAAGGGCATACTGTTCAAATGAAAGTTTCTGACCCAGATCGGAGGCTAGAAACCAAATAAAGTGAGGATGCTGGAGGAACAGTGACCTGCTAAAGGCTGTTTGTTGGGCTAACTCCTGAGAAGACTAAGAAAACCCGGGGAAAACTCCTGCTTTGCTCACTCTCCCTCATCCTTTACTCTATGTGTGTTGGGGACCTGGCCCACACTGCTCATTCTGGAAAGCTATCCCGTGTCCCTGGACATCCCTCCCAAGTGAACAGTCACATCTGAAAGGCTGTATACTATGATGTGTTTTGGTACTATAATCATAATAATTATTGTTATGTTGTTGCTATGTTTTGTCAAACGACTCCGTTTCTGCAGGTTTGCATGCTCTTGCCCAGAGAAAGATAACTATTGAACATGGCTTAAACTAGCAATGCTCATACATCTCGAAAAGCAGTTGTCATCTAGTTCATTCCGACTCAGGGCAACTCCATGGGCGTCAGAGTAGAATTGGGCTTCAGAGGGTTTTCAATAGCTGAGTTTTAAAAGGCATTTCTTCTAAGGCTCCTTTGGGAAGGCTCAAACCTCCAAACTCTGGGTAAGCAGCTGAAGGCATTACCATTTTCACTCCCCAGGATCTTTTCATATATGAGTATTTGACTTCTTTTTAATTATTATTTAGGAGTTCTGTTGTGATACTGTGAGTTAATAAGCTGGACTGCAAGGTCAGTTTGAACTGCAATGTTGGTGGTTCAAGCGTACCAGCCACTCCTCAGAAACCCTATACAGGGTCTCTATGAGTCAGAACCAACTCGATGGCACTTAATAACAACAACCATCATTATTTAAGGGACAGATATAATGTCAGTTCAAGAAGATAACCCTCAAAACCAGAGGGAGGTATATCATAATCAAAAGGACTAATTAAAGTATTTTTTAAAAGTCAAGGTGATGGAGAAGGAAGAGTGTTTATTGTGTGAAAGTCATATACTACTTCACTAAGCACAGACTTAATGCTTCCAGCCGTACGTGCCTATTCTCAGAATTTTAACAATGTGTCTCTCAAAAAGATTCCTTTCTTGAAAAAAAAAAAAAGACTCCCCTCTTGGTTGTGGGTAATCCACAGACTTCAACTCCCTATTCCCCAGTTAGGGTTGATGGACCAGGGAACAATTTTTATTAGGTTTCAATGCATCTGTGGTGCTTAAATAAAAGAGCGAAACAGGTGCATATTCCGTGCTGTAGGGTGATAAGTTGCATTAATTTTTATTTTAGACTCTCTCCAAACATGGATTTTTATAGGCTAATAAAAAAGCAATTTTTATAAGTTCACAAAAAACAATGAACATAGTTGAGCATAAATATCTTACAACCAGAGGCAGAGGAAAATTATGGACTAAAAAACCCACTGAAAGGAGCACAAAAAACACCTTTCTAAGATATTACATTCTCAGGGTAAACTAAACTCTCACCTAAATGGAAGAATCCATAGACGTAAATTGCCACTGGTGGCTCTTTCCCATCCTCACCTGCAACAGTCTGAAACTCTGTCTTCCACCCCTTCAGCAATTCAGGCCCATGATACACTTTAGGGTCAGCATCAAAACTCAGTTCTTTGGGGGTCAGCGATGTCACCTGTTGATACCAGTCCCCCTCTGCATTTCATAAACATTTTTTAACATTTGATTTTTATGAATCCTTAAGGTGTTTGTTCTTCTATAACTGTAACTAAATTAGAAATGTTGTCAAGCGTAGAAAATTTGTTTTCTTTCTATAAAAAGAAGTTCACAGAAGCATCCGATATAAGATCTTTGGTTGCTATTTATAAATCTTTATTGTTACCATAAAGTTTCTGATAACAAGAATCTGAATAAGTCAGCCTGCCAAACCTCTCCCACCATTATAACATTATGATTTTGATATAAGTATTTCCTAAGATTCCAAACTCAAAGCTGCTCTGTAGAATCAATTCTGACTCATAGCAAGCCCATAGGACAGAGTAGAACTGCTCCCTAGGACTTCCTAGACTGTAAATCTTTAAGGGAGCAGACAGCTTCATTTTTCTCCTACAGAGCAGTGAGTGGGTTTGAACTGTCGCAGGCCCAAAGCTTAACCCACTGCTCCACTAGGGTTTCTTCTTATAAAATCAAAAGAACATACATTCAGGGATTCTAGCATTCCTTTTGCTGGGCATTATTTGTAACACAGATCTAGAGCAACTGAACATATCTTGAATCCAACTGAATTCTGAACTGTCCACAAAGATTGAAAGCAACTCCTAATGCATAGCTGATGCCTTACCAACAACTCTATAGAAGAGGGGTGTAAAAGGTTGGGCAAAATCATTTGGTCTGGCCCTGCCAAGGAAACTGCAATTCTAGCCATAAAGTTGTTGTTGGTGTTAAGTACCATGGAGTCAGTTCCGACTCATAATGACCCTGTACACAGTTTCCCAGGAGCAGCTGGTGCTCTTGAACCTTGTAGTTCCACTGACTTTGCAGTCCAGTGCATTAACCTTACTGCACCACACCAGAACTCCTTAGCCATAACGTTGTTGTTGTTGAGAGCCAGCAAGTCGGTTCTGACTCATAGTGACCCTAAATAGGGTTTCCGAGGAGCAGTTGGAGAGTTTGAAGAGTCAACCTTGAGGTTCAAACCAACTTTGTGGTCCAGTGCTTATCCTACAGTGCCACACCAGGACTCCAGCCATAACATTGGAGATGAAATAATTTAATGTTTGACCAAACATAGCAGGCTAATTTTTAAGTTGATAATTTTGTATGGCCTGTGAATGCTATGAATTTTGACAGAGAAAGGGTTCCCCACTCTTGTTAGAGAACATCAATGGCAAAGCATGAACAAGTTGTTGTTGTTGTTAAGTACCTTCGAGTCAGTTCTGACTCATGGTGGTCCTGTATATTACTTTCGAGGAGCACTGGTGAGCTTGAGCTGCCTACCTTGTGGTTCAAATGACTTTGTAGTCCAGCGCATTAATCAACAGCGCCACCCCATGACTCCAAAACATGAACCAGAGTGGCCTTAATTTCTTTAAGACTTTGCCTGTTTTTTTTTCACATCTAAAGGTATATACACACGTGAAATTTTCCATTTTGCTTTTAATGGCTGCAGAAAATGATGACTGCGAGTTGACAAATTCTTATTTTCATTTGTTTGTCAGAAGACACTGGGAAACACAAAAGCCTTAATAGGAAATCTTTGAGCAAACTTACTCTGCTGTGGTATCTCTGAAGAGAGATTTTATAAATGTAGGGATAGAATCTCTCAGACAACAAAAACTTGAAAGTCTGTTTTGAATCACCTTTTTATCGAGCTACTTCTGGGGTTTTTATGTAGTGATAACCTCTGGTAGCATACTGGTTGTGAATCTGACCGCACACCGCAAGGTCAGCAGTTCGAAACTACCAGCTGTTCTGCGGGAGAAAGATGAGGTTTTCTGCTCCCGTAAAGATTTACAGCCTCAGAAACCCTGTACAGTGTCGTTATGAGTTGGAACCGACTCCACAGCACTTAACAACAACAACAACAACCTCTATGTTATTGAATAATATAATGTAAATGTGAAATACATTGTTTCAATTAATGTTTAATGCATATAACTAAGGAATTTTCCCTAAAATTATAAAAAAAAATCAGTGACTCATTTATCTCTTTTGTTTACTTAGTGTTCAACACTAAGTCCCGGGGTGGCACAAAGGGTTAAGGGCTCAGTGACTAACCAAAAAGTTGTAGGTTTGAATCTATCCAGATATAGTTCAAATCCACCTCAGAAGAAAGGCCTAGTGATCTATGCATTTCCAAAAGATCATTCCATTGAAAAGCCTATGGAGTGCAGTTCTATTTAGACACAGTATTGAGGTCACCATTATTCCAATTGACTCATGAGCCACTGATGGAAAGATCTAGATATTTAGAAACTTCCAGATGACTGACAGAAATACTTTAGTTTCTGTCATCTGGCCTGATGGTTAGTCTTAAGTTTGGAATATAAATCATTGCTTGTACATTTTTTATTTCTCTCATTTATAATTGCAGTTTATTTCCAGAACATGAGTTACATGATCTAGCCAAACATAAAGATTTTCCATTGTAAGAATACCCTATTCAAAAAGGAAAACAAAGAAGCAAGAAAACAAACAAAAGCTCCAGCAACTTTAGAACACAACCTTTTGGCACTACCTTAGAAAAAGCATTTGACTTTCTTAGGCCTTCAGTTGGTTAAACTTTCTTAAGGTAGAACTCCAGGTTGAGACCTTTTCGAAAAATAAAGGCAGTTCCAACCTGAGTTGGATATCCTGCTCACAAGGTAAGCTATCAATATGAATTGAATCCTGGGCCCCTCAAGTAGGTATTTCAATTCTAACACCCTGTACCTGCTTAGAAATTGGGTTCTCTTTGCTATGTTAATTAGATCGTACTCTAATCCTGTGGGTTCCAAACCTGATCACTTCTGAGTTGTAAAATGAGCCGACTAGACACAGAAGCACCCATATACAAGGGAAGATGATACCATGTAAAGATTGTTTACAATCAAGGAACTAAGGAACACCTATAAGGAAGGAATTAAGATGGCTGAGGTGCTGATGTCACTTTTAGACCCCAGAACTTTGAGAAAACAAAGTTATGATCATTAAGGTCATTTGTAATAGCAGCAGTTGAAAACAAAGACATCAACCTGTATAGTCCCTTTGTATTTGACATAACCTTCACAGTGTGCCCCTTCAGAGAAGTTTATGGGACATGGTGGAATAGAGGCTACTTCATAGATTCCTATTCAGAAGGGATTTGAAGTCAAGTTCTGAAAGCTGGCTTTGTCTAGCAAGCACATCATTTTACTGTGGATGCATGTTTATTTTGAGAAGTTTTGGAAAATCACAAGGAAGCATCTATAGTATTTCAGGTGATGCCTGCAGCTAAAACTAAAAAATTAAACAATTTCAATGGCCTAACACAATACAAGTTTATTTCTTATTCACGTAAGAGTCAAATGCATATTCTTGGACAGGTGGCTTTTGCCCAGGTTCTTTCTGTTTAGGGGCTCTCACATCTTCAACACATGGCTTCCAAGTACACCAAGGTTTCAACATCAAGCTGTGAAAATGACAGGAAAGGAGGAATTACTTTTTAAATAAATCTCATCTATAAGTTCTGGTGTGGCACTGCAGGATAATGCGTTGGACCACAAAGTTGGTTTGAACAGTAAAATTGGCAGTTCAAACTCACCAGCCACTCCTTGGAAACCCCTTGAGTCGGAAGGGACTCCATAGCTTAACAACATAAGTTCTCTGGGCTGGAACTCAAACACATGGCCACATTACCTGCAAGGGAAGCTGGGAAATGTAGTTTAGTGGTGTGGCCACAAAACAATAAACCTGTTGTCAATTTTAATTTTAACCTAAGTCAATTTTAATTCTGGAACTTCTCCAAAGGATTTTCAAGGCTGTGATCCTTCATTAGTAAATTGCCAGGTCTTTCTTCTGAGGCATCTCTGGAGGAGTTCAAACTGCTAACCTTTCACTTAGTAGTCGAATAGTTTATAATAGATTTGGTGAGCAACTTCAATCTCTGCGACAGACCTTAACTCCACCCCCTAAGCCACCCCTTGATAATGCCACTGAGAGGAATGTGAGTCACAGGTATTATAGTCAAGCCTCCGTTCCCCAAGTGTCCACTCTAGATATACCAGCGATGGCTATGAGATTTGCCAAATGCCCAGCAGCCATGGTTAAGGTCCTCCTACCCATAACCCTTCTATTGATCTTGCTTTAATATACTTCCTGGAGTCCTGGTGTGGTCCTGTGGGCTAATGTGCTGGACTGCAAAGTCAGTTTAAACTGTAAGGTCGGCAGTTCAAGCTCATCAGCTGCTCCCAGGAAACCCTATACAGGGTTGCTATGGATTGGAACTGACTCAACAGCACTTAACAACACCAAGATCAATATACTTCCTGGTTTATACTCCATGTCCAGCTACCAGAGAGAACATTGAAAAGATGAACTCCTTTTGACAGGAATTACATTAACAACCCTTTAGAATGGAGTCTTCTTCTTTTCTTAATATCCTGATTTGGCATCGATTTTCTTCATGGCTGAATGCATTTTTTATTTCTGCCAAGGTGGGAGCTCAAAGTTGCAACTTTTTTTTTTTTTTAATTTCAAAAGAAAATGAGAGCTAAAAATGTCTGATTAATTTTTAAAAGCTAAAAAAGGTTAGCTTTTCCCCTACCTCCATACAGCGCAAAAAAAAAAAAAAATGGATGTGATAATTTAGCTGATATGTTATGAAATATCTTTCTATTGGGTTGAAACTAAGTATGGCAATTCCATGAGCCTTTCCCACTGTGATAGTTTGTCATGAATACCTGTTCACAACCTACCAAACAAATTTCTATTCCAATAATAGAGATGTAGATACACCCAACTTCTGGAAAATAGACTCATCTTCCTATCTGACAATGCCTTCGCTCACTGAGCAAGTTTGATCCTTTACAGCCTCACAGATGACTTCAGTCATTAATGAAAACACTATGCATTTCTAAATGAAAATTATTGATAACTGCCAGGAGTCTACTATTGGTTTCTTCAACTATAAATTTCAACGTACATTTACAGTGTTTTTGTACTTTAAATTTTCCCTTATAAACACTTTCCCACAATTGACTAGCCTTATGGCTGCTTTATTGACTCTTCATAAGATGCTTAGATTAGTGGAAGAACCCTTGTATGTCCAATGGTGCCTATAACTTCTTGGAAGTGAGTTTCCCACAGCATTCAAAGTTCTTGGAATTCCAGTGATGATGTTCTCACACTATGCATGTTCAAAAATCTACTAACAACATACATCTGTTTTTACCCTTTTAATCATGATGATGTCCAAAATATTTTTCATATTTTTATAAGAATGAGTAATACCTTCAGAATCTTAGAAGACTAGCATGATTTGTGTTGGAAATCATTCTACCACCCATAATAGGAAAAGGCTAAAGTTGGAAACCACTTTCAGACTGGGAGCCGAGAGTTGTAAGAACTGTGTATTTGTGACTCAGGGGCAAATAGTACAATGGAAGATAATGAAAGCAAGGACAAAGCCCAGGATCTATGGGCCGTGGGGATCCTTTATCTTGCTCTTTATCTCATTCTAAATCAATTTTGCATGAATTCAGGGAGTTGTTTTTAGTGCATGGAATTTGCTGGTGTGCATCTTGCCAGTTCTCTCACAATACGGAGTACACATGGACTCAACTGTGGGATGGGGGGCAGGGGGAGACATGCATCTTTCTATGTTGTATAGAGAGACGAGAAAGTGCTTGATTCTTGACTATCTTTTGTCAAAGAGTATCAGGAAAGAGATATAGACTCCATAAGATTCCTTCCCTACAACTCTGGGGTATAGTCAGATTCAAAGAACTAGGAAGCACTGGGACCAGAAATGCCCAATACACTTGTCTTTATTCTCTTCCCAACTCTTTGTGCAGACATTGTGAATGGATGGCACTCATCTTTGGCACTGAGCACAGATATGGCTGCAGAGTTTTTCTCAGCATAAAGCTTTAGATGTCTACTACCAATTGTGAATTGATCTAAGTTATATGTCAATGTAGAAATCTAATTGTGTTTCCTGACATAAGAATTCGAGAGAAAGAATAATGTAAACAATCACAACCTTGGAGCTGCTTTCTGTAGATTTAAAAGGCATCTCTACAATAGCAGCTGACATTTATATTCACGTTGACATTAGTTTGTTCTGATTTATTTTGCCACATGAAGCTTTCAGAACTGTAAAGAATATAATCAGGAAGGAAGTTTAACTTTCATCATTTATTGTTGTTAGCTACCATCGAGTGAGTCCTGTCTTATGGTGACCTCACACACACTGCGCTATCCTGTACCATCCCCATAATAAGTTGTGGATCAGAATAGTGTGATCTCTAGGGTGTCTATTGCATGGTTTCTGGAAGTAGACAGGCCTTTAGTTTGGAAGTATCTCTAAAATCTGTTTAGCATCAGAACAACACACAGGCCTTTACTGACTGTGTGTGAGGAGCATTGTTCAGTAATCTAACACAGGTCTTCTACATGGAAGACAAGAATGTTGCCACTGAACAACCAATGTGTCATTTGGTCACTACCTATAGAATGCCTTTTTCCCTTTGTTGGAGTTTCAAATGCTATCAAGAAGTAGGAAATATACTTTGCCAAGATCATTAACCTCAAAAAAACCAACTTCAACACCCACTATTATGTTGGGGTTCAGGACAAGGTTTCCAGAGACAAAAGTCGGGATTGTTTTCTGTGTTTGAAAAGTTAAACTCTACTTACCTAAAGCTTTGGAAGACTGGTTACCCACTGAGAATCAATTCTGAATCATGGGGGGCAAGGGGATAGGTTCTGATTTATATCAAACCTGTGTAGGGTTTCCGAGGCTTTTCAATTATTGAAGTAGCAAAAAAGTCTCATCTTTCCCCTGTGCAGCAGCTGATGGGCTCAAATCACTGGCCTTCTGGCTTGGAGTCCAGTGCTTATTATATGTAATCATTGTGCTTTTACTCACCATCATTATAGGTTGTAAATTGGACTGTTTTCATTGGCTGATTCTTCAGAAGTAAAGAAAACCAGGTCTTTCTTCCTAGCCCATCTTAGTCTGTGTGCCCTACTGAAATCACTCAGCATCATAGCTACATGCAGGCCTCTACTGACAGAAGGGTGCTTGAGGTGCATTGGACTGGAATTGAACTCAGGTCTCCTGCAGAGGAGAGGAGAATTCTACCACTGCACCACCAATGCCTATCAAAGTTTGTAAGAATTGCTTTGCAGAGCTCTTGATAATAGCCCTAATGTAGCATTTATATTCCTTCGCCTTTCAAGGAAAACTGAAAATGCCTAAATTCACGGATGGAGCTGAATACCATGTTATATGCTCAATTTTGCAGTTAGCTGCATTTGGGGGTCTTTAGATATTATCTGAAGTGTTCAAATTCAATGCTATAATTCAGGAACCAGTGAAAATAAATCAAGGCTTATGCATTAAAATAAATAAATCAAGACTTGCATGCATTATTTCTCAAAGCACAAATAAAAATCATTGCTTAATGTGGCTGGCATAGCAATAACATTTTCATTGGCTGATTCTTATTTGGATTTAAGTGACTCTTAGCATCTTCTTTTTAATATGTGTAGGCTTTTAAAGATGTTTGAAGAATATTTTCCTTTCAACCTCTATTCTAATTACTTTATGCTTTGCTGTATCTACCTCCACATTCTCTTAGACTCCATCTTCTTTCTCCATGTTTTCTGCATGTGAAATATACACTTACTCCTTATGCATCAAAGAGCTCTGGTAGCATAGTGGTTATGAATCGGGCTGCTAACCTCAAGGTCAGCAGTTCAAAACTACCAGCGGTTCCTCAGGAGAAAAATGAGGCTCTCTGCTCCCGTAAAGATTTACAGCTTCAGAAATCCTGTACGGGGTCACAATGAGTCAGACTGACTCCACGGCACATGACCACTACCACCTTATGCATCGAGTGTCTCATTATCCAACTTTTCACATTTGTGACAACAGTAAAAATTCTACAAGATAACTATTTTGCACATCAGTGAAGGATGCACATCAATGATAGATATAATCCTGGCAGGAGAAAACACTAAGGTGCAAAGTGAATGGAATGCTGGCTGTAGTGGTGAAAAGGGATGGTCAGCTGGGCTGGCCCATGGCTCTCAGTGGTTTAGCAGTTATGCAATGAAGCCATTTGGTAGTTGTGTAATGATTTAGTCATCTTCCATTTTGTGATCCAATGTGGTCATCCTCTGCTTGCACATAATGTTGATGTTCACATAACAATACGTCATTTGTTTTCTTGACTGCTGCTTTCCTGAGTGTTGACACTGGATCCAAGTAAATTGTGAACTGAAGGCACTGGCAAAGAACAATGCTCTGGGAATTGATGGAATACAAATTGAAACCTTTCATCAAACTGATGTGACACTGGAGGCACTCACTCATCTATGCCAAGAAACTTGGAAGACAGCAGCCTGGCCGACTGATTGGAAGAGGTCTATATCTGTGCCCATTCCAAAGAGAGATGACCCAATGGGAATTGGAAATTATTGGACAATATCATTGATAACAAATGCAAATAAAATTTTGGTATATATAACTCAAAAATGGCTGCAACAGTACATTGATAGGGAACTGTTAGACGTTCAAGTTGGATTCAGACGAGGACCTGGAACAAGGGACATGATTGATGATTTCAGATGGATCTTGGCTGTAAGTAGTGAATATCAGAAAGATGTTTACTGTGCTTTATTGACTACACAAAAGCTTTTGATTGTGCAGATCATGACAAACTATGGACAACATTGTAGATAATGAGTTTCCAGAACATTTAATTGTGCTCATGAGGAACTTGTTCATAGGCCCAGAAGCAGTCGTTGGAACAGAACAAGGGAACACCAAATGGTTTGAAATTAGGAAAGGTGTGCGACAGTGTTGTATTCTTTCACCATACTTATTCAATCTGCATGCTGAGCAAATAATTCAAGAAGCTGGATTATAAGAAAAACATGGCATCAGAGTTGGAGGAAGACTCATTAACAATCTGAGATATTCAGATAATACTGCCTTCCTTGCTGAAAATGAAGAGGACTCCAAATACTTACTGATGAAGATCAAAGATCACAACCTTTGCTATGGGTTGCACCTCAATGTAAAGAAAACTGACTCAAGCCATGGTATTTTCAATAGCTTCATATGCATGCGGAAGTTGGACAATTAATAAGGAAGACTGTAGAAGAATTGATGCATTTGAGCTTAGTGCTGGAGGAGAATATTACAAGTACCATGGACTGTCAAGATAACCAACAAATCTGTGCTGGAAGAAGTATAGCCAGAATGCTCCTTAGAAGCCAGAATGGCCAGACTTCATCTCTCATACTTCCGACATGTTTTCAAGGAAGGACCAGTCCCTGGAGAAAACATCATGTTTGGTAAAGTGGAGGATTAGCAAAGAAGAGAATGACCCCCCCCCCCCAT
>NW_006408558.1:7462300-7463254 GCF_000296735.1 Chrysochloris asiatica | reverse complement strand
CATGAGATGGATGGACACAGTGACAGCAACAATAGGTTCAATCTTTGCAATGGTTGTGAGGTTGGAGCAGACACTAGGAGTGTTTTGTTCTCTTGTGCGTAAGGTCATTATAATTCAGAATGGACACATTGACCCTGAACAACTACAACTACAAATGAATACATATATATGTGTGTGCATTTGTATAAACGAATATATGCACACCAGGGGACTTCAAAACATCCATGGGAAAATGGAATGAAAAGATAAAGGATATTTTCCATGAATATTTTAAAGTCCATTATATATATGTATATATATATCACTCTCAAACTCCCCTTGCCATGCCATTTTATGGGCTCACTTGGATCATATGGCCATTGAGGCTGTATATATATATATATTTGTTGTTGTTATGTGCTGTGGAGTCGGTTCTGACTCATAGCGACTCTGTACAGGGTTTCTGAGTCTATAAATCTTTACGGGAGCAAAAAGCCTCATCTTTCTCCCACAGAATAGCTGGTAGTTTCTAACTGCTGACCAATTCATAACCATTATGCTACCAGAGCTCCATAGATACAGATAGATATATAGAAAGAGATATATAGATAGAGATATATATTAGTGTGGATGTATATATATATATACACACACACAAGGTCAGCAGTTCAAATCCACCCGTTGCTCTTTGAAATCTTATAAAGTGTCCCTATTAGTGGGAACTGACTCAATAACAACATATGTGTGTATGTATGTATGTATATATATATATATACACACATATGTTTGTATATGTTGTTGTCATTAAGTGCCATTGAGTCTGTTTTAATCCATAGTGACCCTGTATAAGGTTTCTGAGGAGTAACTGGTTAACTTGAACCACTGACCTTGCAGTTCAAACCAGGTTGAAATGAGTCAGAACTGACACCATGGAACTTACCAGCAATAACAAGATATATATGTATGTGTATGGAT
>NW_006408558.1:7459933-7461295 GCF_000296735.1 Chrysochloris asiatica | reverse complement strand
ACTTCCTCTTGGAAACTTGTAAGCCAGACACTTTGTACCTTATAACCCCCATCCCCCATTTTAGGTAACCATTGTCTGTATTGTTCATTCCTATCAACCCTGTGTACAGAGGGGATAAGATTGATACACAATGTGAAGACCCCTTCCCTCTCAGTTGCTATTTTGAGCTACTACAGCCATAAATACCACCACTCATCTGTCAGTTTGTCATACTGTGGTGGCTTGTGAGTTGCTGTGAATCTGAAAAGCTATGCCACCAGTATTTTAAATACCAGCAGGATCACCCATGGTGAACAGGTTTCAGATGAGATTCCAGACAAAGACAGACTAGGAAGAAGGAGTAACAAATTACTTCTGAATCTTTAGTCACTGAAAACCTTATGAATAGCAGAGAAACACTGTCAGATATAGTGCGGGAAAATGAGCTCCTCAGGTTGGAGGGCACACAAAATACAACTGGGGAAGAGCTGCCTCTTCAGAATAGAGTTGACTATGATGATGCTAATGAAGTCAATCCCGTGGGAGAAAAGCCCACTGGACCTTCATTTGCTAATGTGGCACAACTAAAAATGAAGAGAAACAGCTGTAAACATCCATTGAAAACCGGAACATGGATTGTATGAAGTATGAATCTGGGAAAATTGGAAGATGTCAAAAATTAAATGGAACGCATAAACATCGATATCTTAGGCATTAGTGAGCTGAAATGGACTGGCATTGGCCATTTTGAATCTGACGACCACATGGTTTACTATGCCGGAATTGACAAATTGAAGAGGAATGGTGTTGCATTCATTGTCAAAAAGAACATACCCAGATCTGTCATGAGGTGCAACGCTGTCTGTGATAGGATAATATCTATGTGCCTACAGGGAAGCCCAGTTAATACCACTATTATTCAAATTTACGTACCAACCACTAAAGCCAGTGAGGAAGAAATAGAAGAATTCTACCAACTTCTTCAATCTGAAATTGATCAAACATGCACTCAATCAAGATGTATTGATAGTTACTGGAATGCAAAGGTTGGGAGCAAAGAGAAAGGATCAATAGTTGGAAAATATGACCTTGGTGATAGAAATGATGCTGGAGATTGCATGATAGAATTCTGCAAAACCAGTGATTTGTTCGTTTCAAATACCTTCTTAAGACAGCATAAGAGACAACTGTTCACATGGACCTCACTAGATGGAATACATAGAAATCAAATTGATTACATCTGTGGACAGAGACAATGGAAAAGCTCCATATCATCAGTCAAAACAAGGTCAGGGGCAGACTGTGGAACAGACCATCAATTGCTCATACTTAAATTCAAACTGAAGCTAAAAAAAATGAAAACAAGTCCACAAGAGCAATATA
>NW_006408558.1:7439936-7458048 GCF_000296735.1 Chrysochloris asiatica | reverse complement strand
ATTCTGTTGTGCATAGGGTCGCTATGTGTCAGTACCTACTTGATGGCACTTCGCAATAACAACAACATACATTTGATAAATTTGTTATGTGATTAACAGGAGATAATCAGAACAATATATCCTTACATTTACTTATATACTGTTTTAAATTTTCCTAGCATACCTTTCATGTATATTTTGTATAAATAGTAGTGGCAAGGGTAATGATAAAAGGAGTAATAATTATTTCTATTATCTTTAATAGCTACTTTGGACATGTTATCAGGAAATACCGACCACTAGAAAAGGACGTTCTGTTTGGTAGAAAATGAGGGAAACCCTCAAAGCGATGGACTGACACAATAGTCACAAATGGACTCAAACATACTAAATATCCTCAAGATGACACAAGAGTGAGGAACTTTCACTGTGTTATATGTAATGGTGCCATGAATCAGAGCCAAGTTGATGGGCAACTAACACAACAACCAATGTTAATAATTATAAAGCCCAAGGTTTTTCATTCAGGCTGGCAAATGCGGGATAGACCAGTGTCCACTGCAGCCACAAGCAAACTCAAGTCATTGAAGAGTAAAAAATGTGGAAGAAGTCAGAAAATGGAGAAAGCAAGCATAAATGGAACAAGGCCATGTGGCAAGCAGGAAGCACAACTATTATTATGGGTTGAAAGTCAGGATATAGCAGCCTGCCTACTCTCATCTTGGCCCAAAATGAGGGCTGCCCTTTTCTAGGCTCTTAACTCTCTACTTGAACTGATAAACTCATTATGCTTTGTAGACAGCAACTGTTCTTGTATCTTGCCAACATGCAATTCTAAGCATGTAATTATGGGGGTGGCGGTGGTTGTGCACCATGGAATCAGTCCTGACTCATAGCGAACCTGTACAGGATTTCGAGGCTATACATCTTTATGGGAGCAGAAAGCCTCGTTTTTCTCCTGCAGAGTGGCTGGCAGATTCAGACTGTTGACCTTGCAGTTAGCAGCCCAACTCTGTAACCCACTATGCTTCCAGAGCTCCTTGTTGTTGTTGTTGGGTGCCATCAAGTCACTTCCAACTCAGAGCGACCTTGTCTAGGATTTCCAAGGTGGGTTTGAAGTGCTGACTTTGTAGTTTGAAGTCTGGTGCTGATCCTACAGTGCCACACCAAGAGTCCATTTGATTATAGATAAATTTAAAAATATATATTTTTAAGAATTTCCAAAACTCACTACTACGGTCTTAAGCCCTATGGTTCCCAGCCTTCTGACAATGATTGAGGGCAGAACAAGAAACTTAGAAACACTCTCCTCCAGCATTGTTTTAATGAGATATATAGTCTGTTTGTGGTAACCATTAACATGTTCCCGTGGAGCTGATTTGAACCCATAATGAGCAGGTATAGGCACTCCATGGAGCTTTCAAGACTGTGACCTCTCAGAAGCATACTGCCAGGACTTTTTTCCAAGGCACCTCTAGGTGAGTTCAAACCATTAATCTTTCAGTGATTAGTTGAGTGCTTACCATTTGTGCCACCCAGGACTCTGGGAAACTGTTCTATCAAAACAAAACAAACCACCAAACCCATTGTCACCAAGTCAATTGCTACTCAGAGTGATCTTTTGGGATAGAGTAGAGCTACTCCATAGGGTTTCCAATGGTGCAATCTTTACAGATGTAGATTGCCACATCTCTGTCCCACAGAACGACTGGTAGGTTCGAACCACTGACCGTTGGGTTAGCAGCCCAGCGTGGAACCACTGCATGACCACGGTTCCTTTAGATAGCCATTAAACACATACATATCCACTGTCATCAAGTAGGTTCTGACTCATTTGTTGTTGTTGTTAAGTGCCATTGAGTTGGTTCCAATTCATAGTGACTAAGGAGCGCCTGGTGGGTTTGAACTGCTGATCTTGTGGTTAACAGTCCAATGTCAATCCTACAGCACCACACCAGGCTTCCTCTGATAGCAGCCCTATATAGAGTTCCTGAGACTGTAAATCTTTATGGGAACAGACAGTCTCATATTTTTCCTGCAAAGCTATTGGTGGGTTTCAACTGCTAACCTTGTGGTTAGCAGTTCAGTCATTTGTTGTTGTTGTTGTTAAGTTCTGTTGAGTCGGTCCCAGTTCATAGCAAGTCTAAATAGGATTTCCGAGGAGCAGCTGGTGACCTTGAACTGCTAACCCTGTGGTTCAAACCAACATTGAAGTCCAGCACATTAACCCAGAGTACCACACCAGGACTCCATTCAATCATTGTTGTTGTTGTTGTTATGTGCTTTGGAATCAGCTCTGACTCATAGCAACCCTGTACAGGGTTTCGAAGGCTGTAAATCTTTACGGAAGCAGAAAGCCTCATCTTTCTCCCACGGACCAGCTGGTAGTTTCAAACGGTTGACCTTGTGGTTTGCAGCTCCTTTCTTTTCAATCATTGTTGTTGTTGTTGTTGTTGTTAAGTGCCATCGAGTCGGTTCCGTCCCATAGCGACATTAACCACCTTCAATTCCTCCTGCATGGCAGCATCTTATGTTTTCTTAAAAGCCATGTTTCTTAGAGTGTGATCTCACACTTCATACATCAGAATCGACTAACTTGCTGATGAAATATTCTGATTTCTGAACTCTCACAAGCTGGCCTGGTCCTAAGGTTTGATTACTTATATTTTGGACAAGTGCTTCAAGGTCTTCTTTAAGTAATTCTTCTTCTAATTACCCCTCCCAACTTTCCATTTAGGTGGTTGTCAACTGAATTTTGAGAGCTATTAAGAACAACAAAGATAGTCATACATAGTATAGTCATACATGATAGTAAAAGAAGTAAAATCTCCCAACGGGTATTTTTTAAATGGTTCCCAATAAAGCGATAGTATCTTTTTTGATGAGAAAAAGACCTTATAATATTTAAAGAATCTTATCTTGCTAATACACGATAAACTCTCGGATAATAATAAAGGTAATAATTATGAGCAAGTACTATGGGACATTATGGGCCAGACCCATTATTATAAGCATTATTGCTAACCCGTTAGTATCACAAACTCCAGGGGAAGCAATATCACTTTTCACTGAGGAAACTATTGAGGATTAAAGAGGTAACTTGCCTTGTTCCAAAGCCATTCAGTTAGAGATGTCTGAATCAAATGTTCATTTTTCATTGTTTCAGTCAAATAGCTCATGCTGTTTCTATGAGACCATACAGTTTTCTGGAAAGACAGCCCTTACAGAAGAAAGATACTTTTACCGCCACCCTTGGAGGATTTCTGTGACATCCATTTGGTTAAAGTTGTGGAGGACCCTAATTATTTTTATGAACTATTAAAGCATTGTGCATGTTTTTAGACATTTCTGTAATAAGGTTTAGCTCTACTGGGTGGAAACTTTGTCATTTTCATTACTTCCTGGAGGCTCTCCTGAGTCCAACTCTTTCATTTCTGCAACTTTGGTTTCACTTTTATCACTTTCCAAAGAGCTGCCTGTCTGAAGTTATTTATTTTTGAGGTTATTTGCATTATTATGAACTAACTCCAAGGAAAGGTTATATAGATTTGTAGAGATGTGTGGGAAGTGTGGGAATTTATTTGTGCGTTTCTTGCTTGCTGGTGAAAGAATGGATTCCCAGAGTTTATCAACTTGATCTGTCACGTTGACATTTACTTTGAAGTATTTGCCACTCTGATTCTCAAGGAGCACAATCTCTTCTTGTGTTCATCTCTCAGATGTTTTTGGTGAAAACCTTCTAGGTTCTAAAATCGAAATCCATCTCTCCACCTTGTTCAGTTCCTCATGCACGCAGCAGAAAAATCTAAAAATCAAACTTCTAAGATGTTTGAAACATACATAACAATTATATAAACAGAACATTACTTTTACTGAAAGCCATGCCTCAAAGAATTTGAACTACCTTTGAAATCGCAAGTATTCTTTCAGAAGTTACACGGAGCTGGAGTGAGATCATCATTTAGCATTAGGTTACATAAATTGCTATCCTGCTTGAGTGATGCAAATGTTTAAGGACAGAGTCCTGGTGTGGTGCTGTGAGCCAATGCACCAGACTGCAAAGCCATTTGAACTGCAAGGTCGGTGGTTCAAGCTCACCAGCTGCTCCTCAGAAACCCTATACAGGGTTGCTATAGGTCAGAACCAACTTGATATAGAACAAAATGTTACCTGGTTCTTTCATCTTCACAATTGCCCACATGTTCAAATCCATCATTATAGCTACTGTGCCAAGCCATCCTTGGCCCTTGCTGGCCCTCTGCTTCACCAAATGTGATGACCTCCTCCAGAGATTGATCCCTTTTGTTCGTGTGTCCAAAACAAGTGAGTTGGACAAGCTTAATAATGATCCACAATGTTTTGACTGGTTAATTTTCTAATTTTCAGAAGGAGATTGCAGGCCTTGTGCCTTAACTGTCTTACGTCTGGTAGCTTCACTGAAACCTGTCTACAAGAAGTGAGCCTGCTGATATTTCAAACACTAGTAGCATAGTTTCTAGTATTTGACAGTCAGGCATCTTAACATGTGTATGGAGGGGGTGGGAATGATCCTCGCTGTAAAGATTTGTTCCCTCTTTTGAGTTACTACATCCATAGGTGTAGGTCAAGTTCATCAAATTGTATCAGATTACTCTTTTTTTCCTCTTCTTTCTTCTTCTAGTTGAACTGTGATCATCCAGTCATTGAAGCCAGGTCAAGTGGGTATTATATGCAAGTTTGGGTGTTCTTATGCATATGCCCTCTCTTCTTAACAGCTGGACGCTTCAATATTCACTCTAGTCCTCTGTGGCTATGTCACTGACTCTGGGCCCAAGAGTCCCAGGTCTTGCCACATAGCTGGCCAACCAGGTCTCCACTTGGATTCACAGGAGTCTATTGAACTTTGTAGTGCTTAGCTCACTGCTTCATTGCTGTTTTTCCCTCACTTCTCCTTATCGGTGACGAATGTGGTCACCAATCAGAGTGTGTTTTCCCATTGAGTCTTAGTCTTCAAAGGAGGTTTGCCCTGAGGGTACCCAGCCACTTGCCTTGATGTCTCCTGGACAAGCAACTTGCTTGTTCTTGTAGTAATCAGTTGGTCTGCCTATATTGTTTTGTATTTTTCCTGTCAGTCTTTCTTTCAAGAAGAATCTTCTGTTCTAGCTGCTCTAGGCTGGTCTGCTTGTCCTTTCAAATGGAAATTTCTCACCTTAAAAGATTCTGGATGCTGTTCAGGATTCCACCTATGGTCTTATGTAATGCAGAGGATCCTCAGGAAGCCTCCTTTACTGGGCACGTTGTAGCCCCATTTTAGGTATTCCAATCAGTTAGTGTAGTGGTTATGAATCGGGCTGCTAACCTCAAGGTCGGCAGTTCAAAACTACCAGCTGTTCCGCAGGAGAAAGATGAGACTTTCTGCTCCTGTAAAGATTTGCAGCCTCAGCAACCCTGTGCAGGGTCACTATGAGTCAGAACCCACTCCGTGGTACTTAAAAACAACAACAACAACAATCAGTTATAGGTAGAAGACAGACTTACAAGCTTTCTACGGTGATATTTCTGGCTATTCCTTTCTTTCCCCCTCAAGTGTTTATTTTATAATGGTATGCCAGGGAAACAAAGATTCAAAAGACAGTCAAGCAAAAAAATTAAAAAATTTAAAAAAAGACAGTCAGGCATCTTAACATCATTTCCCCCCTTTTGCCCATTCCAACCATGTCTCAATCCCTGTATTCCAGAGCCCTGTTGTTCCAAGGTCATGGTACTTTAATATTCTTCTGCAGCACCATAACTCAAATGTTAATAAATTCTATGATATTACTTAGTCATTGTCCAATTTTCACATGCATATGAGGCTATTGAAAATACCATGGATTGGATTAGGCAGACTTTAGTCCTCAAACCTATTGCTCTTTCACATGTCAAAGAAGTCTTGTGCAGCAGAGTTGTCCAATGCAACACATCATTTGATTTCTGGACAGATGCTTCCTGATTGTTGATGGTTGATCCAAGAAGAGTGAAGTCTTTGACAACTTTAATCTTTTCTCTACTTATCATTATGTTATTTTTGATCCAATGGTGAGAATTTTTGTTTCCTTCACATTAAAGTGTAACCCATACCTAAGGTTTGTCACTTTGTCACACTATGGAGACTTGTGTGTTGCTGTGATATTAGAAGCTATGCCACTGGTATTTTGAATGCCAGAGGGGTCCCCTGTGATGCACTGGTTTCATCAGAGCTTCCAGACTAAGACAGACTCGGACGAAGAAGAGGCAGACTACTTCTGAATGTTTAGTCACTGAAAACCTTATCAATAGCAGTGAAACACTGTAAGATAACACCAGAATACTGAGTATTGAACAAGATAAAGAGCGCCAGAATGTTGTCAGACAGATATAGTGCTGAAAGATGAGTTCTTCAGGTTGGAAGGCACTCAAACTACAATTGGGGAAGAGCTACCTCCTCAAAGTAGAGTCAGCTATGATGACACAAATGGAGGAAAGCTTTCAGGACTTTCATTTGCTGATAGGGCACAACTTGAAATAAAGAGCAGCAGCTGTAAACATCCATTAATAAATGAAACATGGAACGTTCTAAGTATGAATCTAGGAAAATTGGAAGTTGTCAAAATGAAATGGAACACATTAAGATGGATATCTTAGGCATTAGTGAGCTGAAGTGGACAGGTATTGGCCATTCTGAATCTTTCAGTCACATGGTTTACTATGCTAGGAATGACAAATTAAAGAGGAATGGCATTGCATTCATCGTCAAAAAAGAACATTTCAAGATCTATCTAGAAGTATGATGTTTGTGATAGGACATACGCCTGCAAAGGAGACCAGATAATACCACTATTATTCACATTTACGCATCAATCACTAAAGTCAGTGATGATGAAATTGAAGAATTCTATCAACGTCTTCAGTATGAAGTTGATCAAACATGTAATCAAAATGCATTGATAATTACTGGTGATTGTAATTCAAAGGTTTGAAACGAAGACAAAGAATCAGTAGCTAGAATATATGACCTTGGTAGTAGACATGATACTGGAGATCTTATTTTTGCAAGACCTAAGACTTATTCATTACAAATGTCTTTTTAAAACAACATTAAAAAAATGATTATACACATGCATTTCACCAGATGGAATACACAAGAAATCAAATTGACTACATATACAGAAAAAGGAGCTCTGGTAGTGTAGTGGTTACAAATTGGTCTGTGAACCTTGAGGTCAGCAGTTCAAAACTACCAGCTGTTCCGCAGGAGAAAGATGAGGCTGTTTACTCTTGTAAAGGTTTGCAGCCTTGGAAACCCAGTACAGGGTTTCAAGTATGAGTGAGAACCGACTCCATGGCACATCACAACAACAACAATGGACAAAGGTGCCAGTGATAGGCAAAGGCAAATGATTGTGGGGATGAGGAGAGAAAAATTGCCTTGGGCAGTTTCCAGGGACTGGCCTTCATACACTCCATATTTTTAGTTCCTTTTGGACATACCTGTTATGGTCCCAGTTCCCCTTAAGTAACCAGGTCCCTAGGTTTTCAAGAAACACCACCTTCTCCCTTTGTCTCTCCACCCTAGGAATGGGTGTGTCTTCTACTATTGGAGAGTTTGGGGTTAAGTCATCATCTCCTGCCAGGTTTCTCAGCTCCCTCGTCCCTGCATCATCAGTTCCCTGAGTGTAAATGATCTGAACTGGTTTTTGTTTTTTGGGTTATTTTAGTGACTTGAAATGACATCCTAGAGCAAGATGGAAAATTACAACAAACCTAACTATTATCAAGATGTTGAGCTCTATCTAAGTACTTCTTATTATGCAATTTTACACAAGTAGAAGAAATTATGGCTGACATGATTAATTGTCATGATAGCTGTGCAGCCATTCTTTCTGATACCTGTTTCTATTGAAGAAAAATATTTTGGAAGAGAATAAAAAGAGTGTTTTTCTGTTTTGTTTTTTTCTTTTTCCATATAACATTTGTTGTTGTTGTTGTTGTTGTTGTGGAGTGCCATCATGTTGGTACTGACTCATAGTGACCTTATAATAGAGTTTCTGAGGAGCGGCTGGTAAGCTTGAACCACTGACCTTGAGGTTCAAAACAACCTAGCAGTCCAGTGCATTAACCCACAGTGCCACACCAGGACTCCATATAATATTTAAGGCTACTAAATCACCCGACAAGAAAATTCCCTAGCAGAAACAATACAAAATGCATGTAAATGCAGACATTTATCAAAAAAAAGTTTTCATAGCATCATCAGTTTTAAAAGATTTGAGCCAGCACATAAAAACTTCTTTATCTATCTATAGTTAAGAACTTAATAAATGTATATTTTGTGTGCTTTTTAAAAAGTGTAAATTAGAGCTCAATTTACTTTTACCAGTTGATAGCTTGAATATAGGAAAATGAAGCAGAGACTTGCATAGGTTGGCTGGACACTCCCAGCTCATTCAGCCTGCAGAGTAATTGGTAATGAAATCATTCTGAGCTTTGGTTCTAAATTGTGGCAGAAATAATGCTGGTTCTCTCCAAATCCTGTGTCTTCCTATTCCTGTTCACACATTAAGTAATATTCATATTTACTGCTTCCCTTAAAGATAAATGGGGTAATGTGATTGAGTTCTGGCCAATGATTCCATTGAAGAAACTCCACTTGGAATTAATTGGAGAAGGCAATAAACACCCCTTTCAGTCCAACTCCTAGAAACTTTCTGAGATATTCTGCTTTAAAAAAAACTTTATTCTATTTCACTTTTTCCAAATGCAAGTAATCTAATTGAAGAATCTGACATCTTAAAATACGGCAAGCTACAAGATGGGGCTGGGTTCCTGAATGATGGTGTGGAGCAGAGTATTCCAAACTTTCAGGAGTTCAGAGCCTATCAGAATGTGACATGAGGGAGAAATTTGCTGTGCTAAATAATTGAAATGTCAGGGCTAGGGTAGCAAGTACTTACATTAATAAATACCTAGATAAATTAAGTAAAAACTGAGCACATTTTCAGAGATATATTCATTACTATGAATCCAGGACTTTCATTTTGGACCCTTAATAATACTTCCATCTTTTCTTCCCTTGATTTCCCAGTGTTTGCTTTAAGATGGAAAAACGGCCTCTTTTAACAAAGTATGCTGCTACCAATGAATTGTCTTAAAGATTATTTTAGAATTTAACTTATATTTTAGTTTTTTCTCCTTGTAGCAACAAAACTTTTTTGTTAGTCTTTTGAAAGGTGAAGCATCAGGAACAAATGAAAGGTATTTGTGCCACCTGCTTTCTCCAAGCTGGGCTAAAGAGTTGTTCTGTGTTTGTAGCAACTAAGCCTTTATTAATTCTCTTCTAGAAGGAAGGAAGAACAGACTCATTTGCTAGAGGAGAAGTTTGAAGGAGCTCTTCGTTTGTTTTTTTAATAAGGACTTTAAAAATCAAGGGTAGGTAGCACCATGAGGATAAAATAGGAAAGGAAAGTAGCTATTTGATGATATTCTAGAGCCAGGAACATGTTAGAGCCAACAGACCAAGTGGAGTAATTAGAAATGGTTTCATATAAATGCTTAGGGTCAGTGGAATGACTGTGGCTGTTATGGTTTTAGATGATGTTGAGTTGGTTCCAACTCATAACAACTCCATGTTCATCAGGGCAAAGCAATGCCCAGTCTTGCACCATCCTCACAAGTATTGCATGTTTGAGTCATTGTTACAGCTACTGTGTCAATCCAGTGAGGCTCTTCCTCTTTTTCACTGACTCTCTACTTTACCATGTCCTTCTCCAGAGACTGGTTCTTAATTATTGTCACTTTCTGCTTGTACCTGTACGTCTTCCAAGACAAATTTGCTGATTTTTCTAGGAACTCATGGTATATTTAATATTCTTTACCAACACCATAATTCAAAGGTATCAATTCTTCTCTAGTCTTCCTTATTTAATAATTATTGAAATTTTGCATGCTTATGAAGTGATTGAAAAAAGCATGGTTTGGGTTAGGCTCACCTTAGTCCTTAACATGGTATCTTTGCTTTTTAATACTTTAAAGAGGTCTTTTGCAACAGATTTGCCCAATGCAATGTATCATTTGATTATTTGACTGCTGCTTCCATGGGCATTGATTATGGATCTAAGTAAAATGACATTTCTGACAACTTCAACCCTTTCTCTATTTATCATGATGTTATTTATTGGTCCAGTTGTAAAGATTTTTTCTCTTTATATGCAATTTAGTCCATACTGAAGACTGTAGTATTTGACCTTCACCAGTAAATGCTTCAAGTCCTGTTTGCTTTCATCAAGTAAGGTTACATATGTATACAGGTTGTTAATGAGTATACCTCCAATCCTGATACTGCATTCTTCATATAGTCCAGGTTCTCAGATTCTTTGCTTAGCATACCATTTGAATAAGTATGACGATCAGGATAACCCTGATGCACACTTTTCCCAATTTTAAACTATGCAGTATCTCCTTCTGTTCAAACCACTGCCTACAGAATGGCTGTGGTTGTTCAATGCCGTTGAGTTGATTCCAACTCATAATGACCCTGCTATGCAGTTTCTGAGGATTTTCAATCTTTGCAGGAGCCCAAGTCTCATCTTTCTTCTGTGCAGTCACTGGTGGACTCTAACCTCCAGCTTGTGATTCACAGTCCAATGCTTATCCTATGGAGCCACAGCACTCCCATGGAAGGACTTGTTGTTAAATGCCGTCGAGTTGGTTCCGACTCATAGCGACCCTGCATAGGGTTCCCAAGGAGTAGCTGGTAGGTTTGAACTGCTGACCTTGTGGTTCACAGTCCAGTCCTGATCCTACAGTACCACACCAGGAGCCCATAGAATGACTAGAGGACCTAAAACAGTTTCCATCAAGTCAACTCTGACTTATGACCACACATGTACATCAGAGTAGAAGTGAGCTCCATAGTTTTTCCATTGGCTGATTTTTTGGAAGCAGATAGCTAGGCTTTCTTCTGGGGCACATCTAGGTGGATTTGAACCTCCAACCTTTCACTTAGCAACCAAGCACATTAAATATTTGTACCATCCAGGAATTCTGACTACAGTACTTTCCTTATACTTAGTTCCATGCTTCCATGTCAATTAACCAACCACCATGTAAGGACCTACCTCTGAACTCCCAAGACCACTACACAGCTAATGGGGCCCTGGAGCAGCAGTAGTCTTAATATTTAGGGAGGTGGAGTAATAAATGTCCCTCCTCTTTTCTTCCTCCTTCTGTCCTCTTTCCTTCCTCTCTCTCCCCCTCCCTCCTTCTTTCCTTCCTTTACTCTTTGACAGAAACTCATTACCTTGGTTTTTCTGTGCTTGTTGGTAACTTTAACACATCCTAAAGATATCACCCATTTTCCTTACCAGATTCAGTAAGTTCACCCTTCCACTGCATTCATAGCTTCCCTGTCACCGCTGACATTTACCTTCATCCACAAGCACTGCAGTCATTTCTGCTTAGGATGGTATAATGATATGAGTTAATTGTGACTCACAGTAATTCTATGGGACACAGTAGAACTGCCCCTACAGGGTTTCCAAGGCTATAAATCTTTATGGAAGCAAACTGCCTTATCTTTCTCCTTCAGGAGGTTAATTAAGGGAGAAGAAATTCAGCTCCAACACTGTAAGATAGAAATCCTGCTGGAGTTCCCAACCTGCTTAGCCTATGGAACTCAGACTCAAGACAACCAGTCTCCAGTCTGCTATCTGACCTATGGATTTTGTGGCTGTTGGGTTCTAAAATCCTTGCCAGCCCCCACAATCACATGAGCCAATTATCTCTATCTTTGTGTGTGTGTGTGTGTCTCATAGGAGAATAAGTCAAAAAGTATTGCTAGGAAATCTTAGAAACCTTTACTAAACAAAAATATCTAAATGTGAAGCCATTGTTTCTCAACATATCCTCCATCTAAGGCTATATACTTATGAAAGCATTGCTTCCATCTCTTTAATTCATTCCCAAATAATCCTGTGCTCTTTTATATAAGGTTTCCCAAGGAAACTCTTGTAGATCAACTCTTGTTACCTTTAAAGAAGAATGACCAGGTGCATTACAGTGATGGTAAAAATTTTCTCAGCATGACTTTCCTGGCCTTGTACTTACCCATGCCATTTTAATTTTCTTAAAATTTTCAAGCAATTATCTACCTGCATCTTTCTAGAAATTCTATAAAGATTACCCTGTTGGCATCCCTAAAAGAGTTGTCTTAATCTTCTGTACTGACTTCTCTGCCTTCAACTTAAAAGTAGGTTCCCATAGAAGTCACTGATTCAATTGGATCATATTTTGTTTTGTTTTTAACTTTTTTTTGTAAATTGAGTGAAGGTTTACAAAACAGATCATCAGTTTTACATTCAACATATTATATCCTTTGCTTCATTACATGCAAATCCCTCCATGTAACAGCAATTAACAGTATTTACCCCTATTCACTTTAACTATTGCATTCCCTCCTGTGTCTCTGCTATTTTCATCTTTCCTCTGCTAACCTCCATCTTGTCACCCATGTTAATACGCATCTACCCTCTACTCAGTAAATGATTTTCCCTGCCCCCTCTCCCCCATAACTATCACAGATTGTTAATTTTATTAACTAAACCTTTTCCAAATTTTTACAACATTGGTCTCATACAATATTTGTCCTTTGGTGATTAACTAATTTCGCTCAGCATAATGTCCTCCAGGTTCATGAATGTTGTGAGGTGTTTCACAGGTTCATTGATATTTTTCAATATTACACGGTATTCCTTTGTGTGTACTTATCAAAGTTTGTTTAACCGTTGTATTCTTCTGTTGTTGGGAATTTAGCTGTCGCCATCTTTTTGATGTGTCTCTTGTAGATAGCATATTGAAGAATCCTGCTTTGTTACCCATGATACTCTCAGTCTCTTGACTGGTGTATTTAATTTTCTTACCTTCTGCGGAATTACCAATAGTATACATTGATTGCTGTAATTTTGTTGTGTTTTTGTTGTTGTTGTACTGCTGGTTTCTTTGTTCCACTGACTTTCTGTGCTGAATTTATTTCGTTTGTGGATTTTCTTTTCATTTTCAATTCTGTTGTGTTAATGTCTACTAAATCTGATTTTCCTCCTTTTTATTTTGATGTGTAGTTATACTGATTATCTTTGAGGTTAGTTACTTTGTAATTTTTTTTTTTTTTTTTTTTCTGTATTCCAGTTCCCATAAGTTATTGCTCTTCATGGTGTTCCATGTAACTCAGGCTTTCTTTAGTTTTTTTCAGTCTTCTTTCTGAATGTTCTTCTAGTATACTAGTATTGATAGATTTATCTTCAAGTTCACTGATTCAGGTTTTCATTGCTTAGAATCTACTACTTTGCCCTTTCAATGTATTGCCCATTTCTGAAATCTTAGTATTAATCTTCTGGAATTCTAATTGCAGGTTTTGAGCTATTTCAAATTTTGCATTTCTTTTTTTGTCTTTTGGTTCTTGTAGTGTTTTCCTGATGCCTTCTAAAGTCTTTTCTATGTTCTCCTTGCTTTTCTGGATCTTTCTGTCAATTTTCTGGAGATATATAAATATCATCCTTTTAAATTCTCTTTCAGTTACTTCCAGTACCTTTTCTTCCTCAGAAATATTTTTGGTTCTGTGTCTTGGTCGTTTGAGCCATTCTCTGTTGTTTCTTCATGTGTGCTAACATTGTCTGTTTTCTCCAGGACTTGTGGTGGTGTTGTATTTGTATTTAATTGATTATTGTATGTTGATGTGTTCAACTTCTGTAAAACCAGCAGCTGACAATCCTATGGAACTCAGTTCTAGTGACACATATGGGGTCATTATGAATCAGTGTCCATGTGACTACAGCTGGTTTAGTTTTTAAAGTCCCATTTGAACATCGATGTTCTCTAATCCTATGAACTGGCACCATGGAGGACAGATAAACAAGAAAGCCTTGATCCTTAAAAGCTTATGTGACAAAGCATCAATGAGAACAATTGTTTTTCTTTGTTAAATAAACATAGTAAATACTTGGATTTGCTTTGTGTTTGTTAGCAACCTTTAGAATCTGGTAGTAAATTTAAAACACAAAAACTAAAATGGAGCATCTCTGAGGATAAAGAATAATTTTGAAAAAAGAAAAATAATAAATCAGCATTAGATAAAATTCTGAAGTCAACAGATTCTGTGTTTCTTATTCTTCCTCTCACTCATGCATTCATTAAGCAAATATTTGGAGTCCTGATGCGGTGCTGTAAGATAAACACTATACTACTAGCCACAATGTTAGTGGTTCAAATCCATCTGTCATTCCTTGAAAACCCTGACAAAGTTGCTATGAATCAGCACCAACTCGATGACTCTTAACAACAATATCATCAACATATGCTCTGATCTATGATTTGGTGTCAGATGAAATTGTTCAGTTTTCACCTTCATGAGACTTATAGTCCAGTGGTAGATGCTAGCCACTATACAAAGATACAATTCAGTGTGATGAGGAAAATCAATATCAAAACCAGAACCAAAACCAACACAAAATCCATTGCTGTCTAGTAATTACAACTCACAGCGAACCTGTAGAACTAAGTGGAATTGCCCCATAGCATTTCAAAGGAGTCCTGGAATATAGCACTGTATGATAAGCACTTGACCTTAACGTCAGTTTGAACCACTAAGTCAGCGGTTCAAACTCACTAACTGCGTCTATGAAACCCCATATAATGTCACTATGAGTTGGAACCAATTTGATGGCACTTAACAACATAGTCTTTACAGAGCAGACTGTCAGATCTTTTTCCTGAAAAGCATCTGGTGGGCTTGAACTGCTGTCTTTTCAGTTAGCAGTCAAGCAATTAACCATTGTGTCACCAGGGTTCCTCAAGAAATAGTTTGCTCTTGACTACTAACCTAAAGGTTGGTGATTTGAACCCACCCAGCAAAATGGCAGAAGAAAAGTGTGGCAGACTTCTTCTGTAAAGATTATAGGCAAAAAGGATTCTATGGAGCCATTATTCAGTAACATTCCTGGGGTCACCATGAGTCATAAGTGACTTAACAGCAGTGGGGTTGGTTTTTTGGGGTTTATAGGCACTTTGGAATGGGGAAGCACCCAAACTAGGTGTAATAGTTAGGGTTTTGTGTCAACTTGACTAGACTAGGATTTCCAGAAGTTTAGCAGTTAAGATGTGCTTATTCCCATGATGATGAAACCTAATATAGGCATAGTTAGCTCTATGATGAGTGGCTATAAGCAGCCAATCAATTAAAGGTATGCTTCCTAGGAGGTGTGGCCTGCTCCCAATATAATGGACACACAGGAAAGACTTTCTCTCTGTTTTTCTTCCACCAGGGACCTGGGACTCTACAATGGTAAGCCATCACTCTCTGTCTCTGTCTCTCTCTCTTAATCTCCCTCTCTCTCTCTGTATATATATATATATTTCATGGGTTTTGCTTCTCTAGGCAACTTAGCCTAAAACATTAGGCTTGCATTCAAAGAGTACTTCTTAAAAGAATTTCATTTAACCAGAGTCTTGTCAGAAAGTTAAGAAAGGATTAGCCAAGCAAAGAAATAGAGACGAATACTCTAGGCATGTTCAAGAAACCAAAAGTAATGCTTTATGTCTCTGTTCTTTATTTCCTGAGAGACCATGAAAATGTCAGTTTCCTCCCTTAGACAATGGAATAATATTAGCTTGCACATTGAGTTATTGTTAAGATTAAATGAGATTAAACAACACCTATTAGGATCCTGGTGTGGATCTGTTGGAGGTTAATGTACTGGACTGCAAGGTCAGTTTGAGCCACAAGGTTGGTGATTCAAGCTCATCAGCCACTCCTCGGAAACCCTAGACAAGATTGTGGTAAATTAGAACCAATTCGACAGCATTTCACAACAACAACCATTAAGGATCCCTGGTGGTGCAGTGGTTAAGAGCTTGACTGATAACCAAAAGGTTGGCAATTCAAAGCCACAATGTGCTCTACTAGAGAATGATACAGCAGTCTGCTTCTATAAAGATTACAACCTTGGAAGACGTATGGGGCAGTTCTACTATGTCCAAAGGGTGTCTGTGAATGAGAATTGACTCAGTGGTAGTGAGTTTTTTCCTTTGGTTTTGTTTTCACAGAGCCTGTCTGATACCACAAGATTTATAGAAAGATTTACAGTCTCTAAAACCCTATGAGTTGCTATGAGTCAGAGTCAAATCGATAACATTGGGTTTGGTTTGGAATTTGGAATTTGGGTCACATAGAAGGTGTCCGATATATAATAACCAATTATAATACCATATTGAGGAGCTTGAACAAGGATTAAAATGCAACCCAAAGTCACACTCTTATTCTTCTCAGACATTAAATAGTTAAATGGTGTTTTCAATCATTCATTAAGGATTAATAGCAAGTAAAACAGAATCTAAGGAACAGAAGTACTAGAAGAAAAGAAAATCTGTTGCTGTTGTTCCATAGAGTGTCTAAGGCTGTGATCTTTAGGGTCCTGGTATAACACTATAGGATAAGAGCTAGCCTGCTAACTGCAAGGTCAGTAGTTCAGATTCACCAGCCACTCTTTGGAAATGCTACAAAGGGTTGGAATTAAATCGATGGCACTTAACAACGATCATTAGGGAAGCAGATTGTTTGCCTGCTAGGATACCAATGGGTGGGTTTGAACCACCAGTATTTAGCTTAGTAAAGAACTCTGGTGGTGCTGCAGGATAAGCACTGTACTTCTAACTGCAAGATTGGCAGTTCAAACCCACCAGCCACTCCTTGGAAACCTCTACATAGGGTTGTTATGAGTGGGAACCAACTCAATGACACTTAACAATAACAAATCAAGTACAAGGAGCCTGGTGATGCTGTAGGATAAGCACTGGACTACTAACTACAAGTCTGGTAGCTCAAACCTACCAGCCCATCTATGGGTGAAAGATGAGGTTTTCTACTCCCATAAAGATTTACAGCCTCAAAAACCCTAAACATGGTTGTTGTGAATTGAAATCAACTTGATGGCAGTGGGTTTGGGTTTTGTATTTTTGGTAATCAAGCACAAGCTGTTTACCCCTTAGGTGCCACAGACAGCAAGAGCATACATTTAATTCTGGACATATTCACTTAGAGGCCAAATGATGACAGAATAGAATTCCCCATAGAGTTTTCTTGGCTGAAATAGATTACTAGAACTTTCTCCCACTGAGCTGCTAGTTGGATTTAAACTGTCAAGGTTTCAGTTTGTAGCCAAGCCCTTAACCATTTCTACAACCTGGCCAGTCTTTCTATATACATAGGGACTTTAAAAAGTTCATGGAATGAATGAAAAACAATGGACTTCTTCCATTAACTTTTTTGGAGCCACTCACATATGTTGTGTGTGTTAATATCTAGAGTAAAGGAGAAAGAAATCTTGGCTGAAGATGTATTTTTCAACTCAACACACATATATATGCCCAGTTGGTTATTGTATGGAGTACAACAATAATGTCTTCAATGTCCACTCTAAGATACCATTTTGTACTTCTGAAAAACTCCTTTTTTTAATCCATCAATAGTTACCAACTTGCAATCGTTAATGATATGTGTCTACTTGGCTAGGCCATGGTTCCTAGTATTGTGTGGTTGTCCTCACTTTGTGATCAGTTGCGATTATCATCCATTTTGTAGTATTATGCAATTATCTTTCATTTGATGTGTGATAATTCTAAAGCCTGTTTGCTAATGAGGCTGAATTGATGTGGGGTATATGTTGTGTTGCATCCTTATAAAAGGGCATCTTTATTAAAGTCATGTTTTATTTAAGTCCCATCTTTACTGTGATATATAGGATGTTACCTTGGGGGTGTGACCTGCATCCAGTGTATGTGTGGATACTCTGTCAAGATTCTCTCTTGCTCTTCATCCTACATATGATTTGTCATCATCTGACTTCCAGTTGTTGGAAATTGAGTTAATAGCATGTTCTCTCTGTCCGACCAGTTCTGGGATTTATGGCATCAACAGTTCTGTGAGTAAACAGTCTGTCTTCTAATCTGCTGCTTGTGAGTTCATCAGCCCCTGCAATCTCATGAATCAGAAGAAGTCTCCAGTCTAATACCTGAACCATGGATTTGTAATTTGTTAGTCTCTACACCTGCATAACCCATTTCCTTGAGATAACTCTCTCTCTCTCTC